>NC_137968.1:9871802-11071802 GCF_963924665.1 Micromys minutus
TTACACCTAATAATATCAATATATATATATATATATATATATATATATATATATATATCCCACAAGTTGGTAGAAAGGAATCAAATGTCAGTAACTGCTATTTAACATTCACATGCATTCCATAGCATGTACACTACCCCCCAAACACACTAATTAATCAAAATGTGGCTACTAGTAAATACAGGCTCAGCTTTTCTCTGTCATAGTGATTTACTCTTCATGACACTGTGAGAACTTCACTGTGCAGCTCCGTGAACTGAGGCACAGAGGTTATATCAAATTTTGAAGAACACATTGGTGGATGATGATTTCAATTGATACTGTCTAACTCTGCAGTCCACACCCACAGTTTTCTTATTGGAATATACTTTCAACTACAACAGAGCTTGAAATGAAATGAGAGCTCTGGGAATAGAATTGTTTTGAAAAATGGCAGACTCATACAGGAAATGGCAATTTTTTCTCATCATCTAATAGCCATTTACACTAGTCCTCTTAGACTTTAAAAAACACTACTCTATGAAATGTCTGCTTCACCATTAGGTCCCATATTTAATTACCTTGAACCCAAATTCATTCCTCTATTATCTGCTATAACCCCTTTTATTTGAATTCTCTTTCTTAAGAACTTAGCCTTGTGCAATTATGTATTCTTATATAATTATATATCCAAGTTGAGTTCTTTTCCATTGACCTAATTTTTAATTTTTTTTCTTTTTTCTTTTTATTGGATCTTCTTTGTATTTACATTTCAAATGTTATCCCTTTTCCCCTATCCACCTCCCCCCACCCCCAACACTTGTTTCCATGTAGGTGCTCCCTCTCCCAACCACCCTCTCCACCTCAGCACTTTGGCATTCCTTTTCACCGGGAAAACATGCCTTCACTGAACCAAAGGCTTTCTCTCACATTGAGGCCAGACAATGCTATATCCTCTGCTACATATGCAACTGGAGCCACGGGTATCTTGATGTGTACTCATCGGTTTAGGTTTTGGTCCATGGGATCTCTGGAGTGTTTGGTTGGTTGATAGTGTTGTTCTTCCCGTGGAGCTGCAGACCCTTTATGTTCCTTCAGTGTTTTCTCTAGCTCCATCATTGGGGACTTCGTGGTTAGTTCAATGTTGAAGTGCAAGCATCCTCAGTTGTATCTGTATGACTCTGGCAGAGCCCCAGAGGAGGCATCCCTATCTGGTTCCTGCAAAGAAGTTCCTCTTGGCATCAGCAGTAGTGTTTGGTTTTGGTGGCTGCATATGGGGTGGATCCCAAGGTGAGGCAGCCTCTGAATGATCCCTTCTTCAATCCCTGTTCTTCCATTTGACCTTGTATTTCCTCCAGAGGAGTCTTTTTTTCTCCCTTCTGAGAAGGACTGAGGCATCCACATTCTGGCCTTCCTTCTTTTTGAGCTTCATAAGGTCTGTGAATTGTCTCTTGGGTATTCAGAGCTTTCTGGGGCTCGTGCGTGCTTATTGGTAAGTGCATACCATGTGTGTTCTTTGGTGACTGGGTTACCTCACTCAGGATGATAGTTTCTAGTTCCATCCATTTGCCTAGGCATTTCATAAAGTCATTGTTTCAAATAGCTAAGAGGTACTCCATTATATAAATGTAACACAATTTTTGTATCCATTCCTCTATTGAAGGACATCTAGGTTCTTTCCAGCTTCTCGCTATTATATAGATAAGGCTGCTATGAACATGGTAGAGCATGTGTCTTTGTTATATGTTGGAGCATATTTTGGGTATATGCCTACTATAGCTGGGTCCTCAGGTAGTACTATGTCCAATTTTTTGAGGAATTACCAGACTAATTTTTAGAGTGGTTATACCAGCCTAAATCCTAGGGTTATTTTGATTTGCATTTTCCTGTTGACTAGGGATGCTGAGCATTTCTTTAGGTGCTTCTCAGCCATTCAGTATTTCTCAGTTGAGAATTTTTTTGTTGAGCTCTGTACCCCATTTTTATTAGGATTATTTGATTCCCTGGAATTCAAATTCTTGAGTTCTTTGTATATATTGAATATTAGCCTCTCAGATGTATGTTTAGTAAAGATATTTTCCTAATCTGTTGATTGCCATTTTGTCCTCTTGACAGCGTCCTTAGCCTTACAGAAACTTTGCAATTTAATGCGGTCTCATTTGTAGATTGTACATCTTAGAGTATAAGCCACTGGAGTCCTGTTCAGAAAATTTCACCTGTGCTTATGTATTCTAAGCTCTTCCCAACTTTCTCTTCTATTAGTTTCAGTGTACCTGGTTTTATGTGGAGATCTTTGATCCACTTGTACTTAAGCTATGAACAAGAAGATAAGAAAGGATCAATTTACATTCTTCTGCATGCTGACTGCCAGTTGAACCAGCACCATTTGTTGAAGAGGTTGTTGTTTTTCCATTGAATGTTTTTAGCTCCTTTGTCAAAGATCAATTGACCAATAATGTGTGCATAATTTCTGGGTCTTCAATTCTATTCCATTGATCTACCTACCTGTCTCTTTGCCAACACTGTGTAATTTTTATCAAGATTGATCTGTAATATAGCATGAGGTCTGGGATAATAATTCCTCCAGAAGTTCTTTTATTATTGGGAATACTTTTCGCTATCATGGGCTTTTTGTTATTCCAAATGAATTTGCAAATTGCTCTTTCTAACTCTATGAAGAATTGTGTTGGAATTTTGATGGGGATTGCATTAAAGCTGCAGATTTCTTTCAGCAAAATGATCATCCATGAGCAAATGAAATTTTTTCATTATCTGAGATCTTCTTCAATTTCCTTTTCCAGAGACTTGAAGTTCTTCTCTTGCAGATCTTTCACTTGCTTGGTTAGGGTTACATCAAGGTATTTTATATTGTTTATGACTATTCTGAAGGGTGTTGTTTCCCTAATTCCTAATTATTGTGAAGTACATCTCTAATGTTCCAGTCCAGATATAAATAACTCTAAGGAGAGGAAATGCCAGGGGAAAAAGTCTTTAGTACATAGGATCTAAGAAATTGGCAAAGAAACAACACTTATCACATCTGGAATAATGAAGACTAGAGAAGCTTCAAATATGCCTCTAATGTAAATTAATCAGGCACAACAGGAAGGTCATGGTGACTAACAATGGACTCAAACATTATTTAAATAGCTTTTATTATAACAGGCTTTAATCTAGTCCTTTAAAACCTAGAAGAGTCGTTTTAACTGTAAACAACAACATAGCCCTGAGTTATCTTTTCATAAGTATAAGACTTTATGGATAACTAACTTTTATCAACTTGCTTCATATACTAACACAAAAGGGCTCTACATTCTAGATACTAAGGTGTACAATTATTTACTTCTCTTTGTGCTTCAATATGTAGCATAGAATTCTCTTTATAAACATAGCATACCCCTGAGGTTTTACCCTGAATTTTCTCCCATTTAAATTAATGATGCCACTCTTATTTAATTATTAGGTGATTAGGAACCAGCCACAATTCCTTTTTATATTCTGAAAGTCATCCCTAGAGCATGATTAGATCCTGTCAACTCTCAGCTCGTGGGTTTCTTAAATCTAATTATTTTCCAATTGCTGCATTGCTTCTCAAATTAGAATAACACACCAGCCCTTCTATCAGAACAGTAATAGGAAATGGCAGGACCACAGAGAAAGAAGTAGTCAGGTAAACAAGTACCCAATTCCCTTGAAACTACCAATACTTGTTATGTATATAGCCCAGCCAAACTTAGAAAATTTTTCAATTATGCTCATAAATTACATTAACCAGGCACAACTGAAATGTTGTGGTAAATATAAAAGGGAGTCAGATATTATTAAATAAAACCTCTTATAACAGGCCCCAGTCCTTAAAAACTTGGAAGGCACTTCTTTGGTAGAACCTGCTAAGTTCAGTTGCCTACTCATTGATCACTTTGTCCCCTGCCCCCTTGCTTCTCCAGACCCCACATGTAGTCAAACTGATCTCCTAAAATGTAATAGTCAGATAACTTCCTTGTAAAAATTCTTCCAGTGTCTTTCCAAGATACCTATAACAAAGTAAAATTCTTGTAATAACTATTCTGTTGTTTGCATACCTTTTCAATTACCATACTCATCCCTGGTGGGGCTCCCCAGATGCAGTGACTTTCTATAACTTGGCTCATCAGTCTACCTGGATCTTTATGGTAGACTTATGGTCCATTCAAGTCTATATTCAAATGTCCCCTTTAATCACTTTACCATGTATCTCATTCATCAAAACTCCTTCTCTTCTAGTACCCACCAACTCACCTCTGCTCTTTGAACTTACTATATGCTTCCCACAGGATTTCCTTTCACTTGTTATGATTTGTTCTCATGTTCAAATGTCTTCTCATTTCCCATATTAGTCCTCGAAAGATTAACCAACTGCTCCCTTCATCACTGTACCTCCAATAACTAGAAAAATCATTTATATACCAAGTAGTCAAAATTTGCAGTTCAATGGAGGTTGATTTTTTTATTTAATGGATCTAACTAGTCTTAAACTATCATTTATTTAATGTCACAACATTTTGCCTTTTCTTTTATCTTAGCCTTTGGGTTTTTTTTTTTTTAAACGTTATCCAAATGGCAGATATGAAAGAAGGTAGTTTCAATAAAACTCTTTTTGCCAAGAAATTGGGTATGATGAAGATCTATCCAGAAATCCTTCATTTCTCCAGACCAGTACTGTCAGTCAAATCATTACACAAAAAGAAAAGTTAAAAGATCTCCAAAGCTATATTAAAGATGAAAGTTATCTGTCTTCCCACTTATGACAATGTTTGTGTTTTTTTTAATTTAGTTCTTTCAGGAATTGAAGCAGTGAGAAATTGCATGTAACAAGAGACAAGGTTTTGTATGATTAAACCCCTAGGTCAATACTCTCTGACCGAAGACCAGAGACATAGTTGAGTTTATTGAATTGCCCTGGAGAAGGAATTGCTACATCACACAGACCCATAGGGTTTTTCAGTGAGAACTCACAGAATTTGATCTCTCTGTTTGTTCAAGCAAAGACTGGAGCATGTTCTGGGGATGTCCAAGTTGGCAGGGCATTATTCTAAATTGGAAGCTATCCAGAAGTAGCAGTAATTTTATGAAGTTATCTTAGTAAATAACATCTATTATTCGGAAAGTATGAAGCAAGATTAAATATGGGGTGGACAGCAACACAGTTGTTAGCTAACACCGGAAAATGTTTGGTCATTTTGTTCAGGAAATGCTTTTTTTTTCTAGGTGTTTGTACATGATTATAGAACAGCCTGGCTTTGTCTTGAATGTCCTGAGGATAGGGTGGCTTGCTTAACATAGCATTTTCTCGCCACCACCTCAGAGTTCATCTGCTTGAGCCCAACTTACTCTTCAAGCACTGAAGAGCTTTGACTCACTGATGACAATGTGAATATCTGTGTGCCAAATATGGTACAAGTTTAAATTTGATTTGTGTCCCCCAGTATCTTTTCAAGATCAAATTAGTTGCTAGTGTTTAAAGTTGAGGAATTCTTTTGTAAGAAAAATATACATTGGCTTGTCTGGAAAAATCCATTCTCTTTGCAATGCTGAACCTAATGTCTGCCTGGCAACACTTAGCTGGGGCTGGGGACGAACATGGCATGTGGCTTGCTCCTCTCAGGCATATGGCCTTGGCAGATGTCTCATCTGGAGCTTCAGGTTTACTTCTTTCCTTCAGTGCTGACTCTACCATCATTCACAGTTGTTTCAATGACTTCTGGGAAATCATCCATCACTGTGAGTCCAAGATTCATAACCTTCCCTCAAGATTATTTTAATTTCACAGAGTTATATTGCTTGTAATAGTTTCAACTACTAAAGGCATCAATGTCAGTCCTCTGACAGCAGCTAATAACCTCTACTCATCTTCTTTGTCTTTTACTGGGACTTCCAGTTACCTTACATATACCTGTATTCTTTTAATCAGCTCATTCCCCTGCCTCACCCCTCACCACTGTCAACCACATTAGATTGGGTGGACCATTTCTACAATGATGCATTTGCAGGTCATCTCATAACAATCTGACTTGTCAGAGCTCAGCTATCTACTTTGTGTTTCCATGCCAGAATAAATAAATGTTACCAGAGAAATCATACAACTTGATGGCAATTGCATACATTTTAAATTTACTTGCATTCACATGATATAAACTTAATATAACAAGAGCCTATATGGTATTTTCTTAGAGCATCAGTTTTTCCTATTTCACTCTGAGTCATTCTCACCTCTTCCCTCATACACTGCTAGCTCTCTCACCTCCAATTCTCTAGAAAGTGGTTCGAGGATGGCAAGAAGTTCATTGTTTAGGATGTCAAACATTAAATTTTAAGCTAAGGACACCCAGTGTAGTGACTGATACACAGTGAGAACCTAGCAAATATTGTTCAGCGTGAATATTTCTCTGCCGTGAAATCCTCCTAGTTGCCTGTACCCATTCTTGTCTACCTCCTCTCCTATTAAGTGAAAGTAGGCCTGCTCACATCTGTGTATTCTACAATTTTAGTCTTCTACATTATTTTTAAATACTTGATAAGAGTTTAATAGAGCTTGAAAAGCAATCTAGGTTATCACAACATATTGAATAATTTGCCCAAGAATACTCATGAATAACCCTTACACAGAGTGTTTCATCATGATGATTATAATCATAGATAACAATTATTGAATGGCCTCCTTTGCTAAGTACTATTCCAAGGGCCTATTGTGTATGAAACTATTAAATCTTCACAAGAGCATGAGATAGATAGACACTATGCTTTCATCTCTTCTTAATTGAAATATAGAAAAGTGTATCTTCTCACATTCTCATAGCTCAGAGAGAGTGAGACAATGCTCTTATTCATTTACTCTTCTGCCTCCTTTGGAAAGAAAAAATTAGAAGGGGGAAACATTAACACAACTAGACATAGTAATATGTAGGCTGGTACTGAGATGTGTGTGTGTGTGAGAGAGAAAAAGAGAAAGAGAGACAGAGACAGAGACAGACAGACACAGAGAGACATAGACAGAAAACATTGATGCTTCTGTCCCTAACTCTTAATATAATTTAAAATCTTAATATTTTTATCACAGAAGCTGTTTGTGCCAGCTATGTGATTCAAAGGGACTTTATAAATGAAGCTACTTAGTACACTTGAACGTGGGTCAAGTTACATGCTGCTTTCTCATCAGTGGTTGTGCTTTTAATGTACTATAGTCAACCCCAGAGATGGCATTTTCCTATGACGGTCGTCTTTGTGAAATAGGACCAGAAGTAGTTATTTGAGTTCTGAATACATAACTGTTGTTAATTATAGAAGCTGAATGGTGATTTATTGTTTGTATAAAATAAGCAATGTTGCTTGTGGTTCTATCCATCAGTTAGCATCTCTTAAATACATGAAATGTTAATTCTTCTGACTCAAAGTTAAAATTAGAAAAGAAGAGAATGCACAATCGTTATTTTCTCTTCTGTATCCTTTAAATGACACCCCACTCAAGACTATTTTTCAGATAACTTGGAAAATAAAAGTGTCTTTTTAGGGGGCTTGGTTTTCTTTTATTGATCTCTATGCAAGTATTTTACACTCTTAACAGTTCAGTAACATTTCAGCTGCTTTTATTTTTACATTCTCATAAAACACATATAACATACTTTACATGTAATATGAACAGAGTTCTCAGAACTATGTAACATGAGTCATTCAACCATGTAACCGACAAACTGGGACAAGTATGTAAGATATTAGTTTGTTATTTTCATCATTATATTTTTTTCTCTCTTACAACTTTATTTAAAAACAAGCGAGATACATATACAAATTTTTAAAGGCATTTTGGCATAACACTATATGAATATATTTTTGTCAGTACTTAATTCTTTTAGAAGTTTGATAGCATGCATTGAAATCCCACTGGTTACCATAAGCATAAAGTACATGTTGGACAGAACATAACATGGAAACAGTCAGTTAAAAGTGTCTTTTAATAAACATTCTTAAAAGACTTAACATAGTGAATTTGTATATATTATATATATGTGTGTGTGTATGTGTGCTATATAATATATGTGAAATATATCATATATATATATCTCAGCTTCTATTTTAGATGAAAGTATAATTTATCATATCTAAGCAGGACTTAGTGACTCTGCACGCTCATAATGCAAACACAAATTAGACTAAATTTAACTTTTCAGTGGTGCATATGTGCATACATCTATAGCTCTAGAATGCAGGAGACTTTAGAGAATACAGAAAGAGTCCTAATGTAACTTAGGAATACAAAAGAAACAAAAGGAAGGAAGGGAGGAAAGAAGAAAATTACAGTCCAAGTCTTATCTTTCTTTCTCTCTCTCTTTCACGCTTCCTTTCTTTCTTTTCATTCTTTCTTTCATCATCTAGAAGCACTTAAAAAATGTTCAATATCCTTAGTAATCAGGAAAAAAAAAACAAATCAAATTGACACTGAGATTCCATCTCACACCAGTCAAAATGGCTAAGATTAAAAAAAAAAAAAAAGTGCACTTACACAGTGCACCATCACTCAATAATTGAAAACAGTGGGTCACTACCATCAGGACTCGGGAACTGCCTGCAAGTGACTGTGCACCCAGAAAAGCCTCACCAGTGCTCTTCCACCTAAGTCCACAGTGAGCCCCCCACTCACCATTTAGAGAGAGAGACCTCCAGGAACCCTTAGGGTGCAGGTAGCATGGTGCTGTCTGGGAACGAGCCCATTCTAGCCTAGAGAGAGAGCCAGGTCGCCACCATCAGGACTCAGGGCCTGCCCGCAGACTTCTAAGCACCTAAAAGAGCATCAAAAGCTCTCTCCCACCCAAGTCCACTGACACAAAACTGAGTCACCGCCATCAGAACTAACTGCCTGACTGCAAAGAGCCAAACACCAAAGATCAGTATCCCTCCTGAGCCCATGTGTCCTCATACCCACAGGAGAGACAAGCTCCAGTAAGAGACAACAAGATCACCTAGAATCACAGATAACAAGATGGCAAGAGGAAAGCACAAGAACCTAAGCAATGGAAACCAAGACAATGTAGTAAAATCAGAACCCACTTCTCCTACCACAGCAAGTAATGGATTTCTGAACATACCAGAAAAATAAGATTTAGACTTAAAATCATACTTCATGATGATGATGATGATGATGATGATAAAGGTCTTTGAGAAGGAGATAAATAATTCCCTTAAACAATTACAGGAGAATACACATAAACAAATAGGAGCCCTTAAAGAAGAAACACAAAAATCACTCAAAAAGCTACAGGAAAACACAACCAAACAGGTGAAGGAATTGAATATGGCAATAAAAACAATAAAGAAATCATAAAAAAAGACAACCCTGGCAATAGAAAACCTGGGAAAGAAATTAGGAGTCATGGATGCAAGCATTATCACAAACAGACTACAAGAGATGGAAGAGAGGATCTCAGGGGAAGAAGACAACATAGAAAACATTGACACAACAGTCACAGAAAATGCAAAAATCAAAAAGCTCTTAACTCAAAACATTCAAGATAACCAGGACACAATGAGAAGACCAAACCTAAGGATAATAGGTGTAGAAGAAGGTGAAAACTCCCAACTAAAGGCCCAGTAAATATCTTCAACAAAAAACATAGAAGAAAACTTCCCTAACCATATGAACAAGATAACCACGAACATACAAGAAGCCTACAGAACTCCAAATAAATTGGACCAGAAAAAAAAAATTCCTCCCAACATAAAATAGTCAAAACACCAAATGATCAAAACAAAGAAAAAGTACTAAAAGCAGTAAGGAAAAAAAGACAAATAACATATAAAGGCAGACCAACCAGAATTACACCAAACTTCTCAACATAGACTTATGAAAGCTAGAAGATCCTGGACAGATGTCATATAGACCATAAGAAAACAAAAATGCCAGCCCAGATTACTATATCCAGCAGAACTCTTAAATTACCTTAGATGGAGAAACTAAGATATTCCAGGACATAATCAAATTTACATAATATCTGTCCACAAATTTAGCCCTACAAAGAATAATAAATGGAAAACTCCAACACTAGGAGGAAAACTACACTCTAGAAAAAGCAAGAAAATAATCCTTTTTCAACAAAACCAAAAGAAGAAAGGCACACAAACATAATCCTACCTCTAACAACAAAAATAACAGCAAGCAACAATCATTATTTCTTAATATTTCTTAAAATCAATGGACTCAATTGCCTAATAAAAAGATATAGACTATCAGACTAGATCCATAAATAGGATCTAGTATTTTGCTGTATACAGGAAACTCATCTCAGAGACAAAGACAGACACTACCTTAGAGTAAAAGTCTAGGAAGAAACCTTCTAAGCAAATAGTCCCAAGAAACAAGCTGGAGTAGTCACTCTAATATTGAATAAAATAGATTTTCAACCAAAAATTTTCAAAAATGATAAGGAAAGACAAGTTTTACTCATCAAAGGAAAAAATCTATCAGGATGAACTCTCAATTCTGAATATCTACACTCTAAATGCAAGGACACTCACATTCATAAAAGAAACTTTACTAAAGCTCAAAGCATATTTTGCACCACACACAATAATAGTGGGAGACTTCAACACCCCACTCTCTTCAATGGACAGATCATGGAAGCAGAAACTAAACAGAGACACAGTGAAACTAGCAGAGGTTATGAACCAATTGGATTTATCAGACATCTATAGAACATTTCATCCTATAACAAAAGAATATATCTTCTTCTCAGCACCTCAAGCTACCTTCACCAAAATTGACCATATAGTCGTCCACAAAATGTGCCTCCAGAGATATAAGATATAAAAAGATTGAAATAATTTCATGCATCTGATCAGATCACCATGGACTAAGGCTGGTCTTTGATAACAACAAAAACAACAAAAAGCCCACCCACACACGAAAGCCGAACAATGCTTTTCTCAATAATAACATGGTAAAGGAAGAAATAAAGAATAAGAAATAGAATTTTTTTTTAGAATTTAACAAAAATGAAGGCACAACATACCCAAACTTACAGGACAATATAAAAGCAGTACTAAGAAGAAACTCATGGCTCTGACTGCCTCCAAAAATAAACTGAATAGAGCAAACACTAGTAGTTTGACAGAACAACAAAGGACATGGTTAAGAAGACAAAATGGCAGCTAACTAATTGGGAAAGGATCTTTCCCAATCCTACATCGGATAGAAGGCTAATAACCAATATATACAAAGAACTCAAAAAATTTATCCTCCGGAAAATCAAATAATCCTATACAATGTTCATAGCGGCTCTATTTATAATAGCCAAAAGCTGGAAGGAACCCAGATGTCCTTCAGAAGATGAATGGATACAAAAATTGTGGTACATATACACAATGGAATACTACTCAGCCACCAGAAACAATGACTTAACCAAATTCTTAAGAAAATGGCTGCATCTAGAGAATATCATCCTGAGTGAGATAACCCAATCACAAAAGAACAGACATAATATGCAGTCACTGATAGTGGGATGCTAACCCCAGAGGCTTGCACTCCCCCAGAAACAACTCACAGACTGTATGAAGTCCAAGAAATAAAGAAAACAAAAAAATATACATATATTTACAAAACAAGAAGACTTTGACTATTTCCATGTTGCGTTCTGTTTTGCATGTACTTTACGCTTATTTTAACTATTAGGTTTTCAATGCATACTGTCAAGCCCTTGAAAAAAATCAAGTACTGACTAAAAAAATATATTCACATGGTTTTATGTAAAAATTATTTCAATGTCTGAAAAAACAGTACTGACAAAAATGTATAATTTTAAGCAAAAAATGTTTAAAATCTGTTCATTTATCTTTGTTTTGTAAAATAATGTCATTTAAAAATAAAAAAAAATTCTAAAAAAAATGGAGTACAGAGCTAAACAAAGAATTCTCACCTGATGAATAGTGAATACCCGAGACACACTTTAAAAAAATGCCCAACATCCCTAGTCATCAGGGAAATGCAAATCAAAACAACCCGGAGATTCCACCTCACACCAATCAGAATGGCTAAGATCAAAAACTCAGGTGACAGCAGATGCTGGAGAGGATGTGGAGAAAGAGGAACATTCCTCCATTGTTGGTGGGAATGCAGGCTGGTACAACTACTCTGGAAATCAGTCTGGTGGTTCCTCAGAAAATTGGACATAGTACTACCTGACAACCCAAATATTCCACTCCATGGCATACTCCCAAAAGACACTCCAACATATAACAAGGACACATGTCCACCCTGTTCGGAGCAGCCGTATTTATAATTAGCCCGAAGCTCGAAAGAACACAGATTTTCTTCAACAGTGGAATGGATATAGAAATTGTGGTACATTTACACAATCGAGTACTACTCAGCTATTAGAAACAGTGACTTTATGAAATTCCTAGGCAAATGGATAAGACTGGAAACTATCTTCCTGAGTGAGGTAACCCAGTCACAATAGAACACACATGGTACGAACTTACTGATAAGCAGATACTAGTCCCAGATAGCTCTGAATACCCAAGAAACAATTCATAGACCTTATGATGCTCAAAACAAAAAAGGCCAGAATGTGGATGCCTCAGTCCTTATTAGAAGGGAGAACAAAAAACTCACAGGAAGAAATACAAGGTCAAATGGAAGAGCATTTGATTGAAGAAAATATCATTCAGAGGCTGCCTCACCTTGGGATTTACCCCATATGCAGCCACCAAACCTAAGCACTATTGCTGATGCCAAGAGGTACCTGCTTACAGGAACCAGATAGGGACGTCTCCTCAGGGGCTCTGCCAGAGTCATACAGATACAGTTGAGCAAGCTTACAGCTTACCATCAGACTGAACGTGGGTATCACAATAAAAGTGCTAAAGAAAGGACTGAAGTAGCTGAAAGAGTTTGCAACCCCATGGGAAAAACAACATTATCAACCAACCAAACCCTCTAGAACTTCTGTGGACTAAAACAACTACCATTGAGCACATATGGAGAGACCCATGGCTCCAGGTGCATGTGTGTAAGAGGATAGCATTGTCTGGCCTCAATGTGAGAAAAGTCCTTTGGTACAGTGAAGATGTGTTTTCCCAGTGTAGGGGATGCCAAGGTACTGAGGTGGAGAGAGAGAGTGGTTGGGTAAGGGAATACCTTCATGGAAACAAGTGGAGGGGGAGGGTTAATGGGGGGGGAAGAGGATAACATATGAAATATAAATATAAAGAATGTACAATAAAATAATAATAAAATAGAGTACCACAGAACTGATGTATGCTTTTATTCTGCTCACATTTATGAATTAGGATTATTATATAAGAAATTAATATTCCTTCTCATTAATCACTACTAAAATTTGCATATTGATACCAACATGAACTTTGATTTGTTCATTGGGTACTAATGCTGTAATTATAGATGTTCAGATTGTTCTCTTTGGTTATTGAGAACCTTCAACTTGGTTCGATGCTATTACAATGTAACACACTCCTGTTTGATATATTTATTTTATTATTGATTGATTGATTAATTGATTGATTGAAGAGTACTGTGCTCAAGGTCTTATAAGTGCTAAAGTAACATTTTGTTATACTACTAAAATATGATCCATGTCCCATACCTGTCTATAATATTTTTGTTTCAGTAAATATTAAAAAGATGGTCTATTCTCTTACCAGGCCTGGAGATCTCCCTCCACGTACGTGCTCTAGTGTGGAGTGGAGCTCATGGAATCTGTCACAAGGTCTGCGGTTCCCTACCAGGAGGTTCACTCCATCTCTGTCCCAGGTGTATATGACAGCCCCAGTGTGTTCCTTTCCTCCATCACTCGGCACAAACATGACTCCAAATCTCAGTAGCTTTGCAAGCAGGTTTATATATTAAACTCTCAATCCACAAACCCTCTACACAATACGCTTACATCCAATGAAGAAAGATACAAACTGCACTTCTATATTAGCCAAAAAGACCTATGAAAACCGTTAAAATATTCATATCTACACCTGGATTTTCCTCCTTCTCCAGCTCCATCTTGATTCATCAAGGAATCTCCCTTTCTCTCCTCCTCTTTCGTTTTCCTAGCCTTTTTCCTGCCTACCTCTTCACTGTCCAATCATGTATCACCTTAAGATCAACCCACATGTTTTGAATGGTATTTTTTTATTTTTAATTTTCTGGTACCAGAAGGTACCGCATGCTCATCTTGTAATCTACATGATCTAATTCAGAATTAAGTACCTCTTCGAGCTGCCCAGGTCTTCAATCTTTGTGCATTATTCTTTATCTACTCTGTGGGTTACAATATGTTTCTTTAGATACTCCAAGTGCTGTTGCAGTAAATATTATAAAATAAAAAATGGTTTATCTCTCTGTTGGCCCTGAGGTCTCACTCCTCAGGCCTGATGGAGCCTTGCACACCTCTGTCGCTCTGCCCGGACCACCCGGTCTGAGCCCCCACAACCCAGCCCTGCCCATGCAACTACCTTCCCTTGGTGGTCTTCCTCCACCTGCCTGCCACCTCCATTCCGGGTGTTCATTTACCCCAAAACCCATATAAACACAACTGTACAACCCGACAGCTTTTCATATAGGTTCATATACTGAACTCTCAATCCACAAACCCTCTACACAACAAGACTGCAGCAAATAGACAAAGGTACAAACTGCCCTTCTATATGAGATACTAGACCTATAAAATCCTTAATGTTCATAGCTATTTAATGCCAATTAATATAACCTGGGTCTAGCTGGTCTTGGGAACCTCCATCTTGCCATGACCTCCACCACCTCTGCCTGACCTCTTAGATCTCTTCTCACTCCACCTCCCTCGCCCCGCCCAGTCACTGGCTTTTCTTTATTTTACTGATTAAAATGGGAAGGTTCAGATGAAGTCACCTTGACTGGGTAGGCCCTTCTTGAGGAAATGGAATTAACTTTAAAATGCAAACAGTTTCAGGACAATCTACAAAGTACTTTGGTCAAATATAAAGGACTTAGAACAACATGACTTCACTCATGTGTCCCACCCCAGCTTTATTCCCCAAGAAACACACACACTATTTCTCTATCTGTCTGTCTATCTATCTATCTATCTATCTATCTATCTATCTATCTATCTATCTATCTATACCCACCGATCTATCTATATATCTATCTATCTATCTATCTATTAATCCCACTGATCTATCTATCTATAATATATTCATCTATCCATCTATCTACACACAAGTATATGCAGATATGGGCAGAAGATATAAATGTTGACATCAATACAAATAGATGTGATTGAATATAAAACCTATAGAACTGTGTTATGAATTTTTTCTGTTTTGTGAAAATAGATGGTTTTTCTCAAACAATACATTGCGTTTCCACTCTCTCTACTCCTCTCAGTTATTCTCTACCTCCCCTTCCATCCTTCTGTTTTTTATTAGAAAATAAACAGGCTTCTCAGAAACAATAATAAAATATAATAAACACAGTAAAATTAAAAACTAATATATTGGAACAGGCCAAAAGAAACAGAAGGAAAAGAGCTCAAAAAAGAAACAAGAGACAGATATACATGCAGAGACCTACTTGTTTTCACACTCTGGAATCTTATAAGAACATTAAACTAGAAGTCATAATATACTCAAAGTACCTGAAGAGGAGAGAGAGAGAGAGAGAGAGAGAGAGAGAGAGAGAGAGAGAGAGAGAGAGAGAGAGAGAGAGAGAGAGAGAGAGAATCTGTAAACAAAACAAAAGGTAAATTTTTTTAAGGAAAGGAAAAGGTCTTGACAAGACATTGTGAGACAAGGAACATCCAAAGATGTTGTTGTGGCTTTTGTTTTTAATTTTCTGTTGACCACCTACTGATGGCTATGCCATCTGTCCTTAAAGAGTAGTTTGTTTCCTCAAACATATTCCCTTGTAAGAAACTAGATTTTCATTTGCGATACTTGTATGTACCATCTGGATTAGAGATGGGAGCTTGTGTTTGCTTCTCCTTTCAGCTCTGTGACCCCATCTGGTGCAGTCCTGTGCAGACTTTGTGCGTGCTGCCTACGTCTCTGTGAGCGCATATGTGCTTGGATCATGTTAATGTAGACAGTCTTGTTTCCTTGGCCTCCTCTTACCACTCTGACTCTTAAGCTTTCTTCCTCCTCTTCTACAGGGTTCCCTGACTCCCAAGAGAAGGAATTGTATGGAGACATCCTATTGAGGGCTGAGTATTCTAATGTCTCTCACTCTCTGTGTAATGTCTGGCTGTGGGTCTCTGTATTTGTTCCCATCTGCTGCAAGAAGAAGCTTCTCTGTTGATGGCTGAGCAAGGCATCGATCTGCTTCCCTGGGCAGAGATAACATCATAACTTTTGTTTTCAAGTATCCTATGTCCTTGAAGAAATTCGGATAAAAAGAGAATGTAAATAGATTTATAAGTAGCTATATATGTGTATCTTTCATGATATTTTCCTTTTGTTTTTATATTGATTACAATACCATCTGGAAAAAAGCTTCATTTACCTGAAGCACTTTCTATAGTATAATTTAGCCTACTGCTGTGTATTATAGGATAAATTCAATGGTAATTATTTCTTTTGGTTTTTAAATCAAATGTTTCCATATTTTAATATTCATTATTTAAGGTTATACAAGATATTATTTGTTCCTGGGAATTAATATGACATAATTTTTCTGTTTGTAAAATGCCACCTCTTCTGGTCACTTCCAAGATTAATTTTATATTTGATATTTACTGCTTTAACTTGTATGTAACTGGGTATTCATTTTATACGGATTCTGCTAGTTTCTTGACATTCTTGGGTTTGCACGTTTCACCTTATTCACAAAATCTGTAAAGGTTATAGCTGAGATTTTATTCTCACTTTATTCAGTTTTCTTTGGGAATCTGAGTTATACTCATATTGAGCTCCCTGTGTGTTCCCATATATTTTTTCAGGCTCTCTTAATGTGTTTATAAAGCATGAGCTGTTGCTATGTGCTATAGCATAAATAAGCCTTGAAAACATTTGGTAAGTAAAGAAATCAATGGATCCCTTTACCTGAAATGTGTTTGAGGTCACTAGAGGACAGCATGGGAGTGGAGTATGACTGTCTATGATACAAGTGTCACAGAGGAATGACACAATAGAATGGAATAAGACTGATGGCTGCACAATGCTATGATTTAAGTATTTGTTTCTCAGAATTCATGTTTCTCCATCTTTCTCCCTAAAATAATATATTAATGGTGTGTAAAGCCAGTGCTTCTAAAAAGTGGTCAGTTCATCCCATAGTCCATCCACAGTAGCTCTGAGTCAATAGTTGTGTTATGACGGGAGGTCTGTCTGAAGCTATACAATCTGCTGTTCTCTCCAAACAATTGCCTGGCAAAGAGATGCTGGAACCACATATGTGGTTTCTCAATCTCCAGAGTTTTGCGCTAGGTAAATTTCTATTTATTTTAATCAATAGTGCGTGATATTCAATTATAGCAATAAAAGATGAACTAAAACGTAAAACCTCTTGGGCCTACTTAAAAGACATTGAACCTTTAAAATGGCAGAACACATGCTATATGAATTATGTATCTGTTTTAGAAAAGGTAAGGAACTGTGTAGAGGAAAATATTACAACCAAGAAGACCAAGAGTCAATATCCACAGAGGTGGGAAAGAAAAGGAGATAATGGTGTCTTAGGAAGTAAGACAGAAAAGACATTCGTGGTGTGCTGTGCAGTACCAAGAATCATATTGAGTGGAGGTTATGAACTAAATGTCTGGCTTGCAGACTAGGCTATAATTGACATCTTAGTAAGAAGTCCATCAGCGGGTTGCTAAGAGAAACCAGGAAGCAGTGTAGGAGGAGATTAAGGGAAAGTAGGAAAGCAATTACTATCTACTTCTTTGGGAAGTTTTACTGGGTAAGAAAGAGCAAACAGGGAGTACATAAGTAGGGTATTAGGTCTCATTGAGAAACTAATATTTCTGGCTTTAATTGCTTTCTTTTGTACTAGCTAACCAATAAAACTACAAAAAAAGACAATGATCATAACTGAGATAACTTAGGCTTCTTAAAAAGAATATGCAATTTTCCCCTGGCATCTTGCACCTCATCTATCATTACTTAGTATCAATTTGAAATATATAATGCTTTCCTTGTAATGAATGGACTTTAACAATCGTTGCTATTTTATATTTGATTTCCTACTGGCATTTGATATTACTTTATATTACCTTAATATTTTGATATCATGCCAATTCCATGGAAATCTCTTAAGTATGGAGAATTAGATAATGTGTTACATAAAAGAAATATGCAGTGTCTCATTTTCTATTCATTTAAAATACATACACATTGTTACCAATTCACAATGATAAGAAAAGAAGCAATTTCAAAGAAAGTGGCTATGTGATATAGTAATTGGTTACTTAATGTTTGACTTTAACTTACCCTTTTTAGTAAGACACTTTCATTTATTTTGTAATAAATTAAAAAATCTAGTCTTTTACTTTTGTATAAAAACTTTAATATTCTTAGGAAATCTAACAGTTGCCAAATAAAATAGCCTCAATGTTTTTGGCAGGTACCTCTTAGGTCTCAAATATGCCTAAAGAGAGGAAGATAAAACATGAGTGTATATTCCCATACATTTAATTCATTCAAAGAGAAAGTTATGTCCAGTTCTTTCAGATACTCATGGTTTCCTAATAATAAACATAAAAACCTGACCCAATGAGATATATATGAACAATAATCTGAGGCATCTGAGACAGAGGAAAACAGTACTTCACAGTCTTTACCTGTAAATGTATGTATACATGCATATAATACATATTATTTACATACATATATGCATTGTGTATATATTGGAAGAATTCCCTTTTTTCAAATTATCTCAAATACATTATTTCTCCAGAACTCACAGAAGTGGTCCCAACTGGGTAAGAAATATCTAGGCTCTATTAGAACAATAAAACTGCAGGCTATAAACTGTAACATTGACTATATCTAGTCATAAATGTTTATGTTGGTATCTCCTATACTCATTGTTTTTATTAATTTTTTTGGATATATTTTATTTACATTTCAGATGTTATTCCCTTTCCCAGATTCCCTTCCATATCTCCTATCCTATCCCCCCTTTCCCTGCTTCTATGAGGGTGCTCACCCACCCATCCCCTTCCACTGCCCCACATTGACATTCCCCAACACTGGGACATCTAGCCGTGACAGGACCAAGGTCTTCTCCCATTGATTCCCAACAAGGTCAGCCTCTGCTACAAATGCAGCTGGAGCCAAGAGTCTGTCCATGTGTACTCTTTGGGTAGTGGTTTAGTCCCTGGGAGCTCTGGCTGGTTGGAATTGTAGTTCTTAGTGAGTTGCAAACCCTTTCAACTTCTTCAATTATTTCTCTAACTCCTCCATTAAGGACCCCTTTCTCAGTTCAGTGGTTGGCTGTGAGCATCTGCCTCTGTATTTGTCAGGCTCTGGCAGAGCTTCTCAGGAGACAGCTATATCAGGCTCCTGTCAGCATGCACTTGTTGACATCAGCAATATTGAACTGCACCACTATGGAAGAATTGGGTGATTAAAGATATACAACTCTAGCCTAGGACCAACAATCTACACAGAAGCCAGGCCATGTGGAGAAGACATATGAAGACACTCTGGTCAGGATCATAGGTTTTGATCAAACCAATTGAAGAACTAGATGGTGCTAGAGTCTAACTGCTGAGTCCCCCTGTAGCCTCTATGTTCTTCCAGTTTAGGTCCCAGATACTGGATGAAAATATGTCATCTCTACCACAGGCTGACTGAAAGATTCCTCAGAATACATGGTAGTAACAGAATGGTCATTGTTTTGAGCCACCAAGTGTTAAGGTAATTTATTATCTGTCAATAGTAACCAGACAATCCCCAAAACAGAGTCACAGACATCTTCTGTGGAGTGTCATGTCTAATAGGGTTGAGGTGCTGGCCAATCCTGGCCAGATCAGCAGCAACAAGAGCCCGCCCTTGCACCTTAGATGTAGCTCTCTAGGTGATGACTTAAACAATGAAGCATCTCACAAGGATTCAGACAGAATTCTGCACATGCCACTCAGGCTGTATTTCTGGCCAGATTGCACCAACATATACTGTTTTCTTTCCTTCCAGTTTTCCTTTGGGTAGGATTGAGACGGAACCTCAGAATCACCCATGCTAAGCAAGCACTCCACCACTGACTACATCTTCCTTACAACTTGAAAGGGTATACGCCAGACATATTTAATAAAATGAAGAGTGAGGGAGAAGTTTGAGAGCCATTTCTGACAAATGTAGTTTTTTAAAAAATCTTAATAAGCCTTAGTCTTCGAAGAAAACAAAACCACCTTCTCTCCTCTGTTTGAAAATGTTTCATAAGAAAAAGGAAAGCGCCTTATTCATCATCTATCCAGTGACGATCTTGTGTTCTAATCTTGCTTGTTTTGAGACCAGCTTTTCAAAGGTCCCCTGCCTCTGGAAGCATTGCAGGTGTGACTGCCGTATCATATGTACAGGGGGTAGCTGAGAGGAGAGAGGCTATGTTTGACCTATGAACATCTGAATGATTGATATTCTAACATTCTCTGATAAATACTGAGCCTGAGATATCCACCAGTCCTGTGCCAGGAGTTTTGGACAAGGAGCTAGCCTGAGACAACCACCAGTCAGGGGCCATATAGGACTAGTGGCCAGACAGTGCCCAAGGGAACCTCCACCCACAGCCATAATGCATGATCCTAGAGGCATAGATAGCACTTCTGAGATCATTCACGAGACAACCTCAGAACTAAGTAAGTGGCAAAGAGAAGGGGGGAAAAGCAGAAGGATGTAGGCACAATGAAGAGAGTCAGAACCAGAGATTTGAAGGCAGTGAGGACCAGCATAATGTGATTAGCCAGTGATTCCACCTAGGACCACAGTGGAGTCCTGGCCTGTGATGCTACTGGGGGTCATGTCTGGGTCCATGTCGCTGAAACAACAGGGATGTATTACCACCATAAGCCCTGCAGACATCGCTGGTTTGGCCTGATGCTTGGGGATAGATAATTTTTCAGGACTGTGCAGAACTGACCCCATGTCTCACTTGGGCGTCATGGGGGAGCAGGCCCTGGGAGCAGGAGAGAGCTCAGCAGGAGAGCTGACCACGCCCCTAGCCAGCTGTGGTACTTGGAAAGCTGCTCTTCGAATTCTGGGAGTTGCTGGTGAGCTCCAGACCATGCCCGGTACAAGAATCTGAGAGGTTGCCCTACCACTCCTCTCCTGGGTGGTGGCATGGATGAGGGAGAGATGCCCTCCTCTCCTCTTGCCCCTTATCACTTACACAACTTGGGAAAACAGACCCTGTACCTTGCCTAGGCAGCACAGTGGAGGAGAGTGTGGGAGAGCTGGTCCATATCCTGTCTCATATGCAGTGGCGTCACTGAGAAATAGATACCCTCCCCTACCTTTGGCCCTAACCACAGAAGTGTCAAGAAAGTTACTGAAGCAGGAGAGCTGGCCCTACCTTACCTTCACCTTCTGCAGCACTTGAGAGAGCAAGCCTTGAATCTCACCTGAGCAGCACAGTAGGTCTGATCCTGATGGTGGGAGTGGGAGTGAGCTGGCCCTGAGGATATGACCATGGGAGAGCTGGCCCCTGGAACTTGTCTGACATGTGGTGACATGGGCTAGAATGACAGAGAGAGCTAAGGAGGGGAGGGAGGGGGAGGGGGAAAGAGGGAGTTCTTTTTTGTCCCTTGCCACTAATGGCAGACAGAATTGGTCCCAAGGTCATCAGACCTGGAGAGCTAGTTCTGCATCTCACCTTGGCATCAGGGTAGAGCTGGCCCTGGCAGCGGGGATTGCTGGTGACCAGCCCTGGGGACATGATAGTGGACTAGCTCATTGGCTGAGTAGCTCAGATACCTCTCAGGCCCAGATCCAGGGTTTGGAATTGGCCCACCCCAACATTTACCCCATTGATGAACTGCCAGAATGCATGAAGTGGCTGGTCCTACAGACCCAACAGCAGCTTCTCCATGACACAATGCAAAAACAGAGTGTCGTAGCAGATTTCCATTGAGGTTCAGGTCTCCATAATGCAGCAGAAGCCAGGAGGCTATACCAGACCAATGAGTCATTGCAATGAACATGTACAAGCAAGAAGGTATGGACAAAAGGGTACACTGTGGGACACACTGTGACACAGGACAGCTTCCACAGGAGATTTTTTTTTTCTTTATTGGGAGGGAGGTTGCAAGGGTGTGGCGGAAGGTAGGTAGGAGGGGAGGGAGAGGCGGGTGGGATTGGGCTACCTGGTTTGAAACTCACAAGGAGTCAATTAAAATATGTGTTTATAAAAGCCCTTTCCTCTCGCTGTTATCTAGTGGGTCTGCTGATACCTTAGCCTGGGATACTTGGTGTATCTCAACAACTTGAGAAATACACTGGGTATAGAAATATTAGAACCAGAGTATTGGATGCTTTAGATCTCTGAGTATTTTCCCCTCTCTCTGTACTTCCATTCATCTTTTCTTTCTTTATTGGTCACCGGTGCCACTAACAGATAGCAAGTAGAGCAGGATTTTATGGGATAAAAATAAACTTGCTTTATAGACTTCATCTCCCATTGACATAGAGCTTCTTACCAGAAATATGAAGATAGATAATCAGCCAAAAGAAAAATTAGATGTCATTTGGTTACAAACTTTTCTGCTCAGTAATATGGTAAACAAAACTCAAAACAAACCTCCTAAAGTAAAAAACTTTTAGAAGTTCTCTTTGGGGAGCTGATACATCATACTCTCTCACAGCAGAGACAGATTCTCAAAAGAATAATGATGTGCATATGGAAATAAAGTAGAATTGCAACGAAAGTTCCGGTGACAAAATAAATTATGAGCACATTCCAGGAGTGAGGGAGGGCTTTAAATAGGAACATAGGGAGAATTATGTAAAATAATTTTTAAAAATGATTCTTAGCTACAAGGATTCATAGAAAAGGTGACACCAGCCTGAGGCTGAACAGGCAGTTGCTGGGAGGTGTCTTTGCAGAAGTGTATGTTCATGAGCATGTGAATGTGTGTGTGTGTGGGGGGGTGACAGAGGGAAAGAGGAAGAGAGGGAGGGAGAGAGGGAGGGAGGAACAGAAAGAGGGAGGGAGAGAGGGAGGGAGGGAGAGAGAAAGAGAGGAGGGAGAGAGGGAGGAGAGAGAGAGAGAGAGAGAGAGAGAGAGAGAGAGAGAGAGAGAGAGAGAGAGAGAGAGAGAGAGATGGAGATTGTGGTTGCCTTTGTACAAAGTTGTGGTTCTAAGAAAGTCTTTTCTGAGAGTTGCTGTTAGACAACTGTGGGTGAAAACCACTCTTTACCACCTCCTAGCAGTTATATTTTGTTAGTCTTAATACAAAAGACTCCATTTTTATTCTAAAGTATGTCAAGGTCAATAAATATTTTTTTTTAATTCAGATACTTTCTGTCCATTCCATAGTTACTGTTTTTGTTCCCGTTTTAAATAAAAGTCTACCAAGAAGGCATGAGCAATTTCCATCAGCATGACACTTTGCAAGCATGTGCCTTACACTTTTCTATCAACTGTACCCACATATTGGCAAGTGTTCTTCACTCAGCGTTAGCCAGTCTCCTCGGAGCTCTCTGAGCTTTGATGTTGGCATCCATCCTCATCAGGCCTGAAGGGCGCTGTTGGAACAAAGATCACAAGGTTCTTTTAGAGAAAAGCCGATCTTTAATGTTTATTAGACAGCTCATCCTTCACCCTTGGTACCCGGCCATGCTAGCACCTTCATCCTGATGCTGCTGTTTCCATCTACCGTTGACTCTTCCCCTCAACCCTAATCTTCTCTAGGCTATAATTACCGTGTGTCTCTCCTGTGCTGAGAAGTGACCCCAGTTCTATACTGAGATCTATTTTCATCTATGGCAATAGTGCCTGAATGTAATGTCTATTTTATAACTGGCTTTTTTTTTCTTATTTAAAACAAATTTTATATTTATATGTATTGGTCATATTTTTCCTGCCAAGGACCGGCCTCAGCTTGGAGGGGATTCTGAGAAAGGGGTGTTTGGGAGCAATGAGACAACCTGTGATCTCTCTGATTCAGCTTTTCCAGTCTGCTTCTCTCTATGTTCCGCTTTCTCTCTGGAGATTTCTCTGTCTATATTCTGCTTGTTTGATATGCTAAGAGATCTCTCTATTTATGCCCTGCTTCATGGTGTGTGTGTGTGTGTGTGTGTGTATGTTGTGTGCATGTGTGTGCGTGCATGTGTATGTGTGTGTGCATGTGTATGTGTGTGTGCATGTGTTTGTGTGTGTGTGCATGTGTGTATGTTGTGTGCATGTATGTATGTTGTGTGTATGTGTGTGTGTGCATGTGTTTGTGTGTGCATGTGTATGTGTGTGTGCATGTGTTTGTGTGTGCATGTGTATGTGTGTATGTTCATGTGTTTGTGTGTGCATGTGTATGTGTGTGTATGTGCATGTGTTTGTGTGTATGTGTGTGTATGTTGTGTGCATGTATGTGTGCATGTGTTTGTGCATGTGTATGTGTGTGTGTGCATGTGTTTGTCTGTGCATGTGTATGTGTGTGTATGTGTTTGTGTGTGTGTGTGCATGTGTGTGCATTCATGTGTTTGTCTGTGCATGTGTATGTGTGTGTGTGCATGTGTGTGTGTTTGTGTGTGTGTGCATGTGTGTGTGTGCATGTGTTTGTCTGTGCATGTGTGTGTGTTTGTGTGTGTGTGCATGTGTGTGTGCATGTGTTTGTCTGTGCATGTGTATGTGTGTGTGTGTGCATGTGTGTGTGTATGTGTGTATACAGGTGTGTCTGTGTCTCTCAGTTCTCCAAGCAGTTCTTTTTTTTTAAATCCTAAAAAATTCTCTGGATAGCTCATCTCCTGCAGAACAGAGGTCCAGTCTTTTATTTTACATATCAAGTACATTTACATCCAGTCATTTACTCCAGGTTTCCTTTTGATTATCTTCTGAGTCAGCATCCACTCACTCTAGCCCTTTGATTCATAGGCGAGAGCAAGCATTCATTTTTTCCCCCTTAACGTTGGAAAAGAACTCAGAGATCTGTTTGTCCTAGTTATTTTTTATTGATTTTTTTGTTTATTTACATTTCAAATGTTATCCCCTTTCCCGGTTTCCTCTCTGAACTACCCCCCATCCCACTCTTCTTTCCCTGCCTCCACAAGGGTGTGCCCCACCCCCCAACCCTCTCCCACCCCCCACCCTCTCCCACCCCCCACCCTCTCCCACCCCACTGCCCTAGCATTCCTCTATGCTGGGGAATCAAACCTTCACAGGACCAAGGGTTTCTCCTCCCACTGATGCCAGAAAAGGCTATCCTCTGCTACATATGCAGCTGGAGACATCAGTCCCTTTATGTGTATTCTTTTGGTTGGTGGTTTAGTCCCTGGGAGCTCTGGGGGGTCTGGTTGGTTGATATTGTTGTTCTTCCTATGGGGTTGCAAAACCCTTCAGCTACTTCAGTCCTTCCCCTAACTCTTCCGTTGGGGTCCCCATGCTTAGTCCAATCCTTGACTGCAAGCATCCTCACCTGTATTGGTAAGGCTTTGGCTGAGCCTCTCAGGAGATGTCCATTTTGAAAGAATTTCTTGGTATCAGCAATAGTGTCTGGGTCTGATAAACTCAGACAATAACCTAGTTGAGTGGGATTTTGTTCTGAAATTACTGTTTCCATCATGCCTAACTTTGCTTTGTCCTAGGCTGACTCAGAACTCAGGAAACCATTTGCCATAGTAAGCATAAACAAAAGAAAGTTATCTGGGTGGGATCTCTTAGGACCACCACTTCCTAAACCTCTTAACACTATCCTTAGAAAGTTTCCGACAAGTTGACTTACAGTGCAACTGCTTTTGTTCCTTTAGATTTATGCCCCTTCATATAATTTATATTGCATCCTTATGTTGCTACCATCTCTGACCAGCTGAAAAGGAGTGACTACACAGCATTCTTCTCAAAGTGGTTTATTCAGTAACCTTACAGCATGCTAGTGAAAATCTTTCTCTATCCCCTTCTGTCTCTCTCTTATTTCTCTTTCTCTTTCTCTTTCTGTTTCCCTTTCAGTTTCTTTTTCTCTTTTTCCCCCCGCCCCCAAGTGCAGTCCTATTATCCTGATCGACAGTCATGGGTGAACCTGCGCAGCTTGCATGGTGGGAGTGGCTAGTCTTGGGGACAGGAGGAAGTCAGGTGCTAGTCACAAGACTAGGCCAGAGTCCCAACCATCATTTTGGGACTGCTACCACACCCACTCTTCACATCTCCCCCTTCTTTATAATTTTGGCCAAAAGAATGTCTGCCTTAGGTTGCCCCCTGTGGCATTGCCCCTTCCCTGTCGTTGGGAGACAAACTGCATTGGTTCGATCCCTGTCTTAGGTTGGTGACATGCCCAGGGAGTCTTACCCGTCACTGACTACTTCTCTAGCATGCCAAGCCACACTTGAGGAGACTGCCCAGTCTCCACCGCTGCCTGTATCATTAAGGCTTGAGTTCTGCACTGTTGAAATTCTATATGGCACATCACCAGAACACCAGGACGCTTATGAGAACCAAGAAAAGGGCTAAGTTAGCTAGTCCAGCTCATTCTTTCAGCCTTGAGGTGGAGGTAGTGATCCAAAATCTCTTTTAGGCCTGAATAAGGTCATAGCTGAGGGGGCCTGTACAGGCCAGGGAACAAACTGAGAAACAGAGGTCTCAAATCCCACAGACCCAATCCAATGAAAGCTTGCATTACCCCAAACCCCTCTCAAATAGCATACTTAAAGCAGATAAATCTGTGCAACTACCATTAACACCACACAGCAAGCATACATTAAAGGGATTGCTGGAAATTGCCTGAGCAGGACTTTGGTATGTCCAATTATATCCTGAAAATGATAATCATCTGAAAACATAACAATCTTGGAAACACTGATAGGAGCTCCCATCGCAGATCTTCAGTCTTCACCATCGGGAGCATCAGCAGCATCAGGCTCATCCACAGGGTCATTGCTCTGCTCATCCTGGACCACTCTGGTCAACCTCTCTGGGACCCACAGTGGCTGTCGATGTTCCTGAGGAAACACACAAACAGACCCTCTCGCCCAAACCAACACCAGATCGGTACCCTGCTATTTGCCAGTCAGGACATCTTGCACACAACCAGGCCTTTTCGAGAAACATCAGCATTGGCATGACACTCAGCAGCGACCCACCCATGCTTGTCTTTATTTAAAAAATTTAAGGTAAAGAGAGCAATAGCCAGTCTCTCCCTAGGGGAAGAACCTGCGGAGGCAATTCCCCCCTTTTGTTTAACTAGGCACTCTTTGAGGGTGCGGTGAGCACGTTCAATGATTCCTTGTCCTAGAGGATTATAGGGTAATCGGTGAGTTACTCAAATGCCCATCATTTTGCAGAAGGACACAAAAGAAGCAGAAGTATAGGCAGGCCCATTATCTGTTTTCAATTCTTTGGGCTGCCCCCAGGCATGCCATGCTTCAAGGCAATGTGCAATTGCATGAGGTGCCTTTTCCCCTGTATGTAGAGATGCAAAACTGATCCCAGAGGCTGTATCAATAGAAACATGGAGATACTTTAATTTTCCAAATTTAAGGAAATGAGTGACATCCATTTGCCAGAGGTGTAGAGGGCGCAACCCACATGGGTTAACCCCAAACCCAATCTGGGGTAGCATAGAGGCACATTTCTGACATTCTTTTATATCCCATGACTCAGGATGCAAACTACATCCTTCCACTCTGCCTGGGGCATAAGGAGGTGGAGATGGCAGCCCTGGAGCTGAGGGTTCATCCCGTACTTTCATTTTCTCTAAACTGTGGGCTATGCTCTCTAGACCGTCTTCTGATATTTCTCCCTCACTAGACACTTCTCTTGCCTCTGTATTCTGGGAGCGCTCTTCCCTAACCTGATTCAGAGCCTCATTTTCCTTCTCCAGCTCTGCACTATACCATTCCTCATCTCCTATACAGTTCTTCACCAATTTCCATACGGGCAGCACTCCTTTAGCTAGTACACCTTGCTCTTCAGCAAACTGCAAATCCCTTCCTAATTTTTTCCAACTAGACATTGTGAGATGTCCAGATACCGAGAACCAGGGAGCTACCTGGTCCACTGCTTTTAAAAAATTCTCTACAGTCTCCTTTCTTAGCCTGATTCCTTTCGCTTTCAGCAAATCCTTCAGAGCTTGGTGAACTGTCTAAACTGATATTGTGTTTCCCATAGTGCCGGGTGCAACATGTCCCTGTACCAAGAACTTTATCGTCTCAAACTGAGAGCTTTCCTCGTTCCCTTTACCGGGGAGCTTTATAGTCTCAAACAGAGAACTTTTATTGTCCCACTTACCTGGGAGATTACTGACTAGTCACCCTGACCGTGATGGGTTCTGAACGCCACGCCGTACGGGTCACCATTTGTCGCTACTGTCTCTGACCAGCAGAAAAGGAGTGATGACGCAGCGTTCTTCTCAAAGCGTTTTATTCAGGAACCTTACAGCATACAAGTGAAAATCTTTCTCTGTCCCCTTCTGTCTCTCTCTCTCTCTGTCTCTCTGTTTCTCTTTCTGTTTCTCCTTCTGTTTCCCTTTCAGTTTCTCTTTTTCCCCGTCCCCAAGCGCAGTCCTATTATCTGACCACGAGTCACGGGTGTGCCTGTGCAGCTTGCGCGTTGGGAGTGACTAATCTCAGGGGCAGGAGGAAATCATGTGCTAGTCAGAAGACTAGGACGGAGTCCCAAGCATCATTTTGGGACTGCCGCCATACCCACTCTCCACATCCTTATTTTTTTGCATAGTTGAGAAATTATGTATTTTAAACTTATGTATATAGAGCTCTTTCCCATAGCATTAAGGGCTGTCTTGAAGATCCCAGTGTTTACCATTTTGCGGAGACATAGCCACACCTTCAACTCCTGGACTCCTGATGTTTCTAATTATCATGGAGTCACTACCGTTAACAAGGAGGACATTCTATCAGAGGCCTCCATTGCTACTAACGGTTCCAGAAAATATATACATTATTACACAAACATGCCTTTCACCCCCACATGGGGGCCCTTTCCCAGGGGCAGGAACCATGTCACTGTGTCCCCACTAAGGCCATGCAGGGCTCAGCATCTTCCCCTCCTCTAAGTCCTTCCAGTTAGTACCACCCCCTCCCTACTTAACTTTAAGCTCTTTCTCAAAAACAAACAAAAACTCAACACAGCAATAAAAGCTCCCAAACCCATAAAATTAAATAAAGCCGTACCACAAAACAAAACAAAAACAAACAAAAAAACTTGCCAAGCTGTAACCAAACAAAAACACTAAAAACAAACAAATAAACAAAACCACGTGGAGTCTGTAACATGTTTATGAACTACTCAGGACCATGGGGATTGTCCTGGAGTGGTTGATACCCTGGGTGTTTACTAGAGAAAACTGATTGTCTCTCTCCCAGCAGGTATAAGCAACAGGTCAGTTGTGAACCTTTACTCTGTTGAGTAGGTTCGGTTTGATGAGCTCTGAGGCTCACATTTGATAGAGACATAGCATTTAGGTCGGAGTGTTCCAAGGTCTCTCACTTCCTGCATAATGTCTGACTTCGAGTCTCTATTTTTGTTTTCAGCAGCTGCTGGAAGAAGTTTCTCTGATGATGGCTGAACACAGCTTTGATCTATGAGTATAGCAGAATATTACTAGGAATTGTTTTCAATCACTACATTTCTTAGAGCAACATTATTTGGTTTTATCCTATGTGTCTGGTTCTTGGTCATCCAATAAGTGTTGTGTATGGGTTCCATCTCTTGGAGTGGACTTTAACAGTTAGTGATTGGTTGTTCCCACAAGCTTTGTACCACCCTTACCCTCAACTATATTGCAGGTAGCATACTATTGTAGATAACTGTTTTGTTATCTCTATTGAGATCACTAAGAATACGCTCCTGAAGAAAATACACTGAAACATAAGGCTGGAGGGTCTATGTAGGCACCAGCTTGGCATCTCCATCTACAGTGTGGTCTGCAGCAATGGGGCCTTGTTTTTAGTTTATATCAACCTATAGTCTTGGCAAGAGCTTCGGTTGTTTGGTGACTCATGTGGGGCCCCCTTTGGCTAGCAGCTCAATGAGTGTAACCCAACCCCAATACTAGAAGCCCTTTTGGTAACATGAGATATACTCTGTTGAGACTCTGTCTCCCCCATCTTTTGCTGATACAGAATTCCTTCATATATGATTTAGGGAAGTTTCTACTGTATAAGGCTTCCTATATAGCCCGTCAAATGCCACTTGATTTCAGATGTCTTTCCCCTTAGTCCCTCCCACAAGTACCTCTTTCTTTCCTCTCCCTACTTGATACCCCCATTATAGTCCCATGATACTCATCCAAACTGTCTATTCTATTTCCCTTTCCTAATGAGACTAATGAGATGTACCTATTTCCTTTAGTCCCCTACTCGATGTTATTCATTCCAAAGGTAATATCCACACATTAGCAAATATGTATTTTACTTGTCTTTCTGGGTCTGGGATACCTCACTCAGGATGATGATGATGATGAAGATGATGATGGTGGTGGTGATGATGATGATGATGATGATGGTGATAATGATGGTGATGATGATGATGATAATGATGATGCTAATGATGATACTATTTTATAGTTCCAACTATTTACCTGCCAATTTCATGATTTTTCAAGAAATTGCTAAGCAGATCCCATTGTTTAAATGTATCATATTTTCTTTATTCATTTTTCTGTTGATAGACATTTAGGTTCTTTCCAATTTCTGGTTATTACAAATAGAGCAGCAATGAACACTGAGCAAATGTCTCTGTGATTGTGTATATATGCTCAAGAGTGGTATATCTGGGTATTGAGATAAAACAATTTCCGATGAACTGCCACACTGATTTCCATACTGGTTGTCTGAAATCACATTTCCACCAGCAGTGGAGGAGTGTTTCCATTATTCCACATCCTCACCAGTATGATTTGTTACTTGTTTTGTTGAACTTAGACAGTCTAACGGGTATAAGAGGAAACCTCAAAGTAGTTTTGATTTTCATTTTCCAGATTGATAAAAATGCTCAAAAGATTTTAATTGTTTCTTGGCCATTTGAGTTTCCTTTGTTGAGAATTCTTTGTTCAGATAAGTATTCTATTTTTAAAATTAGGCTATTTGCTTTCATGATATTTAGTGTCTTGAGTTCTTTATTTATTTTTATAATAATCCTCTATTGCCTATAGAATTTAGATAAATCTTTAGCCATTCTGCAGGCTACCACTTGATCTAATGACAGTGCCTTTTGCTGTGCAGAAGTTTCTGAAGTTCATGAGGTCCCATTTATTAATTGATGATATTAGAGCCTAAAATAACAGTGTTCTACTCAGAAAGTCTTCCTGTCTTGATGAATTGAAAACCATTCCCCTCTTTATCTTCAATATATCTGGTTTTACATTAAGGTCTTTAATCCATTTGGAGTTTTGTGTGGGATGATAAATATTTGTATTCTTCTACGTGCAGTAATCTGGTTTGACCCACATCATTTGCTGAAGATATCTTTTTCTCCAGTGTGTATTTGTGGATTCTTTATTAAAAAATCAGGTGTTCAAAGATATGTGTGGTTTATATCTGAGTCTTCAATTCAGTCCCACTGATCACTGTGTCTGGTTTTTGTTGTTGCTGTTTAGGGTTTTGCTTGTTTGTTTGTGGCAAAGCAATAGGGAGGAGAAAGTTTGGATGGTGAGCTCTGGGTGATCCACCGGAGATGGATGCAGGAGAGAAAAGGAGGTTTGTGCTTTGCTGCAGAGCTAGGGATGAGAGTTGGGGGTTATTTGTAGGACCAGAGGGAAGATTTGGAATTAGTCTACTGGTCTGGAGTGGAGGGAGATGGGGAGGAGCCTAGGGGATTGGATCTGGAGGAGCAGAAGTGGTGATGGTCTACAGTTATCCTACCTTTTCCATGGCTGCAATGGTCTGCTGCAGGAAGTATCAGTTGACTCAACACAAGCTGGAGTGATCACAGAAGAAGGAGCCTCAGTTGAAGAAATGCCTCCATGAGATCCAGCTGAAAGGCATTTTCTCAACTAGTGATCAAGGGGGGAGGGCCCCGCCCATTGTGGGTGGAGCCATCCCTGGCCCAGCCCATTGTGGGTGATGCCATCCCTGGGCTGGTAGACCTGGGTTCTATAAGAAAGCAGGCTGAGCAAGCCAGGGGAAGCAAGCCAGTAAGTAACATCCCGCCATGGCCTCTGCATCAGCTCCTGCTTCCTGACCTGCTTGAGTTCCAGTCCTGACTTCCTTTGGTGATGAACAGCAATGTTGAAGTGTAAGCTGAATAAACCCTTTCCTCCCCACCTTTCTCCTTGGTCGTGATGTTTTGTGCAGGAATAGAAACCCTGACTAACCTTTTGAGAAAAAGAAGATTGAAATACCATGTAGGATCTTTCTGGTCTCCATCTGTGCCCAGAGCTAAGGCTGTCTCACTGGCCTCAGTACCCAAATCCTACCAGGAGAGAGCTGGTCTCCCAGGAGTGCTCTCCTAAGATCACAGGGTCACATGCTCACAGGAGGAACAAGCTCCAGAGATAGCCAGATGCCAAGAGGCAAGCGCAAGAACTGAAGCAACATCATTAGAACCCAGTTCTTCCACCACAGCAAATCCTGGATACCCAGACACACTAGAAAAGCAAGATTTGGATTTAAAATCACATTTCATGATGATGATAGAGAACTTTGAGAAGGACATGGATAACTCCCTTAAAGAATTAGAGGAAAACGCAACCGAACAGGTGAAGAAATTTAGCAAAACCATTCCGGATCTAAAATGGAAATAGAAACAGTAAAGAAAACACAAAGGGAGACAACCCTGAAGATAGAGAACTTCCGAAAGAGATCAGGAGTCGTAGGCTCAAGCATTCACTGACAAAATACAAGAGATAGAAGAGTGAATAAAATAAAAAATTTAAAATAAGTTTGCTTGAGGCTGCTTCTGTTCTGATGCCTGATACTTGGGTCTGCAGCCAACCCCATCTGTTAGGAAGGCAAAGAAATGTTCTCTTGTAATGGCTGGATACAGGCCTAGGTAACAGTTAGTGCCTTTTGGAGTGGAAATCACAACAAAAGAGGGATGGATACCAAAATACTCAGTAGTTTCCACTATCAGTCAGCTCGAATAAATATTTAAGGTTACCACTATTCTAAAACTGACACAATCCAGAGTGGGTTTATCTGTATTCTTGTTATTGTAAAGGATATTTTGTTATATCAAGTAAAATCTGTGAATGGGAATATCTTTAATTTTTTAAAAATTCTATTTTCTTCTCACCTGTGTTTTTGTAAGAGAACTAAAGAAAATATTGGCAAGTGTCACTCGATTTTGCTATTTTATATTTTATAGAATATACTTGAAAGATACCTTTTGGACTCTCAAGGGTCTTAATGATATAACTTAGACCTGATATTGTACAAAATTATGTGAAATACATTAATGTAGAGTAAACTGTTGGACAGATAAGGCTCAATTTTTATTTTTCTTTCTTAATGGTTACTACACACTAGATAGTAAGATTTTTATTGAATGGATTTGTGTGTGAAAAGTCATACATTTTTATGAAATTGCTTCTACACAGATGAAAATTTTATAGCCACGCTTAAAGGTGCAAAAGCAATCTAGGAATATAATTGTTCTTAATCTGGTCTGACTATGGAGCCCACAAAAGAACACATCGAAATGTGAAAATTCCAATAATTTTGGAAGAAAAATAAAACCTTTCTTACTTGCTCACATAGATACTACTTAGTGAGTCTCCATTAATCCTGGCAAATCTAAATAGTCTCCTATTCAAGTAATCATTCTGGTAGGGACAGCTGTTTTATTACAAAGGCATTTACGCTGGATCCATTTGTGATTTCCCTGTCACTGTTTTTCAGTGGAATGCTTGCACTGAGGAGGAAAATGAGTTGGGTTTTCTAATTTCTACCTAACAGTCATACGTCTGTTATTAGTGACCTGTGATTCCTCTGTTATTGGTGTCTGAGGACCGGTGATTGAAGGTTGGTTCCTAACAGATACAACATCTTCTTCCTAATTCAATGTAAGATAATCACATGTCTGTGAGTCTCTTAGTGGACTTACTGCTCCATGTCCCTAAGCAGTTGAGTCCCTGCTAATCAATGGGGGAAAATGTATTACATCTTTGGTGCCACCTTTGAATTGGTCCAAATTTTAGGTTCTAATCTCACAGATGGTGTTCATAAATAAGGATGTCATATGGGGTATAATAAATTTTATATCTCCGCTTTCAAAAAAGAAAGAAAGAAAGAAAACCCCTGACTAAGACAGATGGTAACATCTGTGTGGTATGCTAGAGATGCAGACAATGGGGAATGCAGGTTCTAGGAGTTTCTGAGTTGTCTGCTGCAGAGTTAGGGATGAGACTGAGGATTGGGTTTAAAGGAAGGGAGAAAGAGCTGAGTATATGCTGTCAGCCTGTTTCCCTGACTGGAGTGGCCTGTAGGCTTCCAGGGACTGTCTACTGGGGTTATGGGATAGAATGAAGCAATGAATGATGGGAAAAATGTTAGGAGGGGAGGATGTCTAGGATCCTCTAGAGATGGAAGCAGTGGAGGCATGGGAGGTGCTCTTCTACAGAGCTGCAACGACACTAGGGGATTTGATTTGGAGGAGAAGTGAAGGTCTGCATTTAGCCTAGCTGCTTCCTGACCAGCTAGCAGGATGTTGAGGTCTGGGATAAAACAAAATGGGTGTGGGGGGTTAGGAGGAGGATATCTGTGGGTTCACTAGGGATGGGGTAGAGTAAGGCTGCCATCAATGTTCTGTTATGGAGCAAGGGCTGAGACTGAGACTCGGAGGGATGAATGGGGAGGTGACAATCTAGTTACCCTGTCAGCTTTCCTAAGCAGTGGGCATAATTGCTTTTTATTATTCGATCTAGATGTTGTGATGTGCAGAGTTTAGCAATTGTGTAAGCAATCTACACCTAATTACATTACTCTGCTAAGTGTTGTGTTAGTCGGGGACTGACCAGGAAACATAATGGCTTGAGCATTTCAAAGAGGAAGGAAACTTCATCCAGGTCTATTCTGACCCAAGCTTTCTTGGAAAAGCTTCATGACTTTTGAGATTCCTGCCATTTTGTTTCAAGTACAGTAAAGTCTAAAAAACGAGCAAGCCACTGGGTACCAATAAGTTCAGTGTTAGCTTGCCCTGATGTCTGACCTCCATAGTTACTACTACAGTTTAATTCTTCTCTAAACATCCCAGAAACTTTCTGTGTGGACATTTTAGTGTCTGAATCAGTCACTATTAGGAAGGAAGGGGCTGATTCTTTTCTTTTAATTAATCTTTTAATTGGATATTCTCTTTATTTACATTTCAAATGTTATCCCCTTTTCCCCACTCCCATCCCCCCTTTGCTTCCATTAAGGTGCTCCCTCTCCCACCTCAGCACCTTGGCAGTCCCCTACACTGAGAAAACAAGCCTTCACTGGACCAAAGGCCTCTCCTCCCACTAATGCCAGACAATGCCATCCTCTGCTGCAAATGCAACTGGAGCCATGGGTCTCTCCATGTGTGCTCATTGGTTGGTGTTTTAGTTCCTGGGAGCTCTGGAGGGTTTGTTAGGTTGATGATGTTCTTCCCATGGGGTTGCAGACCCTCTCAGTGGAATGAGTCAATTCTACTAGGCCACAGCCCACTTTTTTTAATCATTCTGGTGTCTGTCATTAACTTGCTAATTCTACCACAGAGCCTCATGCTATACACATCATCTGTATTTTCGAAAAGTATATTCCACTGTTATGTGATAATTAAACTCCCCCAAAATCTCTGTATGTATTATAGTTGCTGCCATAAAGATTTTGGTTTTTAATTATCTGGAACCAGTAATCCTTAAATAAATCGCATGAAGCTTATTTTTAAAAAATTTAGGGACATCTAAGATCCTTCTAGAAGATAAATGGGCAAACAGTCTAAGTCAAAAAGATAATGGCACAAAGCGCAGTTACACCAAGAGCCTGGCTGCAGACCGTGAGCCTTTCTATTAAACAAAATAAAAATTTTGTTCTACCTTCTTACATAAATCATTATTGTTCTGCTTAATGGGGCTGCTCTAAACTCAATAACCTGAAGGATTTGCAAACATTTTAATGAAAAATATACTGGCATTTTGGAGGAAAGTAATTTGGCCCAGAGAGATACAGTTCGGATACAGGAGAGATTTATCCTAGGTAATCAACCGTGAGCTCGGTTACCTGGGTGATATAGCACATTAGCAAAGATGAATTTATGTGATAAGTTGCTGCTAGCAAAACGCAGCACCTGAAGAGAAGTAGCAGGGCTCAGGAGATGGAAACATTACACAGGATGCTAAGTGAGGAAGAGCAATGATGTGAAGCCAAGGCCACCTTGAGAACATGGGTCGCCAAGGGAGCTTTTCTGGGTTTGCTGTTGGAAACCTGCTGACGTCACTGTCATGAAAGTGTATCCATGGTTTGTTAATGTGAAAAACTTTCCTTCTTGAGTGTTTAAAAACAAGAAGTTTACATGCTCATATTTATAATAAAGTCCCATATGCTTGACGATTGCTAGTTACATTGATTTGTGATGTGTGTTTGTTAGCTTTGGGGCGTTTGTTGCTGCTTATTGTGGACACAAGCTAAGCTCAGAATTCTTCTATGGGCTTTGTTTGACCTCTTGAAATCAGTTGAGCTACTGGAAAGCCTTTGTTCTTTTAGAAAAATACTTGCAAAGAGACTGATTCTCAGACTGTGATCATCTGAAGGCCAACCCTGGGTGTTTTGTTTTGTTTAATTAGCAGATTAAAAGTTATTAGTGTAGAATACTAAACTGGGACAAGTGTATTTTCACTAAATGGAGACGATCCTGGCAACAGCAGGACAAGGTGAAGGGGATGTACTAGGAAAGGAGCCCAGAGGGAATGGATGGCAATGGAACTGCCCTCTGGTTCACCTCTTTAAGTCTCAAATGGTTCCTGAACTCAACAAGTGCTTTTGTCAGAACCAACACCCTTCTTTAACTTAACTGCTATAGGCGTAATAACGGTGATTTCAATACTTGGGAAATGTCTTTCAAAGAACCTCTTTATTCTATAAAATCCTCTTAGCTCCTGCTCAGGCTTCTGTCTTTTAAAGATAGTAGCAAATTCTTGGGAAGTTTGTGTTCTTCCTACCGTTTGAGTAAATTGGCTCTAACGAACCATGAGTTGAAAACGCCACATTCACTTGTGTGGACCCTCCACATAAAATTCACTCATTAAAGTATATGAGCTCAACACATTATACAAAGATTCAGTGGAATCCGTGGGATAGCCACACGCCCTATCTCATGGTCTTTTATTTCCGTGTACACACTCACACACTTGAGCGTGTGCTTACATATGGGAGTGCTTAGGCATAACTGTAGCAGTCAGAGTTGTATTTTTTTGGGTCCACATATGTTTATATCAGTGTCGTTTGATTGTTAGAACTACATTCCCATCTCTGTGAGTATAATAGTGTGGCCTAAAGTCACACAAGGACAAAAAAGAAGGTTAGAATTTGAAGTTCAAGGCCTGGGATTGCACCACAGTGTTTGAATCATGACATTTTCAATCTTCAGTTTTAGATTTGTTCAGGGTTTCAGTCTACCGGTTGCTCTCCAATACACGAAATGTACATTTAGCAAACACTGGATAGGTCAAATGTTTACTATGGTCTAAGAAGGCCACGTCTATTCAAAAGCTCATTAATCTTCATAGCTGTCCCATAAGACCATTTTTATCACTTCACTTCCTGTGTCTAGTATTTCTTGTTGACTCCTGATTTCTTCTTTCAGTTATTTGACAAATGCTTACTTAGTAAAAATATATTCATTCTGATTATATGCAGGGAATGTATGCAATCTAAGCTTATCCTAAACTGATGATTTGTAGGATGAAAATTTTCCATATTGGAAATAACTACAACATAATTTTTAATGTACTATGCCACCGTTAGTTTTATTTGTTGGTATAATTGGGGGAGGTTGGGGAGGAATTCAGTGAATTGGTGTTTTTCTCCCTTTGAAGTATATAGGATTATAATTTTGTGGTGTTACTGTGAAAGCTCATGACATTATCCAGATATAGATTTTCCTGCAAAAACTGTCACTATTTAGCTCAAAAAAATCATCTTTGATTTGATAATAGTCACACAATTGTTGTGACCAATCACCATCCAATTTTGTTTAAGATAAATGTTATAACATCACTGATTATATTCTCTGATATTTGGAATCTTGATTTCTTTTCTGATTAGATCATTTTAAAGGGAAAAAACAAAATAAAACAAACAAAGAAACAAACAAACAAAAACCTAGGCTCCTGATTAAACTAAAAAATCTAATGAGAAATTCCGTGTCTGTTCTTTTGTACAACACACCCTATTGTGAACCAACAAAGATCCATCCATGTAGCTACAGATCTGCCCAAACTCTCAAAGATTTTTCTCAGAAATGTTAACGTCTCTACCAGGAACCCTTAGTGAGTTTCAGAGAATCCATTTTGGCTTTTCACATAAGCAGAGAAGGCCACAGATGCTCTGCCTTGAAGAAGGCTAAATCCTGGCTTGAGACCTGTAAACAGAAACAAGGATAAGCAAGGACCCGCAGGTATATTTGCTCATGCAGAAGCATGTAGAGGTGTTTAAATAGTACTTCTGATTATGGCTCACTCATGTTACCACAGAGTCCCATCTTAGTGAGCCGGTTTTGTCCCCTCAACGAGGCTTCGTAGAGTGTCTAGTCCTCCACCCTTTCACCATCAGCCCACTTCAAATTTCTGCTTTCCAGAAATTTCTTTGAAAGGTGCTTAATTCGTTATTTTTCTGGTTTTTTAGATGATCACTGGAAAATCTTTACTACCCATTTATATGATCATTTCATGTACAAATTTTCTTATTGTAGCAAATATTTCTAGTTATTTTCCTTGTATATTGTTTTACTTCAAACAGGAGTTGAAGTACAGATTGCTTTTAATTTATCTGTAGACTGGTAGATAGAGATATGTGCAGGTACCAAATTTAATATCCAAACCATAATGTAAATCTTAGAGACTAATTAAATTTGATATATTTTAAAAAAGCCTAATCACAAAATAGCACATTACTATAAATGTAGTCACTTTAGACAGTAGTGGCTGTGTGGTGCTTTAATGGTAAAAATGTCCTACAAAGGTTTTTTTTCTTTCTTTCTTTTCCTTCCTTCCTTACTTTTCTTTCTTTCTTCTTCTTCTTCTTCTTCTTCTTCTTCTTTTGCATAAAAGCTCAAATTGTCTAGTGATTTGAGTGAGAAAGTACAGATAGGCTTATGAGTTTGAACTCTTGCATCCTACCTAGTTTGGAAAATTAAATACCTTTAGGAAGTGAAGCCTCATGGGAAGAAACTGGTCACTGGAGTGGGGACTTGACTTTTTACAGAGTGGTCTCCCTTCGATCTGGTCTCTGCCACCTGACTGTTGACAAATGCCATCATTCCTGGCTCCTGCCACCTAGTCTTCTGCTCCTATGCACTACCTCTTCTTTAAAAAAACTCCAACTCAATTCTCCATAGAGTTAGAAAGAGAAATTTGCAAATTCACTTGGAATAACAAAATCCCAGGACAGTGAAAATTATCTTCAACAATAAAAGAACTTCAGGGGGAATCACCATCCCCGACTTCAGCTGGATTACAGAGCAATAGTGAAAAAAAAAAAAAAAAAAAAAAAAAAAAAGCACCTGATATTGGTACAGAGACAGAAAGGTAGATCAGTGGAACAGAATTGAAGACCCAGAAATGAACCCACACACCTATGGTCACTTGATCTTTGACAAAAAAAGCTATAAATATCCAGTGGAAAAGACACCATTTTCAACAAGTGGTGTTTGTCCAACTGGCAGTCAGCATGTAGAAAAATGTAAATCAATCCATTTTCATTGCCCTGTGCAAAGCTCAAGTCCAAGTGGATCAAGGACCTTCACATGAAACCAGATTCACTGAAACTAATAGAAGAGAAAGTGAGGAAGAGCCTTCAACACATGGGGACTGGGGAAATTTTCCTGAACAGAACACCAACAGCATATTCTCTAAGATTAAGAATTTACAAATGGGACCTCATGAAATTGCAAAGCTTCTGTAAGACAAAGGACACTGTCAAGAGAACAAAACAGCAAGAGACAGATTGGGAAAAGATGTTTGCCAATCCTACATCAAATAGAGGGCCAATATCCAAAATATACAAAGAACTCAAGAAGTTAGACTCCAGAGAATCAAATAACCCTATTAAAAATGGGGTACAGAGCTAAAAAAAGAATTCTCAACCGAGGAATACTGAATAGCTGAGAAGCACCTAAAGAAATGTTCAATGTCCTTAGTCATCAGGGAAATGCAAATCAAAACAACCCTGAGATTCCACCTCACACCAGTCAGAATGACTAAGATCAAAAACTCAGGTGACTGTAGATGCTGGCGAGGATGTGGAGAAAGAGGAACACTCCTCCATTGTTGGTGGGATTGCAAGCTGGTACAACTGCTTTGGAAATCAGTCTGGCGGCTCCTCAGAAAATTGAGCATAGTACTACCAGAGCACCCAGCTATACTTCTCCTGGGCATATACCCAACAGATTCTCTAACACACAACAAGGGCATATGTTCCACCATGTTCATAGCAGCTTTATTTATAATAGTCAGAAGCTGGAAAGAACCCAGATGTTCTTCAATGGAGTAACGAATACAGAAAATGCAGGACATTTACACAGTGGAGTACTACTCAGCTATTAAAAACAATGACTTCATGAAATTCTTAGGCAAATGGACAGATCTAAAAAATATCATCCTGATTGAGTTAACCCAGTCACAAAAGAATACACATGGTATACACTCACTGATAAGTGGATATTAGACCCAATGCTTGGAATACCCAAGATACAATTCACAGATCACATGAAGCTCAAGAAGTAGAAAGACCAAAGTGCAGATGCTTCAGTCCTTCTTAGAAGGGGGAACAAAAATATTCTCAGAAGGAAATACAGAGACAGAGTTTGGAGCAGAGACTGAAGGAAAGGCTGTCCAGAGACCGCCCCATCTGGGGATTCAGCCCATATACAGCCCCCAAAACCAGACAATATTGCTGATGCCAAGAAGTGCATGCTGACAGAAGCCTGATATAGCTGTCTCCTGAGAGGCTCTGGCAGAGCATAGTAAAACCAGAGGCAGATGCTCGCAGCCAATCATTGAGCTGAGACTGAGGTCCTTAATGGAGGAGTCAGAGAAAGGATTGAAGGAGCTGAAATGGTTTGCAACCTCATAAGAACAACAATACCAGCAACCAGAGCTCCCAAGGACTAAACCACTATCCAAAGACACATGGACGGACCCATGGCTCCAGCTGCACATGCAGCAGAGGATGGCCTTGTTGGGCATCACTGGGAAGAGAAGCCCTTGGTCCTGCCACAGCTACATGCCCCAGTGTAGGTAAACGTCAGGGCAGGGAGGCAGGCGGAGGTGGGTGGGTGAACACCCTTATAGAAGCAGGGGGAGAAGTTATGGGATAGGGGGCATGGAGAGGAAACTAAAAAAGGGGATAACATTTGAAATTTAAATAAAATATATCCAATAAACATCAACTGCATTTCATTGTAAAACAAAACAAAACTGTAAAGCAGGTGCCCCTAGAGACACTTGCAGGTTAAGCTGCTATATCACATGTCTGCCAGTAGGTGGCAGAGAGGAGCAAGGCTAGGTCTACACTTAGTATTCTGACCAATGAACATCTAAATGATTAGTAGCCTAACATTCCCTGGGGTGTGGAGGGTTTTAACCATCCATATCAGTCCTGGTCCAGGGGGCCAAGACAGAGTGCTATCCTGTGACAACCACCGTTTTGACCCCTGTAGGCCAGAGCAGGCTCCCAGTATGGGGACTAGAAAGAGATTTCTAAGCTGGAAACTAAAACCCCACCTGGGATCACTCACCCTGGGTGGGAGTAAGCTCAAAGCAGGCGACCCTCACATGCAGCCAGTTCAGTAGGCGTGGAGAGGATAGAGCCCAAGGCAAGCACCAGACCGGCACCACTGGGCCCCGGAAAGGGAGATAACCTGAGATAACCAGCAGCCTGGTGCTATGCAGACCGAGGGGGCACACCAGGCCTAAGAGGACCCTTGCTCTGCGCCATAATGCTTCAGCTGGACAAGGTGCTCCTCCTGAGGTGACACCAGACACTCAGAGACCCTGGACCCCACTAAGAAGAGCAAGTGTGTGTTGGAGAAATGGAAGCGAGAGAGAAACAGAAGGACGAGGGTACAGTGAAGAGGGGCAGAACTGGAGGCTGGGGGCAGTGACGCCCACCCTGATGTGAGTAGCAGTCAGTGCCACCTGCGATCGTGAGTGGGTCCCGGCCTGTGCTGACACACGCGGCCATGTCTGGGTCCACGGCCTTGCAGAATGGAGGTTCCGTTATCACTAGAGATCAGGCAGGCGTGTCTCTGGGACATGTTGTTATCCCAGGGCTGTGCAGAACCAGCTCCACTCCTGACCGGGGCATTGTGGGAGAGCTGGCTTTGGGCGCTTGAGAACAGGACAGACGAGCCAGCCATCTGCAGTACTCAGGAGAGCAGCCCCCTCACATCGTGAGAATTATGGGTAAGAACTCCGTGCCCCAGGATAGCACGAAAGAGCTGGCTTTACCACTTGTGTCCTGTGCAGTGGTGCGGACAAGGGAGAAATAACCTTTCTCCTCCTCATGCCTCACCTCCTGAGGTAGGCATGAGATCTGGCCGTGGGCTCAGTAGAGCTTTGCCCCTCACTAGCTATACACGCTAGAGAGCAGGGTGGTTTCTGGTGAGGTGGCCCAGAGGGCAGGGAAGCTGAAGAGCTAGTCAGTGGGCTGTTTCCTCTCAGGCCCAGAACCTGGGCTTTGAATTGGTCCACGCCAACGTCTACACCATTGATGAACTGCTTTGATGCTAGGAAGGGGTTAGTACAACAGGGTCTCCATGACACAGGGCAACAGGATAGATCCAGCGAGGGTCCGGTAGTGATAGTGTAGCGGAAACCAGAGGCCTCGAACCAGACCAGCAAGTCATTGTGAAGAGAATTTGAAAGCAAAGAAGTGTGGATAAAAGGGTGTACTGTAGGCACACTGTGACACACACTACAGCTTCCACAGCGAGATTCTTTTCTCGGTTGTGGGGAGGTTGGAAGGGTGGAGAGTGGTAAGGGGGGGTGGGTTGGGGGAGGGAGATGGGTGCGATTGGGGCACGTGATGGGAAATTCACAAGGAACCAACACAAAGTTAATAAATAACTAAATAAACCAACATGTACACAGCCCCCGTGTGTCAGATATTTGGTTGCAGGGAACAAGCACACAAACAAAATACACACGGATCATTTTAGAGTTCCGGAGGTCAGACATCTGAAGCAAATCCCACAATACTCCCGTCAGGCTATTGGCAAGGTAGCATATTTGGGATGATATGGGGGAGGGGCGTTCTTCTTTTTCCTTTTTCTTTCCTTCTTGGTCTCCCCCCCCCCCTTGTCGTTTCAGATGCCACAGGCTTCATTCATTTGTGAGTCACGGCCCCTTTCCCCGTGGAAGCCAGCAGTGGCTGAGTTTGTCCCAGGTTATACTATACTTCTATACCTCAGTGCCCTTTAGATGACAAGGGGATTCCAGGCAATCGTTCTACTTTAAGGTTAGCATGTGAATAACCTTAATTCTCCTCTTCAGTATATTATTTTATTTTTTTTTTGGTACTTTAGATACATATTTTACTAAAACACCAGTGCAACAATGAATATATCCCAAATTAATGAATCCTAGGATTCTTACTATGATTAATTTGTGACATGTAGAATCAGGAAAATAAGCTAAGTAACATAATTTTAAGGATTTTCCCTCTAGACACATTATTTCTCTATTGATGAAACAAGCTAATGGTATAAACATACAGCAATCTCTTTTAATGTGGTTTTAAATGCAATTCTTGGAGAAAATTGGGGGATGTGATTTTAATTACTTCTACTTAACTAGCCATGAATATGCTGAATCTCTCTGTTGATTAATTTTCACCAAACCCATTATCTTTGGTGCTTTATTAGCATGAGTCAACTACGGTGTCTATCTTCAGTCCGAAATTTGTGAATTGTGTTTTCATGTTATTGCTAGACCTCAGATTAATGTTTGTTAATACCGAGAGAACACAATTCTTAAGAGACAGATGATTGCCTCACTCCTCAACCTCTTTTCAGGGAGTAAACCTTCTGAATCATGCTTCCAATGTCCTACCTGGGAAGCAATGAGAGCTCTACCAGAGAACTTCAGTCCTGTTAAAAAAAAAAAAAAAAAAAAAAAATCTGTCATTTCATCTGTCTTCACGGCGGGTAGACTTGGCAAATTGGTCCCAGGCTTACCTGCTCTATACAGGACTCATGAACACTGAGCTTCTCAGGGAGTTTAGATGACTAATATCTTTTTAAAACAAGTCATACAGGTAAACAAGTGCTTTTAGGTCAAGATTAAACAGAGATTAAAACAATACCATAAGGAAAATACATCCAGAGAACTTATTTTTTAAGAGAAAAACAGACAGAAAAGAAAGAGAAAGGGCCCCACAAAGTTCCATCCCTACTGCAGAGCTATTGCCAAAGGATGTTGGAAGAGGGAAAATGAGTGTCCTTCAGTGATACGGCCCCCAAGAGTCTATGCGTGCTCCAGTAGATGGTCCTATACTCTAGCATGTTGATGCAACACTAAATGGATCATTGGGCTTAAAATAAAAAAAAAAAAAAAAAAAAAAAAAAAGAAAGAGCAGAGCACAGGAAGGAGGAACTAGAAAGTACAGAAAGAAAAGTAGGTTTGATCAAATTGTGTCATGTGCATGGATGAAAATAAAATGGAGCCAAGAGTTGGAGTACAGAGTCAAAAATCTACAAATGTGAGGGCCGGTAAGAGAGCTGAGCAGGTAAAGGGTCTGTGTCAAACCTGAGGACCTGAATTTGATCCTGCAGTTCACAGGGTTGGAGAACACTGACTTCCATTAACCTACGCAAGACAACTGCCATGTACTCTCTTTCTTCAGGAAATGTTTAAGCAATCTCAAAACAAAGCAAGTAAGCACATATAAGCCTACAGATGAGTCACTGTCTGACAGCAAGCTGTTCAGAAACGGCTGAACTTTTCATGGTTCCAAGACATAATAACCTTTCAAAGCCTAATTAGGAACTATCCCACAGCTAGAGTCATGCCTCCTTCAGAGCATAGGGGAAGTCATTAAAAAGGAATTCATTTAGAAGCAATTCAAAAACCAGTGTTCATGAAAATCGTAGGGAAAATTAACCTACCCTACCATGTATGAGATAAAATCATAAGCTTCTGAAATGAGAAATGAAGTTTTCCCGCTGGTTTGAGAACATTTACCCACTTTCCCAAAGCCCTTGTCCTTGAAGATACCGAATTTTGACAACTGCAAGAAAAGCCACAGATACCAAAAGGAAAGCAGTTGTTGAGACCCAACTGTGTGTCTCACAGTCTGTCTGTGATGCTGGAGTCCTGGAACAGAGATGAATTATCTCCATCAGACTCACAAAACATTGACATATCTGAAGACACTCAGTGTGACATCCTGGATGTCCTACCAGAGACCCCTGGTTCTTAGCACTGAAGGAAAACACTCACAAGCTGCTGTTTGGAGAAAGCAGAGCTGAAAAGTGGCTGAGTCCATCAGACCCTAGAGTACCTTGGTTCAAATCAAGGCTTCACTACTTACTGGTTGTGTAACTAAAACAAGCTATTTGTTTTCTCTTTAAAGTTGGTATAAAAATAGGATTATTGAATAATGTTCTGGTTCAAAGTTCAGCTCCAGATGCATTTGCTTCAGTAGCTTTTCAAGGCCCAAATTTCAACCTGCCGCTAAACATGCAAGCTGAAGGTGTGCCCAGTTCATCTCTTTCAAGATCCCAAGAGGTTTTACTATTGTTTCTGGAAGGAGAATTCTACCTCCACATGGTGGTAGGTTTTTCAAAGGAATTCAAGACTGGAGTTTGGAGAGAGAATGACTTAATTGTTACTGTATTTCTTCTGCATTTTTCGCTAATCCTAAGAGCAGGATTAAAGAGAAACATGTACAGTATTTGAATCCACGGATTCCTTTGCCACTCTTGTTGACGTTGTCCATCTCCCTCTGCCTTGACTGTTCTGCCGTTATTCAGCCAGTCCTCAGGAGCTCTTGCAAACACCTTGATTCTAGTCTTCCTGCTGAATTAATGAGGGATCTTCCTGATCCCTCCATTTCTCTGATGTCCACATACTTATACTATATATATACATATATATGTATATATAATTTAACACCCCCCCCAATTTTTTGGCAATGGTGGAGAACAAACCTGAGTTCTTGGACCTGTTTGACTAACTCCCTACTGCTGAGCTACACTAACTGCAGTTGAATGTTTTCACATGTCAGGTTTTTCTCTGTACTCAGTTCCTTCAGTGCTTTGACTCTAAAACCCAATATTTAAGGCTCCTATTTGGCCATAACTTAATATTCTAAGCTCATTGTTTGGTCCTTCCCTCTCATAAACTCCGCACTTGATTATACCAATCTATCATGAACACTCTTGTCCCCTGAATACCTGTGACTATCTTCATTGCTAAGGACTAGATTCAGAATCACGCAGGTGACACAACTTGAGGTGCCTTTGGGGGTTTACAAAGATGGGGTGACTGAAGAGAGGATCCAGATTTAAATATACAGCGTCGTGCCATGACAGCCCCCAATAAAAGCAGGAAAGGAGGAATCCAGATGAATACCAAGACTCCCATCTGTTTCCTGGTCCAATTCCATGTGAGCACCTTTCTGCTCGGCAGCTAATTGCTACTCCTGCTCCTCCAGGTCTCTACAATAACAGGCTATATCTCCTCATCCACACCACAAAACCTGTCCTCCTGTGGTTGCTTCTTGTCCCAGTAGGTAGAAATGCAGTGATAACATGGTTCACTGGTGTGTGGAATTAATGTTAAAGAGTTTGGAGCTGTGGTCTAGACAGGGCGTAGAATGTTAGTGTAGAGGAGCAGAGATTATAGGCCATCTGGTGGGGGTCCAGATGACTGCAATGCCCATTGAAATGAAGGGAGTTACGGGGTGAGAAGGGCACAGATTCTGAGAGGCTCATCATGGTATACCATTGAGGTTCTCTAGAGGAACAGGATCATGATATATACATATATCTGAATCAAGATGAATACACTTAACAGACCCTATTAAGTAAGCTCTTAAATAGTAAAGATAGCCAAGTGACATCTCAGATGCCAAGAACATCACAGTCGGTCCTTGCGGCTGGTCAACTCAACAGTCAGAATAGTTCCAGAACAGCTCTCTCACTAGGGGACAGTGACCAGTCGTTATTCAAGTCTACAAAGCCAAGTGTCTCAGTAGACCCAGCCTGGTGTTGGAAGCCTAGGAAGTTTCTGGAAAGCCACTGGTTGCTAGTCCGGGATGAAAGTTTGGAAATATTCATTCTTCTTTCAGCAAGGAATGAGGAGCAGGAACAAGAGAGCAAATCAGCTTGACTAGGAGCCGAGAAGGCCAAGCAAGCAAACAGCAGGCAAGACAGACTTCCTTCTGCAATGTCCTTTGCCATCTGGTTGGCTAGCTGAAGGGGACCCGCCTCCCCACACCAAGTGAGTTAGTTCTTCAGTTGGGGCTCCCTATGAAGGTGATTCAACACTGATAAGTTGACAATAAAAACAACCAGGACAAAGAAACTTTCCCTCGTGCACTGGAATACTGGAGGAGGATAAATTCAAAAGCACAGGGCTCCACTGTTTTACGGAAGAGACTTCGAGACAACGTAGCATCCAGATAGTGTCATGGTTACTGTTTACTATATTAAAGATTTACACTGGGAGAGAATGGAAGCAAATTTACAGTCTGAGAGCGAGAAGCAGAGTTGAGTATGTAGGAAATGGATCAAGGAGAACAGTCTTAATCTCCACAAAATCACGGACCGGGACATGCACATTAGCCAGGAAGGCAGCTCGATCCTGGTCAAAGTTGAGAACAAGTTCAGAAGTTACCTGTCGGTAGCTCCTAGAGGTGGCTGGCCATCTGCCAAAGTACTGCAAAGATACACGTCCTCTCTTTGTAGATTAAAGGAGCTCCCAACATGCTGCATTCGGGGGGCTTTCTAATAGGTGAATATGTTTTGGCTTCAATAAAAATATATCTACAGATTTAGGAACCATATGGCAGGAAAAGGAATGTATGATCAACATATATTTGATATCCCAATTTAACTGTGCAGCTCATTGTATGTTAATCAGTTCAAATGAGAACACCAAATGGGAAGAAAAAAAAAACCTCCCTTTAGTGAAGAAGAGGGATCTCAGGAATGGCCATTCAGAGGGTAGATTCAGGGATCTGGGTAGCTGTCAACCTGTGTTCTATGAAAGACAGAAAAATGGGAACTCATATGGGACACTGAAGACTGAGAAAGGACAGAGAACATAGCACACAGCAGACGAAGACATGAACAGAATGGTAATGCTGTAAGTCACGACTGATGATGTCTCAAGCCTCTGGGCACAGTACAAGGGTTCCAATGCCTGTGGCAGGCGGAAGTTAACCATATTCTGCACAGCAGCTATGACTGCACATAAGTGCTGCTTAATGGCTTCCATTTTGAAAAGCATTTTTTGCCCTGATCCCAACCCTCTGGTTTTTCGAGATAGATTTAGGGATTCAGGTAGCTGCCAACCTGTGTTCCAAGAAGACACAGAAAGTATAGTTCCACCTGTCCTGGACTCTGTAATCCAGGCTTGCCCTGAACTCACAGATACACCTACCTCTGCCTCCCAAGTGCTGGGATTAAAGGCATGCCCCATCATCACCCATCAGAAAGCTTTGTTCCTTGAATTACATTTTTCTTTTTCTTTTTGAATCTCAGTTGTTTAGGAACACTGTGAAATTGTTTTAAGTTAGGTATTAAAACTTATCACAATTCTCTGGATAATCTTTTTTTTCTTTTTATTAATTATTATTTTATTGGATATTCTCTATAGTTACATTTCAAATGTTATACCTCCTCCCTCTCCACTTGCTTCCAAGAAGGTGCTCCCTCTACCAATCACCCTCTCTCCACCTCAGTGCCTTGGCATTCCCCTACACTGGGAAAATGCACCTTCACTGGACCAAAGGCCTCTCCTCCCATTGATGTCAGACAATGCCATCCTCTGCTACATATGCAACTGGAGCCATGGGTCTCTCCGTATGTGCTCAATGGTTGGTGGTTTAGTCCATGGGAGCTCTGGAGGGTTTGGTAGGTTAATAATGTTGTTCTTCCCATGAGGTTGCAACTCTTTTCAGTTCTTTCAGTCCTTTCTCTAGCTTCTCAATTGGGGTCCCCATACTCAGTTCGATGGCTAGCTGCAAGCATCCTCAACTGTATCTGTAATGACTCTGGCAGATCCTTTGAGGAGGCATCCATATCTGGTTCCTGCCAGTAAGCATTTCTTGGCATCAGCAATAGTGCTTAGGTTTGGTGACTGCATATAGGGTGGATCCCCAGGTGAGGCAGTTTCTGAATGATCTTTTCTTCAGTTCCTGTGACATTGTATTTCCTCCTGTGAGTGTTTTGTTCTCCCTTCTGAGGACTGAGGCATCCAAATTCTGGTCTTCCTTCTGAGGTTCATAAGGCCTGTGAATTGTTTCTTGGGTATTCAGAGCTTTCCGGTGTTAGTATCCGTTTATCGGTGTTCTATTGTGACTGGGTTACCTCACTCAGGATGATAGTTTCTAGTCCCATCCATTTGCCTAGGAATTTCATGAAGTCATTGTTTCTAATAGCTGAGTAGTACTCCATTGTGTAAATGTATTACATTCTGTATCCATTCCTCTATTGAAGGACATCTGGGTTCTTTCCAGCTTCTGGCTACTATAAATAAGGCTGCTATAAACATGATGAAGCGTGTGTCTTTGTTATATGTTGGAGCTTATTTTGGATATATGCTTAGGAGTGGCATAGCTGGGTCCTGAGATAGCACTATGTCTAGTTTTCTGAGGAACCACCAGACTGGTTTCCATTCTTACTAACTTTTCTTTTAATGCAATGACTTCTCAGTACACGATTCTTGTATTTTTAAGCATCATTTACATGGGAAGCCACACTATCATTTCTAATTCCATGTAATTGTATGTGACTGGATCTGCTCTTAGCATCAATACAGAGAATATCACTAAATATAAGCCAGTGGGTACTGTGCAAATGCAAAATCCATTATGACCATGATTTACTCAAGTGGGTACTTGACCCATTTAGGTTCCCAATAAGCATTTTTTTTTGTAATCTTTGCAACAAAACTATATCGGATGTGACAGTGATGGGGTTTAAAGTCTTGTATTATTTGTCACTGCAGTAAGGCAAAAACTTTTCAAAATATATAGCCAACTGAGAGACAGAGCTCAGTGGCTGAAGGAGACAACAGGCCTTGATGCCACCTACTACCACCTCCCAGTGTTCAGCTCTATTTTAGACTTCCTGGTAATGTGAATTACTATGCTTCTTTTTGCCCAACTCGGTTTAGGCCAGGTTTTCTATGTTCTTAAAAGAGGCCTGACTTCATGTTGAGTTTTGTGTGTGTGTGTGTGTGTGTGTGTGTGTGTGTGTGTGTGTGTGTTTGTGTGTGCATGTGTGTGTTTGTGTGTACATGTGTGTGTTGTGTATGTGCCTGTGTGTGTGTGTGTTTGTGTGTACAGGTGTGTTACTATACTCTCCAAACTTAGTTCTGAGTTTATGAATAAAACTTTTTAACTCATTTCCAAATATACTCCTCAAAGATTTTGGCAGAACTTTTTACTCTTAAAAATGTTCACAATTTCCCTATAGCCAAACCATATATCTTCATTCAAAACGGGGAGGGATTGGTCTAACATAATATTAGGCCACTTAAATTTCTCACTGCAAAACTGCATTCTGACAAGCAGCTGAATTACTTATAATACATCAACACACAGGGCCTTCAATTCTGCTCAAAGAATCCACACAAGACACACGTAATGCAGTGCAGAAGACAGTCTGAGTTTATTACAAGACAAAAAGGGCTACTCTTGAGGGTAAGAAGGGCCAAAGCACCTAAGAGGGTGGGGGTGCTGAAGGTGAAAGTGGGTAAGCAGGCAGTGGTCTCTCTAGACTACTGTACTGACCCGAGTTTTAGGAGTATTTTATACTATTTCTTTCAGTCCCTAGAACAGAGGGCTTCCTAAACCCCCATTCCTCCACCAGGTGACTAAAGGGCTCACTTGGATTAACTGTTACGGGAAGAGGTTGTGGCTCCTTTGTTCTTTATTAGAAATCCTCACAAATGGTAATATTGGGACCTTTTAAGCTGTTCCACTGAGATCTCCAATCCCATTCTTTTGACTGCTAGTCAGATTTCTACAGTTTGTGTTCCTCATTGTATGGGCTGATTATAAAAGGATGAACCATGTTCAGTGATCTATACTGGTAGATAACTGCTCTACCACTGAGCTAGTAGAATTTCGATGTGGGTTTTCTCCTTTTCTTACTCCTTTTCTCTCAAGACTGCTGGCCTTCCTTTAAGTCTCATGCTCTGTGATGAGAATGAATTGGAGAACTCACACGTACTAAAAATTAAAAATTCAGTCAAAATTAAATTGAAACTGGGTGTTCTGGTTCATGAACTTTAGAATGCTAAGAAAAGAAAAAGATACCAAGGAGTTCCAGGCCAGCCTGGGATTACATAGTATTTCCTCCAAAAAATAAACCTAGCCAAGATAGTTCCAACAGAGTTAAACCTACATCGATAAGACTTAACAAAAATTTGACCTAACCAGTCAAATGCTGGCTAAATGTGTGTGCGTATGTCTGTGTATAAGTCTATGTACATACATGTATGTGTGATGGTTTGTATATGTTTGGCCCACGGAGTGGCACTATTAGAAAGTGTGGCCTTGTTGGAGTAGGTGTGTCACTGTGGGTGTGGGCTTTAAGACCCTCATCCTAGCTGCCTGAAAGTCAGTCTTCTCATAGCAGCCTTCAGATGAAGATGTAGAACTCTCAGCTCCTCCTGCACCATGCCTGCCTGGATGCTGCCATGTTCCCGCCTTGATGATAATGGACTGAACCTCTGAACCTGTAAGCCAGCTCCAATTACATTTTGTTCTTATAAGAGTTGGTCATGGTGTCTGTTCACAGCAGCAAAACCCCAACTAAGACAGTATGCATGCATGTGAAGGCCAATGCTGACACCAAGTGCTTTGCTCATTCTGCACCTGTGCTGAGATGGGGTCTCACAGAACCTGGAGCTCACTAATTCTGATAAACTGTGTGGCCAGCCATGATCCCTTTTTGTCTGTGCCTTAGCGCTGTGCCTACTTGTTTTTCTTCTCTCCCTTTTTTATATATTCATTTAATGTGGGTGATGGCGATCTAAACTCAGGTCCTTATGTGTATGTGGCAAGGACTTTGCCAACAGAGCTAACTTCCCAGACCAAATGTTTATTTAACTTAATTCAGTCAGGTGTCTGTTCTGGATAGGTAAAACACACATTGCTACAGATACTGTCTGCCATATAATTCTTTATCTTTATTTCCTGCCAATTTGACTTCTTGAGAACATATTAGAGTTCATGAGCTCTAAAGGTAATGTGAAAATGGAAACACAACAATCTACACCGGATACAAACTAAAGGAAGTTTGGAGAGGAAGTGTGAACCACAGATGCTATTTGTTGAGAAAAGACTGACGTATAAATAAGATAAAGTGTTGGAAAAGTTTGGGGACTTAGTGGGACAAATGCATTAATATCTATGCTGTGTGACTGGCCCATCAAGGGCTCTAATGTGCCACACACCTGCTGTCTGCTTAGACTTGGCCACGTGACTCATTGTGTCCGTATTTTTAGCACAAATGAGAACCAAGCTGGCAAACTCTTACAGCCTGGTTTGCTCTAGAGCGCTTCTGTATCATGGCAACGATGCAAAGCTTAGACTACCAGAGGAAAAGAGAAAACTCAGAACCACGGAAGCCCAGAAGCCTTACACTGCTTTTGTTCTGATGCAAGCTCTTGCTGTGTGGCCCAGGCTGGCCTCGATCTGCCAACTCTCCAGCTTTAGTCTCCCACGTGCTGGAATAAAACTCTTAACCACCTGTGTTTTGTTTTTATGGAAAATGCATAGCCTTTTCTAATGTGGTAGAGCAAATACATAAATAAAACTCTTCTTATTATAAAACAAGGTTTGTATAATCCAATATTGTCAAAACTGCTGTATTCTTACAACTCTGCAGACTCAAAGCAATTCTGTATGTAGACTTCAGCCCATTAAAATACTTTATAATACTCAGTTCTTTACTACTACCCAAATATTCTACATAATGACTGTACCAATCTAAACAATGAGCTAGGTACATGATAAATATTTTTATTTTTAACACTGAATTGTACATGTTCCATATAAAAGGTGAGATTTGATCATCACATTTTAAAAAATAACTATATTTGCCAATATGTCCATATTTTGACAGAAGCCAGTGTTCTCTAAACCTCACAGCTTTTACAGATTCATAATCTACTGAATACATCCCCAGTATCCTTTAAAAATAAACTTCATAAAAGATATTCAACATGCTAAAACTCATCAAGGTACAGTACAACCGTTCAGCCCTCCAGGTACCACTGGACCCTTTGGGACCAAATGTTGGAGGATTAATTCTCCATATTTACTTTTATTAAAAAGAGGTTTTTGGTAGTGAGAACAAATAACCTCTCATTTGTTGCCTGAAAGCCTAAAATAGGATCATTAGTTTCTAGGCTTGCTACTTGCTGCTTAGCAACTTGCCCCACACGCCTGCCCTCCTTTCTGTTGTACAGCACCGTGGACATGGGAGTGGGCTGTCGGTAGATGAACACTCTGCGAAGGCACTCACAAAGGGCTGCGTACGAGTAATTTGGAGCACACGCAAAAAATTTCTTGTCTCTCTTTGACGCTTGGACGTAACCTGCCAAAAAATACAAGAAAATAAGAAAAATCTAAAGTATTAAATACCAAATACATAAAAACTTTGATTCCTAGTTTAAAAAAAAAAAATGAAAGAAATAACCCCAGGAAGAAAATGGCAAATTAAAAGAATTAAAAAAACAAAACAAAAGAGAAACAAATGAAGAAGGTTCTATTATACAAAGGTCCCTCTACCCTGCCCAAGGATTTGCAGAATCAGTACTGTGAAGACAGCTACATTAGTGAAAGTAGTTTACAGTTTAAAAAACAATCTCCATATAAATCCTAATGATAGTCTTTAGAGAAATGGCTAATACAATCCTGAAACTCATATAGAAACACAAAAGACCTTAAACAGCCAAGGAATCCTAAGCAGGAAGTAATGGTTGGGGTTATTATGAGTTACTGATCGTGGAATTTCTTAACCCGTGGTGTGGGTCAGACACCTTGAGGATTGGAGTGACCCTTCCCCAGGGTCACCTAAGAACATAAGCAAACAGAAACACTGTCACTGACAAACACTGGAAATCCTACAGCCTTTGTAACAAGTCCTACTGGGAAAGAGGATATCCACATGGAGGTGATCAATTCTAAGTCGATCAGAAACTTTTAAGACCTGAAATCCTGAAACTCGTAGAGGAAATCAAGTGGTAACAACTGAGAAGCAAATGAAGGACTTTCTGAGAAAAACCGTCACAACTCAACAAACAACCAAACCGACAGACTGTCTAGTGTAGAGGTAAAAACGTTAAGCACAGCAAGGAAGCCAGGGTGCAAGACTGTATTTGCTTTCTGTACTTCTGAGAGATCATCTGTATCCAGAATATATAAAGAACTCACAAAACAACACTAAACCAAACAACCCAGTGTATAGATGGGTGTGAAGTGAACAGGTAGCTTTCTCAAGATGAAGGACAAATGTCTCATACATACAGAAAAAATGGTCAACATGTTTAATGTGAAAATTCAAATTAGATCTACACCGAGGTTCTACCTGAGCTACTCGGGATGGCTGTTACCGAGAGAACAAGGGGCAACAGATGGACGTGGAGAGGAATGTGGAGAGAGAGCGCTCACTCGGTGTTGGCACACACAAGTCAGAAATCAGAACAACTGTAAAAACACCTCTACCATCTGATCCAGTCTAGCCTGGCCATAGGATGGAGGAAACCAAAGATGCGTACACCCAGGACAGCACTATTTACAGAAGTAAAGACACCGAATGAGCCTAGACGCCCATCAACAGATGAGTACATGAAGGGAATGTGGTACACACTCCATATTCAACCGCAAGGAACAAAATTATCCACCACAAAGGAATGGACGTGGACGGTCATCACCATGTTAAATACAACTAGCCAGACTCAGACAAATACATCATGTATTCTTTCGCATACAGACTCTACACATACACACATTCACAAACATGCATGCACAAAGACACATGTATATGCACATACATGTAGACACACACACACACACACACGTATGTAAGTAGAGATATGAAAAGGTGATTAAAAGATAGATGGCAATGTAGGAAGAGAAAGGATAAGGGAGGAGACAAAAAAAACCCAATTCTTTCCATGCAAACTAGATTTAAATATGGATGTGAATATTTATATATTTGCATATATGTCTACATATACTCTACAAGGTAAGAAAAGTCATGTGAAAAAAGCAGATCAACACTGTTTTTAAAATATTAGGCAGGATGTGAAGATATGGGGATCTATTGAGTAGGTGAACATTAACAGTACAGGAAACAGTAATGTATATACTAACTCGAGTAGCAGCTAACATAAACTTGATTTAACAGGTCATTTGCAAGAGTGTTTTGAGATTTCCATCTCAAAAGATGCTCAAGACTCTGAGCATCTAAAAGCAACCTGGAAGAACTTGGCACTTCCTTAAGGAAAGAAAATAATTGCAAAACAGGAATTACTATAAGGGGCAGAAATAGCGTGGTTAATTGATTCATCAAACCTCTCAGTATTTCATGTTATAGAAATCCACTTAGAGTCTGAACGAGGCAGTTTTAGTATAAGCACTAAGTGATAAATTTATCATCAATTAGAGCTGTACATACATAGCCTTTAAAACCCACAATCTTACATTTTTGCTGTAGTGGCTTGTGTCCTCATGCTAATTATATTACCCAGAAACCTGTCTGTGGTGTCCTGCCCGTGTTCTGCCCGCAGGACTAAAGGAAGCCTGTCCCTACTTGGTTTTTGACTGGTCAATAAAGTCACCAGTGGATTGGGCTTCCCGGGAAATGGCCACAGAAGGAAGGAGGAGGGGCTTCCACCATGAGGAGGGCCCTGGAGACAGACCATTCCGGAAAGGTGCAGAGGGTGAGACAGCTGACATATAGACGCAGGGGAAAGTGAGCCCAGGAGCAAGGGGCCAGGGCAGCAAAGATAAAATAGATTTAGTGAGTATTAACTTAGGAATAGCGGAGGAAGCATGGGTTAGCCACATGGAGTTAGGGAGTGGCCCGACCACTGAGCTGTTTAAGGTATGTAAAATATAAGGCTGTGTATGCGTCTCTTTCTCTCAGGAATCCACAACACTGGGGCGATAGCTAGCACTCGTCAGAAAGTCTAGAGTGGATTAATATAATACTGCAGATTTTTACTGCCAGTTTAAAATAAGCTATAAATAAAGCAACAACTGTAGCTAACTCACACAACACAACTCCTATGAAATATTACATAACGGCAGAGTGTACAGTTAGCTATACACTTTAAAAGTTTCTCAAGGTGCAGTTTTAAAACAAGTATTTTCTCCTTAGCAAATAAAGTCATCTGTGCTTTGCCCTTTTCATGACTGTTTCATTACCATGGCCTCTTGCTTACACTGTGGCTTGGACTTTGAGTCAGACTCTTGCTACTTTAACTGTGGCTAGCCTCAGAGTTGCGACTCCTGCCTCCTCCACTCAGGGGGTGGGAAAGCAGGTGTGCACCCCCAGGCTTCCTGCACGAAGTATGTCTTCCAAAGCAATGTGCTTTACTACACAGCAACCGCATGAGGGTTTGGGAGGCTACTTTGAAGGCAATGCCAAACCTCTTGCTAACACTGACTTATAGCACGAACCAATCAATGTAACCCGCCGACGCAAGGTAATGAATGGGGTGCTCGAAGTGAAAAGCACAGTTGGGAGGTGATGAGTGCTTGCGCAGACCGGAAATGCTGCTGTGCTTGCGCAGACCGGAAATGCTGCTGTGGATGCGCAGACCGGAAATGCTGCTGTGGATGCGCTGACCGGAAATGCTGCTGTGGATGCGCAGACCGGAAATGCTGCTGTGGAGAATGCTGCCTACCTAGGGCATTGAAGGTCGCAATGTGCTCCCACATGTCCTCCTGCTTGCCGCAGTGTGGCTGCCAGAGGAGAGCGTCCACGTCATGGCGTAGACAGAAGCACGGCATTTCTTTAGGGTCCACAGTGACTGAGAACAGGTACTGGTTGCTGCCAAGATTCACCTAAAGGGACAAAAATAAATTTAGTCAAAAGTCAGTAATGAATGAAAAAAAAAATCCTGACATACAACATCATCTCTAAATATTTTAAACTAACTTTTCCCCCTCATTCTTCCAGCCTCGTACTTGGCAATTCTCCTGTCTCAGCCTGGAATTTCACACACGTCCCGGCCACCATGCCTTGCTTGTTGTATACTTGGAGGACTTAACTGGGTTGATTCTTCATAAACTCACGAAGGGATGTGTTTGTGTTTACACCCATCTGAAACTCAGGTAGGCCGTGATGCACTTGGGACTCAGCTTGTCCAAAGTGAAGGTGGTTTTAAGTTGCGGACAGGAAATCTCTGTTCTTAACCAACGCGCCATCTACCCCTCAAGGTTAGTTTAACATATGACATGAAAGACCCAAAGGACAAAAAGAAAAGTTTATTTTCTTAAAAGATGCATTTATTATATATAGGTACACTGTAGCTGTCTTCAGACACACCAGAAGAGGGCATCAGATCTCATTACAGATGGTTGTAAGTCACCATGTGGTTGCTGGAATTTGAACTCAGGACCTCTGGAAGAGCAGCCAGTGCTCTTAGCCGCTAAGCCATCTTTCCAGCCCAAAAGAACAGTTTTAAGTCACAGAATACAAGCATTAAACTTACTAATGTTAGCCTGTAAATATTACCAAGAATAAGCAACAGCTACTACAACGTAAAGACATACTCTGTATAATGGGCCTGAGCTCAGTACTAATCTCCACAGCCCATGACGGGCTGTTATCTTTATGTAATGGCTGTAAGTACAGTCTTGAGAGTCTGAGTAACTGGTTCTAGCCTATAAGGAAAAAACACAATATTAAAACCTCAGGCCTACTTACCAAGTGCTCCGCTGTGCTCCTGAATTAGTGTTAATATCAATAATACTGTTAGCAGCTGCTATGGCATCACTGGTGCTTAAGGAACTCCTTCCACTACAAAAACCATCATCTGAGACTCACAGCTGGATCCCACTTACAGAGAAGCTGCATTAGTACAGATAGTCCGCAGCCATATTCTTCAGCGGCCGTCTAATTGTTAGAGCTTTCAATACCAAGAGAAATAACATCAAATGTAGGTGCTGGGTTTAGGGTTAGATTTGGGGTGCCCAGTGTGATAAATGCTAATCTGATTCTATAAACTTCACAGTACTTCAGAGAACAAAATGTTGGCTGAGAAGCTGAGACCTGACTTGTACTCCTAAGGGGAGTCCTGAAAGGCTGTAGTGTAAAGATTTATTGGTCTCCAAGGCAACCTGGGCTCTCAGACTCCAGCCTCAGGAGAATAACAGGGAAGCAGGGCTGTTGGGTAGGCCCAGGGCAAACTCTGCACAGCACGGAAGGGCTGACGTGTTCTCACCACAGCTCATCTCTTCTTTCCCTCGCTCTGGCCAGTCAGTGGCCAAGTGAGTGGGTCTGTGAGGAACGCCTCGGTGGATCCAGCCCTTGCTGGATCTTGCTCATGGCGGCTGCTTTCCTCTAGATTACCGAGGGCTTCTTCAGAAAGACAAACCCAACTGAGATAATGCACAGGTGGACCGCAAGAGGATTTTCATAAGATGGGCTTAGCTTCGTGAGAGACAGGAGAATTACCATCACTGATTGCGTGGCTCACTCATCCACTAGCCTGCTGTGCATGACTGGAGGGCAGTGAGAAAGGCACAGATCAGAGAAACCATGGGCTGAAGGGATATTGGAGGAGCTCAGCCAGGCGAAGAGGAGCCTGCAGGTGGAGGTGTCCCGGCATAAGCTCCCAATCAGACGCCTTCTCTTCTGCCACTTACTGATCCACACTTGTGCCACGCAGTATGTCGGTGTGCTGTGATCACAAGCCCCGAACTCCACACTCTGCTCACTCCTCAGGACAGACCAACCGTCCCGTTTCTGAAATATTTATGCTCGTGAGCCTAAGAGATCCAGAACGCTAAACATGCTTGATTTCAGTAGTGTATTTCAGGAAAATATACTATACTAAATTACTATATTAAAATACTATATTAAATTATAAAAAACTACAGTGCAGACCAGTTATGGAAGGCCAAACACTGTCACCCAGAACACCCACACTGTAGGTCTCTGGAACTTCTGAACATTTCTTTAGAAAATAAAAAGATAATTTGGGATTTTCAGATGGCATGATTACCCTGGATTATCTGAATAGACACAATGAATTCTTGAGTTTCCTTCTAAGAGGGAGGAGGTCACAAAGGAGGAGGACAACAAAGGAGGGCGGGGCTACAGGATGGGACTAAAAGCCAAGTAATGCAAGCATCCTTTAGAAACTAGAGAGGCGAGTGAGTCAGAGGTGAGCCAGTGGTGAGCCAGCGGTGAGCCAGGGACATAGGACTGTCGAGGACACATTCTGACTAGCCGCCGGGGTGCAGACTGATCTCTGCTGAGCGCGCAAAAAAGTGCGGTCCCCCGGTTCCCCCTCCCCACCCCAGCTTGCTTCAGGGAACCCATAACCCAGCATCTGGCTATTCCCAGCCGGACAACAGGGAGTGCAGAACGCGCACTCAGACCACCTGCCACCAGAAACAGCAGTGACCAGCAGTGATCCAGGGACACAAGACTGACAACAAGATGGCAAGAGGAAAGGAAAAGAACAAACCCCAGGGAAACAAAGACAACCTGGCAACACCAGTACCCAGCTCTCCCATCACAGCAAACAGCAGGATGCCAAACACTCCAGAAAAATAAGACGCAGACCTAAAATCATACCTCAAGATGATGAGAGAGATCCTTAAACAAGAACGGGAGGAAAAGAATAAAGAATTAGAAGCTTTTAAAGAAGAAACAAGAAAAACACTCAAAGAACTCAAGGAACTAGAGGAAAACAGAACCAGAGATGAAGGAATGGAAGAAGGAATTTAAAACGAAAATTGACAAAATAAAGAAAACACTAAAAGAGACAAATCTAGAGGTAGAAAACCTAAAAAAAAAAACAGGAGTCACAGACGCAAGCATTTCCAATAGACTACAAGAGATGGAAGAGAGAATCTCAGAGGCTGAAGACAACATTGTAAACATAGACAAAACAGCCAGAGAAGATGCAAAAACCAAAAAGCTTCTAACCCAAAATGTCCAGGAGATCCAGGACACAATGAGAAGACCAAACCTAAGGATAATTGGAATAGAAGAGGGCGAAGAATATCAACTAAGAGGCACAGTAAATATCTTCAACAAAATCATAGAAGAAAACTTCCCTACCCTTAAGATGAGATGACCATGAGCATAAAACAAGCCTACTGAACTCCAAATAGATTGGATCAGAAAATTCCTCCTGACACATAACAGTCAAAACACCAAGTGCCCAAAGTAAAGAAAAAATATTAAAAGCAGTAAGGGAAAAAGGCCATGTAACATATAAAGGAAGGCCAATAAGAATCACACCCGATTTCTCAACAGAGACTATGAAAGCTAGAAGATCCAGGACAGACATCGTGCAGACCCTAAGAGAGCACAGGTGCCAGCCAAAGCTGCTATACCCAGCAAAACTATCAATCACCATAGATGGAGAGATTAAGATATTCCAAGACAAAACTAAATTTACACAATATATGACAACAAACCCAGCACTACAACGAATTATAGGGGAAAAATCCAATACAACGAGGGGAACTACATCCTAATAAAAACAAGAAAACTCCTAAGCAAGAAAACCAAAAGAAGAAAGACATACAGGCACAATTCAACCTCCAAAAGCAAAAATAGCAGGAAACAGCAACCACTATTCAGTGATATCTGTTAACATAAATGGACTCAATTCCCCAATGAAAAGTTATAGGCTATCAGACTAGATACATAAACAAAACTGAGCAATTTGCTGCGTAAAGGAAACTCATCTCAGAGACAAAGACAGACACTATCTCAGAGTAAAAGGGTGGGAAAAAACATTCCAAGCAAATGGACTGAAGAAGCAAGCTAGAGTGGCCATTCTAATATCGAATAAAGTAGATTTTCAACCAAAACTTATCAAAAAAGATAAGGAAGGACACTTTTTACTCATTATAGGGGAAATTTGTCAGGAGGAACTCTCAATACTTAACATATATGCTCCAAATACAAAAGCACCAATATTCATAAAAGAAACCCTACTAAAGTTCAAAAAATACATTGTGCCACACACAATAATAGTGGGAGACCTCAATACCCCACTCTCACCAATGGACAGATCAGGGAAACAAAAATTGAACAAGGACACTGTAAAACTAGCAGAGGTGATGAACCAACTGGAATTAATAGATACCTACAGAACATATCATTCTAAAGAAAAAGAATACACCCTCTTCTCAGCACCTCATGGCACCTTCTCAAAAATTGACCACATAATCAATCACAAAACAAGCATCAATAGATATAAGAAGATTGCAATACTCCCATGCATCCTATCAGATCACCATGGTCTAAGGCTGGTCTTTAACATCAACAAAGACAACAAAAAGCCAACATGCACATGAAAACTAAACAACGCTCTATTAAATGATAGCAGGGTCAAAGAAAAAAATAAAGAAAGAAATTAAGGATTTTCTAGAATTCAATGAAAATGAAAACACAACATATCCACACCTATGGGATGCAATGAAAGCAGTACTGAGAGGAAAACTCATATCTCTGAGAGCTTCCAAAAAGAAACTGGAGAGAGCATACATCAGCAACTTGACAGCACAGCTGGAAGCTCTAGAACAAAAGGTAGCATATACACCCAAGAAAAGTAGATGGCAAGAAATAATCAAACTTAGGGCAGAAATAGACCAAACAGAAACAAAAAAAAAAAACCATTGAAAGAATCAACAAAACCAAGAGCTGGTTCTTTGAGAAAATTAACAAGATTGATAAACCCTTAGCCAGACTAACTAGAGGGCAAAGAGAGAGTATACAAATTAACAAAATCAGAAAGGAAAGTAGAGAAATAACGACTGAAACTGAGGAAGTTCAAGAAATCAGATCCTACTACAAAAGCCTATACTCAACAAAGCTGGAAAATCTGGAGGAAATGGATGAATTCCTAGACAGATACAAGATACTAAAGTTAAATCAGGACCAGATAACCCATCTAAATAATCCCATAACACCTAAAGAAATAGAAGCAATCATCAAAAGTCTCCCAACCAAAAAAAGCCCAGGTCCAGACGGGTTCAGTGCAGAATTTTATCAGACATTTATTGACGACATAATAGCAATACTCTCCAAACTATTCCACAAAATAGAATCAGATGGAACACTACCTAACTCATTTTTTGAGGCTACAATAACCCTCATTCGTAAGCCACACAGAGACCCTACAAGGAAAGAGAACTTTAGACCAATCTCACTTATGAACATTGATGCAAAAATACTCAACAAAATCCTTGCAAACTGAATCCAAGAACACATCAAAACGATCATTCACCACGACCAAGTAGGCTTCATCCCTGGCATGCAGGGATGGTTTAATATAAGGAATGTAATCCACCATATAAACAAACTCACAAAAAAAAAAAAAAAAACAAAAAAAAACAAAAAAAAAAAAACACATGGTTATCTCACTAGATGCTGAGAAAGCACTTGACAAAATCCAACACCACTTCATTTTAAAAGTCCTGGAAAGAACAGGACTCCAAGGCCCATACCTAAACATAATAAAAGCAATATACAGTAAACCAACAGCCAACATTAAACTTAACGGTGGGAAACTTGAAGCAATCCCACTAAAATCAGGGACTCGACAAGGCTGCCCACTCTCCCCCTACCTATTCAACATAGTACTGGAAGTCCTGGTCGGAGCAATTAGACAGCAAAAGGAAATCAATGGGATACAAATTGGAAAGGAAGAAGTAAAAACATTACTATTTGCAGACGACATGATAGTATACTTAAGCGACCCCACAAATTCCACCAGAGAATTCCTACAGCTGATAAACAAGTTCAGCAAAGTGGCCGGATATAAAATTAACTCAAACAAATCAGTAGCCTTCCTATATTCAAAAACAAACATGTGGAGAAAGAAATTAGTGAAAAGATACCCTTCACAATAGTTACAAAAACTATGAAATACCTTGGTGTGACTCTCACTAATCAAGTGAAGGACCTGTATGAGCAACTTCAAACCTCTAAAGAAGGAAATCGAGGAAGACCTCAGAAAATGGAAAGGTCTTCCATGCTCATGGATTGGAAGGATCAACATTTTAAAACTGGCCATCATACCAAAAGCAATCTACAGATTCAATGCAATCCCCATCAAAATTCCAACCCAGTTCTTCACTGAGTTGGAAAGAGCAATGTGCAATTTCATCTGGAATAACAAAAGACCTAGAATAGCAAAATTCATCCTCAACAGAAAGAAAACATATATGGGAATCACTATCCCTGACCTCAAGCTATATTACAAGGCAACTGTGCTGAAAACTGCATGGTACTGGTACAGAAGTAGGCACGTGGATCAATGGAATAGAATAGAAGATCCAGAAATGAGCCCTCACATATGTGGGTCACCTGATTTTTGACAAAGGAGCTGTAACATTTAATGAAAAAGGACAGCCTATTCAACAAATGGTGCTGGTCTAACTGGCACTTGGCATGCAGAAGAAGGACAATAAACTCTTTCTTATCTCCTTGTACAAAGCTCAAGTGCAAGTGGATCAAAGATCTCCACATTAAAGCAGATACACTGAAACTATTAGAAGACAAAATAGGGAAACCTTAGAACACATAGGCACAGGAGAAAATTTCCTGAACAGAACACCAATGGCTCGTGCTCTAAGGTCAAAGATTGACAAATGGGACTTAATGAGATTGTAAAGTTTCTGTAAGGCTAAGGACACTGTCAAGAAAACAAAACGGCAGCCAACAGAGTGGGAGAAGATCTTTACCAACCCCACATCAGATAGAGGCCTAATATCTAAGGTATACAAAAAACTCAAAAAGTGAGATACTAGAGAATCAAACATCCCTATTAAAAAATGGGGTACAGAGTTAAACAAAAAGTTCTCAATCGAGGAATATCGAATGGCTGAGAAACATCTAAGGAAGTCTTCAACATCCTTAGCCATCAGGGAAATGCAAATCAAAACAACCCTGAGATTCCACCTGACACCAGTGAGATTGGTCAAGATCCAAAACTCAGATGACAACAGATGCTGGCAAGGATGTGGAGAAAGAGGAACACTTCTCCACTGTTGGTGGGGTTGTAAACTGATACAACCACTCTGGAAATCAGTCTGGCGGTTCCTCAGAAAAATGGACATAGTACTACCGGAAGACTCAGTTATTCCACTTCTGGGCATTTACGTCAGAGACACTCCAACATACAACAAAGACACATGCACCACAATATTCATTGCAGCTCTATTTATAATAGCCAGAAGCTGGAAAGAACCCAAATATCCTTCAGTAGATGAATGGATACAAAAATTGTGGTACATTTACACAATGGAGTACTACTAAGCTATCAGAAACAATGACTTAACCAAATTCTTAAGAAAATGGCTGCATCTAGAGAATATCATCCTGAGTGAGATAACCCAGTCACAAAAGAACAGACATAATATGCAGTCACTGATAATGGGATACTAACCCCAGAAAGCTCTGAACACCCCAGAAACAATTCACAGACTGTGTGAATTCAAGAACAACAAAAGAATATATTTTAATTAAAATAAAACTGTATCACATCCCCCTTTCCTCCCTACAGCTCCCCCCATTTTCTCTCCTATCCCCTCAAATTAATAACCTCTTTTTCTATATTATTGTTACATATATACATATGTGTATGTACATGTACCCGCAAATACTTAATTACAACTTTGAAAAAATGTATTTGTATACTTTTATGCAAAAATGCTTAAAAATTTGTACATTTATCTTTGTTTTTTAAAATAAAGTTAAAAAAAAAAAAAACAAAAGAAACTAGAGAGGCAGGGAAGAAATTCTCCCCAGAACTCCACAAAGCAATACAGACAGACAGACCTGCCAACCCATTTTAAGACTTCTAACACTCAGTGACGCCGGAATGATTTGTTTTTTCTTGTTTTTTTTTTTTTTTTTTTTGGTCACTAATTCAGGCCATGTTTTCACAGTAAGAGTAACCCAAGATAGTCACCATGTCAGGAAATATCTATGTGTTTATTGAATGCTTCCTTTAAAATCATTTCTCCAAGGCTCACTACTTAAAAAGAGACCACAACAGTAAAAAGACTACGAGACTACATGAAACACCAACAACCAGATTCTTGCAGAATGTTCTGGAGGGTTCCGGAAACTGGAGTGCACAGGTTTCTGTGTGGCGTGTTCTGCTCTCAACACTGCTACCAAAGGCCTTCCCACATCACCCTGGCTTTCAACGCTTGGGACGATGTCCACACACTCCTGTCTAATACACATACAAGATGCTCTTTAGAGGACTGGCCTCCAGCAACCCGGCTCCATCTCAGCCATTTTCTCTGTGATTTCAGCAGTGCGACAAACATTTCCATGGGTTATCTTAACAGATGGAGAAGATCATATGAATAATGTACTTTCTGTTCTGACTAGAGTTTCTTCTCTTCATATGGAAGCTTGAATAATGTGGCATGTCATGATAGACATTTTCTTTTCTGAGGGGGTGTCCTTTCCATTGCTGTACTCAATAGGAAATTGCTCTATGACACATGAGCCACTGAGAAATGGATTCCTCAGTTCCCACATATCTTTGCATTATTTATTTATGGCCCGATCCTGTTAGACAGAGAACATACCACATCTATTCTCTTTGACTTGTTTTTGTTTGGTCTTGAATATATACTATTGTGGTAAGTGTTCTGTGATTCTTATCACACTCTATGTGGTTATATGCACACAGTCCTTGCATATGTTCTAAAAAACCAAACAGCAAACCCTAAACACTCTCTCCTGCCACACAGAGTTGCTAACAAAGCCTATGATGTGAAGAGAGGGCTCCGGTGATAGCAATGTTTAACATTACCACTCAAGGTCACTCATTTTGTTGGTTTGGTGACACACTGTTTAGGCAGTGCTACTCCTTTGGTGTTGCTGTATTTTTTTTTCAATTCCTAGTTTTATGCTTTTGTAATTTTTATTTGTAACGTGCAGCACAGTCTTTTTTAGTATGTCTTCGCCATGACAAGTTAGTTCTGTGTTTCTGGACCATGGAACACTTTTACTGTTTGTGTCTAGCTGCTGCCTAACACTACGCCTGGCGTCCACAGCTTCCTGGAGGACGACTGTGGCTCCCTACTAGACTCACTGCACTGGAGATATGGGAGGGACTAGACAGACTAGCATACGTCATGGTTTGTGGTAGGGGACATGGCTCGGAGTGAGGAATATACCTGTGCCAACTGGTTTTCTCTTTTCCTGTCTTCATCCAGTCTAGGACCTTAGCCTATCAGACCTTTCATATTCAGGGCAGGTCTTCCGACCTTAGTCACTCCCGTCTGGAAAACGCCTACACATAACACTCCTGAAATAGACTTAACTCATCTACATACTTCGGAATCCATTCAAAATGGCAGCCATAATGGAGCTGAGTTGCTACTTTCTAGGATAAAGGCATCAAGTTAAAGAAGAAAAAACACAGAAGTCAGATGTGACATTATCTACCATGGACGAGTGTCCAAGAAAAACAAGAACAAAGTGTTGAAAGGGCTCCAGAGTCCCAAACATAATTACAGGGGCCATTGAGTGTAGTTTATTGATGTAGCATTTGTGTAAAAAGCTCTGGTTTCAGTGCCCAGATATTTCTTTATCCTAAGTCAGGCATAGAAAGCATAAATCACAGTTTTCAATAGAAAACCTTATATCCTGGCTCTAAATAAAAGTTCACGGACTTTATAACTGCAGACAAGAGTAAACTGGGGCATAGCAGAAAAAGATGACAGCAGCGGGCAGATACATTGTCAGCAGAAGGTTACAATCAACAGTTTATTAGTACAGAGAATACAGAGAAAGGACAGGAAGAGCAGCTGAGGCAACCGATCATAGCCAATGCCAATCACTTCCCTCGTCTCTAAGGGCATCTGTAGAAACAGACAGTACAGTAACTGATGTTCACACTGTCACTGTGCAGGGATCAACAGAAGGTCACGTTTTTTAGGATGCTCTACATACAACATTGGACAAATAAAAGATCTGAGTACGATTATTGACAGGGATTTAAATACAGGCCTTGTATTAACTGTGAAAAATTAACCTAGACAACTTACTTCACAGAAACTCATTCCTTGTTAGTACCAAAGATGCACCTTATTGCCTGAATTTAATAAATCTTTTGTCCAATAAGATAAAATTTCATATTATTTGTATTTTCACATTCACTTTAGAGAAGCTTGAATTTAATGCTGAAGACTCTAACTAGAGTGAAATATTTCCCAGAAAATGTGAACTAGTCAGCAGACAGTCTTCTTAGGAACACCCAGCAATTAGACTTCCGAAGATTTAATTAGTGTCAGAATAAAGAAACTCAAAGAATTCTCAATTACTATTACTAGCCAATTAAAACTGAAAACTACTACAGAGAAAAACATTTTATTTATCTATCCAAGACCAAAGTCTTCTTTGGGAAGCCAGATCAAAACATGAATTTTCACTTCATATTCAGTGCACTGATGAAATCTATAAAATATTCAGAAGATCTCTAGTCTCTACTTTATTTGATCTTCATTATCTAAGAAGTAAAACTATCCACTTCATAAATGAAAAACTTCAAATTTAAGGAGCAGAGATGTATAAGTTAAGAAGGTAAAAATTGGTGCCTAGAATTTAGATGCGGATATGTTTCCAAACTTGTACTCTGCATTAGCAAACTCTGCAGCAGCCCTCATTATAGTAGCTGTGAGGCAAGGACCCTGGATTCCCTGTGTGCCGCGACTTCAGATATGGTAGTCCACATACTGTGACTTGTGAGTTGGGTTATACAGTAAATTGTTCATGCTTTTACAGTTGAAACTGAAAATGAAAGTTTTATAAAAATCTTCTTTCACTTTGTTTGAGCACTCATTTATCAAATTGCCTATATAATTGATTTTTTTTCCATGACTGCAAGCTAGGATGATACAATTGTCTAAGTGATACAAAAAAGAACGATAGAAATAGACTTTCAAAATTTTAAACAAATGCCCAAGGTAGTAATTTCTACTTAAAAATATAAAGAAAAAGAGCATAATTTTTCCAGTCTCAAAACGGAACACATTTGATGTTTAGTGATATAAATCATAATTGTCATCGCTTTCACCAAACTATTCTAATAGAAATATAAGAATGCACTGAATGAATGGCTCAAAATGTATTCAATGTCACAAATGTTTTATGCTTGGCTGCTCTAGCGTTAAGAGAATAACACTGCCAGCTACTCTCTGGCCTTGAGAACACGTTTCCTATCGTCCACACTGAGTCTCTCAGAGAGCAGAAGGACCTGGGTGTCAGGAGAACCTAGAGTGAGCATTTATTGATGACAAGAATAGATCAGTTTTCTAATCATCTTTTAAGACTAAGAATACAAATAAAACAGACAATATTCACAAAACCTTTCCCCAATACATTAAAATAAGTAAATGAAAGTCTGGGTGAAGAAATGACAACAGTTTTCTCATTTGAGCCACAGTCATGGACATCCTATTGTTTCATGGAGTTTCACTTTATTTGAAGCAGCTGGCAAATTGCAGTTTTTAAGAACGGAATGTCTGACACCACCCCAGAAGGTGCAGGTCAGGTGCAACAAGGCAGGCAAGGATGGGCACCACTGCGACCCGTCTGCAGGGTAGAACAGAAGCAGCTTCCATTTGAACAGCCTTCGTCTACGGACTAATGTGACTTTGTAACCGTCATTACAGACGTCTGAATGTAAAACGGCCTCGTGTAACAAAGGATATCTTAAAATGGTGGCATAATGAATAGCAGTTTAGTTAAGGTGCGAGAAGAACGGCTCAGCACTTAGGAGCACTTGCTGCACAATCCTAAGGACCAGTTTGGGTTTCAGTACCACATGACCATTAGGCATCTGTAAATGCCGTAATTTCAACGTTCAGGGGTCTGATCCTCTCTGCTGGCTTCGTACGAACATTCATGCACACATGCAGGGACTCATGAGCGCGCGCACACACACACACACACACACACACACACACACACACACACACACACACGGCAATTTTAAAGTTATTAAAAACAAGAGAGATGTTTACTTCTCAATGCCCAGTATCAGAAACAGGCATGAAGAAAGTTATTATATGTAATAGGTTCACAACTGTATATAAAAAGTAGGCAGAGGAAAAAGCCTGAAATATGTCAATGTAAGACAGAACTCAAATAATAAGCCTTTATTTTACTGAATATGGTAATATGGAAATGAGGCTACTTCATGGAGTGCTAAGGTTTGTCACACCCAGTAACTTTTAATCAAACTGTTTATGCAAAACATATATTTCATTCAATTTTCATCTGGCAAATTTCTTATTATCCACAACAGTTTAGAATTCCTATTATCAAGAACTTACCACATGAGTTGTTTTTAATGTATTGCCATCAAATCTGCATAAACTGGAGCTCTCTTCAAAGAAAATATCACACTCTTCTAATTCTTGAGCATTACAAGGAGGTTTTTCTTTATCTGGATTTGGATTCTTAAGCCAAAACAAAAAGTATGTAAGATATCAAACAATAGGAAACAATTTATTCATCTTTAAAAATATTGTCAAAATGACAGCTTTGGTCAGAAAGGATATTACAACAGTTGGATGTAAGTTTCAAGCCTGTGATCCCAGAACTCAAGTGTTTGAGGCAGAAGGACCATCATGACTTCAAAGCCAGGGTACATAGATTGTGTCCAGTCTGGACTAGAGTCCTATTCGAAGACACTAAAACCAACTAACTGGTCAGCTAGCCAACAGCAACAAGTCCTTAGTTATTATAAATATACTATATACACTCAAGGAGGAAAGAAAATTGGAAGATGTTGTGATATGAAAGAGAAAAGAGAACATAAATGAACGTCTAGATATGAATATGCAAAGCGTGCATAGAAAGAAAACGAGAGAGCCGGGTAACTAACCCATGCAGGTAGAACAAACTGAACTCTACAGAGCATCAGAAACTGGGATATGTTTGAAAAATCAGAGTATAGCAAGTCACAGTAATGAGATTTCTAAAAAGCAGTAATAAAGAAAAAACACTAAAAGCATTCAGGAGAAAATATTTTGCATGCTGGATGAAGGATACAAATAACTGGCTTCTACAAGCCATGCAAACCAAATAAAAAGCTGCCTTTCTGAAGCAGAAACAAAAACTGCCACCACTGACTTATACTCCTGACCATAGTAACTGGAAAAGGAAGACAACAAAGTCACTTTTCCTAACAGAAGCTGGGAGAATTAATTACCAGCGGGCCTACTAGACCACAGACGGAGACACTGCGAGGAGGAACAAGGGGAAGCTGATGACTCAGTACAAATGTAAACTCGGGAAATGGGGAATATGCGTGTGTGTCAAAGGACCTGTTTTCTCATTCAGCTCTTCTTCAAAAAACTGATTAAGGCAAAATAATAATAATAATAATAATAATAATAATAATAATGAGGAATAGCAGACAAGAGTAAAATATATGCCAATAATACAAAGAAAAAGGAATAGATATATTACACAGTTCTTAAGTTGTAATTGAAATAATGCTTTTTAAAGAGAGAAATGATATTAAACACAGCAACCGTGTGTGTGTGTGTGTGTGTGTATGTGTGTGTGTGTATACATATACATTCACCCAAACAAAAATAAATACACACAGTAAATAATTATTTTAAAAATTGATTGTCTGAGCTACCTCAAAAGAGAAACAAAGTTCAAAGTGAACAAAAGGAAGAGATACAGTAAAGAAGGTAAAAAGGCCAAAGTCAATAGGAACTGATACTTAATTTAACACTCCATGTATTAAATTCAATAGTTAAAAACTTCCAAAAATGGGGACTGACAGCTCAGATGCTAAAATATAATAATAATACTATATTTGTATAATCTCTCCCACGATGGAGGAAGATTTCCCTAGTCATTTTATGATCTAAGCATTATCTAGATATCAATAGTGGATAGACGATTTCCAAAAGTTGAGAAATACAGTAATTTACTATTTCCCATTTCCCAAGTTCACTGCCACCAGGTGTAGAAGACAAGGTTGTATTTCTGTATTTTTCAAAACAAAAGGCACTGTTTGGGCATAAGTAACTTCCTGTGAATATCACTGTTCCTGTGAAACCATCACGTGTACGAGAGTTTCAGCTTAATTATCTGCACTCTCTCCCAGCATCACGATTATCATCACGATTTCAACAAAGCTAGTCATAATAAAATCTGCCAAACGAATGAGCCTAAGGAATAAGGCTTTTGTAAAGGGGGCTATGAAATCACTCACGAGCCTGGTATATGAATTCCAATAATCTCTGAGATTGGTGACTGTTAGCAAAAATGAAACTGTGTTCTCTGAGCCATACTTCCCTTTGCAAAAATCATTCACTTTCAATATTTTAATCTCTCTTTTCTAGCTTACGATGCACCTTATTCCTTCAGGGTACATAATTTTTCAGAATCTTCTTTATCATTATTAGTCAACATAGTAGTAAGTCAGACAATTACACGTGCTGATATCAATTAGTAGATGATTATATAGCCAGTGTTCTAGGTATTTATCGATGTATGTTTTCAAACTTCCAATAGGCTACTGCAAGTCATTAACATGGTAGTATGCTCTACCTCATAGCCAAAAGAATTGTCAGGCCATTGCAGTCAAGGAAATCCTTCATTCATTACAGAGAATGACTGCACTAGATGGTGGAACAGGAACAACAGAGATCTTCCACACCCCCACATGTCCAAACCCAAGACTGGACGTGAGAAAGAGGTGGGGGACAGGGAGGGGCAGGCCCAAGAGCATAGATACAGCAACACTGAATGTTAGATGTCTAAGGGAGCGAGGTTTAAATCCAGGAACGACAAAGGGAACACAGGGACAGTCAGTGACACTGTGAGCAAGAGACACGTTTACTGATGCTGTCGCTTTTATTTCCCTTGTATCTCACTTTCTGCTTGTAAATACTCTCAAGCATGTCACGCTTGGGCTTTACACTGGTTAGGTTTCTAGTCACGAGGACGCGGGGAAAGGACATTTAGACACACACTTCCCCAAGACTGGGAGGTGGCACAGTTCAGACATAGCATAGTTTTACCTTTAGTTTGGGGAGTAAAATCCATAGTGATTTCTACACTGGTTAGGCATGTTCTGCAGAGACACCTATACGTGTGTTATAGCACTATTCCTAATAGTTAGGTAACAGAATCAGCCTAGGTTATTAGAACATAAATGGCATAACTGTAATTTCATTCTGTCAACACTGGTTGATTCTTCTACAGAATGTCAAGATACCTATCTACACATACACCCCCTGCAAAATATGCCTTCATGTTTCTGTATTTATTCATTGTAAACTATACGAATATTAGAACTCCAATCTAGATTCAAACATTAATTAGGTAGATAATTACTGATCGGTGTCATTTATATTAAGGAGGCAAGCTAGTGTCTGACTTGCATAGTCATAGATGAGATATCCGGGATTCTTGGGAAGAGCCTTCCCATGGCAACGGCTTACCAGTTCGTCAGAGGTCAGGTGCATCAGACGCTCTGCTATGGCAGCACACTGGGCAGGGTCTCTTACAAGTTCCCCTTGTTTATCACCAACCACCAGCTCAGGCCATGTCAGGCCCTCGTTCTTCTTAACCAAAGTAATCTCCAGGCTGAAGCATTAAATGAGAAACATGTAACATTGAACATTTAAATCGATGGCGTATGACGCTCCGGGATCCCGGTGGTCAGTGTGTTCAGACAAGAAAGAATCAAGGGTTCAAGGCCACTAGAGGCTATGTAGTGAGAGCACATATCAAAATGGGAGATAAGAAAGTGGGGAGGGGAAGACTAGAAAGGAAGAGGGAGGGAGGGGAAGGGAGATATCTGCCTATCTAGTATCTAGAAGAGGTTTTTCCAAAAATCGTATTCACTTTTGGCTTTATACAAGATGGAAAAGTCTGTAATCCAATAATAAATCATCTAAACTTCATGAGTGAACCTGAAGGTCACTGGAAGGGTGGCGTCAGAGAGTCTGAGGACAGATGGTGGGTTGGGGAGACAGCGTGTTGGAATGCAGGTGGTCAGTGCGTTCCTGGATCTGAGTAACACAAGAACACTCGGCATGACCTATGGGCTGTGCAGGGGGGCACGGGACAACACTCTACAACTAAAGAGCTCTTAAGATACAGGCTCAACAACCATAAACTCCCATAAACTAATAGTCTTAATATGTAATTTTTAATTTACAAAGACCGGGCAAGTTAAGTCCACTTCAATGGTAATTTTTAAAATGTGGCTTTTAAAGAACTGAAAACAAATGTAGGAGTTTCAAAAAAATTACTTTGCAATATAGAAAAAAAATACTAATGTAGTCTATATAACTTGTTTTGAATCTAATTTTATGCATTCAAGCTGTTAAACAGAAACTCCAAGAGAACTAAGCAGCGCCTGCCAGAGACCCGAAGATCAGGAACTCATGCTACGGAAAAAGGAAGCGCTGAGTCAACACAGACCTTGGCCAGGCGCAGCAGCTGGCCCATGTTCCTTGGATAGGAGAGGACACTCAGGTGGTAAGCCTTCTGTGTCACTGTCACAGGAAGGAAGTTTTCCACAAGCTTATCAGATACATGTCCATCATCCTAACTCACACCCTGAAATGCAACTTCTAGCAAAGGATTCCAAGAGTACAATAAAAACCATTATTGCAACGATCAAATAGAACATGAAAAATTATCAACTATTCTTTTATAAGGAAGTTACTATCACAAATTCATTAATGATAGCATTTAGAAATTTTCTGTAATTATTTAACAGACTGTACAAAATAATATCAGTTATATAATAAAAGCCATTATTAACAATAATAATTATCACCACAATCAATGATGCTCAGACTTAGTTATAGTCTCTAAGGAATATACTGTGATGAAGATGATAATCAAAATAATATTATTTCAAACTTGCCTTTACCATACGGTAAGGGTTAGCTCAGACACTTCATGTTTTACCTCATTGATTGCTTAACACAACCAAATAAAGTTCTATCTTTACGTCCATGTTCCAAATATGAGTAAAAAACTCCTAAGACGTGAAGTAACCTAACAAAATCACAAGCCGGACAAGCATTTCACTCAACAGTATGCTCTAGCTACCAATTTTATCTCCTACTTTTTAACAGCCAATTTTAAATACTATCCTCAAGACTTACACACACACATAAACATGATATATAGATGAAGAAAGACAGAATAGTTTTAAAAGAACTTCAAAGATAACTGTTTTTCATACATTGCAACAACCATAAAAAATTAGTAAATCTGTATATGCTAAGCAAGCCCTGTTCCAACTGAATACATCCTAAGGCCCTAGGTTATCTTAGGAATTTATATATATATATATATATCAGGGCTTTCAAGCACTGAAAATGTAAGTCTTTTATGTAAATATTTTCTTAACTGTTCATGTCTTATTTGTATCTATCTATCCATCTATCTACCTACCTACCTATCTCTATCCATCCATCCATCCATCCATCCATCCATCCATCCATCCATCCATCCATCCACCCACCCATCTTCTATCCAGTAATTTACTATAGTTCTGTAGAAGAGCTTGAAATCATGGATGGTAATACCTCCAGAAATTCTTTTATTGCACAGGATTATTTTAGATAACCTGGACTGTTTGTTTTTCTATATGAAGTTAGGTAATGCTTTTTCGAGGTCTGTAAAGAATTGTGTTGGAATTTTAATGGTGATTGTGCTGAATCAATTGACTGGTAAAATGGCCATTGATACTATGTTAATCCTCCTGACCCACAGGCACCTTTTCATCTTCTGGTGTCTTCTCTTACTTTTTTAAAAATATATTTTTAGATAAACATAAAATTTCAATTTTTTAAAGCTTGATCTTGGCTTTTGGAGAGAGTCACATATAATCCAGATTAACCTCAGACTCACAAAAGCTCAGACTGACCAAAAACTCAGATGCACCACCACATTTGACTTAAGTTTTCAATTCTGAAGGGCAGAAACATTTAGATGAAATTCAATTATCATGTGCTTCTTTTATGGTTTAATTTTCTTGTGTGTTGCAAGCACAGACCACAAAAAAGAGCTATAAATGATCAATTATCATCGAAGTAAAGATTGTCTCTGAAAATTCTGAAAGAAATATTAATCCTACACATGCAGAAATTTATCTTTTTATACATAAAAATAACAATTATTCACTGTAGCAAAATATTGAAAATATTCTAAATGTCCAAAAACAGAGCCTAATTTTTTTCATGTTTTTAATTGGATATTCTCTGTATTTACATTTCAGATATTACCTTCTCTCCCCCAATCCCAGCCCCCTCCTCCTCCCCTTGCTCTCTCTCCCAACCACTCTCTCCCAAACTCATTGGCTGGTGTTTTAGGCCCTAGGAGCTGTGGTGGGTTTGGTTAGTTGATAATTTTGTTTTTCCCATGGGGTTGCAGAGCCTGTCAGCCGAATTATTTTAAATGACTTTACCAAGTCAGAATAAAATGTGGAAAATAATCAGGTATCCTTGATGGAGAAATATCTAAACTTTATTGTTATAAGTGCAGAAAACAAGATTTATAGCCATATATAATATAGCAGACTTTTTTTTCCCCTTGAAAACAAAACAGAATTTAGCAGAATAAACAGGTAATGTCCCTGGAAGGAAGCTGGTGACAGGAGCTAGAGGGAGGCATGTGGCACCGGTGGGACCAGTTGGAGGGAACTTTCTCTTGCCACAACCTTTTATGGACCTTTAATGCATTTAATCAATGGGATTCTATATTATAAGCAAATTCAACTTTAATTTCTACTACAATGCTTTAAGAGTACAAATTAAAATAAGCAAATAGTTTTACCTTTTATTATCTCTGTATATACAGCTAGTAATGAAAAACAGGCAAGTATAGCCACATCTTTAATCTAAACTGCAATTATATTTTAATATATTTTCAGCATTTTAATCTATCTGAAAAATCATCTATATAGATTGAACTATTATATTCATCTTCAATGTACTTACTGTAAAGTGATAACAAGGAAGACATGAAGTCCTAAGAAATAAAATTTCAAAAGGAAAACTACAAGAATACCTGTCATTCTCTTTAATTGTCCAAGTGCTGCCTTCGTGATCGATAGATGAATAGAGTCTTCCTTCCAGGACCTGGATATCCTTCAGCTTAATGTTGATGTGGTCTGGCAGAAACTGAACTTGAACGTCTTCCTTAGTACTGCTCTCTGGAAGCCGTACGGTCACTGTCAAATCATCCTCAGCCTGTTGCCAGTAATACAGAGGTTCTACTGGGAATAGGAAAAGACGTTATGTCGTAATGAAAATTAGTCACAATACATAAAATTATAGCCTAGACCTCTAAGACAACTCCTATTTAAATCAATACTGTCTAGAGATCATCTCTCTCACCTATACACAAATTATAAACACGCAGACTTTAAGAAATTTGACACAAGGAATTGTAACAAATGCACATATTTTCCTCTTCCAGGTTCTCCCAATACATTAAGAGCCTGGCACTCATGAATACTGACAGCAATGTCTTTCTCTGCTACTTTCTGCCTCTCTACCCCTTCCTTTCATGTTCCTCCTATTTACAACACATACAGACACACAGACAGACACACAGACACAGGCACAGACCACACACACACACACACACACACACACACACACACACCTTCTCCCTGAAATGTGAACACACCGGTTTATTTAATATAATCACATGACTCTTCACTTCTGATAGACAGTGATGAGAGAAGCATGTAAAATTAATGCATTTTAGTAAAAAACAGATTAAAGAAAATCCAGAATTTCTTAATCCCCCTCATCAGAAAAAGTACATTAAAATCTTAAATTTTCCCATTTTCTTATGGTGAAGGTGAAATCTGGGGTTTTACATATGCTAGGCAAGCCCCCCACCATGAGGCCACCTCAGACCTCTTGGACATGGGTATCTAAGGTATAACATTTTCTCATTCACTCAGCATCCAGAAACGCAGTGATTCAGCCTTCAGGGAACTGTTAGTTTAGTATGAAGGTAAGAACATGCACACTAGACCTTATTTTGGAAAAATATTATCATGTTGACTTGCCCAGTTCTAATATAACCATTATTTTTTTTACTAACTATTATATTATTTACTAAGTATTAAACAGAGAATCATGTTTAAGACAACTGCACTTTCTAAAATACCAGATAAGTACAAAGTTATGATCACTCAGAGAGTATCCTCCAGAAAAGGTGCAGGTCGGGGGTATGGAAGAAAACTAAGATAAAGCAGCCATTGCTCCCTCCTGTAACGTCTAACGTACCTTGGAGGGAAGACAAAGGAGACAGATGTGTACGTGTACATAAGCACACACGAGCTCCCACAACAGGTTAAATTACCTTTGGTTTCCTCTGACCTGTCTTCATCCATACTCTCTTCAAGATCCTGGTCTACCGAAATACCCTTGAAGGACTTGTAAGACACAACCATCAGACCACTCCCATTAGGCTCAATAGCAGCATAATGTGGCACTGACTTCCCATGAAGAACATGATGCTTTGTAATTTCATACTTATTACTGCCTGCAAGAAAATAAACATTACGAAACACTACATTTTAATGAATCTTTTGGTAAGAATAAGAGATTGACAACTTAGGCCTCCAGGCCGCTCAGTGGGCAAGAGCCGTTGCAATCAAGACTGATGACAAGTTCTAGATCCCAAGACCAACAAGGTAGAGAACAAACTCCCATAGTTGTGCTATGGCTTGTGTGTGCACGAGCAAGTGCACGATAACTCGTACACACACACACACACACACACACCTGAGAACTTCATTGTCCTCAGACAAGTCCCTACTTTGAAATACTGATTTCAATGAAATTTGCTCTAAATTGTATTGTCCAATGCAGTTGTCACTAGCTTCATATTAAAATTAAGTAAAGTTTAAAATTCACTACCTCAGCTACTTAGATACATTTCAAGTGCTCAGTAACCAAATGTGCCTAGTGGCTTGACGCAGTGAATGACGCACACACGAAACAGGTCCAACCTGCATAAGTTTCCACTGGAGAACAGTGTAGACCTTCCAATGACCGACCACTTTGCCAGGTATGTGATACTATCCGAGAATGAGGAGAGGGGGCACAGAAAGAACTAGTTTTCTCTTGCTGGAGCAACTGGTAAAGGTTTCTTAAAACAAAATATTTTTATAGTAGTTGGTTTTCACACACCAAATCAGAACTACATGACTATTACAATCAGTTAGACAACAACCACTTATAGCTGTTACTATAAATATCAACTTAACTGTATCTTAAAGTTTTAGAAAATGTATTTTCTTATGAAGACAGATTGTTCTCCACACACCCACACCCCCTCAGATAAAAGAAGCACACTCTTTCCCAAGAACCTGCAGCCACTGCAGTTGGCTGGGATCCTGACCGCCGTATCCCTCAACCCTCATTAGAAGCTCCTTGTAGTAGACAGGAATTAACAGAGACCCACAACTGGACAGTGTGCAGATGCTGAGAGACCTTGGAGAACCCAGTCCTAAGTGGGTGTGTCTACCAAGCTCGCACCCTCTTGGCTCAGGGATCTAGGTAGAAGGTGAGGTACGAAGATTGTATAGAGCGGAGACAGAGGAAGGCATCAGGAAGCAGCTTCTATAGACCTAACAGGGCTACTACACCAACGAGCTCACAGAGACTGAGACAGCACAAACAACACAAACAAGGCCTATACAAGTTCTCGGCAAGAATTCCAGCACAAGGAAGTGGAAGCGAAGTGTAAGATGATGGCATTACGCAGCAAGGCGGGTCCAGCCTATCATTGGATGAGAAGGAAGGGTAGGCGGGGAAAGGTCTAGGAAAAAGAGGAGATAAGAATCAAGATGGAGTTGGAGAAGGAGGCTCTAGATCCAGGTGGTGTTAATTGATGATAGAGAGATTGAATATTTTTAAGGATTTCTATAGGTCAATTTGTCTTAACTAGGTGGGTCGTTTATATCTTTGTCAACTGGCAGTATATTTATTGTGTGGATATATTGTGGACTGAGAATCTAACAAATAATGCTGATTTATAGGTCACTGATCACTGAGTCATGATTTTACTGGGCTGTGGAGAACGTGAGCAAAGTTCCCGGCTGGTAGAGAGACAGCCGGGAGGGGGCCGCTAGTGGAAAAGCAGCTGGGGCGTACGGATGGCTGGGTGGCCCGTGGTTCCGCATGGGGACGGGAAGCTGCTGACCTTTTTATCTGTACTGCAACAGTGAGAGTACGTCCTCCCACTAAGAGGCAACCTAAGAGTGCAGCATCACTAGGTATACCAAACCCACACGGAGCAGACCTCCCACTTAGGAGGGTTGGCCAACGCTCTGTCTCCAGAATACACATTTAAAATGCCGAGCATGTTCTTGTCTGTGTATAGGAAGGGGGATGTTTTGTTTTTGTTTGCTATGGTTAGTTTTTTGCCTTGGAATTTTTTGAGAGAGTGAGGGAACATGAAGTTGGGGAGGGATAATCTGGAAGGACTTGGGAGGGGGGGAAAGTATGATCAAAGTGTATTACACAAAATTTAAAAAATAGTAAAAACATAAAAAAGAAGAAAACCAAGCAAGTAACAAAAAAACCACTTCAGGGAAGCACATACCTGTTTAATGCTACACTACTGGATGAATTGTATTCTTGTAAGTTTAACACTACGTAGTTAAAAATCAACTTAGTGTATTTTGGGTTTTCCAATTTAATTGTCTACAAAAATATGATTTCTCCTGTGTTTCCCTCAACATGCTGTAGAAAAAGTCCTGCTCTACTGTATTAGATCCAAGCATTAAAAACAGAAGAGACAGCTCAGCCAGTTAGGTGCTTGCTTTGCAAACATGACAACTTGACTTTGGTCCCCAGTACACATTTGAGAAGCCAAGCTCAGTGGTATATACTTGTCGTACTTGTATTCCCAGCCTTGCCTACTTGGCTCTAGACCAGTGACAACACTTCAAACACAAGGTGGACTGCTTCTAATGGATGACACGTGATGTAGACCTGTGGCCTCCACATCCTGAACACACACACACACACACACACACACACACACACACACACACACAGATTTAAAATTATTTTAAAAGAACACAATTCTATTGGTAATTGAGGAAAACAAGATGTTAAAAAGAGCAAAGAAAGACAGACTCTTCAGAAATTGATGAGTTACACAAATAAGCATCCTAGGTGAAAAAAGACTGGGGAATCCACCAGTGCTTTCTCAGCTGAGCGGATGGGTGATGAAGAGGGCGGAGCCTCGGTGGGTGTCGACAGGCATCGCTGAGTCCCACGGACTGACCACCTATAGACCACGTTCTTGAGGACAGGGAGAAGGGAAGTGCACTATGACTTCTCCTCTTAGGAATCCTGTTTCTTAACGAAACAAAACAAACTTCACCTGTTTCCTTAAGTAGCAGACTTCAAACTACAACCCGGGGTCCAAAGCCGAGTCTCTACCTATATCTGTCGAGCATGACTTTGTATTTTAAACATTAGAAAAAAAAAAAAAAGGAAATCAAACAAACAAACAAAACTTAAGGAGCTGCAACAATTCTTAGTACTTAAGCTCCAGAGTCTCTAAGTACTTTAGATCCTAGCTTACCCGTTCGTTCATTAACTGCCTGTTGCTGTTTTTATGCCGTAACAGCACAGCCGAATAGCTGTCTGGTCACAGTAAACAGTTCTCCCACCACCCTGACTCCTAACAGAGTTGCTGCACTGCTACAGAGATGGAGATAAATACCAGGGGGGAAATGTATTCAGCTTAAGCATAAGCAATTTCCACTACCCCTTCTAGGGTACAAGTATAGACTCCTGTATCTGAGATATAAATTAGCAGTAAGACGAAGATTTTGGTTTGGTTTGGTGTTTTGTAGTGATGAAGAATTTCAATGAAATTAATTTAGTGCTCAGGGAACAAGAAAGAGGAGTGAGGCAGTGATAATACGAAAAACACAAAACAAGGAACAAGAAGCCAAGTCCCTCAGCTCCCAATTAGAGAAAGAGAAAGAATGACAGAGACATTACGTACACTCCTTAAACGAAGCTGAGTCTTCCGGAGCACAAGGTCCCCACTAAGGAATTTCAGTAATACACAAGAAGCTTCTTTTCTGACAGGCTCAAACTGAACAAGCTTTAAGACTTTATTACACACACGGATAAGAAATGTTTTATGAAAGATACACGCAAAAAACAAGGTTGAACAAAATAAAGGACCCACTCCATTGTCTAGTTCTCATTTATATTCAAATTCCATTAAATTTACAAGTTCTGGGAAGTAGCTATTTCCGGTATATTGAAACATGCCCTTATGTAGAAAGAGAGATTCATCTGATTCAGGTGAATGAAACAAGGCACAGGAAAGTCCTGAAACTTACAAGGTACAAGTATATACTACAAGAGTACGCTCTCCTGGGAATGCTGAGGGTTGGGCAAAGCTCGAGGAAGAAAGTTTTGTGAGTTTGTTATCAGTGTGGGATGGGCTGAGCCACCCAGGCTCCTGCAAGTAACACATTGTTCACGTTCCTGTGCACAGCCCGAATAAAGCCAAGGCCTCCCTAAGCTGTACATAGTTGTTACTTTGGTCTGTTGTCTGTGCTATGTCTAGTGTGAACAGCGCTTATTCATGTCTCACAGAAAGAAAATTACAGGACATCTACTTATTTACATCCATGTTAATATATACAAGTTTTTAGGTACAAACTCTTAGCTATTTTAAAACGATGTATTTTATGTTCTGTTGGGAGTCTGTCAACCCCACCCCACAGTTGCCTGGCAACAGCCAGGTATGCTCCACCCCACTTACCTGGCACTATAAAAGAGGGTTACTTGCCCCCTCCTCCCATCTCTCTTGTGTTCCTGCTCTTTGCTCTCCCCCCACTTGCCCGTCCTCTCCCCATTCCCTTTTCTGCTCTCCACCTGCAAATGACTGGCCTCTACTTCTCTCCTCTTCTCTCTCTCTGCCCCTACTACCCTCTTAATTCCCCTCCCCATGCCCTGCATAAACTCTCTTCTGTACTATACTGTCAGGTGGCTGTTCCCTCAGGGAGAAGGGATTCCCAACATGAGTCCCCCCAGAGGCATCTCCCTTACCCCCATGCCTCCACCTCCATGGGACATATACCCTCCCCCCCCTCTTCATCATCTTTCCTACCATGTTCTCCAAACTTCATGTAATGTTTTCTTTCGAACAAAATGTAGTTAGTTGTGGAAGTATATTATAGCCCTTAAGCAGTGTAATTTATAACACTGCTCAGAAGCGACCAGGAGAAACTGTATTCGTAGACCCACCAAGTGAAGGAAAGCTGCAGGTAAAGAGTCCTGTCTACTTTACCTTCCTTCTTCTTACTGACAGTGACCCACTCCAGAGAAACATGGAAACCACTTCCTTTCATGTCCAGTTCCTCCTTCTCTATTCGAAGAAGCAGGACTGCCACGGAATGGTCTTCAGCTTCCAGCAGTGAGATACTGTGAATTATAATGAAAGGGCTCCCAAGCTCTTCATTAAACATAATCTATAGGGGGAAAAATCACACATGGTTTAAATAGGTGGTTTATAAAACAAATACAATCAGCACTCTTAATATCTAATTTATACATACTTCCTAGACTCCTCACAAGGCTCACATAGAACAACAAAGAAAACCAACTCACCTCCCATTTTTCGGGACTGTTTCCTCGGTCACCTGTTCCGATGACATAGAGTCTTCCCGTTCCATCTGACAAGGTAACCCAGGAGGGGGATGTGAAATGGATAGAAGCACAGAGACGATTGTCACACGCTGTCACATCTGTAGGAAGGCGGAACACCTCTCGGGGTTTTCCTAAGGCAGTGTCCTAGAAAGAAACCAAGGATTATAAACAAATCCCTGCCTAGTCCCGATCCAGACAAACAAAATGAATACCTACAGTATGGCCTAATCTCTTCAAAGACTGAACCCATTTCCCTTCCTGTGACCATAAACTGTACCGATTTTCCTCCAACAAATAAAATCCATTAAATGGGACAGGTGACACGCAACACGAAATCCTTGACATCATCATCCCTGTTCCTTAGGTCACGTGCTGTGGTGATGATTCGGCAGGGAAGTAACGGAGAGACCCGCATGCAGGGAAAAGAACTGAAGGCTTCCAACAGTAAGAGCTTTCTGAGAGAGCCATGTTGGGACAGCATTCTTTACCCGAGTAAAGTTTCCCATGAGAAGCCATCAGGGAGACTGCTCCTTAAGCCCTTTGTGACTCCAGGACATTATAAACAGACACACAATAGTGTTAGCATGAGCAAGGGAAATCAAATTGGAGCTTGACAAGGGGCTGGGAGGATGGGGGAAAAGGCAAATTTTGCCCTTCTGCTTCAAATATGTTGCTGTTTTTGTTCTTCGCCAAATAATTTGTGCAACATTTATAAATTAAAAATGCTAATAAAATTCCACCAAGCAAACGTTTCAGAGCAAGGATATCTGTTGTTTTACTGTATGGCCCTCTAGACCTCTACTGAACCACCATTAAAAAGGTGACCTAGACAATCACTGTTCAACCATACACAAGTGCTTTGGGCCCTTTTCATTTAAATAAATGGTTAAACATGACTTAAGCTAATAGGAGTATGATTATCCGATAAATCTCTGCAATATCTAATAGAATAACTAAGACGCTTGAGTGCATAAATGTGAAGCCAAAATTAACACTGTGTCTGTCTCACTTGAATTAAAAGATAAAATGAAAACAAAGACACCGCTGACTTATAACTGTGTTCAGTTTTAAAGTGTCCACATAGAAACACCTTACAATAACAACAACAACATTCCAACTCCCAGGTTCCACCCACTTCCCTTTCCTCAGAGAAAGTAAGGCAGCCATGTTGAAGGAGAGCAGAAAAGTCCCGTGAGGCAATAACTCACTGTTGGTTTGCAGCACTGAAACTGTCTTGGCGAATTCAATAGTCAGTGGGGGTGGGAGGGTGGGGGGGGGGGACTAGAGTATGAAGTATTTTCATTTTCACTGTCTCAGGTAGACATCACCAAACCTATGGAGCTGCAGTCGTTAACCCCTGTTTAAGAAGAGGTTCAAGTGGAGAAATCTGACGGAAACTCTACACTCCAAACCCAGTTAACGCTGTGCATGGTTAATACTTTTCCCTTTATCATATTTTCTAGAAAAGAAACTATTTTCTCCATTTTTCGAAACAAGTAGTATTTCAAATCTCATGCAATTTCCAAATACCACATCTTAAAACAGTCGCTTTGATTGCAATTATTATATTCAGCTTTTTATTAGATAAACATCATAACTTCTATCAAAAACTGCTATACCAGTAAGATGTAATACAAGTCATAACATTGATATATTACAGATTGATGACATTATAAATAGTAAGCATTAAATGGCATATATCTATTAAATTAGATTTGAGGGGTCTTATAATTGCAGCTGAGAACAGAGAAGCCTTGAATAAATAAAGTATTCATTGTCTTTTTTAATACATACACATTTATATGAAAATTCAAGGATTAAAGACATACTCAAAGGAAGCAAAAAAATTCTCTACTGTTAAGCATTAACTTCATTTCTTAATCTTTTTTCTATTTCTATTAGTATAAAGCTTTAAGAACAGATGTTTATAATCAACTTAGCTTGATCAATGTCTAAGTAAATCGAACCTTTTAATACTGTGTTAAACATTTTTATTTTCAAAGCCCCCCCCCCAATCTTCTTTCACCTTAAATAACTAGTTCCCATTACCTAAGGAGCTGTTGTAAATAAACCAGCTTCAGGTCACGAGACAGCCTGCTCGCACCCAAGGATCTGGATTACAAGGTAGTTATAACTTGTTTCTTGAAGGCATCACCACACAGTACACACTTAAAAATGAAATCCCAGAACTACTGCCAGATTCTAAGGATACTACGGAGAGCGGTGTTCTCGCCATTGGAGAAAATGACGTAACTTTCCAAGCAGACTGGAGTTTGTTATGATAGAAATATCCTAAATGCTGAGAAACAACAAACTTCCTTAAATTGAGCCGTAGCAGCAGGTAAAATGGTTTTCCCACCCACCCACCACCCCGCCCCACGGCATCTCCTACACCCTCAGCAAGCCCACAGTTACACCCGCAGGGAGCGGATGTTCAGCAGCATTGAACTGCTGCCATCTGCTGGCTCGGAACAGCTAGAGGCCGGTGCGATGTGTGAACGAAAACCCCGGAGCGCCACAGCCTTCCACTTGTCCCACTCTGGGATTCTGCAGATTTAACATGGTACTGTGCTGACATCGCCGTAGGGGAAACCTGGACTTTAACTAGTGGTCGGCATTCTTCGCATGCTCCCGACATGGGAGTCCGGAGGAATAGCCGATGTTTGCTGTTGCCGATGAGAAGAATCTTACGGTATTCTGCTTCCCCAACACTGGGCTTCTCACAACTGACTCATTACCAGGAAAGCCGCCTAGAGTGCCGGGTAAAAATGTAAATTTCCATACCACCATCAGCCATGCCACACGGATTCAGAATCTCTGAAAATGAAATCCTAGAACTAGCTCTTGGGCTGACCAATTACTCTGTGATGCTGAGGTGAGATGGCGTTTGAAATTACGGTGAGGGAAAAAAAAGAAATTACGGTGAGAAAAAAAAAAGTCCCCAAACCTGTCTCTTTATATAATGTATATTGTTATAAGAATATCTTTCTCAAACTTGACCGAGTAAACAGAGGAAAATTAGAGAAAAGAGGTAATAAATAATAATAAAAAAAAAAAAATAGAACCACTCTCTCTAACTTGCCATAAAGAAGATAAACTAGGTCAGAATAATAAATTTTTAAAGTATTGGTCTTTGTTCCAATTATATGTCAAATAATTCGTGTATAATTATATTAACTCATTTCCTGTGAAATTTTTCTAACAGAGGAAAACACATCACAATGTTTGCATAGATTTCACAGTCCAATTAAGTTTTTACTTTAGATCTCTAATCAAGTATTTGTGATTGAAGTTAGACATGGTCTCCACTACCTGGTCATCAGCAACGATGACCACGCTGTGGCCCTGACTATGGGCATAGTACCCACAGGGAGCCATTGTGCCTTAATTTTGTCATACGTGCTTACAGGCTGCTACAACACACACCGCCAGTCTAAGAGGCACAGCATTTTTGTCTGTCTTCCCTCGGTTTAGAGACAGTTTGCCCGACACGAACACAGGTCCATCAATACACCCAGCCACTGCTCGGCGAACTCTCTTCCATCCTTCAAATCTCTGTTGAGGTGACATCTCCACGTAGTGAAAACTCAGGGAGCCCTGAACACTGCCCCATCCGTCTGTCCTTCCTCCTCTGCTGCTCTGCATCTTACAGCTGTCCGTCACCCCCACCCCATGCTATCAGTGTGGGTCTGCCCACTAACCATGTAAATCATTCAGGCTGTATTGGAAGGAAGGTATCTCTTTCCCCAGGAAAACTAAAACTAAACATGCCTAGGAATATGTATATATGTGTGTTTTTATACTGAATGGTAAAAATTAGTAAAACAGAATAAAAAGGACTATCAATGAGCCTTTTAGAAAGTGTTAATGCAACTTTCCCCTTAAAGGAGAACCACTAGAATTTATTGAAAATATTCCCTGCAGAGCAATCCGTTTCTACGTTACTAAGAACATTTTTGAGAGAAAAAGGAACAAAGAAATATGATTTTTACTGATCTATAACAATAGATAGTTTTGAAGCATATACGCGTGTTAAAAGTAGGTCAAATTGATCCTCAACACAATACAAGTACCTTAGAGACACTATTCAGAAGACAAAGACCAAAAGAGGCAGCCCGATTTAAGTAGTCTGAATCTTTTTACAGAAAGAGAAAGGGCGTCAGAGAGACAAAGCAATCACAATGCCTCCACTCAACGCCCACGCTCTACCCTCAGGTTTGTTAAAGAGGCTTGCTCTTCTCGCCTTCCTCCCTGAAGAAAAGTCAGTCTAAAAACCGAGACATAAAAACTTGGAAAAAATTGTTTGACAAAAGTTAAAAAGGTATCTCCAGTGTAAGTGACTGTTTCAGAAACATCTCATCTGTAGACCACACAGGCCTGTGGCTTTTACCTGCTAAGTTTTCTTGCCAGCAGATACGAAGGCTGGACTTAAAAGAAGGACTATCATACCTGGAGTTCACACGATGCATTCGTTCTGTGGGATTAGAGTAAAACCAAGTTTTGCACTTGGTCTCACATAGCACCATTGCTGTCCTCTATGCCTGTTTGGGGCAGAAATTTCTACCAAAAACCAAAACAAAACAAAGGGAAGAATCACATGAATCAGATGAAAACCGAGGGCTGCACTCGGAGCCACTGTGAAGAAAGCAAACACTGGGAAAGAGCAGGAGGCAGGATCCTAATCTACTCTTGGTGGCAGCACGGTCACCATGGAAACCAGTGTGAGGCTTCTCACAACACTAGCCACAGGACTAATGTGAGCCAGCTACCCCACTTCTGGACACACAGACACACAGACACACACACAGGCACACACACACACACACACACACACACTGCATTGTTTACACTGTCACATTAGCAAGGAAATGGAGTCAGGCTACGTGTCCAGCAGATGAATAGATAATGAAAACGTGGCACACACATACAACACTGTTTATGAAGTTATGACTAGAACTGGAAAATCCTGTGTCACATAATAACTCGGGTGCAGATAAACATATCCTAGACTCCAAGTGTTAATATGTGTTTCCGAATGGGAAAAAAATATGAATAAAGGCAGGAAACTAGAGACCCATGTAAGGGAGTGAAGGGTGGGAAAATGATCCAACAAAGTGGACGGGGAAATCCCAGTGGTGAAGGCACAGCAGGGAAAGGGGGACAGAGAGAAGAGTAAAGCAGGAAGGAGAAGCAATCAAAACAAGGTGCAGACGGACGAAAAAGAAATGCTAATATAGAAGTTGGCAGCACATGTAGGAATGCAGTGGAGACAAAGTTTCGAAGGGACATACTAAAGACCCATGGTCTAGTGCAGAGGTTAGCTAGCAATACTGCACCTGCCATTTTTGGCTCACTTTCTGTGGGAAGACAGTCGTCCTTGTATTTTGACCCGATTACGGCAATTTTCCCAAGGAAAGCAAAAAGGAAGTAGCTGGAACAAAAGGCCATTAAGATTGAAATATCTAGCTCCGTGTGGAAAGCTTGCCGGCCTCTGGTAAAGGAGTGTGTAGTCGGTTCCGACCTGGGCACCAATGGTGCGAACCCTGCCTGGCGGCAGAGGAGAGAGAGCTTCTCAGATGACGTGGTGATTGACCGAGACTTATGTGACGAGCGTGGGCCAAGTGGATGTGGCCAGATGACAAGTCTCCCAGGTAATGAACAACTGGCTCTCAGGACTGCGCCAGCTTGGCACAAAGCGGTGAGAGACAAGATGGGGGAGGGGTACCATTCCATGACCAAAGCTACGTTTTTAAGAACGTGTGTGCACGCTCACCTTGCCTTAAATAGATGAGAAAATTTGGAGAAGAAACGAGTATTGATGAGGACAGAGGAAAATGTGGTTAGGAAGATGCTGCTAAGCCCCTCTGCATTTTAAATCACATAAACACTTTGTTCTAAAGTTATTTGTCAAACGCCATGTCTTAACCTGAAGTAACCGCTAAACGGATTTAAATGACACAGCCAGTTAAACAGACAGTACTGTAAGGGCACTGAACAGCAGCACACAAGGAGCAGAGAGCAGTCAGAGAGACGTCAACATATGACCTGGGGGCTGTTCAATAATTTATATGAAGCAGCATAAACTATACTGTATCAGATGGTTCTTACGACAGAAGTAGAATCATCCATGCAGGGTATGCACCCTGATCTCTATACTGACCCACATAAATAATGATGCCGCCATGTTTGGACAAAAAACAAGAAATTCCAAATCAATGTTTAGGGAAAAGTAGGGACTGAGCAAATGAGTTCAGTTGGTTCGGATCTTTAGTACCTATGGGAAAGCCCGGCACCGCCTCTAATACCAGCACTGGGAAACAGACACTGACAGATCTGGGGGCTCTCTGGTCATCAGTGTAGCCCGAACACCGACCTTCGGGTTCCCTGAGAGACCCTGTCTCAGTGAGGTAGGAAAATGACGGAGGAGCACCACCTTCCTTTCTTCAGTCACTGACTCTATTCTGAAACTCACTACGTCGCCCAGGCTGGCCTTGAACTCACAAAGATCAACTGCGCCACTTTCCAAATTCTGAGATTAAAGGCGTGAGACACCAAAGCTGGTGGAGGAGAAGCATTCTGACATCAACCTGTGGTCTGAATATGTGTCTGCAGAGAGGAACACACCCTATGCATATGTACACACACACACACACACACACACACACACACACACACACACACAGTTTTATTTAACAGGTAAATAAAAAGCATTGACTAAGCTTCTTGGGCTTGCTTTCCTCCTAGAGGTAAAAAGAGAAACACACTAAAAGAACAAAGAATCAGAGTACAACCTGGAAGGACAACATAAAACTCAGCATAATTAAATATGAATGTACTAAGCCATCTAATTGAAAGATTGTCATGCTAAATAAAAAGACTCAAGAACTAGCTATTTCTTAAAATATTAACTTTTTTTCCTTTTATTGAAAATAGATCCTCCCCCCCCCCCCCCCCGCTCACATAGTATACTTGGGTGTCTTAGTCAGGGTTTCTATTCCTGCACAAAACATCATGACCAAGAAGCAAGTTGGGGAGGAAAGGGTTTATTACACTTCCACATCGATGCTCATCACCAAAGAAAGTCAGGACTGGAACTCAAGCAGGTCAGGAAGCAGGAGCTGATGCAGAGGCCATGGAGGGATGTCACTTACTGGCTTGCTTCCCCTGGCTTGCTCAGCCTGCTTTCTTATAGAACCCAGGTCTACCAGCCCAGGGATGGCTCCACCCACAATGGGCTGGGCCAGGGATGACTCCACCCACAATGGGCTGGGCCAGGGATGGCTCCACCCACAATGGGCTGGGCCAGGGATGGCTCCACCCACAATGGGTTGGGCCCTCCTCCCTTGATCACTAGTTGAGAAAATGCCTTACAGCTGGATCTCATGGAGGCATTTCCTCAACTGAGGCTCCTTTCTCTGTGATCACTCCAGCTTGTGTCAAGTTGACACAAAACCAGCCGGTACACTTGGTTATGGTTTCTGCTCCCTCTTCTCCTCCTAATTCCTCCCTGCCTCCCTTTCCATCCAAATTTACTCCCCTTCTTTCTCTCATTACAAGGCAAATAGGCTTCTAAGGGATAATAATAAAATAAACATAGTGAATTAAAGCAAAAACATATTGTAACCGGATAAAACAAACAAACGGGAAACAAGCCCAAAAGAAGGCACAAGAAACAGACTACGCTCTTGCCTGCACTCAGGGACCCCATGAAGACACTAAACTGGAAGGCATAATAAGGACCTGACGAAGAGCTGCGCAGACCCTGCATCCACTTCCTCAGCGTCTGTGAGATCACGAGTTGTGCTCATGCTGACTTCGAAGGCCTTGTTTCCTCAGTGCTCTCTGTGTCCTCGGGCTCTTATGCTCTCTCGGCTTCCTTTTCCCACAGGGACCCCTGTGCTCTGCGGGCAAGTATTCGATAGCGATATCCCTTTTGTCTTTCTGTGTAGTATGTAGCTGCAGATGTCTGTGTCTGCTCCCATAAGCTACAAGAAAAACCTCTCTGGTGATGGCTGAGCAAGGCACAGATCTATGAGGACAGCAGAGTACCATGAAGAGTCATATTATGATCAATATATTTTTTAGTTTTTAGGACAACAGTATTTGGTTTTATCGGCCGTCCCTGGGTTAAGGCTATCTGGTCTCACATTCTTCGTCACCCCAGCAATATCAAGTATAGGTTCCGGTCCCTCCCACACCTTAGTGTCACCACTGCACAGCATACTGTACAGGAAGGACATCACTGCAGATCACAGGGTGTGTGGCGAGATTAATATTACGTTTCTCTTCTGGCAGCACACATCGTACCTTCCTGTACAAAAGACATTACTGTTAGCACACATGGGTGAAGACTGTGGCTAGGCATCAGCTTTGCTTTTCTATGCTCAACCGGTTCTGTATCTGCAGGTGTTGTTTTTAGCCATAGAGACTTTGTCAATTCGTAGAGAGCAATCCACAGCCTTGCCAATGGTCTGGGTTATCTGGGGATTCCCACGGGACCCCTCTGACCCACAACTCAATGAGATGTGACCCAATTCCAGTACTAGAATCATCATGTGGTGGCAAGAGATGGGCAGCTGGATCTCTGTCTCCCCCGTTATTTGGTGACTTCAGTTAGATCACCTCCATGTGTGGATTAGGTTTCTGTACTGCCCTTCACATGCCCTTTAATTTTAGCTGTCTCTCAGTATTCCTTCCCTCATGCCCCCTCTGTTCCCAAGCTGATCCTCCCACTCCAGCCTCTACCATCCAAACGAAGCTATTCTATTCTCATTCCCATTTTTAAGGCGATCTGTCCCTCCTGGTCCCTTACTCTATGCCTAGCTTCGGAGGGCCTATGGATTGTAGCTTAGTTAACAGCCACTATCTGCACATAAACAAATACATATCATATTTGTCTTTCAATTTGGGCTACCTCATTCAAGATTATTGTTTTTTGTCTAGTTCTATCCATTTACCTATGAAACTAAGAATTTCATTATTTTAATGGCTGCATAAACTCCATTATGTAAATGTACCTACCACATTTTCTTTATCTATTTCGTTGAGAGACATCTAAGTTGTTTCCAATTCATGGCTATTATGAATAGAGCAGCAATGACTATGGTTGAGCAAATGTCCTTACAGTAGGATGAAGCATCCTTTGGGTACATGGACAAGAGTATCTAGTTATACACAGATCTTGAGGTAGATTCCCATATTCCTGAGGAACTGCCACACTGACTGATTTTCCTTTTTCTTCCTTTCTTTGCTCTTTCTTTCTTCTTTCTTTCTTTCCTTCCTTCCTTCCTTCCTTCCTTCCTTCCTTCCTTCCTTCCTTCCTTCTTTCTTTCTTTCTTTCTTTCTTTCTTTCTTTCTTTCTTTCTTTCTCTTAAATGTTTCTCAGCCATTTGAGTCTCCACAAACAAGAACTGTGTTTGGATCTGTATCCCACTGAAAACTGGATTATTTGTTTTCTTGATATCTAGTTTCTTTAGTTTTTTACATACCTTGAAACATTAGCCCCTGTCCTAGTTAGGGTTATTATTGCTGTGATGGGACGCCAGAACCAAAGTGACTTGGGAAAGGGTTTGTTTGGCTTATGCTTCTACATAACAGTTTATCATCAAAGGAAATGAGGACAGGAGCTCAACCAGAGCAGGAACCTGCAGGCAAGAGGCCAAAGAATGCTGCTTACTGGCCTGCTAATCCTGATTTCTTACAGAATTTAGGTCTACCTGCCCAGGGATGGCGGCACACACAATGGGCTAGACCATCTGGCTTGCTACAATTTGATTTTATGGAGACATTTTTTTTTTTTTATTGAAGTTTCCTCCTCTCTGATGACTTTAGCTTGTGTCAAGTTGACATAAAACTATCCAGCGCAGCCTCTATCAAATGTGCAGTTGGCAAAAGTCTTTTCCCACTGTATATGCGTCCACTTCGCTCCAAAGGACAATGTCTGTTACAGTGCAGAAACTTTCCAGTTGATCTCAGTGCCTGTGTTAACTGTGCCCTGTTCAGAAAGTCTTTTCCTGTCCCAAAGAGTTCAAAGCTATCTGATCTAAAGTATCTGGTTTTGTGTTGCTGTCTTTGGAGCTTTGTAAAGGGTAATAAATATTAATCTATATTAATGTTTATCATTTGTATATAAGAGGGCTACTGATTTTTGTGATTTAAATGAAGGTATTTCTAAGAGGAAAATTCTTAGCACTAAGTGCCTACGTTAAAAAAAAAGCGAGAAATCTAATACTAGAAACTGAATAATAGTTATTCAGTAACAACAAAAAGAAACCACACCCAAATAGAGTAACAACAGGAAATAATCAATCAGAGAATTCATTATCGATAATCAATTCCTGAAATTAGGAAAACAGAAACAAACACAACAAGCAGAATAAAACAACAAAACCAATACCAAGAGTCAATGAAACAAAGAGTTGTTTTTTGAGAAAAATTAGTAAGACTGACAAACCATTATCCAAATCAATCAGTAGCTATTTATGAGATATACCTTAACCTTTTTAAAGTAAAATAATATTGATATAATCAAAGGGAAAATGAAAAACAAAAAGAGGAGCACTTTGTGTGTGTTCCTGTGCACATGCATGTACAAGTACTCATGATGTTATAAACATGGAGGGTAGAGGCCAACCTCTGATGGTTTTCTCCCAACACTGTGCAGTACAGCAAGCTTCAGGGATGTGATTTCTGACTTGTCAGAGCTGAGATTACAAGTGAGTGCTACCATACCGGGGCTGGCAATATACTCTAGATTCGAACTCAGATCCTCATGAGGTGTTAGCCAGACTTTCAAAGAAATGATGTCAATTCTCCTCAAATTATGCCACAACATAGAAACAGAAGGAACATTGCTGGGATTTCTCCCTAGCCAGAATATTAGTTTTTAAGTCAGTTATGACTGTCTTAATATAAGACAAACAAGATTTGAAAGCAAAATTATTCCCAAGACCTACAAAAAAAAAAAAAAAAAAAAAAACAAAAACAAAAAAAAGGAGTATTTCCTAATACAAAAGGGATCGACCCGAACAACCACACCTAAATATTAACATAGTTTAAAAACATAATGTGGATACTAACTAACATAGAAGAAACCCATTATTATATTGAGGACACACCACACCGGTGGGAATGGGTGGAAACAGGGGATTACAAGAAAGACAAGAAGAAAAGTAAATGCTGTAACTGAGGTAAGCAGAAAGGAGCCTTACAGTTGATGACAGGTTTCCACATTTCAGAGGTGAGTGCACCTTGACTGTCTGGACACCAGGTTCAGAGATTAAAGAGTAAGGAAAACAGGATGAGCTCTGTCTGTACGCTCCGCATGTGTATCTTACCAGCATCACTGTTAAGTTCATAATTCTTCCAAGGTTATCAATGTAGTAGACACTGTCTTGATACCAGGCATCACAGTGCAGATAATTATACATTCCAAAAGCATGCATGTGTTCCAGTGTATACTGGTCATCCCGGAGTTTTACTTCTGCCACAGCTGAAAGACAAATATGTGTAAATATGTAATTACACACATCAATATGGATATATATAGATATAAACATAATCAGCAGAACTTGCATCTCAGATCATTCCCTTCAGGCAATGCCAGCCACAGAGGCTACAACAGGCAGGGCTTCTGTAGCACAATCCTTTTCTTTTATGTATCTCTACAACTTGAATTACATCTTATAGGCAAACTGATAAAGTGTATTCATGCTTTTTAAAACATTTGTCTTTATCACACATAAAGGAACAGTGTCTTTTGACCATACAGTCAGAAAATTATGCGTCAACACAAATAGTAACTTCAGCACCGTATTTCATCTTTCCCAGTTATATGGAATAAAACAGTATCATAGTTAGGATGTACACACACTTTTCTATGTACAGAATAGCACTCTCTCAAGCAAGACTTTAGCTGTTTTCCTAATTCTGAACTGGCAAACTATGGTCTCCCCCTGCACTCCTGCCTATTGGTGCAGCTCCAAATTCCTGCAGCTCAGGACTGCTCATCTTGTACAATTAATGAATGTTGCAACAAGAAATATTAAGGCATATTACTCACTTTAACTCTATTCTCAATGCAACAATGTTCTTTTTTACCCATTTCTCTAGTTTGCTTTCTGTTGCTGTGACAAATTCCATATCCAAGAGCAACCCCAGAGAGGGAGGGGTTCATTCCATCTTTGGCATTCAGGTCACAGTACATCACGGAGGGCAGTCAGAACAGGAACTCAAACAGAAACTGAAGTAGACACGGTGGGGGAATGTTGTTGCTTCTGCTGACCTGTGCTCTGGCAGTTTTTGTATACGTGTACTATTAAACATCTGCCCAGAGGTGGCACCGCCTACGGTGGGCTGGGTCTTCCCATATCGATCCATAATAAAGATAATACTTCACCCGAGATGCCCTCTTCTTAATAACTCTCAGTTATGTCAAGTTGACAGTAAAACCCACAAAGGACATCATACCACTGCTATTTTCTCTTTCATTTTTATTTTGTATATGTGTTTGTGTGCAGGAATGTATGCGTGAGACTTGCATGTCTAGTGCCTGTGGCCAGAAAAAGCATCTGATCCTTTAGACTGTGGTTGCTGATGCTTGTAGACCACCAGTCAGATTCCTGGCACTGGGCCCTCGGTAAGAGCAATCCATGTTCTCATCTGCTGAGCAGTTTCTCCAGCCCTACTTTTCCGATTTTCAGTGTTTGCACTGAGTCCTGGCTCACATCAACCACACCAGCGATACACAAAGAGAACATACTCTACCTTCTAAGAACTTCGGATCTGGTAAGAAAAAGGATCATGGGCCAAGTGTACATACCTTTTATCCCAGCACTTGGGAGTCTGGGTTTAAAATAATGCCACAGTGCTGTGTCTCAAAATAATAAATAAATAACCACATCCCCCAAGTAAAGCAATGGGGCACTAGTCAAACAATCATACTGTAAAATAAATTTAACATAATTAAACTGTTATATTAAAAGATACAAATACCACAAGGATATATAGAAGAGAACTGACCTACTCAGGGGGTTAACAACAGCTTTCCAGGGCAGAGACAAGACGAAGAAAAATCAATTGAAGAAATACAATTTTCCATAATACCCCTTCTAAGCAAAACCAGGAGAAAAGTGGAAATAAAAAACATGCATTGGTACTAGTGGTCCCAGTTTTCGTCCCTGCTGCTGTGATAAGACCCTAACAAAAGCAGCTTAGGGAAGAAAGGATTTTCTTCATGTCACAATCTCAGGTCACCAACCATCACTGCTAGGGAAGTCAGCGCAGAGACATGGAGTCAGTGCTCCCATCCGGGGTCAGGACGTGACAATGAATAGACACCTGTGCGAAGTTCATCTATCCCTGTCACTTAAGCCAGGGCCCAACCCACTGAATGGGGCCACCGCATTCACGCCATGCCCTCCCATCACAATGAACTACAGTAAATAAATACATAAACCAAGAGTCTCACAACTACACCCACAGGCCAACTTAAGCAATCTCCTCCTTATTGTGACTTCCTTCTCGGTGACTCCGGATGGTCAAAATGACAATTAGAACTAACCACCACTAGTGTGCAAAGGACGAAAATCAGAGCAAGAATAGCTTCAAATGAATTCATCTGGGGAATGAGCCGGGGAAACTGACTGTAAGAGATTTTATCTTCACTTCTACCTTCATAAAGTAAGTCTGAAGGCACTGGCTTCTAAACTGGGGAGTCAGGTTCAGATTTGAGTCCTGAGACGGTATGTGAAAAGCATGATCTGGAAATCAGATTGCAGCGGAAAAGGGACAAAACCATTAAGAAGCCACCGAGGTCGTTCAAAGGAGGGGAGCTGAGGTCATCCAAAGGAGAGGTGGCTGAAGCCTAGAAACGTTTCAGACATTAAGCAAAAGCCTAAGTTTATGAGCACATTGATGGGGTTGTGAAAACGTCCCCTTCAGTTTAAGGACATATTTATTTTATAAATGGTTAAAAATATATACTCTACTAAATAAGAGAGAAATTAACCAATTGCTGGTTTTCTAGCACCACTGTGTGGATGAAACTTAACAATGCAGGAAGCATGTCTGAACATAATAGCCTAAAGCAGTAGAGATATTAGACAATAACAAGCCATATATGGTCTTTCTCATCTTTGAATAAAGAACCCTAGGTAGCCCTAAACAAACCAGAAGTTTCTTAACCTCTTCCCTATTAGAACGCAACCCCTTTAAAAAGTAAATGACTAAATCAAGGAAGATACGAGATGATGAAAACACCGCCCATGACCATGGGCTGGAGGGACTGACATTGTGAGAACAGCTGTATTACCAAAACTACTCTACAGATCGACTGAGATGCTCTTCAAGACTCCCATGGCAATCGTCATAGAAGTAGGAGAAAGAACCCAAAAAACTCACACGGAAATGCAAAAGACCACAAGTGATCAAAGCCAAGTCTAAGCCGCAGTATTACTGGAGGTATCAAATACCCGACCTTCTTCTGTAGACATATAACAGAGACAACAGGATACCAGCATGAAGGCAGACACTGAGACCAAATGAACAGGTGAGAGACAGAAAACCAGCTCACACTGCTAAGATGTCAAAGCTGTAACTGGGGGGAAAAAAAGACACTTTATTTAGCAAATGCTACTGACAAACTTGTTAACCACTTGAAGAATGCAATCAAACCTGTTTTGGTTTTCTGTTTTGTTTTGGGGTGGTGGGGTATGCACTGTGTATTCAGAAGCTGATTTTGGTGCCCAGAGATCTAGTTAGAATCCCGATGCTAGCATTGTCATGATTTTGAACTATCTCCTCTCCGTATCTTTTATAAAGAACGCTCTCCACTTATCTTGGGCTAATAATGAGCTGGTTAGCTGATGGCTTGGCAGAGAAGGCAGGGTTTTTGATCCCAGCGAAAAAGGTCTCAAAAGAGTGGTGTGTAAGGAGAGGAAAAGAAAGAATTGGTCGTGAGCAGAGGGTCCACAGGAGTCCGGATGAGCAGGTCACCAAGGACACACCTAGAGCAGAGCAAGCTAGGAAAACTCAGACTTCGAGTAACACAAAACCTATGGCTTAAAAGGTTAGAACAGACCAAAAATCTGCCCAGATCTAGTGCTTAAGGCTTGTAAATAAATATAATAGGACTTTGTGTCAATTATTTGGGAGCTAGAGTGGGAACAGGTAAGGCTTTTACCCCTAAATTACTGCCTACATTCACGCTGCATAAAAAACTCCATCAAAGATCTACCGTAAATCCTGAAAGACTAAAATGGTTTAAAGAACTTAAAGGGAGTACACTTCAAGACATAGGTACAGGAAGGAAAAAAAAAAAAACACCTTTGAACAAGACCCTATCAGCACAGGAAGTACCCACAGGAAATAAGAAAGAGATGATATAAAATTAAAATGTTTCTCAACAGCAAAGACACTATTAACAGAGTGAAAAGACAGCCTTCAGCAGCTCTACTTCAGACAGAAGGTTAACAGCTAACTGTGCACAACAAGAAACCTACAAAAACTAAAACACACATCACTACACAGGTTCAAAGTGTTTCACATCCTCAGTGATCAGGAAAAAAGCAAATTAAACCTACTTTGAGATTCAGTGTCATCCAAAAGAAATCGGAGGACGGCATATACCGATGACCACTTTTTACTGCTAGCGGAAATTTAAACTACCTACAGCCATTATGGAGATTAATACGGAGTTTGTCCAAAGCTTATGACCCAGCAGCTATACCTTTGGGTACACACTCAAAGGTTTCTCTGTCCTACCTCTGAGATCGCTGTGCACTCACTTTCACTGCTGCTCTGTTCACAGAAGCTAGGAAACAGAACCAACCCAGATGGTCATCAGTAGATAATGAATAAAGGAAAGCTACACACACACACACACACACACACACAGAGAGAGAGAGAGAGAGAGAGAGAGAGAGAGAGAGAGAGAGAGACAAATGAAATTTGCAGAAAAGATGGACAGCTCTAATGGTGGTTGTCAACTTCATAGGATCCAAAGTCATCTGATAGATAAGCCTCTGTGCAAACCTATGAGAGATTATCTAGACCTTAATGGGGACAGCACCATTCAACAGGATGGTACCGAATAAAGAGAAATCAAGATGAAAATAAACATTCTCAATTTCTGGCTAGATGTTAGCAGAGAGGGGGTTACACAATCACACCAGGAAACTTGGGAACTACACCTGTTTAGTACCTTGATTTCACATTACCAAGGAGTAATCGATAACTTTCTAGATTATCATGATCCAAACTTTCAGCACTCTGGATCTACACCCTCTCCTACGACGACCTTCCAGCAGCGATTCCTGACTTGGTCATTTAATCCGCTTTGCCCAACAGAACAAATGGGAGTTTGTTGAAAGCCACTGAAACAGCATGTGCACTGTGACTTAACAGCGTGTGCTAGCCTGTTGAAGGATGACCAGCCATATGGAAGTCTCAAGTGAAGATTGTCTGACGTCTGACAAATGCTGAAGTGCGCAGAGAGCCAGCAAATGATCGAGATGGACAAGATGGCTAGAACTGCCTCTGCCAGCCCGTAACTGAGCAAAGACACAGGAAGGAGCAGGAAGGAGGACCTGCTGACCTGCACAGTTGTAAGGACCTGCTGGTTGGAGCCATTCGGCTTTGTCCCTCTGTGTTTTATTTCCAATGACTTAGCTCACTGAACATGATGGGATCGTTTATTGACAGAAACAAAAGCAACAAAAATGCCCAAGAGAAAGAGGAAGAGGAAGGAAGCTTCCCCCCTCTTACACCAGCCAACAGCTACTAGCCTATCCTTCCCAACTCAACTCGGTCAACTCCTCCAGGAAGCTTTCCCGGGTCTCCAGACAAGTTGAGAAAACATACTCAGACCATTACATTGGCTCATGTTCCTATCACTACTTGCCCGTGCTGTAATTAGATGTTTATTCCTGAATGGATTATGATTTGTTAGGAACTCATGACTGTACCAATCACATAACCATTGTGATGCAACACAAAACAGGCCCACCACAATTACCTTGATACTTTAGAAACAAACTAAGGAAAACAAGCATTTGTTGGGCTGCTTGGTGGTGTATGCCTTTGACCTCAGCACAGAGGCAGTTGGACTTCTGTGACCTCAGGGCCAGACTGGGTTACAAAGCAAGTGCCAGGACATTCAAGGATACACAGTCCCTTATATTATAGAAAAGATACATAAATAGATACATAGGTAACGCTTGATACCTTTAGATCACTATTTCTCAAAGTGCAACCCATGAAAAACGCTTATCAAAATCAGAAACACAGAGGCATGTGTTTACAAATCTCTGCACACTTTCATTAACAAAACTACAATTCCTAACGTAAAAAGGAGAATCAGCCTCTAGGAAGTTACAAAGAAGTAGTAGCAGTAAGCAATAAGAAGCGCACTAAACCACTCTCCCTTAATAAATTGTAGCGTTATTCTGTGTCGGGATACTTGAAAACTGATAACTCAAAGTGGAAATTTTTCTCTCCAAGAAGATTCTGCATCAAAAGAAAAAAAAGGGGGGGGGGGGGGGGGAGTCGGGGATTTTCCAAGGAGGTGTGGCTTCTCAGCGAACTCCTTTGCAAAAAGGTGGTTTGGGAAGGAAGGGACAACCTGAACCTTCATAGCAGGGGCCAAAGATGTATGGGCGGGGAACATCTGAGCCTGGGCTGCGGACGCCTAGGCCAGCTCACGGTCCCGCTGCTAGGGCGCGGAAGGAAAGGGGGTGTCCTCGGGTCCCCGCGTGGGCTCCAGGTGCAGAGCAGCAGGACGTGACTGGCTACCGGAGTGACACAGGGTTGCGCCAATGGCAGCCTAAACGAGAAAGAACCGCGGGTGCCGCCGATCCCACCTGCATCAAGCTCCAGCTGGTAGCAGGGCAGCGGCTCGAGCGACAGCTTGTAGCCCTCGAAGCGGGGATCCAGCAGGGGTCTTTTCACCCGCAGGGAGCAATTGGCCGCCTCCATCGCGGTCTCCCGAGCCCAGCAAGAGAATCAATAAAGCTCTTGTTGAAAGGTCCGCGCTTCACTCCTGGAACTGAGGCTGGGAAGCGGCGTGGTTCCCATCCCAGAGGACTCTGCGGCGCCACATCTTTTCTGGGAAATGTAGTGTCCACGAGAACGCTGCCTCCTCTGCTTGCTGGGAAATGTAGTTTTCTCGCAACCAAACACTCGCCACCGAGCCCACTCTGGACTTCCCTACCCATAGTGCCGAGCGACCAAGAAGGCGGCCCGGGCTAGTTGAATTCTCACATTATAGGCAGGGTGGCCAGATCCCGCCCCGGAAATGCGTGGTCTAGCTTTCTGTGTGCTTAGGTGCCCGAGCTACTGAGGGTCTAAGTCCGGGCAGCCGAAGAGTGTGGTAGGTAACGGTCGCCAGCGCAAGGGTCATTTCGTCGCTGGGAAGGGACGGCCCTCGCCCGCGGTGATGGTGGTGAGCTATGCCCGTGGTCCTCCGGGCCGGGACCCGGGCCCAGCCCAGGCTCCTTTCGATGTGCTGTCTCTGGTTAGCTTCCCCGACCCGCGCTCGCGGGCCTGTAGGGCTCTCCGACAGGGCGTGCTGCTGGAGTTGGCCTGGAGCCAGTCCTCGCTTTGTTTTCTGGCTCCTCCCCTCCCGCCTCTCCAGCTGTCCCCAGCGTGTCTCTCCCCCCCCCCCAAAAAAAATGTCAGAACTGGGAGGGATCCCCTAGCGCCCTCGTTTTACCAGTGAGAAAACTGAGGCCTTTAGGAATTAAGTGACTTGCCCAAGGTCACTCTCCGTGATTTTAGGGGGCCAAGACGAGAAAGTTTGGCTGTCCTTGGGATGGTGCTGTCTAAACTTTTCCAGCTATTGGGAAAATGTTAAGCCCCAACTACTGAAGTTAAAGCGTTGCCTAGTTATTAACCCTTCGTGCACCCGCCTCACGCGCGGTTCAACTCTGAAAATTCTTTGTAGTCCCGAGTTTTCATACAGATAGGACGGGAAAGTACAAAGTCGACTCAAGTTAGTGACATTAAGTAGGAAAACATTAACTTAAACCTGATTTTTTTTCATAAACTTTCAAATGGCGAAATTGCATTCAAAAGTTAACCTTACTTTTTTTTTTTTCTGTACACCAATTTTGGCAGTGGTTGGCTGTTTTTATTGAAAATGGGAGGGTTTCTCAAAGCTATTTTGAAATTTGTGTTCCTACTTACCCTCCAGTAATAAGCTTATTTGTGGGCACAAAAACCCACAGGTAGGGTAGCAGTTGTAATTCTCCGTGAATTTTATTGACGAGTAAAGCACATAGTCTTACTTCACTTTTCATAGAGGTGTCTTTTATTAGTGTGCATACCATATGGCTTTCCCAAAATTTGGATGCAGTTAAGATGCAGGGATGAACAGTAGTTATTAGTGTACAATTAAATAAAGGTGGGACTCCTAGTGTCCGAGTACCTGACTTGACATTCGGTCTCTGTGCCTCAGTGTTCTCATCTGTAAAATGGAATTGTGTCGTTAGAGCAAGTTCGGGGGGTTAAATATTCTCAATTTTAGGTACGTAAGTGCTTGATGGTATTATAATAGTAGTTATTCCTTTACAAGAAGAACAGTAAAGAGCTTATGAGGGAAGGGAGTTGGGATACAGGAAATGATATTAAGAATAATAACCCCATGTAAGGCACTCGAAATTATCATCCTTTCCTTATCATAATGTTCAGTGTGTTAGGATGATTGTCTAGAGAGGACTTAGGCGGAGACACTTTTCTAAATACTATGTATCTGAAAATGCATGTTGATGTCCAGGTTAGCAAGATGAACAAAGATGCACAGATGAGAGCAGCGATTAACCAAAAGTTAATAGAGACTGGAGAAAGAGAACGGTGAGTAATGCACTGTATCAATAAAGTATGCGTCACCATCTTTAGTAATTATATTGGAGGAACGTTAAGTGTCATGGGCCAAAGCATATCTGGGAAGAATTACAGAAAAGTAAAGATTACCATCAGAGTTTCTGTTCTTAACATCTGTAATAGTTGGAATCAGCATTGCAAGACTTGGAGGAGTTGTGTACAGAGATAAGTTATGAATGACACTGAAAGCATTTTTAACCACGTGGAGGAGAGGCAGCGTGGACACATATCCTCAGCTGGAGAATATTGCCCAGGTTTTAGTGGAGAGCTACTATTAGTTACCCCAGGTTCCTAATTCTGGAGCAGCATGTGCTGTTACTATTTTCTGAAGGACTTTCTTGTTCCTCTCAGTTTAATATTCAGTTGTGTGTCTTCAAATTCCAGCTCCTGTACCATTACCTACTCCATTAGCTTATGATCTTCTTATGTGATCCATGCTCCCTGACAGAAAAACTTTTATATACCTACTATATGATGCTGTGCTCGAAACTTAATTTAAGGAGCACGTGTTTAAAGAAAGGGCTGAGAAACAAACATAGAAAGGCTTGCAGAGCAGGGTAAGAAAGTGTACCAAACAAATGTATCTATACAGGAACAAAGGAATGGATCTTCCATTTTACCTAGAGATGTCTGGGTAAATTTCAGTAATAAAAGAATTTCCCCTGGGGTGGAAGAAAAAGTTCTTTAGGCCAAAAAGGGAACAGGTGGTCTGACAACAGGATATGCAGTCAGAGCTTTGGTACCTGATAAGTGGTTGGGAACTGCTGAATATAGGGCAAGTCTGGAGCAGTATAATCGTGGACGAATTCTGTCCAGTGAAGAACACCGGATTTCAGAACTGGTTTGACCAATGGAAGTGTTTAAGCCCGTCTAACTAAAATACTGAAGATTTGAAGATGCTCTTTACATAGTTGAGTCTGGGCACTTAGATGTTGTTGTGAGATGTGTCTTTTCCTCTCTCAGCCCTGCTTTCCTTTGTTGTCTTTATTCTCAAACAGGCCCTACCCACAGGTGGCAGAGATTAGCAGTTCCAAATTTACATTCCACCAGCTCAGAGTACCTATCTCAGCAAAGAGCTTCACTTGATTACCATCTTGCTTAGGTAATAGGCAAGTTATGCTCAGCCTTGCCCAGGTCGTATTTCACACATTCTAAGAACGTTGTCCAGGTTCATACAGGGAGAATGACACAGTAGTGTTTGCTGGTGTTTCTGCTACAGAACAGAAAACTGAGTTCCTTCTTTACAAAAGCATATGTTCCTGTCTTTATCTCTGGATATTGGGAATTAGTAGGGATTTTTGGAAAGAAGTGACTAGGTTACATTTTTGTTGTCGGAAACTATTCTGTCAGTGTGAATGTAGATTTGAAGGAGCAAAGATAGATGGTAGAAACATTGGTTAGGAAGGTGGTGGGGGTGAAGGTAAAAGGAAGCAGAAATGGAAAGGAGAAACAGACCTCCGTTTGAAGAGAGGCTGGGCTGGGGTGAGTGCAAATAGTGTTGATGGTGTGTGCTTAGAGAATTACGGTTTTCTCTCTGTTCACGCGGTGCCTGCCATGTGCCTTTCTCTGGAGTACACAGCATACAGAGAGTAAAGTGTTTCATGGGACCCACATTTCAGGAGCAGGAAACATGTTATAACTGAAATATGTCACATGGTGATTCAGAGTGTTTGTGGGGTCTGCAGGGAGGTTGATGCTTTCGACAGAAGAAGTAAAGTCTCTGATAAGAAATCAGAGGAGTATGAAGGACTGGGGGCTCCAGGAGCCACAGTTTGAAGATAAACTCAGGTGAATGTGCTACCTAAGGAGAAAAGAAGGTAAAGGAGAGCAGACAGGTAGAGTCAGCATAGCTGAGGAGAAGGCAGAGTTCATTCGTCTGTGATAGTCTTAGAACTCACCTCAGTCCGTTGAGAAGGCGCTGGAAGATTTTAAAGAGAATGTTATGCTCAAGGGAAGAGGCAGGAAGTGGATGTAGTGAGTTAGGTGTAAATTCAGATTAGAAAAGATGGTGGCTGGAACTAGGATACTCTTGGCAGAGAAACATTTGAGTTCTAGGTAAGCATTTTAAAACTGAAACTGGGAGGATATATTGCAAGATGAAGGATATTCCCAAGTTCTAACCCAACAAACCAGAAGAATCAGATTGCCATTTTGTGGAGGAGAGAGTGGGAAAGAATATAAAGTTGGGCTTTGGCTCTTGAGATCAAAAGACATATAGATGTCAAGGTAACCAAACGACGTAATGTATCTGAAACAGATAGTAAGGAGTATAAGATGTGACATTTAAGCTGAGAAATAACTTCACTTAAGGACTTTGAGTTTACACAAATAGGTATGGCAGAAGGGTAGTGGAATACTTTCTTGGTGTCAGTGATTGGTACAATGTTTTCAGCATTAAGGAAAAAGAAACTGCTAATTAAATTAGAGTAGGCATGTCCTTGCTGTAGCGTGGGATGGGGCAGCTTAAGCCTGCAGTTAGGAATGGATTTGGAACCCGAAGATAAGCAAGGATGAAACTTGTAATCAGAAAACTAAGTAATGACTCACGATTGGACCATGATTAAAGAGTGGGGACGGAAAGCGGGGAGCTTCTAGTTGAACAGCTTGTACTAGTGCACTGCTTCAGACATTCCTATCTAAAGTATCTTGCTTCGATTCATTTGAAAACATTTCCTCTTAAACAGCCTCAAAGAGTTGCTGAGAGCTAAATTAATTGAGTGCGGCTGGAAGGATCAGTTGAAGGCACACTGTAAAGGTAATCACTTTCACTTAGATAAGCTACTGCCTTTGCTCTCAGCTGGGTTGGTTTGGGAGCCATTATAAGAAATTATAGCTCATATCCTACAGTAAATCCTCAAGCGCCATTTTAAGCAAATGGAAATTGAGGACTGTGGTGAGAGTTTTCTCAATGATATCTTAACTCCTGAAGTTTTAGGAATTGTTCGTGTATTTTTGCAGAAATGAATCATGTGTTCTGAAGATTGTCTGAGATAAAAATATGTACTCCGTTTTTAAGTAATTTTAGTAATCCTGATATAATTTCCCTTAACACAATGAGCATTTGGTGGTTGATTGTAACAACATTGTCAGGGGATTGAACTTACTGTAGAAAGTGTGCGTTTAAGCGGTTTTTTGATAGGTGTTGTTGATATCGCACATGCTTTTAAAATGAACCCTTTTTCTGGCACAACTTTTGGTGTAGTGAAATTCTAGGTCTCTCTTAATGAGTCGTCTTTATACTGCAATGTCTTTTGCAAGTAAAAATAATAGCCTGTGTCTTGGCTATGAGAAAGCATTGAGCTGCAGTACTTAACGGGAAACGGAAGTCGTGCACACATTGAAGACTGCAGTTCCGTTCCACTGTGAACACGAGTGATCTTCGTCCCTCGGCTGTCACCTCTCACCAAGAAGTTTTTGTAGATGCTTAAAGTTGTAAAGCAGCTAGCAGGGTTCCAGAAGTGTTGACTCTGTTCCCTCCTCATTTCCTTTGATCCGGGCTAGAGAAGGGAAAGGAGCACAGTAGCTCCACCTCCTAAGTTTGGTTATTGAAGTTATAAAGTAGAATCAAGTAATACATTTTGTTTCCTTAATACACTTGAGTATAGTGTGATTACAGTAAACTGTTCAGTTCCAGCTTTTTTATAAAAGATGGATTTGGCACTACCCAGTTCTAATTTACCCTAACATTACAGCTCTTTGTTTGCTTAAGTTATTTGGCTGAAGTATAAACGGACTGTCTATAATTTGGAAATTGATATGTTCATGAGGCTATAAATGTTCATTAAAAAAGAAAAAAGTTTCCTCTTTTTATTGAAAGACCAGTCTATACTCTAAAAACATGATTTTAACCCTTCCTCTTATGAAAATCTTTCTTACAGATAATGATTTTAAATGATATGATTTGTTTTTTGCTTTTGCATAAGAGGTAATTAAAGAAAAAGGACTAGAACACGTTACTGTTGATGACTTGGTGGCTGAAATCACTCCAAAAGGCAGAGGTAAGGAGCACAAAACTGTCAGGAATCAGGCTTTTTGTAGGGGAAAAATGATCCTTTCCAAAATCCTGGCGTTGTTCTGTGGGAGAAGTTTAAGAGCACAGTTGCCTGGTGGACTGAGAGGTTCAGCTGCCTGGGAAACAGGAAACAAAGGGCATAAGGTGGCACTTAGTGTGGTCTTAAGTTGATGGTCAGTAAGGCAGAGCAGTTCTAGCTAGATCTTAGGGACATGCACCTAAAGCTAGCATTTAGAAACCTTATGAAATATGGCCTAATTCCACTTGAGTATTAATAATTCAACATTTATTCCAGTCCTGAGTCACTGTCCTACTATCTCTTTCCTTATTAAAAATAAATTGAAGTCTGTCTTCTTGATTGTGTAATTAAGAATCTGATAATTCTCGGTGAGGCATATTTAAGACTTAGACATGAAAACATCTAAGTTAGAAGAATTATAGGATGTCTTTACACATAGCCACAGACAAAAATCATTTGAATATAAATGTGTGAAGATTACTACAGAATTTGAATTCCTGTTGAGAAGAAACTATAAAGCCCATGGTCCTTTTTCTTAAAGCATGTTTACAACTGAAAAACTTGTTTTTCAAGTATGACTCTGGAAAAACTATTTGTTTACCTTATGAGTTTATACTTTAAGCTAGTTTGCTCTGATTTCTTTTCCTATTTTTAATTTGTTAACATTGTTTAGACATTTGTTTAATATGGTGATCCTGTGTCTCAACATTTTCATCTTAGGTATGTTTATTTCTTGTACCCTGCCTATTGGGATCCAGTAAAATTGACCATTTTGAGATTAGAATTACATTTCTGCCTTTGCCATTCTTCCCCTTAACTTTCCATGTGCCCCTCCCTGCCTCAAATTAATAGCTTCTGTTTTAAAAAAAAATGTTTTGTGAGTTTTTGTATACAAACAGATCCATCTACCACCTCAAGAATGCTGGCTATAACCCTTACTCCCCTACTCCCCACCCCAATATAATAAAAACAATTTTCCATTTGGGGCAGAAGAGATGGCTAAGCGGTTAAGAGCACTATCTGCTCTTCCAGAGGTCCTGAGTTCAATTCCCAGCAACCACATGGTGGCTCACAACCATCTGTAATGGGATCTGATGCCCTCTTCTGGTGTCTGAAGACAGCAGCAGTGTAGTTATATATAAAATAAATAAATCTTTAAAAAAATTTTTTTTTCTCTGACTGTTGTTGCTTTTACAGTCAGACCATCCCAAGGTGACTAATCAGTCTGGTTTAAGTCTGATTTATCAGTGTGCTTTTGCATTTTTAAATGGACTTTGTATATCCAGCTTTTCCCCAGGCTTGATAAGCTCTATGTGCTTAGATAATAAGTCTGATATTGTTTTCTTTTTAGATTTTAGTTCAACCATGAGAGTTCTGTAAAATCCCTGTATTAATAGTCTTCTTACATTGGTGTTTAATGTTTGTGTTTCAGCCCTGGTACCCGACAGTGTAAAGAAGGAACTCCTACAAAGAATAAGAACATTCCTTGCTCAGCATGCCAGTCTTTAAGGGTGAATTAGAATGTGTTGGTCTGTGGATTTATTTCTGAAAGTAAAACTTGCCATAATTAGAAATTGATTTCCCAAAATAAAGTCCTTTTTTGTATGATGGTATACAGTTTTCAGTAATGATGTATACATTGTATTGATTTTTTTCCCTAAATGTGTTATTTTAATAAATATCTCATGAATGAATTTCAATTTTTTTTTATTTTGGATTAAATGGGACTCTTTATTACTGATTGCCTAGAAATGTTGAGAGGAAAATGCCAGCAATTATTATAATCCAGTATTTATATGTGTGATTCTCTGTGCTAACGTCTGAGACGCCTTTCTGGGCCGTCTGCATATGGTTTGTTGTTCTTTTGAATCCGCACATTTGATAACTGTGATGTTCCATCTTTGTACTGTAGGCTGTCTTATTTCTTATTTGTTACAAATTCCGAGGGTTAGGACTGAGTCTTATCTGTACGTGCCTTCCTTATGCTTCAGAGAAAGTACCATCTAGTGGAAGACAGAACATTTGCAAGCTGTCTGCATACCACATTTTCTACTCATCTGAACTTTGAAAGCAGAATCTCTAAATTGCATCCCCATATACTGAGGTCAAGAAAGAACTTTAATGGGAAATAATCTCTACCAATTAGCTTTACTCTGACATCAATCAGGATCAGGATGACCAGATCTAATGGACTCTTGTCTATTACTGTGACCTGTGACGCAGAGTGCTCATGTTGACCATCCTTCCACTTGGAACTTGGCATCCCCCTCCTCACACTGCTTCCTACCACTGGAAGTCTTTTCTGGTTTTTTTGTGGAGTACTTTTTGCTGTATGTAACTTTTAAGTAATGTTTTGTTGGACTTTGTCCTGAGTCCTCTGATTAACAATATGCTTTCCCTGGTTGAGTTCCAGGAGGTGAGTCTGACCACGCGTCAAATATCAACATGATATCTGTTGAACACTCTCACAGCCAGACTTATCTCTAGCCTCACCGTCATATACCCACCAGTGGGTCTCACAAACACCTTTAAGTGACCATACTTCAGTAAGATTCTCCCCTAATAACTGCCCATGTTTTATTCCTTATGCATGGGGTCTCTCAGATACAGATGACTCAAGATGACTATTAATGCTGTTTCTGAAGGTCAGAGGAAGAGACAAGATTACTTCTGAAACACCCTTAGTTTTGTGGTCCTGCTGCTGATTGAGGACCAGCTATAAACTTGGATTATCCTTTCTGGCCCTCGGAAGCCCAAGTGATTGCAGTGACTCCTCTGTGCCTCCACTATCTTCCTCATCTTTTCTCTGCCTCTGTGGCCTTATGAAATTCAAGTCTGATCACTTTATTCCCCCACTTGCAATGTCTCAATACTGGATGAAACTCAAACTCGGCATACTAGCTAGGCCCCTCCAAATCTAGCATGTATTTATCGCTCCGGTCTGTAGAATCCCTCAGCATATTGTTCCATCCCTTAGTACCTTTCAAAGTTGTATCATCTAGGAAGCCCCTTAAGTCACTGTATCACTTCTTCCCCTTCAGAGTTCAGCTTGAGTTCCTAAATATTCTGAAACTCCATGGTTTAAAATCCTTGTCACTGATGGTGGATTTTTGAGATAGGCTGTCCCTGTATAGGTCAGCTGGCCTCAAACTGTCCCTGTATAGCCCACACTGACCTTAAGCATGAATCCTGAGAGCTAGAGGTACAGGAATGTTACATCCGGAGGGGAGGGAACAAGTTCATTGTATGATTCTCGTTTCTAAAAGAATGGCTAAGGCCATGAACTGTAGGAGCAGGACAAGAACCAAGTCCTACTAAATGGGTACAGTTGAGAAAAGGGTTCATTGTCCACAATGTCATGAGTCTAAATGTCATTGAATCATTTCCATAACTATATATTTGGGTCTTGAGATATGTACACACAAAATCTTGCCCAAAGTAATATTTTGTTTGTTTTGTAATTTTCTAAAATATTGATAGTGATTTTCATTTTGTTGTCAACTATGAAAAAAAATAATCTCACATGGTACACAGAAAATATTAAAACATAAGGGGTAGTTCTTCGTAATTCTGTACATAGAAACAAACCAAAAGACTTATAAAGATACTATTTTAATATCCCAAAAGATTTAAAAATGACATTTGGAAATTCCTTGACAATGAGAAAAATAGCCAAGTTGAAAATACTTTGTAGAAATTTAAGGTAAGAGCATAGATTTGGTTTTTGAAGGTTTATTTCTTTTAGTGTTATTTAGGGGGTGGGGGTTGTTTTGGGGTTGGTTTTTTTTTTTTTTTTTGTTTGTTTTATTTTTCAGTCTGTTTTGAGACAGGGTCACATGTAGTCCAGGCTTTCCCTGTACTTGCTGTGTAGCCTAGGTAAGCCTTGAATACCTGATCCTCCTACCTCTACCTCCCAAGTGCTGGGATGACAGGTGTGTGCCACCTCTGGGGCCCATAACAGCCTAGATTTAAAACAATGCTAAGACTCCCCTACCACCTTTCTCTTTGGCATCTTATAACTGTCTTGTAGACTGAATCTAGAACCACTGGTATTTGTAAATAAATCAACTTTGTGAACATCTTTGGCTCTCATTGATTTGTGTAAAGTAGGAATACATTGAAGCCTCTCCACCCTTTCACACTTGGAAACCTAATACACTTGTTCCATGACAGCACTGGGTCTGTATATAGTGAGAAAGAAGACCCAACTAAATCATTGATACAAACTTCAGGCATTACAAGTGTGTCATCTGGTTAAGCAGTGCCAAGCCAGGGATTGGTTGGTAACTGGATATAGGAGTTTACATAACTTGATAGAAAGTTCCATCCAACACGAGAGAACTGTGACAGCTGCCCGGTAGCTGGTGTTGGAATTGATTGTGTGTGTGTGTGTGTGTGTGTGTGTGTGTGTGTGTGTGTGTGTGTGTGAGAGAGAGAGAGAGAGAGAGAGAGAGAGAGACATATACCTGCATTCTTGCAGAAACCTAGCTTGTGTTACTCTGACTTCATAAACTGACATTTTCTATTGAGCAGAAACCATTGAATGAAACTGTTAAGTATAATGACATCATTCAGATTCTAAACTCATTAATCATTAGATATGGCTAGCAGATAGGAATGCCTCTTGCCTTGGTTTCACTGTTTGGATAGTACCCTGGCAATTAATAGAGACATCTCGATAGGGTAATGAGAGCATATGGATTTATGCTAGCTTGCCTAAAAATTTAGAAGTAATACAGTTATGTGTTTTCTAGTGTGTAAATGAACTACTACACTTGCGTGTGAAAGTAAACCACACTTGTCAGAAGAAGTTTCTAGATAGTATTGGCTGCTGTGGAATGCACGTAAAATATGTCCTTTAGGGCAGGAGAGTTCATTTATAGGTGCATGCTTTCAAAGGATTCAAATCTGGCTCCCAGAATTAATATCACTCTGTAGTAATTAGCAAGGAAGGTTGAAATTTAGTCATTTTTACCCTTTTAACTCCTCTATGGCTTAGACTGTGTCCCCATTTACCTTTCTGTCTTCATTACTCAACAGAGAATTCTTAAAATGGCTTTTAACTGAATCAACAGCAATCTACTTATCGGCCACAAGGGGGCCCCTGGCACCTGCACTTTTATCCTCTCTGGGACTCGCTTTAATTGAGCCGAGTATCACATTTTACTGGGCCCATTTCCAATTTAGAGGCCAACCAGCTTGTTAAAGATGAAAGTGTTGGATTAAAACTTAATGTGAGAGCGTCAGAATGTGCTGATACTATACTAAAGAAGCTGCTATCATACGGTGTGATGTCGGGCTGTGATTATTTTCACAAACCAATTCCATAATTCAGGAAGTTGATTTAAATAGCATACACAATTCCCGAAAATAGTTTGATTTCACTGATTTATAACAGGACGGGGAATAGACTTGATTTCAGTAGCTTTTGCATTCATTGCAGTGCAGGGGATAAACACGGGACCTCATGCATGCTAAGCTAAGTCTTACTGCTTAGCTGCATCCCAAGCCCAAGAGAGTCCTAACGAATGAAATAAAAATGTTTTTATTGTTCCCCCAAAAAGAATATTTATATATTTTTCTCTTTTGTTCAATTGTAAAGAGAAGCAGTATGTAGCATATGTGATACCCCAGAGCTGGACATTCGATGACATCTTTTGCAATGACAATAATAATTAAGGCACTAAGGCAGTTGGGACCCACATGCATGCTGCAACATTGATGTAGAGCAGTTCTAAGTATAGGAGAGGGTGCCATGTTTATTACAAACACAAGTGGTTTGGCACTGTGCCTAGAATTACCAGAATTGAGTGATAATCGGTCACTTCCAGTTGCTCTAAATTTTTTGTTGTTGAGGACATAGTCTTCAAAATTTATCCCTTCTAGACAGTTACCGCTATCAAAATTGGGCTTTGACAAGAGGAGAGTCACAAAGTTTGCAGAAATGACTATAGAGCTATTGTTTGGTTGCTGAGCAGGTGACTTCACTAATGTTGCCCACTGTATAATTTGGAATGTTCATTTCTGTGGAGATACACTGTGGCCAAGATAATAGCAACATGGGAGTGTTGTTTCTACCAGTAATATGCTTAAGGGCTTCTTTAGTTACCTAAGAGTTCCATTTGATACTATCAGTCTTATATCTCATTGGCAGGGGGCGTGGCTAGGGAAATTCACAGTATAATGAAGTATGGGGTCATGGGTGTGCCTCTTAAGAAAAGGTAATAAAAAGTCTAAGTCAGGGCTAAGATCCTAGCATATATTCTCTAATGTTTACTACTACTCATAAAACAGTTCTGACATGAAGTTTGTCTTTCATGTCTAACCCACCCATAAAGTCAGGTTCTGCACACAGACATAAAAGCATATTTAATGAAAATTTAAACATAGACCTGCATTCAGTACATGGGCCCTTGGATGACATTTCAAAACGTAACAACTTTTAGTTAAGTGTTCTGGGTCATTTTTTGGCAACCTGTCAGAAACGAAAGATACTTGGAAAGAAACCCCAACTTAAGAGTTACTAACAGCAGATTGGCTTGTGGGTATGTATGCGGAAATTTTTTCCTGACCACTTATTGGAAGGGCCCAGCCTGCTCTGAGTGGAGCCATCATTGCCAGGAAGTGTAAGAAACAAAACATAGCTGAATACAATAGAAAACAAACCAAGACAGAAATTGGTGTTGGACAATAGGATCCTGCTGTGACAGGCTTGACCAAATTAGTTTCAGGGACAGTTTTATAGAACTTTGGGCTGGAAAAGCAGCTTGTGTTCTAAGCCTAACAGGCTATGTTGTGGATGCTTGGAAGTTAATAATGTTGAAAACAAACCAGACAATGAAGGGCTGTCATGAGTTTTAGGGAGAAGTTTGAGAGTCCCACTAAAACCCTATCAGAAGCTGTTCATGTGATAACTTGATTTAGGAATCTGTAGTTTTTGGTCAGCTAGAACTGAGTAATCATCTATGATTAATAAGATACCAGCACCACTAAAATAAAACCTTTGCTTTACTAAGACAGAAAAGGCTGGTTAGCTGGGTATGAAAAACCAGCTGCAATTAAAGAGATCAGCATCACTGAAGCAAAAATCTTCAGAAAAGTGTTTATTCACACCCACCACACCAAAGCTGTGGTCCAGAATGGCTCAAGGCTGCATCTCAAACTAGGAACCAAACTTGGTAATGGCTAAGAGTCTTTCACATGTTACTCTCTTTTGGCAACATGGAATCTACAGTATTAGAGAGATGATGGGGAGAAGTTAACGGTTGGCACCCTATGCCAGCATTAGAGTTCGGGAAGAAGCCAAAAAAGGGCATCAGTGAAGGTGAAGCAGCATTTGCTGTGGAGATCCCAACATGTGAATATGTCAGCACTCTGGAATAGCCACCTAGGACAGCATCATGTGAACATATGGGACAAACTGTACTGTGGCTGACAGAAACATAGGGGTGGGGCTATCCACACCCTTTGGAGCCAAAAATATCGTGAGTTCCATATGTTGGATTGTTCAAAACTTAAACTGTGTTTTATATTTTTATTTGAACATGAGACATGAGGGATAAAGAAGTAAGAAAAAGGTATGGTTGACGAGCAATATGTTTGTATATGAAGTTTGACTGTGGGTCAACTTTGCTGGTGAGTTTTTGTCAATTTGACACAAACTACAAGAAAAGGGTATCTCAGCGTAAAATTGCCTCCATGGTATTGGCCTGCAGGGATATCTGTGAAATATATTCTTAACTACTGATACAGTGGGAGGGACCAGCCCACCATGGATTAGTACCTCCCAGGGCTGGTCGTCCTGAGTTGCATAAGAAAGCAAGCTGAGCAAGCCAGGAAAACCATTCCAGGAAGCAACATTGTTCCATGGTTTCTGACTCAATCTCCTGCCTCAGCTTCCCTTGATAATGGATTATAAACTACAAAGTAAATAAACCTTTTCACCCCTAGGTGCCTTTCACCAGAGTGGCTAATTCCAGCAACAGAGACACAAACTGGGACAGTATTGCTTGCCTAGGCCCTGAATATTTCTTTAAGAGCTCTGAACAGCCTAACGATAGTATTTCAATCTCTTAACATGATTTGAAAAAGAAAAAAAAAAAAAAAAAAAACCACGAATCGGCAATGGCGGGACTCACAAACACCATTCATGAATCAGCAATGGCAAGTCGATCTAGAAGACACCACAACATTCTGCCAATCAGCCCAAGTCTTTGGAGGCCGCAAACAGCTGCTAGAACACCACCAGAAGATTTCTGGTCCATTTTTCTCGATGTGGTCACGACCGGGAATGGTAAGATGTACCAATACCACTCAGCGTTGTCAGGGAAGACCAGCGTCAGTGAAGCCAAACAATGACGAACAAAGAATGGTAAAGCATACCCCATACCACCCAGCATCGTCCACTGTCCCTTGGGCTTTATGTATACCCTTTCCAAACACCATGTGTTCTCTCAATCATCAGCTCTAGCAAAGCATCGCATGCCCCTTTTCCAGGCTGCCTCTAGAAAAACACCACATGCCTGTTCTTAGCAAAACATCCCCCCTCACGTGTCTGGTTCAGCGAAAACATCCTCTCATAAAGACAGTTTCCAGAAGAACATCACATGACACAGAGTCTCCAAAGAAACCAGAACATTTCCGCTTCATTATTCTTTTTGAGCAGCCAGCAGTCTGCATTTCCTAATATTCAGAGCAAAAAAGACACATCTCTGAACAAGGTTGTAATTAGCATTTGTCTCTACATTAGCATAAACATTTTCTCTGCTCAGTGCTGTATCAATTTAGGGAAACATTAGGAGTGAGTTTCCCTGTAGGGCCTTTGACCACACTGACACGAGCTTTTGGCTGGATTCACAGTGTCAGATTTATATTCCCTTCCATGGAGCAGGCCTTACGTCTAATTCAAGAGAAGTGGGTGATCCCGTAAGAGTTTTGCTACTATTGAACTGGCAGGCATGCCTTGCCTGGCTGGTTGGAAGTATCATTTGTACAGTTCGCACTGTAAATTATGAGCCCATTAAAGCTGTATTTCCCTGGAAAATTACACAACTCGCATCTAGCAGTATCTTCCCTAGTTCTTCTTTTAGTTCTCTCAAAGTTTTGGCTTTGATGGTGAGGTCTTTGGTTAATTTGCATTTATTTTAGTGAAAAAAAAATGTGAGAAAGGGCTCCATTTTCCTTTTTTTATATAAAGATAACCAGTTTTTTAGTACCTTTTGCTGAAGGCTATCTTTTCTCAGATGCACTTTTTTAAAAAAATTTTTGTCTCTTTACCAAAGATTCAATGATTATAATGACAAAGGTTTATTCCCAGAATTTCTATTCTCTATCATCCATCTGTATTACTGTTTTTGTTCCAGTACTGTGTTATTTCTAGTTCTCTTGAACTCATCAGTTGGGAGTTAAGCCCAACCCCCATCTTCTAAGGGTTAGCTGAACTGACCACTCGCATGCCTAGACTTTGGGAAAACACAAATTAGTTTTACTTCCTTTGCCCAGCCACAAGCCTACTCCACACCTGTTCCTGCTTTTGACTACCTCAGGATACAGACTTCACCCTAGGCAGTGACTCCTCCACCCAGCAGCTAGGGAATTTGCATACTGCCTTTTGTAACTGCTTTGTAAGTATATATCTAGAGTTGGAGTCGGTTGGAGTTGGTGATGGCTCAAAACATTTCTGGTAACACCAGTAACCTAGTCACGTCTCTTTCAAACCCTCAGGCCTTCGCCCCATTGGGAGTAGCTGTTTGTGGTGCGGGCCCCACACTCATCATTTTCAGCAAGTGGTACTCATTGATGTAGTTGCTCAAGCTGAAAACCTTCGAGTTACCTGCAATTTATTCCTTTTCCTTTATCCTATCTCCCTTCTCATCCATTATCTCTGCCTGTATTTATTCAACTTAATCGCCTAATCTACTTCCACCATCAAAAGTCTCTCCTGTGCACCATGGAAAGAGAATCATGTCATCTGCAGACAAGGACACTTTGGCGTCTTCCCATCCTTTTTGTTTCCTTTTAATTTCCTGCTCTTGTCTTAATGCTCTAGCTAAGAGTTCAAGCACTAAATTTTAAAAGGGGTAGAGAAAATCAAGGTGCTTGTCTTATTCCTGATTTTAGTGGAAATCTTTTTCCACTTAGCGTGATGTTGGAGACAAGCCTGTTATCTGTAGATTTATTTTGTTGAAATATGTCATCGGAAACCTAGTCTCTCCAGGGCTTTCATGATCAACTGAGATGATCATGTAATACATATTACATAATATACATTATCAAGAAATGTACATTTAAAAAGAAATACCTGATTTCATGACCAGGTTCTACTTTCATGTTTCCCTACTAAATTCATGTCCCATGATGACTCTAAATTACAAAGGGTTGAAGATTTTAAGAATAAAAATTTAAGTATTTGAAGAATGTAATTTCAGTCATAGATAACATAGGCAATTATTTTGGACCCAAGAAGACATATAAATTTTCATCAAGTTATAATTATTTATTGCCACATTACATCCTCAAGTTATTTTACTAATTCAGGATTAAAAGTCTCACTAGTGTGATCTTATCTCAGGGAGTTTATTTATCATACAAATAAGTACCCTTTAAAGAGGAAAAATCGGTTAAAGATGCTCATTAATTCAACAAAAGGTTATTAAAAATTCATATATGCCAAGCATAGTGCTTGGCTCTTTAAGAAAGCAAGCATTGTAAGAAAACTGCTTAATTTGTTTTTAAAAATTAACTTTCTTAAAGCCAATTAGGCAAATGATCTGGATGATCTATTTGTTGAGTAACCAATTTGTCAATTTAGCTACAAAGAAAAGATTGTAAAAATGCTTTTAACAGGCCTTTTATTTGGGATACCAATTATTATATATAAAAATATGTTAAATATAAAATTAATTAGTCTTTTTGCATGTCAAATATTCATATGTACCATGTGTACATATAACAATCTATATACAATCATACATGTATATGTACATACATACATAATTAATCAGGTTAAATATGCTAGTGTTAATAAAGGCCAGGCTCAGTGGAAAGAAAAACTGTAATGAACCAGGTAATATTCTTGGTTACATAAAAACATAAAATAGGATACAAGAGAATAAGAAAGATGGCTTAGAGAGTAAAGCCACTTGTCACCAAGTCTAATGTTCTGTGTTTGATACCTGGGTCTCTCTTACCAGGTAGAAATACAGAAATGACCACTGCAAGTTATCCTCTGATTGCAAAATACAATCTTTAGCGCAGGGACCCTTCCCCCTTCCTTCCAGGAATTGGGACAGATTTTGGAACATGGGTTGCCTCTTGGAGAAAATAAATAGTATGAGCAGTGCCCTACATAAGGAATTTATTGAAATATGAAGCTGTATTGAGAAGTGTGGAAACAAACAAGTTGGAAAATTTTCCATGGTTTTACAAAAAGATAAAGGTCTAACTGGGTGTGGTGGCACAGGCTGACATAGGAGGATCCACAGTTTGAGGCTAGCCTGAGCTGCACAGTAAGACCCCCATCTCAAATGCATACACATTCTACACATTCTCTCTCCTTCCTTCCCTCCCTCCCTCCCTCCCTCCCTCCCTTCCCCTCTCCTCTCTCTCTCTCTCTCTCTCTCTCTCTCTCTCTCTCTCTCTCTCTCTCTCTCTCTCTTTCCAGGAACTCACACAGCATAGTAATCACAGTGCTACCTGGAACCAGGCTCTTCCTGTCCCCATCTTTACTCAGAGCTAGAGCCGTCCCGCTGCCATCTGGCCCCACAACCTGCCTGCAGGAAGCTGAGCACCCTAGAACTCTCACTCCTAAGCCCACAGGCACACAGGAGAGACAAGCTCCAGTCAGAGACAAGAGCAACTGGCATCACAGATAACAAAATGCCAAGAGGCAAGCACAAGAACCTAAGCAACAGAAACCAGGAAAACCTGGCACCATCAGAACCCAGTTCTCCCACCACAGCAAGTAGTAGATATATCCAAACACATGAGAAAAGCATGATTTGGACTTAAAATCATACCTCATGATAATATAGGGCTTCAAGAAGCACATGAATAACTCTTTTAAAGAATGCAGGAGAACCCAGGTAAACAAGTAGAAGACCTTAAAGAAGAAAGCCAAAAATCAATTAAAGAACCACAGGAAAACACAACTAAAGTGATGAAGCAATTGAAAAAAAAAATCAGAATCTAAAACTAGAACTAGAAACAATAAAGAAATCACAAAGAAAGGCCAGAAGTTAGAAAACCTAGAGAGAAAAGTTGGGAAAAAACCTTCCAAGCAATCGGCCCCAAGAAGCAAGTTAGAGTGGCAGACACACCCAAGAGGAGTAGATGGCAAGAAATAATCAAACTTAGGGCAGAAATAGACCAAATAGAAACAAAAAGAACCATCGAAAGAATCAACAAAACCAAGAGCTGGTTCTTTGGAAAATTAACAAGATTGATAAACCCTTAGCCAGACTAACTAGAGGGCAAAAAGAGAGTATCCAAATTAACAAAATCAGAAAGGAAAGTGGAGACATAACAACTGAAACTGAGGAAATTCAAGAAATCATCAGATCCTACAACAAAAGCCTATACTCAACAAAGCTGGAAAATCTGGAGGAAATGGATGAATTCCTAGACAGATACAAGATACCAAAGTTAAACCAGGACCAGGTAAACCATCTAAATAATCCCATAACACCTAAAGAAATAGAAGCAGTCATCAAAAGCCCCTCCCTCCCCAAAAACAGCCCAGGTCCAGCTGGGTTCAGTGCAGAATTCTATTAGACATTTATTGATTACCTAATACCAATACTCTCCAAACTATTCCACAAAATAGAGTCAGATGGAACACTACCTAACTCATTTTTCGAGGCCACAATAAACCTAAACCACACAAAGACCATACAAGGAAAGAGAACTTCAGACCAATCTCACGTATGAACATTGATGCCAAAATACTCAACAAAATCCTTGCAAACTAAATCCAAGAACACATCAAAATGATCATTCACCATGATCAAGTACGCTTCATCCATGGGATGCAGGGACAGTTTAATATATGGAAATCCATCAACATAATCCACCATATAAACAAACTCAAAGAAATAAACCACATGGTCATCTCACTAGATGCTGAGAAAGCATTTGACAAAATTCAACACCCCTTCATGTTAAAAGAACAGGTATCCAAGGCCCACACCTAAACATAATAAAAGCAATATACAGCAAACCAATAGCCAACATCAAAATTAACAGTGAGAAACTTGAAGCAATCCCACCAAAATCAGGAACTAGACAAGGCTGCCCACTCTCCCCCTACCTAATCAACATATTACTCTAAATCCTGGCTAGAGCAATTAGACAACAATAGGAAATCTAAGGGATAGAAATTGGAAAGGAACAAGTAAAATCATTACCCTTTACAGATGGCATGATAGTGTATGTAAGTAAACCCACATTCTACCAGAGAACTTCTACAGGTAATAAGTTCAACAAATTGGCTGGATATAAAATTAACTCAAACAAATCAGTAGCCTTCCTCTACTCAAAGGACAAACATGTGGAGAAAGAAATTAGGGAAAAGATACCCTTCACAATAGTCACAAACAATATGAAATACATTGGTGTGACTCTAACTAAGCAAGTGAAGGACCTGTATGACAGAACTTCAAATCTCTAAAGAAGGGAATCGAAGAAGATCTCAGAAAATGAAAAGATCTCCCATGCTCATGGATTGGAAGGATCAACATTGTAAAAATGGCCATCTTACCAAAAGCAATCTACAGATTCAATGCAATCCCCATCAAAATTCAAACCCAATTCTTCATAGAGTTGGAAAGAGCAATGTGCAATTTCATCTGGAATAACAAAAGAACTAGAATAGTGAAATCCATCTTCAATAACAAGAAAACATCTGTGGGAATCACTATCCCTGACCTCAAGCTATAATACAAGGCAATTGTGCTAAAAACTGCATGGTACTGGTACAGAGATAGGTATGTGGAGCAATGGGATAAAATAGAAGATCCAGAAATGAGCCCTCACATATATGGTCACTTGTATTTTGACAAAGGAGCTGTAAACATTCAATAGAAAAAGGACAGCCTCTTCAACAAATGATGTTGGTCCAACTGGCACTCAGCATGCAGAAGAATGAAAATAGACCCTTTCTTATCTCCTTGTACAAAGCTCAAGTGTAAGTGGATCAAAGATCTCCACATTAAACCAGGTACACTGAAACTATTAGAAGAGAAAGTAGGGAAAACCTTAGAACACATAGGCACAGGAGAAATTTTCCTGAATAGAACACCAATGGCTCGTGCTCTAAGGTCAAAGATTGACAAATGGGACTTAATGAGATTGCAAAGTTTCTGTAAAGCTAAGGAAACTGTCAAGAAAACAAAACGCCAGCCACAGATTGGGAAAAGTTCTTTACCAACCCCACATCTGATAGAGGCCTAATATCCAAGGTATACAAAGAACTCAAGAAGTTAGACATCAGAGAATCAAACAACCCTATTAAAAATGGGGTACAGAGCTAAACAAAAAGTTCTCAATTTTGGAATATTTAATGGCTGAGAAGCATCTAAGGAAGCGCTCGACATCCTTAGCCATCAGAAAATTGCAAATCAAAACAACCCTGAGATTCCACCTCACACCAGTCAGAATGGCCAAGATCAAAAATTCAGATGACAGCAGATGCTGGCAAGGATGTGGAGAAAGAGTGACACTTCTCCACTGCTGGTGGGGTTGTAAACTGGTACAACCACTCTGGAAATCAGTCTGGCGGTTCCTTAGAATATTCGACATAGTACTACCTGAAGACCCAGTTATTTCACTTTGGGCATATACCCCAGAGACACTCCAATATACAACAAAGATACATTCATCACAATGTTCATAGCAGCCCTATTTATAATAGCCAGAAGCTGAAAATAACCCAGATGTTCTTTATTAGATGAATGGATACAAAAATTGTGGTATATTTATACAATGAAGTACTACTCAGCTATCAGAAACAATGACTTTATGAAATTCTTAAGAAAATGAATGCATCTAGAGAATAACGTCCTAAGTGAGATAACCCAGTCACAAAACAACAGACATAATATGCAGTCACTGATTATTGGATACTAACATCAGAAAGCTCTGAACACCCCAGAAACATCTCACAGACTGTATGAAGTTCAAGAAAAACAAAGGCCAAAAAAAAAAAAAAAAAAAAAAAAAAAGAAAAAGAAAAAGAAAAAGAAGAAAGAAAAGAAAATGAAAAACCATATGCTTAATCTTTACACACCAAGAAAACTTTGACTATTTCCAGGTTACATATTGTTTTATATATACGTTATGCTCATTTTAACTACTAAGATTTTAATGCATACTATCAAACCTTTAAAAAATTAAATATTGACAAAAATGTATTCATATACTTTCATGCAAAAATGCTTAAAATCTGTACATTTTTCTTTGTTTTTTTTAAATAAATTTGTTCAATTTAAAAAAAAAAGAAAGCCTAGAAAACAGATCAAGAGTCATAGATGCACTCAATACCAACAAATTAAAAGATATGAAAGAGCAAATGTCAGGTGCACAAAATACCATAGAAAAGATCAACAGAACAGTCAAAGAAAATGCAAAATGAACAAAGCTCCTATCCCAAAACATCGAAGAAATCCAGGACATGTTGAGAAGACCAAACCTAAGGATAAGATGTATAGAAGAGAAAAAAGATTCCCAACTTATAGGCCTAGTAAATATCTTCAGCAAAATGATAGATGAAACCTTCCCTAACCTAAAGAAAGAGATGACCATGAACATACAAGAAGCCTACAGAACTCAAAATAGATTGGACCAGAAAAAAATTCCTTCTGAAACATAATTATTGAAACACCAAGTGTACAAAACAAAGAAAGAATATTTAAGAAGTAAGGGGAAAAGGTCATGTAACATATGAAGGCAGACCCATCAGAATTAAACCAGACTTCTCAAAAGACTATAAAAGCTAGAAGAGCCGGGACATAAGTCAAACAGATCCTAAGAGAACACAAATGCCAGCCCAGGTCACTATTTCCAGCAAATTTCTCAATTGCCATAGGTGGAGAAAACAAGATATTCCAGGACAAACCAAATTTACACAATATCTGCCCACAAACCTAGCACTACAAAGGATAATAGATGGAAAACTCCAGCACAAGGAAGGAAACTACACCCTAGGAAAAGCAAGAAAATAATCTCCTTCCAACAAACCCAATAGAAGAAATCCATACAAACATAATTCTATCTCTACCAGCAAAAAAAGCAGGAAACAGCACTCACTATTCCTTAATATCTCTTAACATCAATGGATTGAATTTCCCAATAATAAGACATAGACTATCAGACTGGATACATAAACAGGATCCAGCATTTTGTTGCATACAGGAAACTCATCTCAGCAGCAAAGACAGACTCTACCTCAGAGTAAAATTCTGGGGAGAACTTTCCAAGCAAATGGTCCCAAGAAACACGCAGGAATAGCAAATCTAATATTGAATAGTTTTTTAACCAAAAGTTATCCAAAAAAGATAAGGAAGGTCACTTTTTACTCATCAAAGAAGAAATCTATCAAGATGACCTCTAAATTCTGAACATCCATGCTCCAAATACAAGGGCATCCACGTTCATAAAAGAACTCTACTAAAGCTCAAAGCATATACTGCACCACACACAGTAATAGTGGGAGACTTCAACACCTCACTCTCATCAATGGACAGATCATGGAAGCAGAAACTGAATAGAGACACGGTGAAACTAACAGAAGTTATGAACCAAATTAATTTTAAAACATCTATAGAACATTTCATCCTAAAAAATAGAATATTCCTTCTCAGCACCTCAAGGTACCTTCACCAAAATTGACTACATAGTCAGTCATAAAACAAGCCTCAACAGATACAAGAAGACTGAAGTAATCCCATGCATTCATTCTGACCACCATGGACTAAATCTGGTCTTCAATAACAACACAAAGCTCACACACACATGGAAACTGAACAATGTACTACTCAATGATAACATGGTCAAGGAAGAAATACAGAAAGAAATTAAGGATTTTTTAAAAAATTTAATGAAAATGAAGGCACAACATACCCAAACTTATGAGATACAATGAAAGCAATACTAAGAGAAAAACTCATAACTCGGAGTGCCTCCAAAAAGAAATTGGAGAGAGCATATACACTATCAGTTTGACAGCACACTTGAAAGCTCTAGAACAAAAAGAAGCAGATACACCCAAGAGGAGTAGATGGCAGGAAATAAAAAAAACTCAGAGCTGAAATCAATCAAGCAGAAACAAAAAAGAGCTAAACAAAGAATCAACAAAACCAGGAGTTTTGAGAAAATAAACAAGACTGATAAACCCTAAGCCAGACTAACTAGAGGGCAAAGAGAGAGTATCCAAACTAACAAAATCAGAAATGAAAGGGCAGACATAACAACAGAAACTGAGGTAATTCAAAAAATCACAGATCTTACTACAAAAGCCTATGCTCAACAAAACTGGAAAATCTAGAGGAAATGGACAACTTTCTAGACATATACTAGGTACCAAAGTTAAATCAGGATCAGATAAGCCATCTAAACAGTCCCAAAACCCATAATCAAAAGCCTCCCAACAACAACAAAAAACCCAAAACACAACAAAAACAACAAAAACAGGTCCAGAAAGGTTTAGTACAGAATTCTATCAGACCTTCACAGAGGACCTAATACCAATACTCTCCAAAATAGAAACAGAGGGAACACTGCCCAACTCATTCCCCAAAGCCACAATTATGTTTATACTAAACCACACAAAAACCCTACAAAGAAAGAGAACTTCAGACCAATTTCCCTCATAAATATCCATGCAAAAAATACTTGATAAAATTCTTGCAAAATGAATCTAAGAACACATCAAAACTATCATAAAGGAAAGGACACCCTTCACAATAGTCACATAGAATATAAAATACCTTGGTGGTACCCTAACCAAGCAAGTGAACGATCTGTATGACAAGAACTTCAAGTCTCCAAAGAAGGAAATTGAAGAAGATCTCATTGATTGGCATATAATAGTAAAAATGCCCATTTTTCCAAAAGCAATCTATAGATTCAATGCAATCCCCATCAAAATTCCAACTCAATTCTTTATAGAGTTAGAAAAAAGCAATTTGCAAACTCCTTTGGAATAACAAGAAGAAGAAAAAAAACGGAATAGCAAAAAATATTCTCAACAATAAAATAACTTACGGGAGAATCACCATTACAGATTACAAGCTGTATTACAGATCAATTGTGCTTAAAAAAAAAAAAACACACACATTGTATTGGTACAGAGACAGGCAGGTAGATCAATGGAACAGAATTAAAGACTCAGAAATAAACCCACGCACATATGGTCACTTGATCTTTGACAAAGTAGCTAAAACATTCAGTGGAAAAAGGAAAGCATCTTCAACAATTGGTGCTGATTCAACTGGTAGTTAGCATGCAGAAGAATGCAAATCAATCCATTCTTATCTGCTTGTACAAAGCTCAAGTCCAAATGGATCAAAGACCTCCACATAAAACAAGGTATACTAAAACTAATAGAAGAGAAAGTAGAAAAGAGCTTAGAACATGGGGGAAATTTTCCTAAACAGAATATCAATGGCTTACACTCTAAGATCTAGAATCAACAAATGGGACCTAATGAAATTACAAAGTTTCTGTAAAGCCAAGGACACTATCAAGAGGACAAAACAACAACAAACAAAATGGGAAAGGATCTTTATCAATCCTACATCTGATAGAGGGCTAGTATCCAATATAAAGAACTCAAGAAGTTAGACTCCAGAGAATCAAATAATCCTATTAAATGGGGTACAGAGCTAAACAAAGAATTCTCAACCGAGAAATATTGAATGGCTGAGAAACACCTAAAGAAATGTTCAACATCCCTAGTCATCTGGGAAATGCAAATCAAAACAACCCTGAGATTCCACCTCACACCAGTCAGAATGGCTAAGATCAAAAACTCAGATGACAGCAGATGTTGGCGAGGATGTGGAGAAAGAGAAACACTGCTCTATTGTTGGTGGGATTGCAAGCTGGTACAACCACTGTAGAAATCAGTCTGTTGGTTCCTCAGAAAACTGAACATGGTATAACTAGAGGACCCAGCTATACCACTCCTGGGCATGTACCCAAAAGATTATCCAACATATAACATGGATAAATGCTCCACTGTGTTCATAGCAGCCTTATTTGTAATAGTCAGAATTTATAAAGAACCCAGATGTTCTTCAGCAGAGGGATGGATTCAGAAATTGTGGTACCTTTATACAATGGAGGACTACTCAGCTATTTAAAAAAATGACTCAAGAAATTCCTAGGCAAATGGATGGAAGTAGAAACTATCATCTTGTGTGAGATAACCCAGTCACAAAAGAACACACATGGTAAGCACTGATAAGCAGATACTAGCCTAAAAGTCTCGAATACCCAAGAAACAATCCACAGAGCTTATTAAGCTAAAAAAAATTAAAAATTAAAATTAAAAAAAGGGAAGGCTAGAATGTAGATCCTTCAGTTAGAAGGAAGAATGAGAGAAAATACAGGGACCAATAGAGGAACAGGAACTGGAGAAAAGATCATCCAGAGACTGCCTCACCCGGGGATCATCTTATATGCAGCCACCAAACCCGCACACTATTGCTGATGCCAAGAAGTGCTTGCTGGCAGAAGCCAGATATGGATGCCTCTTCAGAGGCTCTGCCAGAGTCATACTGATACAGATGAGAGTGCTTAAAGCTAACCATTGGATTTAGCATGGGGTCCCTAATTGAGGAGTTAGAGAAAGGATTGAAGCAGCTGAAAAGATTCGCAACCCCATGAGAAGAACATTATCAACCAACCAAATCCTCCAGTGTTCCCAGGGACTAAAACACCACCAGTGTGTATTCATAGAGAGACCCATGGCTCCAGGTGCATAAGCAGCAGAGGGTAGCATTGTCTGGCATCGATGGAAGGAGAGGACTTTGGTCCAGCGAAGGCATGTGTTCCCAGTGTAGGAAAATGCCAAGGCACTGAGATGGGAGAGGGTCTTTGGGAGATGGAGCTACTTCATGGAAACAAGGGTAGGAGGGATGGGAGTGGGGAGAAAGGGGTTAACATTTGAAATATAAATATAGAGAATATCCAATAAAAATGATAAAAATTAAAAAAGTACTTGGTCCTTGTCCAGCCCCCTAATGCATCTTGTGCGAACAAAGTGTCTTGAAAACTAGGGTGTGTGGAGTAGAAGGAGGAGATGGAGAGTCAAGAATTTGGGATATTAGGGACACTGAAGACTCTGCATTCACCTTGGGGAGTCTTCAGTAGGGATGAGAACCACACAGTCCAGAAGTGGGAACCGATGTTTCTCATTCTTCTGCTATCTGGCACCCTTATGCACAGTATGTCGGCACCCTGTTCCCACAGCCAGCTCTCTCCAGAGATCTACCACCTAAGGCTCTGAAAAGAGTAAGAATACTGGCTCCAGCCACACTGCTAAGCTCTCGTTCCGTGAGGTCTACATCTCGGAGCCAATTTTCTAATGTCACTGTGCCTCAGTCTACTGGGACTGCTGGGCTGGTGCTAAGGAAGGCGTCAGTTACTGCAGATACAGTGTTTGGGACTCCTCCAGCTACCAGATAAAGTTTGCTTTTTGTTTCTGTTTTTTTTTTGTTTGTTTGTTTGTTTGTTTGTTTTGTTTTGTTTTGATCATTGTCAGCTGAAGGATGACATGATCCTGTGCGAAGGAAAGTGAATCGGGGTTCGGGTATTAGGTGGCCTTATAATTAATTTCTCTGAGATGATTAATGGGCATACACCTCTAGGATTTAAAAGAAGAAAAACTAAAGGTGGGAAAGAGAGAGGGAAAGGAGGGATAGAGTCTGTGTGTGTGTGTGTGTGTGTGTGTGTGTGTGTGTGTGTGTGTGTGTGTGTGTTTATGCCTGTGCTTGTCTGTGTCTGTGAAATCCCAGAGGCACAGGAGATAAACTGGGGGCGGGGCCAGTCTCTGGCAGCCAGGTTCGCCCTGGCTTCTGGGGCGAGTCCAGAGCGCAGGAACAGCTCCCGGAGCCAAGGGAGCTTCAGCACAGCAGGCTTCTGCAATCAAGCGGCTGGTGCGGACTCTGCAGCTCCAGCTCTGCCATGGGGCACCTGTCGCTCTCAGGGACCTGGTTTCTCTTTGGGCTGCTTTGGTGTGTAGCAGATTCCCACACAGGTAACACAGTGGGGGAAGGTCGGGAGCTAATCCAGAGATCCTCCTCTACAGGACACAGGGAGGTAAGACTACCAGCCTGAGCCCAGGGGACCTGGGGTCCTGAAAGGCCTGACAATGGCAGCCAGAGACCTCACAGAGAGACTGAAACAGAGGTTGGAACCCAGAGAAAGACACCAGTAGGACTAGCTCGAGAAACCTCTCTTACAAACGCTGATCCGTACTGGAGTAGAACTGAGGAAGTTCCTCACCTTTCTCCAGAGCGATATTATTAAACACCAAACAAAAGTGCAAAGGCGGCTGGATGCGGGGCAGAAGGCACCACCGGAATCCCCCTTTCCTTGTTCTCCTTGGGTCCCCGTTCTCTACAGAAGGGAAAACTGTCCCAGAAGACCAGGCATGGGGGCTTGTGTTATGACAGGTGTCAGTCACTTCCAGGGTAAGCTGCCCAGTGTCTTCAAAGCAAACCCCAGGAGACGGCTGGGGAGAACGTGATAAGAAATTGGAGTTGCGCGCTCAGATAAGAGGATGAACTTGAGATAGGAGAGGCGGCAATGTCTAGAGATAGGATCCGGCTCCCTGCAGATAGATCCCCTCTTGGCTCGCTGGGGCAGGGACTGGAAGCGGGGACATACAGCAGCACATGGCAAACTCGGGACCTAGGCTAACCTGAAGCTCACAGGCATTGGGTCTGCGAGCAGAAGCTTCCTTCTGCTGACGAGCTGTGGCTGCCATAAATGAAGACCATGTTCCATGTTTTCAGGCAGCAATGAACTCAGTCCTTAGTGTTCTGCATTTACCCTAATCCATTGCTTTTGCTTCTAGTTAAATAGCCTCTATGCACTCTAGGCAGAAAGTAAAAACACCTCTAGCGCATCGTATTTTCTAGCCATGTTAGACAATTAGGTATAGTTCTCCAAAGAAGCCGCTGGCTTTGCCCCTTTGGCCCAATAACTTCTTTTATCAGAACTTCCCTTCTATTTCCTGATGGTAGATCCAGGCTACCTAATTTATATTTGCCCTCCACGCAGAGGAATCCCATTCTAGAAACCAGAGTGGTCCCAGAAACACGATTGAAGTGATTCTTTCCAGGCCACCGAGGACTCCGAGCTCTTTCTGTCATTTTGGACTAAGCTAGACTTCAGGGAGGCTAGAATGAGTGTCCCCTCCTCTGCAGGAAGCTAACCCAGTTTGAGGAGTGGCTAATAGTCTATTTCTCCTTGCAGGCGCTGCCTGTGCTGTTAAGCTGCTAAGGGCAGTTATGGATCTGTAGCTAGAGGAGCAGGACAGAAAGCTAAGGCTTTACTAGTGCGGTATAATACGGTAGATAAGGATGTTGAAGACCGCTATGTTATTCTTGGTAAGCCCAAGAGAGTTCTTCACACAATGCCTGTGAGCACTGGTCAAGTTTTGAGGTCCATTCACATCCTACAACACGAATGAAAGTGAGCCGGGATGCTTGGAATGAGGACCCAATTGGTTGTGTCCCCATTGTCATGCTTACGTGTTTTTCAGGTGGCTCTGAGACAGTTCCCAGAGTGACGGAAGTGATACCTAAATATGGCAGCATTAACGGAGCAACAAGACTGACCATCAAGGGAGAAGGTATGCCTGCCCCGTGTGGATCCATGTGCAAACATCAAGAATGAGACACTGTCCTCCTTTAACTTTGGGGTACAGGGTTCCCCATTCTTATTCCATATAACTTAGGGCTTCACACCCGCCAGGTGGGTGCCCACACAAAACGCACATCACTGGAACAGTCTTTGCACTTGGCCAGAGGGGCTGAATTCTTCCTTGAGAGTAATCAATATGTGTTTATTTTAATTAACTTCAATTAGTAAATTCAATTAATACCATTAATTAAAATCAATTAATGTTAATTAAAATAAAAGCCAAACAGCCCCCATTCATATCAACTCAATCATTCGACTCTAATTATCATGGTTCATGTGATACGGAGAGATCAGGATTTAGTGGCTGAAGTGAAGAGAAAGGAATTTCTTTAGCTCAACTCTTCAGTTTTTTTCCCTTACCCCTCACAGGCCTGGCGATTTTATGTTCAGTTCATCCTTGAAATGTAACATGCTGGGGGGGGGGGGGGGCAGAGAGGCTGGATATTGGGAGAGAAATAAAATGTTAGCAGAAGGCGTAAAGTTGTAACAAGCAAAATGTGGGCTCCCTCCTGCCACCTAAGCGTTATCACAGGCTGTATCAAGACATGAGTTATGTATGATGCTTCCTCCTTGCTGGTCTCGAATGTAAGTATAGGAGGCAGATAAATTTAAAGTGCCCCTCCTCCAGGGAGCGCATACCTGCACGGTGACTCTGTAATGCACATGCAACGGTACTGAGATGCTAAGAATTTTTGGAGAACATGAAATAAACACTTTAAAAAAATCTTTAATCATATTTTACAGTCCACATTTTATCCCTCTCCCACTCCACCCTCCGACTGTTCCACATCCCACACCTCCTCCCCCAAACCCCCCTCTCCAAGAGAATGTCCCCCACCCCACTCCCACCAGACCTCTTCACTCCCTGGGCCTCCAAGGGTTAGGTACATCTTCTCTGCCTGAGTCCAGACCTGTCAGTGCTCTGCTGTAGGGACGTTAACAAAAACTCTCATGTCTTTAAAATAAGAAATAAGCCTTTGGAGTCAGACGTTGGCATGGGAAAATAGTTCCTCTGTCATATAAAGTGTGTTTGATTGCCTGTTACATTTCTAAAAAAAATTCAATACCTCGATGTCATGTTTAAAACAGATTATGTTCCTACATGGTGAGAGATACACACAGTGCCCTTTTGGGTGGGAAATTATGTAGCTGTTAAAAAATTTGAAGACATCTTAATCTTATCTACTTTAAATTGTAAAATGCCAGTAAGATGATGCACTTGGAAGCTACAAAGTTTTCATCCGAAATTTAAATGCCAGAAGAGGAAAGTTCAGGTTTAAAAAAAAAAAAAAAAACTCAGGATATCCAAACATTTCCTGCTGTCTCCAAATGTGAATTCCTAGCACAGAAACCATGACCACAGTTTAGCTACACAGAGCCAGACATGACCGCTTAGAAGTTTTCAGGGGGCACCATTTCTTCGTTGTAAGCTTTGCCCATTTGCAACCATTGGGGCAATCAGGTTCAGACTTCTCTGTGATAAAACATAAAGTGTTAAGATAAACTCTGCCTTTTCCTTCTGATCTCTACTTCCTGATCACCTTGGCCACAGTGCGTATAGGTGACTTCGATCCCATTTGATTTGGAGACACCTGCACCCTCCTCTTTGTGTCTTTCTCTTTCTGCTTTAATCACACTCCGTAGCTGAACCATGCTGTGTTGGTGTGTGTGTCTTTCTTTTTAAGCCGAGAATAAATGTTGGCTTTACTACTTTATAACAGCAGTATTTAGCATGGTGTATGTCAGGAGCTGCTGGGAGCAGGTAGAAGGGTAGGTATTGGCTGAGTTGAACAAAGCTTTAGTTATGAAACATCAACATGACCCAGAGCATGACCTAGCATGCAGTCATACGGTGATGACCTGACATGCAATTTGAAATTGTGCTAAGGGAGAAGATTTTATGTGAAGTGTTATTATTACAATATTTATAAAAATGAGGGAAAGGATCCAGAAAGAAACACTTGGAGAAGATGAAAATGCAGAAGTGGGTATATTTTAAGTCTCTAAGCTGATAAAATTGTACATAGTACATTAAGTATGTATAGCTTTTGTAGGCTAATCATATTTCGGTACTATAGTTTTAAACAAAAAAGGTCAATTTAATACAGGACTTTGGGTGTCTGTGATGTACATGGAATTTGGATGAAGCAATGTTAATAAACTTGCACACAAAAGCCCGTGAATTCACATTTTATAAAGCTTATTATGCAAAAGCGAGAGAGTTGAAAAAAATACTGATTCAGAAGTTGAGTTCTTTGTGATTCCACCCACAAGCAAATTAATTAGTGACCCTTCACAGTATCTAAATGACTCTTGGCTCTTAAAGGGCAAAGGTTTTATGGATTATCTTGTTCAAAAGGCTGTGCTTAGGATTGGATATAGCTCAGTGGTGGTTCACTTAACCAGCATAACTGAGATCCTGGGTTCCACCCCAAGCACTGAATAAAAACAAAATACAACTGGGCTGTTTTTGAGGGGACATAAATACATGCTATTACAATGGTGGCGTAAGCCAACATCTTCTAAATGATGAAATCATGGAAGTACCTGTCCTTATATGGTGACTAACGTGATAACAGGAGTGGTCGTTTGGGTAGTCTTGGTGTATCCACAACTTCATTGATCCTGCTGTTTTTTAGCATAGTTATTATGTCTCTGCTTTAAAAAGAGGGGAGGCTTTGGTTGCCTTTGGTTGCTTTTGGTTGCCTTTTCTGTTTCTCTACAATAATAGCTGGCACACAGACTGTGTTGAAGTGTTTGATTTTAAAAAAGATGTGGGATTTGGTTCAGTCCAACTGGCTTTTAATGACTTCACATTAGAACTAGGTATTCCACAACCAATTACTTTCTCATAAGTGAACCTGGTTATTTCTCCCAGTGGCTGGTACTCATGGCTTTGGAACAGGTTAACATAATCAAGGTGCCTGTTATCTAGTGAGCTTTGATTGTTGTTTTTGTTGTTGTTTGGAGTTCAAGTTAAATTTGAACATGTAGAAGGACTGCAGGAAACAAAAGAATGGCGTGTTTTGCTTGTGATATGTTTCAGGATGTGACATACATGTTGACGTTAGATACACACTACATCAATGATATGTTAAGGCAGGTCTGTACTTGGGCATTCTGAAGACAATGCCACAGTAATAATTATGAATTACCGTATTGTAGCTATAATGTCAAACATGCACTTGTCCAAGGAAAACCATAGAAAGATATGAGGAAAATCATATCGGTTTTATTCTTCATTCCTCTGTATCTCTCCTCCTCGTGGTTTTATGGAATTTAAGGACATCTCCCGTTCATGCCAGCTTTGCAAACCTGAGAAACCAAAACAGCCTACACTGTGCATGACAACGGCCAGCCTCATCAACAGAGCCGGTTTCCATGACAGCAGCGTGGGTGTTGCCTCTGGACTGCTGCTATCTGTAGAGCCAGCAATGGGTGCCGGGCAAGTCTTGTCTCCAGCTTTTTTCCAAAAAAAAAAAAAAAAAAAAACAAAAAAACATCAATATGTAAGAAATTTCCATCCAAAGCCTCATCGTTTCTGTTTCCAGGGCACACCCACCTCTTCCTGTAATTGTGTGCCTTGGAAAACATCCCGAGGTGTCAGCTTTTTACCCAATGGCTTATGTAAAGTAGACTTAGAATTTTACCAAATAGTCTGTTTAAACCCCTTTTTATTCCCAGTTTATACTTTTTCAGCATTTAGTTTTTTTCATTGATTGATTGATTTTCTTTTTCTGCTTATTTTTGCCTTGCCTGCTTTCATTTCTGTGTAGCACAAGTGTGCCTCTTACCCATGGAAGCCAAAGAGGGTGTCAGATTTCAAGGAATTGGAGTTACAGGTAGTTGTGAGCGGCCACGTGGAGGCTGGGAACCGAAGCCGGTCCTTCAGAAGAGCAGCTAGTGCTCTTAGCTACCAAACTGTCTCTGTAGCTTCATTATCTGTGTTTCTAAGGCAAATGTATAATCAACATGTTTAAAAAGTCTTGATGATTTTCTTCACATTATCCCTGAGTTTTTCTTGGACATCTTTACATACACATGTGTGATGGCACAGGTACTTCTGAGGTGAACCCAGTATCTCCCTTCACCAGCATTATTACTGGATGTTGCCCTGGTCTTCGGGATGCCAAAATGCAGACCTGCGGGAACCCATCCTTGACACAACATGGACCCAGTATAAAAGAAAACACGCCTGTTACATCCTGAAGCGTACCACTAGTCAAACTTTCCATTCGTTGGCTTCCAGAAGGTCTCTTGCATAGAACCAACCCAATGTGAACTTCAAAGATAAGCAGAAGCTGGCAAAAGCAAAAAAAAAAGTGGGTTTGCAAGTGCTGCACTTGTAGATTTCCTGGATTTTTTTTTTCTCCACCATTCTATTTTTTACCTTTTAGCAACTGCCTTTATGGTTTTAAAACTTCGACTCAAATGATAGTATCTTTTGCATATGAAACCCATGGCTGTGGATTTGTTAATCTGCACTGAATAAGTGGTCTGATTAAGGTTTTAGTGTTGAGGAATCAGGTCTTTACCCTTTGCTGAGTTTCTTCTTTCTTTCATTGCACCTACAAGAAAGGATAGGAGAGGGATTGGAAATAGGGGATGGTAGAAGTTAAATTTGGAAACAAGTAAGAACTTGTATTTGTTATCCTGTGTTATTTTTCAAAGGGATGTTAACCCTGAATCTAAACATTAGTGCTTTTATGGCCGACAGCAGGTAATGAACAAACTCCTACATTAGATCTGTGGAGCTGGTACCAAGCATCTCAGGCAGCCCACCAACAGAGACAATGGGGATTTTTCTGGTGAAGAGAATTAGAGAGTTTATGATTGAACGTAAAGCCTTCCTAGCAGAAAGTGCTGACCCTGGGACTCCAGCCCAGGAGCACAGAGTCTGAAGCCTGGACCCTTTCTGTGAAAGGACCATCACAGGCAGCTTTACCTAAGCTACAGGGCAGGGGCTTTGGGGTTTGATGGGAACCCATCACAACGAAGTCTTACTATGCTAAATTAGGCAGTATTGTATAATGTGATCTAGTGGACCTTTGTAAAACAATGAAAATGTGCAGTGGTTTAACAGTGAGTCACATCATGCCTTTCTGGATTATATTTACTTTTTCCTAATATTAATTAGTATAATTAACAAAATATTTGTGTCACAGTGTCATTTATATCATTATAAATAGTGTTATACACAGGAATTAAAGTTTACTGACCTTTTAGGTTTCAACATGTTTTGTTTTTATGTTCATCGATATTAAGTTATTGTTCTGGGGATACAGCCTGAAAATAATTATGTTATGAAATTTAAACAACTTATAAATAGGCATGAATGATACAGCAGGAAATGTTTCAGTGTAAAATAAAAATTTTGGTAATTTTATTATCAGCATAAACTAAAATGTAACCATACCAGTATTGTAAAATTAAGTGCTTTGATATTTTTAAAGAAGTATTTTTAAATGTATATATATTTAAAATTCAAAATTTAATGATTTTAGATTTTAAACAATCTGGACAAAATTATAAGAAATTAAAATTTTAAGACATTTCTACTTTAGGTAATTCCATAAATGTATATATGATTTACATTTATACTAGAAAATAGTGAGTTTATTTTTTATAACTTTAACATTATTTGAAGAACATTTAAAGATGTATTTTAATTAGTCAACTATTCATTGGTTTCATTTCAGATCTTAATACTATTTGACATCTTAAACTACACTATGCATCATCTTCCACAAATTACAACATGGGTTTGAAACTGAACTAAGTAGAAGTCGCCAGTACAGTTTATTAGCCTGATTTCATCAAGCATTTGAGTATGTGATTAGGGATTATTCATTCTGCTTATCATGAAGAAGTAGTGATGTTTCCCTTAGAGATAATGGGAAGGAGTGTATCTGGAATTAGTCGTATTTGGGGCGGTGGGCTCCATTCTTTATTTCCTTGTCTAAGGATGACTGTAACTGCAGCCGTATCAGAAAGAAGGCAGTTAGGACTTCTGAGCCCTGAGAGAGGAAGGTTGCTGTTATCCTGTTAGCTTCAGCACTGCGTAATGAGAGACATAATCAATATTCGTTGCAGACTCGAGACGAGCAAATAGCCGTGTGCCTGTGTCCCACCTTTCTACCTCTCTTGTAGTGAAGGTTCAGTAGCTTTTAGCTGGCTGTGTTTTTCAACACATAGATATAAACTGTGTTTAAAATGTAGAGCATAAAGGAAGGCATGGTGGCTCACACTTGTAAATTTAACTTGAGCACAAGAATCCGGAGTTCGAGGCCAGCCTGGATTATGAGAAGCTTCATTTAAAAAGAAAGGAAAAGGAAAAAGAAAAACAAAGGAAAGAAAAGAAAATGTACTGCATAGCAGTTTTGTGCGGTATAAGAAATAGTCTCTACTTGGTCCTTTGTGGGACTTCGCTCTGGAGATCTCTGGTCAGGAATGGGGAATGGCTTCTGCTACCTCCGCTGCTGGGTCCGGCTAGGCGCGTGGGTTCAGGCGAATGGGAGAAACCTCAGGGAGGGAAGGGGAAACCAATTCTGCTGCTTCTGCTGCTGGTACTGCCCGTTTCGTTTCTGCCACTACGGTGAGATGCTGGGCCTGGCCATGCTGGCAGGGAACTGGCTAGGTGGCAAGGGGCACAAAAGAGCTTCGAGTTCCGGAGAGCAGATCTCTTCCCAAGCGGCTGTGTTACAGGTCTTGTGACAGAAGCTCTCAGATGACGGAATGAATCCTGCACACCTTTAATTTTTGACAGGCCTCATAGATACAGTTTTGGGATGGTTCAGAGCCTGACAACAGGTGCTTCCTATTGGCTTGGCCTGAGGGCTTGGGGATACCTCATCTACATATTTGGGAGTGTGGTCCTGTGTGTTATCATGTCTTCCCCTTCGGAGGAGGGATTTGGGGTGTGACTTACATCACTTTGCAGGGGGGTTGGGGTGCGGGAGGCTATGAGGTGCTTATGGCTGCATGAAGGGGTCTGATTTCTCAGGAGACTAGGAAGCTCCTGCTGTCTCTTTCACCTTAGGTTCCAGAGCCTTCGCTTATCTAGCCCAAGAATCAGGGTGTCCTTCGAGGTCTAATTGTCCCACACTCCTTCCTTCCTTCCTTCCTTCCTTCTTTCCTTCCTTCCTTCCTTCCTTTCTCTCTTTCTTTCTCTTTCTCTCCCTCCCTCCCTCCTTCCCTCCCTCTCCCTCCTTTCCTCCCTTCCCTCCCTCTCCCTCCCTCCCTTCCTCTCCCTCCCTCCCTCCCTCTCTCTCCCTCCCCCCTCCCCCGTCCCATATCCCCTCCCCCTGCTTCAATGAAGGTGCTCCTACTCCCACTTCACCACTCTACATGGGTGAAACTGTCACAAGACCAAGGACCTCTCCTCCTATTGATGCCAGACAATGCTATCTTCTGCTACATTTGTAGCTGGAGCCATGGGTCCCTCCAAGTGTACTCTTTGGTTGGTGGTTTAGTCCCTGGGAGCTATTGGGGGTGGTCTGGTTGGTTGATAATGTTGTTCTTCCTATGAAGTTGTAAACCCTTTTAGGTTCTTCAGTTCTTTCTCTAACTTCTCCATTGGGGACCCCATGCTCAGTCCTGTGGTTGGCTGTGAGCATCTGCCTCTGTATTTGTCAGGCTCTGACAGAGCCTCTCAGGAGACTGCTATTATCAGGCACCTGTTAGCATTCAATTCTTGGCATCCGCAGTAATGTCTGGGTTTGGTGTCTGTATATGGGATGGATCCCTAGGTGGGGCAGTCTCTGGATGGCCTTTCCTTCAGTCTGCTCCAAACTTTGACTCTTACACTTATCTTTACATATTCTTTTCTTGCTTGTTTTTGTTAACTTTCCCAAATAGGTTCCTGTGTGCTTTGGTCTGTGTGTCTGTCTTCCCTTGTGCCTTTGTGTGTAAAAGGGCTTCACTGATAAAGTAGAATATTGTAGCCTATGTATTATGCCCACAGGAAGCATCAATATACAGGATTGTGGACTATATACACGGAAATAAAAAGTGAAATCTCTTCCCACCCCATCCCTCTGCACCTTATGTGTATTTTAACAAAAAGTTTCATTAATAAGTTAATTCAAGGCCAGTATTAATTTTCTCAAATACTATAGATATAGGGATAAATATGAAATAAGTCTAAAATCCTTAAATACTATTCATTATTAAATTATGAATGGTTCCGTACTGGGTTATAGCTGTCAGAGCTCAGGAAATAGAATGGCATTAATAATAGTTTCATTACTTTTGCAGGTTTTTCTCAAGCAAGTCAGTTCAACTATGGAGCTGACGATATCGAATTGGGAAACCATGTGAAATTAGTCTCTTCTTTCCAGTCGATTACTTGTGATGTGGAAAAAGATTCAAGTCATTCAACTCAGATTACGTGCTATACTAGGTCTGTTTAAATGTCCTCTTAATAACTATAATTTCATCATGTCAGAAGTCAGTTATGTATGTTGGTATTTTAACAGTTTGATCACGGTACCTATGTCATGGTTGCTGCTTACCAGTCATTAGATCTGATTTCATGATGTTGATATTAGTTTATACCTTTGCTGTGGTAGATTATAATGCTCTTAATACATGAGGACACCAAAAACACACAGTCTGCACCTATTCTTCTGTTGTCGGTACTACAATTTTATCACTATTGGACTCCTCTAAAAAATAAATGGCTCTTATTAACCAATAGTGACGTGCCTGAAAACATTCAAACTATGCTTTCCTGTTCAGTCTGATTCACCTTATCCCAACCTACATACTCTTAAAATGAAAAACGATTATTAATGATCATCTTGTATCTCAAGCTCTTTACTATCAGTTCAAATTGATTTCTGTTATTAGTGATTTTGGGGGAGCATTAAACCATTTTGAAATACAACCTTCAATACTAACTTAAACACATGCTCTCAAGGGCTTTATCTGCGTGGGACTCGCTGCCTGTCTGGGGGCTGTAGAATCTCTACTTAAGTGAGACTTGATTAACAGTTTTCAGAAAGCACAATACAGCACAACTAAGTGTACCATAGTGGGCACTCTGCACGATCATTATTGCTTGTTTAGGTATCATTTATTTTGCCTTATACTCATATGCAAAAATGTTATATGATAATGTAATGTGCAATAGGTAGGGCATTTATGATGAAGTTCTTTTTACGACGTCAAAGTGGTAGTTACAATAGATCAATGAGGATTTAAGACTTTATTTTGATAATGACATAGTCTGGAACAGTGGTTCTTATTGTTGCTGTATGAATAAAAGTGACAGCCTGTCTCGCATGATCTTCACTTCTTTTCCAGAGCAATGCCAGAAGACATCTACTCTGTTAGAGTCAGTGTGGATGGGGTGCCGGTTGCAGAGAACAACACTTGCAAAGGGGCGGCCAACAGCTGGGCATGCAGTTTCAGTGTATGTGGGGTCTTCTTGTGGTCAATCAATGAGCTTGTGTCTTTCTCACAAAACTAGACTTCCGGTTTTAGTTTAATAGATTGTTAATCATTTCCACATTCACAGCTATGTTAGGAAGGATTTCCCATTTTAATTGTCTTCCACAGTAACATAACCTCTTTTGCTTCTCTTTTGTTTTCCCCTCCTTTATATTACTTTTTCTTTTTAAGATTCTTCTTTTCATAAATGTGAGTACACCATTGCTGTCTTCAGACATGCCAGAAGAGGGCATCAGATCCCATTACAGATGGTTGTGAGCCACCATGTGGTTGCTGAGAATTGAACTCAGGACCTCTGGTAGAGCAGTCAATGCTCTTAACCTCTGAGCCATCTCTCTAGCCCCCCCCCCCCTTTTTTTGCTTGTTTTGTTTTGGGTTGTTGGCTTTAAGGATTTATTTAGTTATTTTATTATAGACATTAGTTTTATCAAAAAATTAAATTCTCACATCATCAACTGATTTGCCTGTTGGTCACTTATATCTCTCCTTCCAAACTCTGTTCTCAGTTTGATGGTCTCTTTTCTTCTCTTTCAAGGGAAAGACATTTCAATAATAATGTTAAGTATTCTACCTTGTATATAATTGCTAAGGTAGTGAGCCTCTCAGATTTAGATTTTCGTAAATAGTGGTATTATGAAATATATTTCTTCAAATATTGTCTCATATACTCTCTAAATTTGCACTTAGGTTTTCAGATTATTATTTTTTTTACTGAATATTAACATTCCCAGTGCTACTTAGGATGACCAATTTTGTCTATTAGCTCTGCTCCTTACCTAATCAATATTAATTTTGTTTTTCAGATACCAATTTTGTCTTTTTTATTAGCTATCTTCTATTATGCTTTTTAAACAAAAATGACTTGTTTATTTAAATAGTTATTCCTAATAATCAATGTATTATTTGCTGTATGTCTAACAGTGTTCTCAATATTTTGTGATTATTAACTTTTAACCCATAACAATCTTGTAACTGGTTGTTCACATTATTATCGCTAAAATTGATGCACAGAATTTTATTACTTCCATGAAAATACATAGATAGTGAGTTGTTGAACTCACTGACTCTATACCCTTCTGCATGTATATATGCAAGAATGTCTGAAAAGTTGGTATTTGTTTCTAAACTGATACAGTAACAACTCATAACAATGACTTTCTATACAAGTCGCCTACCCCACAGCTCTGTAGATGGGAAGTCTGATGTGAGTCTAAGTTGTCAAGATGCCTATGAGGGTGGCATTCTTTCTGGAGACTGGGGAAAGAGCTTGTTTCCTTCACTTTTCTTGTTGCTGGATGCTGTCCACATTCCTGGTCACCATGTTTCAAAATGTTCAGAGCATTCCACTCGTTCCTATCTTACATTACTCTCGAGTTACTTCCAATGCCATTTCAAAGGCAGCTCCTTAGCAATACGTAGACACCTGCAGCTGTCCTTGTGCACCCAGATTGCAACGTGGCTACTTTGGGGGGCGGATGTCTTAGGTATTGGAGTTTCTGTCATACTGGTGACACTCTCCGGAGTTATTAAGAACTATTCCTTCTTGATCCAGGGGATTATCATTTTCATGGTGACTAAGCCTTGCTGAGATTTTTCTACTTTTTCATCTTATATCTTGGAACACACTTTGTTTATTTTTCTTCAGAAGGTCTGAAGATCAAAAGCAGTTCTTAAACTGTATTTTCCCCTGAAAATCTTTACTAGAGGGCTGTTGTGATTTAGCTTACACTGCCTACAATGAAACAATATCTTCAAATGCAAGACAGGTTTTAGAGAATGAACTCAAGACCTTGAAAAAAACAGATGATGTCCTGAACTTCATTTCTTAAATGAGAAACTATTTTGACAGTCAGATTATGGGGACTGCTAAAATATATATGATACAATAACCAGACTTGGTCATGGAATTGGAGTCAAAATAGGGGAAGAATGCTAATTGATGTGATTATTAATATTTTACAGACAAAAAGTTTTAGGACCCCTACAATAAGGAACATCACCCCTTTATCTGGGACTCCAGGTCAGTTCTACAGCAGTTCAAATGCTTTGGGTTTTGTACCAATTTATTTATTTTTAGCATATAAAAGTGCATTTAATCTATAAATGTTATTTTTTCTGATTACAAAAATAATGAGTAATTTAAAAGTGAATTTCAAAGTGTGGCTCTTAATCACTAATAATGTGTTTTCCCTTACCAGAGATTTAGGTAGTATCTAGGGTTTATTATGATAACATGGTCTTATCAGTTTATAAACTTGGAGAACTAACCTGAGAATATCCTTTTCTTCAGCCAACCTAACGGAAGTCTTAATTGTTGTCCAGAGTTCTGTGTCAGGCATGCTTGTATATACTCCTGATCTCAAGAAGTAGAAGCTGGAGTTATCTGAAACACACTGACAGGCTTTGTTGTTGTTGTTTAAGATACAGAATTAACTGGTTTTTAAATATTTCTCTCTTCTTTGATGTATGCCACTAAACTGATCTAAGGTTTTACTTTTTATTATGTTGCCTAGAATATTGTTATTTGGCTTTTTAAAAAACATTGAGGCAATATGTTGCTATGTGGCCCTGGTTAGGCTGAAGCTAACTTTGTAGAAAAGGCAGGGCCTGAAAGTACCGCAGTCCTGTTTCTGTCTTGCTAGTTCTGGGAGCCCAGGCATGAGGCACCAGGCCAACTTCTTCGCCTGATTTAAAGGTAGTCATTTTTTTTCCTACTAGAATTTTTTGTTTCAATGATAAAAATGATTATATCTGTCTTCTATGTGGAAATTATATCTTGAATGTATAATTTACTTCCAACTTTAATTGACTGTTATTCTATAATTTTCAATTTTCTTTATCCAATCTATAGATTTTTAATATTTCATTTTTCTTCCTGTTTATGCTGGGTCATAATATTCTGATAAAATAAATATGGCAGAAAATTGTTATCTAGTTTTCAGGAGTATTTTTATATTGCTGTTTTTTTTTTTTTTTTTTTTTTTTTTTAACTTTTGGAATAAAGTGGGTTTTTTTTAAAGTGAGTTAACCATCAACTCAAATAATATTTATTAAGAAATGATCCTAATATTTATTGTATAGCACCCTATCCTATGACTACTTATGCTTTATTGTATTTTTAGAGATTTCAAACTGAAAATGGGGTTAAACATCAGATATAGGCATCTGGATTCTGGCTTGTCAGGAAAATATATCGTGTTTTGAATGAAATGTACAGATGGATACTCCCAACTAGAACCAACTTGAAGATTTGTTTTGTTTGGTTTTAGGTACATTAATAACAATTCAAGGCAGGCTCTTCACTGACGTCTATGGCAGTAATATAGCACTGAGCTCAAATGGAAGAAATGTTAGGATTTTAAGGTAAATTTTCTCATGGGATTATTATTATATTCTTATAATTCATAGATTAAATATAATATTTATATAAATAAATTTTCTAAAAGAAATAAAGTCATAAAGGTATAAAAACCCACTACAATTGCATCGGACTGGTCAGAGTTATGGGGAGAAAAACATATATTGTTGAATCTTTCTTTTCTACTCTGATAACACTTGTGTCTTTGAAAGTATGGTCAGTAATATCTGGGATACAGGGATGGGGCATCATTAATGGAGAATCTTATTACTCACAGGGCATTATACACATGTAGGCCTCCCCAAGCCTTATGAAGCATAGCTCCATCAAGGTCAAGAATAGAACTCAAGGTTCTTCACATATCTACCTCTTTCTACTGCACTTTGATATGGGAGAAACTATTGAAAGTAAGCGCAGTCAACTCACGGGCATCTAGGGCTTTTAGTCTTGGTTACTGTATTAACCAGCTGTGGGCCAGATGATGAATTTGGGAACTGGCTAGTCCTAAAGTGACTGTTCCATTTTGGGCTGGAGACTACTGCTGTGACTGGAGCATTCTCCTGTAGACTGTGTCCGATTCTTTCAGCCCTTCTGCAAAAGACTGAAAGATGCCCCTCTCCTCCCTAAGGAAGTGTAGACCCCATGCTCTGCCTTTCATGGTGCTTCATGCCTGCTGAATACCTGTATTATACAGATGAATGGATGAACTCAATTTACAATTTAGATAGCAGTTAAAATATTTATCAAATACTAAAAAGACTATAGATCACACTTTTACATATATAGCTTTCTAAAGAAGCAATAAAAATTTTCATTAAATGAAATAAAAATGATTTATCTGATACACTGTGACTAGAACTCACAAGTAAATCATGGTGATATACAATAGTTTACAGCCATTTATCATAAATACGTGTATGTAGGAAAATCATTACAAGAGAAACAATTTATGTACATGATTTAGTTTAAGTAAAGCATATCTGCTGGTGTATAGTCGATTCTTATGAATGGCTTACATTACAACGATTGCATAGAATTTTCTTGTCTACCTTTTCATATAATGAGGCCAGAAAAGGAAATTATAAATTTTCAAAAAATGATTCTGGTCGAGAAAAACGGCTCAGCATGTCAAAATGTTTGCAAACAAACTCATTTACCCGAGTTTGATCATCAGAGCCTATGTTGGAAGAACCAACTCTTAAAAAAAAAAACAAACAAACAAAACAAAAAAACCAAACAGATTCATGGCGTGCCCACAGACTGCTTAACATTCAGAGGAGCCTCGGGAAGTGGGTGAGCCCCCACTTTCTCTCCACTGACTATCTGGGAAGAGACTGCCAGGAACTCCCAGGACACAGGTATTGCAGCACTTCTCGGGTCTGGACCCTTCTGGATTCCATCTGTGCCCAGAGCTAGGGCATCATGACCATCAGAACTTGCAGCTTTCCCTTAGAGAGTTGAGCACAGAGGACACAGACACACGTGAGAGAAGCTCCAATCAAGAACAGCAAGCTCAACTCACATCAAAGTTAACACAATGGCAAGATGCAAGGACAAGAACCTAAGCAACAGGAACCAAGACAACCTGGCAACATCAGGACCCAGCTCTCCTACCACAGCAAGTTGTGAATATTCCAACCCAGCCAAAAACAAGATTTGGGCTTAAGATCATACTTATGTTGATGATGGAGGGACTCAAGAAGCATGTTAATAACTGCCTTAAAGAAACACAGGAAAACACAAGCAAACAGGTGAAGGAATTGAACACAGCCATCGAGGATCTAAAAATGGAAATAGGAACAATAACGAAAACCAGGACTAGATGAGTTTAGTTCGTAATTCTATTAGATCTTCATAGAAGACCTAATACCAATACTCACCAAACTATTCCACAAAATAGAAACGGAGGGAACACTACCCAATTCATTCTTAGATACCACAGTTACACTCATACCTGAACAACACAAAGACCTTACAAAGAAAGAGAACTTTAGACCAGTTTCCCTCATGAACCTCGATGGAAAAATAGTCAATAAAATTCTTGCAAACTGAATCCAAGAAGACTTCAAAATACTCATTCACCATGATTAAGTAAGCTTCATTCCAGGGATGTAGGGATGATTCAGTATACAGAAATCCATCAATGTACTCCACTATATAAACAAACTCAAAGAAAAAAAAAACCCACATGATCATCTCATTAGATGCTGATAAAGCATTTGACAAAATTCAACACCTCTTCATGCTAAAAGTCTTGGAAAGATCAGAAATTTAAGGTTCATACCTAAACCTAGTAAAAGCAATATACAGCAAACCAGTAGTCAACAACAAACTAAATGGAGAAAAACTTGAAGCAATCCCACTAAAATCAAAAACTAGACAAGGCTGCTCACTCTCCCCCTACCTATTCAATATAGTACTGGAAGCCCTAAACAGAAAAAAGAAGTCAAAGGGATACAAATTGGAAAGGAAAAAGTCAAAACATCAGTATTTGCAGATGATAGGATAGTATGCTTAAGTGACCCCAAAATTTCCACCAGAGATCTTCTAGAGCTGATAAACAACTTCAACAAGGTTTCTGTACATTGAATTAAACAAATCAGTAGCCTTCCTCTACTGGAAATCTTGAGATAGTGTAGTTAAGTGTTAGAATCCTTCACCTACTGAGATGATGAGAGTTCTGAAACACTCAGTGATCTGTCTACCTTGTTGTTTATGACACAGGGTCTCCCAATTATCCTTCACTGTACTTGAGGTGCAAAGGGCCTGGGCAGTAGGAACAAAGCCAGGAGACCATCCACTCATCAGGTCTTGTCTGATGAGACAAAATTCCCAGTCTTTTCTAGGTACGAATCATAACGCACACTCACGTGAGTTGAAGAACTGGTCCCTAGTTCCAAGTTTCTCACCTCAAAATTTCAACAAGGAAAATGCTAAAACATATAACTGTTTAAGGTCAAATGGGGTACTGTTTTTAAACACACATACTTTTGTATCAGGGGAGTTAGCACATGTGGCTAAGAATACAGAACACTTGTGTTTGGAATCTTACTGCATTCCTCTCTCACTGGCCAGGCATGGGCCAGCTACAGTACTTCCTGCCTCGGTTTAGTCATCTGAAAACGGAAGAAAATGGAAGAAAATAATTATCAAATGATTAACTTTATCTAAAAAAGAGCTCATGGTAGCTGCTAAAGGTTTTATTTCATTCAGATGAGACAGAAGGTTAAAAGGACAATTTGACTTGGCAGAGCTCTATCATGGGAATAATGACTTTGTTTTCTTTTTATTTTATTTACAAATCTAATACAATGGTCAAATGAAACATGTTTACTTATACATATATGTAACAATAACAAAGTGGCCATGAATTTGAAAGAGAGCAGGATATTAAAGAGGATTGAGGGAGGAAAATTAAGTAATTATATTGTGATTTAAGAAAATTAAAATAGATTATGTATTAATTACATTTATAATTTCAGTATTTTCTTCTAGTAGAAATTATTATTTTTTTATAGTTCAAACAGCCCTGGAGCTTAAAATTCAGTTCATAGAATAGATGCAATGTTTTCTGATTCTGCAAATAATAAATTGTTATTACAAAATATTTGTCAACTGTGAGTTTCCACTAGCATTTCATGATAACATCAGGATAACATATTTAATTCCTGCATATTAAATTTGCAAAAATCTATTTTATCTGGCTTGATTAAACTTTTAGCAAAATGTTTCTATTTTGTTTTATGTTTAATTCATACCAAAATGCACTGTGATCTTCATATTGAATAATCTTTCCAGAGAACCGTGTAAGACCTCCAAGTGTAGTTAAGTTTCACTTTCACAGATGTGTCCCAAGAGCTTGACCAGACACACAGTGTTGAAGATTTGCTGTTTAAGGAGTGATTGGGGGGTATTATGAGGCTGAGGAAAAAACAAGCCATTTAGTTTGGTAAAAAGAGTAGAATTTTAAATAATTTATTAAATATGACTTAATCTTCTCTAATAATATTCATACAGAATTTATTTCGGAGGAATGCCCTGTGAACTCCTCATACCACATTCTGATGATTTGTAAGTAATCACAATGACTTCTATATAAAAATTGATATGAATATCACAATTTAAAATAGAAATCATTACCAATAATGCTCAGCTACATACATTATAATAATTATCTTGCACATAGCGAACCAGTATTTATTTGTGTAGCTGGCTTCTTCCTTATACATGTCTATTTCTTTGGTGTAGTATTATGCTATTTAGGCTCTTGCGTGCTGAGATGTACTGAGAAATAACTGCATCAAATCATTGGTTCACTAGACAGCATTTTAAATCCCTTAAAGGTAACATTAGCAAAGACACCAAAGTTACACACAAGCCATTTCACTTCAATGTGTTTGATTGAAAAATTTGTCAGTAAGGCCTGAAAAATGATTGACTTTGGAATTTAAACCTCACAAATAGCTGCTGTCTGGACACCTGCTGTAAAGTAATGAATTTTTGTTTGGAATAACAGTGTCTACGTAGTCGGTATAAACTTTGATGCCAACATATTTACTTTGCTAGGTATGGTCTGAAACTCGATCACCCTAATGGAGATACCGGGTCTGTGACATGTAAGACCACGGGGACTTACATTGGTAAGTGCTGACCGTCCTCTTGCCCTGAGTTATTTTCTACAGGACATTACCCAGATTACTACCTCTCTTTTTTCTTTTTTTTTAATTGGAAATTCTCTGCATTTACATTTCAGATGTTATCCCTTTCCCCCAATCTCATCCCCATCCCCTTTCCATTGCCTCCATGAAGATGCCCCTTCTCCCAACCACCCTCTCCCACCTCAGCACCTTGGTGTTCCCCTACACTGGGAAAACAAGCCTTTGCTGGACCAATTGATGCCAGAGAATGCTATCCTCTGCTGCATATGCACCTTAGGCCATAGTATAATGTAGCACTTTTTCCATCAGAGGATTCATGACTAATTCTGCTGTTGTATTTATTCTTGAATTTAGCACCTTTTTTCTTCTCACTCTGTATACTCCAAATACATAGATCTTTTTTTTTTTACATAGAACTTTTAATCCCTTAAGGTTTTATTAACACATGTTGGTTATACATAACAGCTCACTGTGACATTTCAAACATGTATACTATGTATTTTCCAAATTCACTCCATTATCGTCTCCCCACTGCCTCAAGCTCCCACGTCTCAGCTTTTAATTCCGGAATGAGCTTTTCCCCTTCTGTCTCAGTGTGAGCATTCTAAGCCTGAACACTTCAGATAAGACTGTTGGTCAGGAACTCCTTTTCCGGCTCCTGTACTTCACTCTCCGACCTCTCTTTTGTTTTCTTTGATAGTCTTATCTCAAAGGTTAGTTCTCTGCCATTGCTCTTGACTGGCTTTTCTCTCTCCCTAGATAACATAGGCTGGGTTGGGAGAAGGGCATGTACTGTGTTTTCATGGTGTGTGCACCAGCTTGCCCAAGCTCCAGAAAATTCAATAGCTTTTGAATGAATGAAAGTATTTCAGGGTAGCACATATCTTCATCCTACATTCTTCATTATTTGCAATAATATTTTGTCAGATATTCCAACTATGACCACAAAACACCCACATACATATTTTCTGCTGTAATACTTTAAAACAGTTTGATTTTTATTTTTTTAAAGCTTTATAGATTAAGTATACATTTTAAAGAAATTTTTGTAAATATTAATCAGTCTTTAATATAGAATTATTGTTCTCTTCTGATTGAGGATTTAATTGTGTATTTTAATTAATTCCAGGTCATCACAATGTCAGCTTCATCCTAGATAGTGATTATGGAAGGTAGGCCATTTTGTAAATAATGATTTTCATAATTTATTCAAATGGATAAATAAAGTATATATTTACTGTGTTCTTTTAATGAAGAGATTAAAGGATTAATCATTTTCTCACTAAAATCTTTATTTAAATAGTCCATAATTCCTGTACACCTATAACTTGTGTCTCTCAAAAAAAAAAAAAACAAACAAACAAAAACCTTTTTATTATGGGAATTGAAGTCATAAAATGATGAAAAGGGACATTTTTATATGTGACATGAAAAAATTATTATTTTATGCCTAGTTCCTCTTCTGTTTTAATTGTGATTCTTTTGAAATCAAAATAAGAATTTGTTTTAAATGAATTTAATAAATAAAACCTCATGATTAATGTTAATATTTTTCTTTAATATATCTAGACCCAGGACGTTGAAAAGATGATATAGTTTTCAAGTCTCTACTATTACCACTACTAAAAACAGAGAAGCTATGCTTTCTAGGAAAAAACTGATTTTTATTTCCAAATTTTCTAGATCCATATCTCAGTGCAGAGACTTTTATAATCTCATGCAAAAATAAGAATGTGCACATCTTATGTGCTGCAAACTTGTGTTATACATAGTAATAAAGCAGCACTTCAAATATGCTATCTAGTTTCATCTTACAAAGAATTTATAAGATAAGCTATTATCCACCTTGTTTCCCACTCAAACATGAAATGAATATTAAATAGTCCATCAGAAATATTGTGGGAGTTGAAGCAGCTAATGCATGCTGTTAACATTTGTGTCCTGGGCACATCACTGCAGCTCTCTGCAGTGACGGATGGAGGGACCAGTACCACATCTCAGTAGCATCTACAACTCTCATCTAGGGTTCTCACCAAGCAAGATTCTGCACTCTCAGAACAGTTGAAGATGCCTGTCATGGCAGCATTTCCTGGCTTCCAGTAAAACTGCGTGTGCCAGTGACTCTTGTGAGCAGGATCATGGTGTAGCGAACAGAAATGAATTGTTCTGCCCCAAATACCATCAAGAAAATGAGTTAGTTGACGAGCATCCAGATGAGTAATATTTAGTATCTGATATAAAAAAGTCCTAGTGAATCAATAACAGCCAGACCTGTTGGTTTCTTTTTGTGACTGAAGAAAGGCTCAGTGGTCGAAGGTGTTGGCTCAATGGCTGTAGTGAATAAAATAGAGACTGCTATTCCTGTCAGCGGCACAGGCTGAAGGTGCGATTCCGATTTGGTCCTTCCCTGCTTGGAACTACGATTACAGTTAGGTCAAGGTCCAAAAACCATTGCATTTGAGATTTCTATGTATAAACATATAGAAGCAAAACTTTATGATAGAATGATGTCCGAGCTGCATATGGTACCATGCATTGAGGATATTTGACCTATTATTATAGATTATGTGGTTAAAAGAGAAACGTGACAATTAGTATAATTCAAAAATGAATCAGGCAGATCATATATGAATATGTTATAATACATCTTTTGGAAGGACTTAGAGCTTAGTGTGACTTAACAGCTATTTTGTGCAAGAACAGACCTTTGTAGAAATAATTTGTAAATTAGGCAGTGAAATTTTACCAAAAGGTTATAAGATGTGCTAAAACCAACAGTTACTGAATTTTAAATGATTTCTAGAACCACGTAGAGTTATTTTAGGCTCTCAGTCTCATCACTTTGTAAGATGAAATAAAATTAATTCTTGCTTCTGCATCTATATGAAAAGTATTAATTACCAACTCCATCATAAATCTCTCAGAAAAGCAATTATCCTAAAGTAAATGGTTTGAGTGATCAAGACTGAATTTGATTGTGCAATGTACATAAATCAATCTGCCACAGTCAGACTCATTTCAAAATCCAACAAAGACTGACTGATCAGAACAACTCAGACCTGTAATTTCAACACTCAAGAAGCTGAGACAGCAGGATTGCTGTATGTTTGAGACCCATTTGGGCTACATAATTAGACCATGTTTCAAAAATAATTTTTAAAGTTTGCACACTCACATAGAATATTGACAGGAAGAATCCATTAAAATATGAACTTATGGTCTTAACTTTTAATGTCACTTTCATTCTTTTTAAAGTTAGTGACTGGTCATGGTGGTAAAGAGCTGCAATCTCAGGTCTTGAGAGGCTGAGACAGGAGACTTACCATAAATTCAAGGACATCCTTGGCTACATAGTGAATACCAAACAACCAGAGATAAAAAAACAAGATACAGTCTCAAAATAAGTGGAGGAATAAAGAAAGCCATGGTTGAACATTTTGCAATAATGCTTTGTAATCTTTAAATATATGCTTCTATATTAAATTGTCTTGGAAAGTTAAGGTAATTATTAAAATATGACATTTTCCACACAATTTTTTTTGGTTTAAAATCACATGGTATTATTAAAGAGTGTTAAATCATTTTACAAGTTATACATTTTATTATATGTTACAAGTTTCAGTGGTACCACTGCAAATCAAATGAAGCAATTAAAAAGCATATTGGCACCCACTATGTATCTCTTAGAATGCCTAACCTTTGAGGCTCTGTTTCCCCCAAGTTCAAACAACAGCTGTTTCAAACTGATAAGGCTTAGATGAGGCTGTCTTAATTGAGAAATGCCTAGTCATTATCAATAAATTAGTAGAAATAATCTTAGTGTTATCCATAATAAATTACATTCAAATTTTATTTCAGGAGGCAATTTTCCTCCTCACTTGAGGAACAGCATTAATTTTTGAGATGCAGTGGCTGGCCAGGTGCAGTGTTATTGATATGAAAATAGACAAATTGAGATGGTATTCTTAAATAATGTAAAGTATTTTCCTGGACACTCTAGTGTTGAAAGTGCACAATGTAAAGCCTGGGTTAGATTTATAACCTTGCAATACCCTACAGACTATTCAGCACATAGCAATTATTAAATTGTGTTGTACTCTGCAGTCATTATTGGAATTTCTTTATCATTTATAATCATGACTTTATTGAAATAATTGTGACAGCAGTATCAATTTTCAGGATTCTCTCTTGACTTTTTAACATTCTAGGTTATGGAATTATAAACAAATGTTTCTTTATGTTTCAAATATACATGCACACTTATATGCACATATGTAGATAAATATGTGTATCTAATTATATACATGAATATATATTAGCGCTCTGTGAAGGATGTTTTAAACCTAGTGAATGAAACCTTGCTCTCATCCATCTTAATCACGAAAGCGTAGTCCCTACTGGGAGCTGGGCTCTGGATATTAGTGGCCTGGACTGTGGCTCTGGCTCTGCCACTTAGTACCTTTGTATCCTTGACTAAATTAGTTCTTTGATCTTCATCTCCCTCACATGGCTTATGTGAAGAGCAGATGACACAACATACCAAACACTCTTAGTGTCCATCCATCCTGGGGGATGCTGGGCAAAGTGACAAAAGTGTGGGGTGGCTAGGGGACAGCTCATCTGTATACATCGGGGTCTTCACGCTGTGTCTGTCTTCATACATTTTAACAAAAAGATTCCTAATGCTGCCTTTAGGTATAAAACAGAGCTATCTGGAGTATGAAGTTTAGTAAGTTCTCAGAAATCCATGTACATGCATGTACATGTATGTACGAGCAAATGAGGACATGGAACACTCATTCTCTTTCTCCGATGGTTCTGTCTGCTACCTTGCAGGTTGTGTCATGATTTCTATCACCATAGTAACCAAATTAAATAACAAAACCCTCAGTAAAGGCAAGTTTTCTAAAAAAAGCACTTTTACTCCCCCCCCCCCCACAGGAGTTTCCCAGAGAAAATGACTTACTTTGTTTCATCTCTCAATAAAATTTCAATGTTCCAAACGTATGCAGGTATGTGACATTTCCCTTGTTTTTTTTGTTTTTTTGTTTTTTTGGTTTTTTTTTTTTTTGTGTGTGTGTGTGTGTTGTGTGTGTGTGTCAGGGAGATGTTGGACACTACATCCATCCAACCAAATGAAGTAATGAAAGTTATGTATAGAATATCTTATGTCCTGCCAGGAAATGAACAATACCTATGAGAATTGAAAAGTCTAGCAAAGAACCAGAGCCCCTCCAGGGCATTCTTAGTGTGACGTTGGAACACAAACCCATCTTACTAGCAGAGAGAGCGCCGAAACACACCGGCCTCAACTTTAGTTGTTGGGTGAGGGATGGAAAATCTCTCAGTTTCAACCACATGCCAGTATCTTGAAGCTTCTGCTCTCAGTGTGGGCCACAAAAATCCCTCAGCAAACTTTAATTTGGTGTAATTATTTCGAAGAAACCTCAGCTTTAATCAACTCCCAAGAGAGTGTCAGAAGCAAATATATATAATTGTGAAATAATCGGAAGCTATTCTGAGATTGAGGTAATTAAAAAAATTAAATCCAAATGGTTTGATTGTGTTAAATATTACAGATTATATGTAAGTATAAGAACAAAAATATTAATGGAGGCAATTAGTAATGATTTATTATATGTCTTGGACTGGCCTGTTTTAATAATATAGCTAAACCTTTCTGTAATATGTATATGTATACACATATAATACACCAATCTAGCTAGATGGGTAGATAGATAGATAGGTAGGTAGGTAGGTAGGTAGGTAGATAGATAGATAGATAAGTAGGTAGGTAGGTAGATAGATAGATAGATAGATAGATAGATAGATAGATAGATAGATAGATAAGTAGGTAGGTAGATAGATAGATAGATAGGTAGATAGATAGATAAATAGATAAGTAGGCAGACAGGTAGGTAGGTAGATAGATAGATAGATAGATAGATAGATAGATAGATAGATAGATAGATAGATAAACATAGTTAAATGTCTATATCTTTTGAGAAAATATCAGATAAGCCCAATGCCTGACAAATCTCCTGCTTGTGATCCTGGAGCTCAGAAGGTGAGGCGGAAGCTTTCAAGTGAGCTCAAGGTCAGCCATGGCGCACAGTGAGTACCAGCAGGCCCACCGGTGTTACATCATAACATCTCTCCAAACCAACATGTTGCTCTACAAATATGTGTTCTTCAGGATCCTGTGGGAAGAGCCGTTCCTTAACTTTCATTTGGCTTGCTTTTGGACGGGGGAGTGTGTGTGTGTGTGTGCGTGTGTGTGTGTGTGTGTGTGTGTGTGCGCGCGCGCGCGCGCGCGCGTGCGTGCGCGCGTGCGCACGAGCACACGCGAGCTAATTGTGTTCAACTGGGTTGTTTCTATTTTTTCTCAACCCTCTGAGTGCCAGTCTCTCTCTGGTACAGTCCCTCTCCACACTTTAGGACTCCACCAGAGCTGCGCTAACAGCCGTTTCGCTGGACCGCATCAGCAAAAGCCTGCATCAATTCATCTGCAGCCTTTTGAGGCTCGCCAGCGCTTTCTTGTGTTAGACATGCTGGCTAGGATAGATGGAAATCTTTGTTAAATGAAGCAAGCTGTATTAATGTGTGATATTTACACCACTTTACAAACGTGCTGTTTGTTCTTCCTCAGAGGTGGTAAAGGTCGCACCGTCTAAAGGCAGCACTGAAGGAGGCACCGTATTGACAATACACGGGCAGTTCTTCGATCAGACTGATCTCCCATTGAGAGTGCTAGTTGGAGGTATTTTTATATATACGTTTTATTGTACTACTTTAGAAGAACAAATCCTGCCTATTCTCTGGAAGTTTCGATGGAAATTTGCCTCTTCACCATGGCCGCCATCTGTTTAAAGCTGGCTATTTTCACCAAGCTAGTTCTGGAGTGTCATATTTTTCTCGTTGTTACCCTGTTTGATTGGGGTTTGGGCTCCAAGTGTCGCACCAGAGAGCATCCTGACTGCCATCCTCGAGTTCCTCGCCACAGCAGAGGACACCCCTCCAGTACATTCTCTTAAACTACTTCCTTTTTGAGCTGCGCTTACCTCGCAGTGACTTTGCTAATGATGGGGAGATTTTACTTGTCATTTGGAGATACCCCGACACATTTTCCTGCACTCTTCAAGCATTAGCTACATGGACTGGTGCTGTTGGACCTGGGAGCATCATTAATGTGCTACCTGCTTATAAAGGCAAATGGAGGATTGTCGGCTGACACAACACTGTCATTTGCTTAACACCCCCCCCCCCCGGGAAAGGAACTATTAAGCTATTAAGGGGTCTTAGATCAATGCAATGATAAGGCTCCTCCCACCCATGTGAGAGTTGCAATGACATCATTACTTGATAGGCAGGGGACAGAAATCTGCCCATGCCCTGGCACATACATCCCGTGCTCTAGCCCTGCTTTCCAGCCATTTGCTACCTTTTAAGGTTTCCGTCCGTGACTTAAATGGCGTATATGAAATCTAAATATCCCAGGCCACCAAGTGAAACTGGGCAAAGATATACTTCCATATTCTCCGTGTTCAAACTTTTTATAGACTGTGATTGCTATTTCAAAAACACTCAGCATGGACTGGCCTTATGTGAGGCACACGTTAGGGTCTAAAATATAGGCTCTTCTTCTAAGTAAAGTGCAAGCATGTTTGTATGGAAGTGTAAAAGTTAGTGAATTACAAGCCTGCTGGAGAGTATATGGGGGACATAGAGCCCCGGCTTTGCCATTTGATTATAGGCTTTTTTTTTTCATTTAAAAAAAAAAAAGCATTTCTAGTACTAGAGAGATGGTTCAGGCATGACTTGACGCTCTCACAGTGAACCCAGGTTCAATTTCTAGTACCTAAATGGTGGTACACAACCATTCACAACTCCAGTTCCAGGGCATCCCACACCCTTTTCTGAGCTTTCCAAGCATCAAACAAGCCTGTTCTGGGCTGACGTACACTTGGGCAAAACAAACATAAATTAAAATGAATGAATCAAATAAAAAACGTTAAAAGGCGTTTTAAGATCCGCTCGCGTGTTTGGCGAAAGCCTGTTTGTAAAAGTTCTATGTTTTTCTTTTGTACAGGTCAAGCATGTGCTATTACAAATGTTACAGAGAATATTATATACTGCAAGACTCCTCCAAAACCACATGTCCTCAAAGGCACATATCCAGGTAAGTTGCCAGACCTGAGGACGGCAGTCTCTGTGTCTGCAAGATACATTATTACTGACATATATTCTTAGTTTTAAAACATTAGCTGAACTTTTATATAAATAAAATTAAGTAAAATTCCTCAAAGCTGTCCAGCTTAAGATTTCTAGGTTCATAGATATTTTTATAGCAGGCACTTTACCAACTGGGCCATCTCTGTAGCCCCCAAGAAATGTTTTTATTAAAGTATCTGTAGCAAAGCTTTACCAATGAATGAAAACCAATCCCAACTTCTATCATCTTTCTGTAAAACTATGTGACTTTATTGAAAAAAAGAAATGAAAATGTACATTTCTTTAAATCCCACCGTGCTTACTGAATATAGGAGCAGCCATTGAGGAGATTTTAACAGTCCACAAGGCGTCAACAATGCACAAAAGACTACAGGCAGTTAAGAGATGCTGAGACTGGAATAAATTGTCTTCACCAGGGACAAAATGTGCTCACCAAGTAACTATTCAATAGCAAACAGTCAGCCCCGAAGACTTGTATATAAGTAACTTTATCCAGGCTGAGCAAGAAGGTCATCTTTAGAAATAATACATGAACCAAAATTAATGGATTAAAAAGGGGGAATGAATTTGCAGAAGGGTGGTGAGGGGTGTATAGAAGGGTTTTGAGGAAGAAAAAGGGAGAAATGCTCCAACTGAAGTATAATCTCAAAAATGCAAAATAATGCTTTTGATAAAAAAAAGATTAAAAGCACTTCTTTTGCATGCTTAAAGCTGTAAAAATGAGAGGCTAAATCTTACTGGTTCAGAACGATCTAGGCAAAAAAACTAGGGGAAAGGAATGCAATTCAAAGTTCTTTTCGGTCATTCTTGTTATATCCGTGTGGAATTTTCATGAATCCTGTGTTTTTCATCTTTAGACAGCTGAGAACGGCAGCATATCTTCCGAACACAGTGAATTCTGATTTTTTTTTTTATCATGTCATTGGCATTTGTAGTATAACATTATGTGCAACCTCCTAGGTCTCTTTGATTTGCAAACTGGGCAAAAGTTCTTAATTTACAAAATAGTTTTCTTACCAGAGACTGATGATCCAGGGAAAGTTGTCTACTGACGCCACACAGGGCTGACTTTCACCTGCTCAGGTTTTGCTTTTCCCCAGCGAATTCAAACGAAGAGGCTGAGCCACTGTTTCCCAGACCAAACAAACTGAAGGCTACTGAAGGAAGGCTTAGACTTTCTTCATTAGGATAAAAGAAGAAAAAAGATTTTGACAATTCCTTTCTGATTGAACGATTAACCCACAGTTTATAGAACACAAGTAGTTACACCAAATCAGGATTATTCGTTCTTTAGTCTATCCGAGAAGCCGGTGGCATGTTAATCTACAAGTGTAGGTACATACAATATCAAGAATAGTCCCTCTTTGATTTTTATCTGAGAAACAAATGGCATCCTGTCTTAGAATCAATGTTTTAAAGAGCAAGAGAAAAAAAAGGAAACAAACACTGAGAGAAACATTAAAATGCAAGATCAGTTGTTATTCATACTGGCTTTGCAAGCAGGCTATAAAATAACTTGTGTTAGAAAAAAATGATCAGGCCAAGTTCTCTGTCATGGAATAGTTTTAGTTTTGAAGCCTTGAAGCATGAGCCACTCAGTCGAGCAGCAGAGTAAAACTACATGTTGTCATCTTACCCAAAAAAAAATTAAGTATAAAATATTTAAAATACACAATGCGTGGCACCCATGCTACAATTTCTCAGTAGCTCCCACCAAATGGCCCACAGAGACATTTCGTCACGGTCTTGATGAATAATGTCATTTCTTTTTTTATTTATTTTTGTATTATGAGACTGACACACTACCTACCGCACTAACGAAGCTCCTTATCTTTCGTACTATATTTAGGTGGAAGAGGACTGAAGGTTGAGGTCTGGAATAATAGCCGGCCAGCACAGCTTGAAGATATCCTTGAATACGATGAACATACCCCGGGGTACATGGGTACCACATGGACAGACTCTGCCTCCTATGTTTGGCCCAAAGAACAGGACACATTCGTGGCACGCATCAGTGGGTTCCTGGTGCCTCCAGATTCTGATGTTTATAGGTTTTACATCAGGGGTGATGACCGCTATGCCATTTATTTTAGCCAAACTGGGCGTCCAGAGGACAAGGTATAGAACATCCAGAATGTTGTTGGGTAACATGGAAAGTGCACGATAATCTCTTTAGTGTGTCTCACTTATTCCACTCGAAATCAGCGAATATGGTGAGCACTTTATGAGAAATTATTTATGAGATTGAGTCCTTGCTATTTTAACACAAATATGATCCAACACTATAAAGTTCTTGTAGGAATTTGACGGTCTCAAAGAAAAGTACTTCCTTTATTCAAATCCTTTGCCAAGATAAGCACACACACACACACACCACACACACACACACACCACACACACACACACACCACACACACACACACACCACACACACCACACACACACAAACACACAAACACACACACACACACACACACACACCACACACACCATACCACATATACACACCACACACACACACACACACACACACACACACACACATTTTCTTTTTTATGAAGGAAATATAACCAGAATAAAGGGAATTTAAAAATAATTTAAAAGTCTTATTGCACTTTGTGAGTTATGAGAGCAAAGTCTCTCCTAATGCTGTAGTCTCTATTTGGGTTTGAATAGCTAGAATCATAAATCCAATTTCATACCGATCATTTGTTTTATATTAGTACTATATGGTATATTATTGTTGCTTATTGGCATTTAAAATTACTGACTATGCTATTCCGTGGGTTTACTAAGCTCATATACCTCACTACCAAAGACTTGTAAACTTACTTCTTCTTTTTTTTTTTTTTTTTTTTTTTTTAAGCCTATGAATACTCTACTGAGTACCAGGGTTCATTCGAAATTTTGGTGTTTTAGACTGTTTTCTCAAGACAGTTTTAAGACTATAAAAAGACAGGCATGGGGTGTGCACCTTTCATCCAGTGCTTGGGAGGCAGAGGCAAGCAGATCCCACTGAGTGTGAGGTCAACCCCATTTGTAAAGTGAGTTCCAGGACAGCCAAAGCTATACAGAGAAACCCTGTCTCAAAAAAACAAAACAAAACAAAACAAAAAACAAAACCACAACAAAAAAAACTAACACACACACACACACACACACAGAGAGAGAGAGAGAGAGAGAGAGAGAGAGAGAGAGAGAGAGAGAGAGAGAGAGAGAGAGAACAAGCAAACAAAGTAAAAATAATAAATCAAAAATTTAAATCACAATTTGGTACTCAATTTGACAAGATGTTTTCCAGCACTGGACACGTGGGCTTGGATTGTTACTTGCAATTGACAAATTCTAATGCTTCACGCCTTGTCACACGCTAATTCAGGGATGATACCGTTATTCTTTACCAGAAGCATAAAGTTATCTCACTCTGCTGTGCTCTTAGCTCGCCTGGGAAACTTTCAAGTGAATGTACAAATAATGTATACATTTAAGAGACTCTTTTTCACCACATCAGCCCATTTATTTGATGTTGCGAACAATAACACCTCCATCCCTATTTCGTGTCTTTGCTGGTTTCTACTACAATTCTGTTATTGGAAAGTAGACTCGGGAAGTGATGTTGTGTAGTAAAGAAAGGGACACATGGAGATCTAAGTTTTCTTACTCTCAGAACTTAATTTTTCATTAATTTATTCATGTATGCACTTTACATCCTGAATGCAGACCCCTCCTTTTCCTGGTTCCTCCTTCACACAACCCCTACCCCCATGTATCCCCCTTCTCCTCTGAGAAGAGGGAGACCCACCCCTGGGTACTAGCCCATTCTGGCACATCAAGTCACTCCAGGACTAGGCTCACTCCCTCCCATTGAGGCCAGACAAGGTGGCTTAGTTAGGAGAACAGGATCCACTGCAGGCAACAGAGTCAACCTAAGTCTGATCCAGGGACTCACATGGAGACTAAACTAACATCAGCTACAAACATCAAACATGTACAGGGTCTCGGACCAGCCCATGCTTGCTCTTTGGTTAGTAGTTAAGTCAATGAGAGCCTCCGCGAGTCCAGGTTAATTGAGTCTGTTGGTGCTCTTGTGGTGTTCTTCTCCTCTGCAGGACCTTTAATCCTTTCCCTAACTCTTCAAAGACTCAATAGCTCCATCTAATCTTTGGCTGTGGGACTCTGCATCTGTTCCCACCAACTACTGGGCAGAGATTCTCAGAGGACAATTATGCTAGGCTCCTTTCTACAAGCATAATAGAGTATCATTAATAATGTCAGGGATTTTTTTGTTTGTTTGTTTAAATGGAATGGGTCTCAAATTGAACAGTTATTGGTTGGCCATTCACTCAGTCTCTGCTCCATCTTTGCTCCTGCACATCTTATAGGTAAGACAGAGACTTTATGGGTGGGTTTCTGTCCCTATACATTTACTAAGTGTCCTGTCTGGCTGCAGGAGGTGGTCAATTCAGGCTCCATATTCCCCACTGCTAGGTGTCTCAGCTAGAACCACCCCTATAGACTCTACTGGACCTCTTTAGTCTTAGGTCTCTGATGCCTCTTAGAGATACCCAGACCTGCCCAAGGCCAATTTCTGTCTCTCTCGTGACACCTGATCTCCACCCCATTCTCCTCCCTATAGATATTTGTTTAATATTTGTGTTGCTATGAATAACAGATCTTAGAAGAAAAATACAGATTTTTTTTTTGCATTTTCCTACGGGCAAGATGTCTAAAATTGAAGTTATGATAAGTATTCATTTATTATTGAAAAGTTTTAGTCTAAGTTTTCCTTCTCTCTTTCTGGAATAAGGTGAGGATTGCATATCACTCTGGAAATGCCAACACTTATTTTTCAAGTTCAACACAAAGATCAGATGAGATCCATCTTCAGAAAGGAAAAGAGTAAGGGTGGATTTTGTTTTGTTTTATTTTGTATATTTTTGCATTTAAGTTACTGTGTGTTATTTAAAATACAATCTTATACTTTAAAGCTTTTAATTTGTTTTTATTGGTATACACAGTGGTCTACTTGCTTAATTTACAGAGTTACTCATTCTCAAAACTAAGCACATTGTTCACTGTGACAAGCTTGTGAAGCATACACAGGTCTCTAGGTTCTGAATCTTGTACTATAAAGGTATTTATAATTGCTTATTTTCTATGTTTTTTGATAAATTCAGTTCTATATTTTCAAGTATACTGACATTAAACTAAGGAGGTAGGTTTAAATTGTATGTTGATAAATGTTAAACAGCTCAGATTTCCTAACCTCCACGTTGTTAACTTAATGTTCCTAAGTTAATGTTTACTGAAATCTATATTTCACCATGTTGTCCTGGACCCAGTTGGCTTCTACATGGGGCCTACAATCTCTGTCCTGTACCTTTTCAGGCATGACATCTTTCCTCTCCTTTTCTTGACATGGCAGGTCTTTTTCTTCTTCCTTCCTCTCTGCCCTTAGTATAAAAAGCCTTGCCTCTATCTGTCCTGTCCAACCACTGGCTATGTACAACATAATTTACCAATCAGAACCAACTGAGACCAGGGTTCCCCAGTGTCTTACATGTCAATGTGCAGATTCTTTCACAAACATTTCCGGGGACCCATATAACATGATATAAGCAATATTAGGCCAAACCCACTACAGTTTCGGATGTATTAATTCATGGTTCTTAGGTCTTATTGCTGGCCCAGTATACATGGCAGAACATGTGTAGTGAGTGAGTGGAGTCTGTTTACCTCACTGTACCAAGGAAGAAAAACAAAAGATAGAGATGGGGATGGAGCAAGAGAGGCTCAGTATATCTCTGTCTAAGATATGTCCTTAAAGAATTTCTTTCACTTAGCTCCTCCTGCTAAAGGCATCATTACCTAAGAGTGCCATAGGCTGTCCACCATGCCTTTATCATTTGACCTTTTAGAGAATACTTAAGATGCAAACCATATCAAGAACGTCCTAATCCACGAATCTATAGGTCATGTGATAAATGTAGCCTAGTTGCTATTCTTTTCTCAGCTCTAAAACTCTTCATTTAAACTATTCCTGTCTTCAGTGTTGGGTTCCAGGGAGTTTTTGTTACAATCTCTATGGTATTTGCTTCAGCTCCTTAAAGAGAGGGGTTCGTACTATCTCTATTAATTTATTTATAATTTAATCATTTTTATTTGCATTCTTGGATTTTATTTTATTTTTTTGGAAAAAACATTTTATGAAATGTTTGGAGGGAAATATCTATCCTATTACTCTATTTCCTAGATATTACATTGAAATCTTGCTGCAAGAGTATACGCTGAGTGCTTTTGTCGATGTTGGGCTGTACCAGTACAACAATGTCTTTACTGAACAGCAGACAGGAGATGCACTAAATGAAGAACAAGTCATCAAATCTCAGTCAACAGTTCTCCCGGAAGTACAGGTTTGCTGTGATAGTAGATTCATTTTACTGAATATCGGTGCTCAATACTGAGGATTGTTACTAGAATATTTCTCTAACATCTGTGAGGTTCTAGGTTCACTCCCTATCCCTTCAAAGAGTCAACGTATGAGAACAGCCTCCATTTTGTTATTACATTACATGTGTTAGTAACATAATTTTGTAATTATTACATTTCCTCTTGATATATCTATATTAGAACCATCAGGTTTCCTTTCATAAGACTCATTTAAACTTGTGAAATATCACTTACGATACGATAGAAAAGTCGAGAGACACCGAATAGCCAAGTTACAATTATTTAAAGTGTGTTTATGTCTGTATATTAATTTGTTTTCTTTATTTGGAAAATAGGTTATAACATTGGAGAACTGGGAGACCACAAGTGAGACTAATGAGGTCCAGCAGGTCACAGTAACCAGCCCATGTGTGGGAGCTAACTCATGCTCACTCGCCCAATACAGACTCATCTACAACATGGAAAAGACTGGTAGCTATACTAACAAGAGAAATATCTGCCTTTATGGATAAGCATATATATATATATATATATGTATATATATATATGTATATATATATATATATATATATATATATATAATTTAGAAACTATAGCTTCAGTTGTGTGACAGACAAAAGAGCAGAGACATATTATGAAGAAAGGGTTCTAACTAGATTAGAAAATAGCAAATATTTTTCAGACATATTCCAGTACATTTATTTATAATAATAATCATACATTTATACCTAAAGGCATATTTATATGCATATAACCCCTATGTATAAGTTCAAACACTAGAAATATATATAATATAATATACAATTATTAATTATATATTAATTAATATAATATATAAAATATAATCCAGAATAAATACATCTTTCAAATTTTCTTAGTAATACATCTATAAAATACTAATTTTCAGTCAATAATATATTTTATTTTAATATATCCTAAATAATTAATAATCATAGACACCTGTTTTTTATTGCCTTAAGTCAGAATTATCAATTAGTGCATGTGATAGTTATTTTATGTCTTTTATCAAAGGCATAAAAAATTCAACAGTCAATATTACTATTCTGGATCAGTCTTGTTAAGTTTAATCTGACCAAGAATAAATTTAAATACAAGACATTATTTTGGGCTGCAATCATCTAGAAAGACATCAATTTTTCTATTTTTTTAAATTCATCCAAAGTCTGGCTGCCTGCTGATGCTTCTGACATCATGTTGCAATCAGCTTTAAATGGCCTTTGGTCTATAAAACCAGACTCAGTTCAAGTGACCAGCAAGAGGGATCTCCAGAGCTACATCTACACAATAACCTTTGTATCAACTAGAGGTAAGCCGTGTTTCATTTTTTTTTTTTTTTTTGAAACTTTAGGAGACCTTGACAAATACATGGTAAAATCTAGCAGGGCATATTCACAATGTTCTACTCAATAGAAAAGGGCAGCAGAATTCAAGGCCTTACTAGGTTGCAAAATGGTACCTTATGCACAGGTTCTTGAATGTAAGCTTTTATTGGGAATTAACTTTATACTCTATTGATAGGCAACAAACTGGAAGTTTTCTCCACTAAATAAATTTCTGCAGTAAATATTTACATCTAAAAAGACTAAATTGATGTTTTGAATATGCTGGTGATCAGCCCTTTCCTGACTGATCGATTGTAACCTGCTCGTTTTATAATGTTTCCCCTTAACCCACAAGTGGCATCTAAATGTTATTTTGGCTGCTTCTTCTGCGAACAAATCTACTATACTAAAATACTCTTCATGTTTCTCAGTTCCTCCTTCTTTTATGTTAATGCAACTGCAATCAGTCTGGTTACAGTTGAACTCTCTTTTTTATGTAAATGTGTTATATTAACTATCTTTTTAAAAATTCTATTCTGTGCCTCATGCAGGAGACTTTGATCTGCTTGATTATGAAGTACTTGAAGGGAGTAATGTCACACTGAACATTACGGAACACACCAAGGGAAAGCCCAGTTTGGAGACCTTCACATTAAACTGGGATGGGGTTGCTTCTAAGCCTCTTACCCCAGAGTCATCAGAAGCTGAAGTAAGCTCTACGGACCTCCCACCATGATTTCTTCTGGATTCTTTCCCAGTTCCCACTGGCCATGTATAGACAGATAGGAAAAGACATTGCTTCAAGTTATCAGTCAAAAATCACCTAACTTAAAATGTATATCATAAACAATCCTGTTTGACGTGGGCTCAGAGACAATCTAGTATGACTACCCATTTTTCTGGACAAAGGATCCCAAACTGATCTCTTCTATTCTCTGCTTATGTGGGGAGCATCTGTGGTTCTTCTCACATCAGAATTCTCCTTCACCCCAAATCCACAATTTCATTATGTGCAAATAAAAGAGACCGTTAGAGTCAAAGGACAGCAAGGACTTTGCTATGAAACTTAAATGTTGCATTATTTTTATTAAAAACCAACCCATCTAATATCTGTCTTATGTAAATAACACTTCAAAAAGACGCACTGCATTCTGCCGCTGCCTTGGCAAATTCTCTGTAAGCAAAGAAGGAAGGAAACATGCCAATGACTGAGAGAATAGAAAAGGAATTCTGTGCTACGCAGGGGTGGAGTGAGAAAGTGTTTAACAAAAGCAGGCTAGTGCGTCACCCAGTCTTATAAACTACCCGTGCAGTTGGTTTCAATTAGTATTTGTTTGGGGACTTAATTTTATGCATTGTCTTAAGCCTTTAATTCCTAAGCAACAACCATTATCTGTGTTTTGCTAGACAAAGAAATGTGAAGGTTTTAAGACTTGTGAGTGTGTTATAATTCCCATTTAATCCAAAATATTTAGGATTTTTCGATAATTGGAAGTTTAGGCATACGGGGTTTGATATGTTCTCTTGGAAAAAAAATTGAGTATGTAGTTTTTCCCATTTAATTTTGAATTTATTGTGGAAATCATTTATTTGAAGTATGTTTAATTAGGTAATTCTTATTTCTTTTTCATTGCTGTCCTTACTCATTAGTAAAATATATTATGTAAAAGTAATGTAATAATAACCAATTGGACACAATTACCCTAAAAATGTTCTTGATAAGCTCAAAGGACACTTTTTTAAAAAATCACATATTAGCTTGAAAATTCTTACAAAATTATAGATGAAGGTATCCTAATTGTGGCTCACATGGGAATTGTCTCATGAAAATATTCAGATAGAAATCTAATTAGTCAAATTAATAGTAGAGTTACTAATGCCCTGGATTCATTAGAAAGGAGCTACTACACCATGTTCTTTTCATTCAGTTTCAGGTAGCTGTGGAAGAGATGGTGAGTACCAAGTGTCCACCAGAAATAGCACATCTGGAAGAAGGATTTCTAGTGAGATACTTCAGAGACTACGAAACCGATGTTGAGCTGGTATGTCATGTTTAATGAACCTTGAAAGGGACTGAATCAAATTTCCCATGAGTGTTTGAGATTTCATGATTTTTTTCCTTGAATTATCATGAGTTGTTAGAACTATTCTGAGTCCAACTGTGAGGCTCCTCTTAGCATCCTCCCTAATGCTAAGAGGAAAGCAGGGCTTCCATTGTTGACAATGAACACAATGGGTAAAGACTAAGAACTCTGAATTATGTTTATGTGTTTTCTCCACATGACTGAAGAATACTTTGTCTTCCTCACTGGCTTCAGACCATATAATTTGTACTGGGCCACCATAAATTCCCCTTTTTAGTGACTATTTTCTTTATTTACATTTCAAATGTTATCTTCTTTTCTGGTTTCCCCTCTGGAAACCCCCTATCCTATCTCTTCTCTTCCTGCTTCTATGAGGGTGCTCCCTCACCCAATCACATAGTCCCTCCTCCCTCCCCTCCATGGAATTCCCCTACACTGGGAAATAGAGCCTTCCCAGGACCATTGACAAGGCCATCCTCTTCTACATATGCAGCTGGAGCCATGGGTCCCTCCATGTGTACTCTTTGGTTTATGGTTTAATCCCTGGGAGCTCTTTTACTCGTTAGAAATGACTTAGTCAATTATTACAGTGCCTACCTAATTCATATTTGTTTCTAGATGAGGTACAAAATTTTTTGTTTAATATATAGAGGAAAATATTTTAAAATAACATTCTATTTTTTATCTGAATACTTGAATTAATATTGAATGCATAGTGAATACATACTAAATGTGTATCCTTTCCATGTGACATTACAAGAGTATCAAACACAGGTTTGGGGAGAGGGTCCAGTGAGTTAAACACTTGTAAACACGTGAGAACTTGAGCCCGTATTACCAGAACCTATGTAGAGCCAAACATGGCAGTGAGTTTCCATAGTACCGGTGCTTGTATGGTGAGATTGGACGCAAAGACTTGAGAATTCCCAGATACTCACACCAGCTAGACTGTATGTGCAACAGCAAAGAAGAGGTCCTGTCTGAAAGAAGGTGGAAGATGTGGACTGAGCTCTAATATTGTACCATGACACATGTACACCTCTCACATAAACATGCATGTGCACAAATCATTCATGCACACACACATACATAAAGATACAGCATAAGATCTAGATGCATTTTTATGCACATACACATATACAGAGATAAAATACAGATCTACATGATTAAATGAAATCAATCTAGAAATAACTGTGAGTCATTAAAACACATATTTCGTGATACTTTTGCATTAGCTGACTTATTAGTGATAAAATGGAATTTTTATAGCTTGGTGGCAGCCTTCTCAACTTAATGTTTATATATTTGTCTGAATGTAGTCCTAATGACTATAAGGATTAGATGATGTTCCATTCCTCTTTACTGCATTCTCCACCGCAATCCCAGCATTCCTTTCTGCGCTCTGCTTAACTTGAACTATTTGCCTTTGCCAACACCAGGCTCCTTCTATCTTTGATGTATCACACAGACGCTTATCCTCTGAAGCCTGTGGATCCTTTCTCTGCTTTGAACAATTCCTGTTTGTCTTTAAAGACAACTCTTCCGGTGGGATTTTTTGTGCAGGAGTGAGACGCCGTTCATCGAGAGTAACAGAATCCCCAGTCACGAAAGAACAGACATAATATGGAGTCACTGATAATTGGATACTAACCCCAGAAAGCTCTGAACACCCCAGAAACAACTCACAGACTATATGAAGTTCAGGAAAAAAAAATAAAGAAAATGAAAAACCATTATGCTTAACCTTTACACACCAGGAAAACTTTGACTATTTCCAGGTTACATCTTGTTTTACATGTACTTTATGCTCATTGTAACTAGTAAGATCTTAATGCACACTATCAAACCTTTTTAAAAAACCAAGCACTGACAAGAATGTATTCGTATACTTTATGCAAAAATGCTTAAAATCTGTACATTTATCTTTGTTTTTAAAAATAAAGTTGTTCAATTAAACAACAACAAAAAAAAGAGTAACAGAATCCTTAGCTATTTTGTCCCTGGTGTGACCCCCTTCAAATGAGAATACTGTTCTTCATCACTTGAATTATAAAAAATATACAATAGAAGCAAGACAAACAAAATACTGTTACTGTGTAATTACTAAACAAGCTCTCATGGAAAACATGACTAAGCATCTTTAATTAGCTTATAGTATAAGAAAAGATGATAGGATTTGGAAAGCAGTCTTAAGAGGTATTTTATACAATAGGGATGGGAAACAGTATATGGAAAAACTCATAGACGGGAGAGATCTTTTTAAATTACAGTACCCAAGAAAGAATGGGATTAGCATAGGACCTTGAATAACTTAGTTGCAAATGTCATGAGAAAATCAAGACAATAAGTCATCTTTTTTTAATTTGAAACATTGTTGTTTCCATAGGAACCTATTAATAGAGGGCAGAAGACGGCCGAGACGGATGCATACTGTGGCCGTTACTCCCTGAAAAACCCAGCTGTTCTTTTTGACTCAACAGATGTTAACCCAAGCAAATTACCATATGGAGACATTTTATTATTTCCGTATAATCAGGTGAGAGTGTGAAAACTATATGCTAATTGAATCTGAGACATACCCAGCCAATGCAATTTCACGAAAATGTAAGGCTAAGAAAAGCGCTGCCATTTTTAATCATGTCATGTTGGACAGGAGTAATGATTCATACTCTGACTTCTGTGGTCTTTCTCCAGGTGATTCTCAGGAGAAAAAAGAAGGAAGAGGAGGAGGGAGGGAGGAGAGAGAGAGACAGAGAGAGAGAGAGAGAGAGAGAGAGAGAGAGAGAGAGAGAGAGAGAGAGAGAGAGAAATAGCAAGAAGGAAATATAATGTTTTATGCTTTATTTTGTAATTTTATAAGACATTTCATTCATATATTTCAATTGGAATTTATAAATCACTCACTCTCATAGTGTGTAAAATATCTTCAGATTTTAATTAGAAATAACACTTAAATACACAAAGACACTGTTAAGCCTTGTCTTCCATAAAAGGAAGTTACCAATTCTTTGACAGTTAATTGATCAAAATCTACTGGTTTGTTTTGTTTTTAATGTTCTAGTATACTCTATATGAAAACATCCAATAAATATATACTGATTTGAAGTGTTATAATACAAAGTAATTATAAAATATTGTTATTGACTCATTTCCTGTTTTTCATGTAGTTGTGTTTAGCATACAAAGGATCTCTGGCCAACGTCATTGGTCTGAAGTTCAAGTATCAAGACAGTGGCAAGATCATCAGAAGTGCTGATCACCAATTTGAATATAATTTTGCTTCTGGAAATAAGTAAGAGACATTCTGGGTTCAAAACAAGTTACACTACAACATACATTCTATAAAGATGGTCTCATTTCTTTTGCTCACTATGATCAAGTTGGCTCCTTTTCAGAGGTACAGGAACAACTTAACACACACAAATTAATAAACAAAATGCGCCACATGAATAGACTAAAGAGCAGAAATCACAAGACACAGTAGAAACAGAAAAGACTTCTGACAAAATTCAAAATCTCTTCATGATAAAACTCCCAAAGAGATTAGTAATAGAAAGAATATGTCCCGATTCAATAACAAGCTTGTAGGCAACATTATATGTTAAAAAGAAAAACCCAAAGCATTGCCACCAAAAAAAAAGAACCAGAATTTTCATTCTATTTTCAACATATTTAATGTAATAGCTAAACTTATCCTAACTTTTTATTGATGTGCTCTGTACCAATCGTGTTTCTTAACTTCCTACATATTTTGATAGAAAGTTACTTTGCATCCCTGTAGCTAATACAAAGACTACAAAAATCTGTTTATGTACACAACACTAATCTTTCGCTGACAGTGGAATCGTTTGTTTTATAAAATTTGAGAAGTAGCATTTGTTCATATGTGTGTGTGCAGAAGTGTGCATATGTATGTAAACAAGAGAGGTTAGCATGGAGCACTTTTCATAGTCACTTTTCATGTGATTTTGAGACAGAGTGGGCTAGACATCAAAGGCAATAAACTCCAGGGCCCCTCTTGTTTCTGTTCTCCAGTTCTGACACAAAGACCATGGCACCAATGTTTTACACGGATGCTGGAGACCTAAACCCAGATCCTTTTGATCTATTCGTGCAACACACATTTTCCACAAAGAAAACCTATCACTCTAACTCACTGATCTTTACATTACAACACCATTTAGAATGTGTGTGTGTGGGGGGGGGTATGTAACAAATATGAAGACTAAATTATTCAATGTATTTCAGGTGGACCTACACTTGCATAGATCTTCTAGATTTCTTACAAACCAAATATTCTGGGACAGCCTTTTCCCTGCAAAGGATTAGCTTACAAAAATCATCAGCACTCCAGTCCATTTATGTGGACGCAGTGTACATTGGACAGACACCTACGGTCTCAGTCTTGGATGGTATGTTGGGTCATTTTATAAATGTTACAGGTGAAAAGTTCATCGCTGTATCTTAGCATTATTTATTCATTTATCAAGTTTGATTCGTCATTTCATACACGAAGAAATTCTGGCCATCACAGGCCAAAAGCTCAACCCTGTAACCTTATTTCCCACTTCCCTTTTTCAGAAATGCCAAAGCAAAGACCTCCAGCATTAGCAAACAAAGGAATATTTTTAAAGGATTTTCAGGTTAATCGGAACAAATTAAATGGATCCGCATTGACAATTCAGTATTCAGTTACCATAATTTCGTATAACTGCAGCCACAAAATCCCTATGATGGGGGTGAGCTTTGGGCAGGTAAGTCTAGAATTTGATGGGTATTTCTAACTCCATGACTATCAGATTTGATGTAGTGTCTCATCTTAACTAAGAATATCTGGTGTATAATTGAATATTATTTATTATGCTGAAGCAATGATCATGATTTAGAGACGTATTGAGGTTGGAGATAAAAATTTTGAAAATTCCTCAAAAAACATGTCTAAGAAGAAAAACCAGGGAATCATCAAGATTAGAGGCCTATGTATGACTCAGGGTGTAAAGTTGGTTGCTGCTGCCAGTCTTGATAGCCAGACCACAATTCCTGAAATCTATGTAGTGGAAAGAGACAGCCAAGCCATGCAAGGTGTTTTATGACATCCAAAGTACATCATGACACATGTTGTGCACACTCTCGCGTGAGCACACACACACACACACACATACACACACCAGAGGGAGAGGGAAAAGAAGAGGGAGAGAGAAGGAGGGAGAGAGGAAGGGAGGGAGGGAGGGAGAGAGGGAGTGAAAGAGAGAGGGAGAGGAAGGGAGGGAGAGAGAAGGAGGGAGGAAGGGAGGGAGAGATGGAGGGAGAGAGGGAGAGGGAGGGAGGGGGAGGGGAGGAGGGAGGGAGAGGAAGAAACACACAGAGAATAAACTAAAATGCAATATAAAGAGAAGAGTGTCTATGAGATTTAAGTACAGTTTCCTTCCATGAACTGCTTTGTAGATGCTGGGGATGAAATCTTGGTCCTTGGAAGGGCAGTCAGTTTTCTTCACCTCTGAGCTCCCAAAAGGAATTCTTTTTTATTGTATATTTTATGTATTTACATTTTAAATGTTATCAGTTTCCCCCCTCCCATCACACTCTCGCCTACCCTAGTTTCTTTATAGATGCTCCTACTCCCACACACCCACTTCCACCTCATCATTCTGGAATTCACCTACACTGGAGAAATGAGCCTTAGAAGGACTAAGGGCTTCTCCTATTGATGCCAGGCAATTCTAGACTCTGGCACATATGCAGCTGGAGCCATGGGTCTCTCTATGTGTGCTCATTGATTGGTGTTTTATTCCCTGGGAGCTCTGGGGGGGGGGAGGGTTTGCTTGGTTCATGTTATACTTCCTATGAGGTTACAAAACCCTTCAATTCCTTCAGCCCTTTCTCTAGCTCTTCCATTGAAGTCCTATTCTCAGTCCATTTATAAGTGTTTGGTGTTGAAGCCTTTAACTATTATTGTGTGTAGTGCAATGTGTGTTTTTAGCTTTAGTAAGCCTTCTTTATGTATGTGGGTGCTCTTGCATTTGAAGCATAGATGTTCAGGATTGAGAGTACATCTTGGTAGATTTTTCCTTTGATGAATATGAAGTGTCCTTCCTTATTTTTTTATAACTTTTGGTGGAAAGTCGATATAAGAATGGCTACTCCAGCTTGTTTCTTGGGATCATTTGCTTGGATAAGTTTTTCTAGTCTTTTACTCTGAGGTAATGTTTGTCTTTGTCACTGAGATAAGTTTCCTTTATGCATCAAAATGCTTGGTTCTGTTTACATATCTAGTCTGTTAGTCTATGTCTTTTTATTGGGGGAAATGAGTTCATTGTTGTTAAGAGATATTAAGAAAAATTGATTGTTGATTCCCATTATTTTTGTTGTTAGAGGTAGAATTATGTCTATGAAACTAACTTCTTTTGTGTTTGTTGAAAGATTACATTTTGCTTTTTCTAAGGTGTGGTTTCTCTCCTTGCATTGGAGTTTTCCATCTATTATCCTTTGTGGATTTGTGGAAATATAATGTATAAATTTGGTTTTGTCATGGAATATCTTGGTAAATTAGAGTTTTGTTGGATATAGTAGCCTGGGATGGCATTTGTCTTCTCTTAGCGTCTGTGTGACATCTTTCCAGGATCTTCTAGCTTTCACGATCTCTGGTGAGAAGGCTGGTTTAATTCTGATGGGTCTGCCTCTATATGTTACTTGACCTTTTCCCCTGACTGCTTTGAATATTCTTTCCATGTTTTGTGCATTTAGTGTTTTGACTATTGTGTGATAGGAAGAATTTCTTTTGTGGTCCAATCTATTTGGAGTTCTGTAAGCTTCTTGTGTGTTCACAGTCATCTATTTCTTTGGGTTAGGGAAGTTTTCTTTTATAATTTTGTTGAAGATATTTACTGGCCCTTTAAGTTAGGAATCTTCACTCTCTTCTATACCAATTATTTTTAGGTTTGGTCTTTTCTTTGTATCCTGGAATTTTTGGATGTTTTTGGGTTAGCATCTTTTGCATTTTTGTTTTGTCTATTGGGTCAATGTTTTCTATGGTATCTTCTGTAGCTGAGACTCTTTCTTCAATGTCTTATATTTTGTTTGTGATTCTTGAATCTAGGATTCCTGATCTTTTTTCTTGGATTTCTATCTCCAGAGTTGTACCTTTCTGTGATTTCTTTTTTTTTAACAGCTTTATTTTAAAAAACAAAGATAAATATACAAATTTTAAGCATTTTTGCACAAAAGTATACAAATACATTTTTGTCACTGCTTGGCTTTTTTAAAAATAAGGTTTGATAGTGTGCATTAAGGTCTTACTAGTTACGAATATAAAGTACATGTAAAACAGGATGTAACCCGTAATTAGTCAAAGTTTTCTTGGTGTGTAAGGATTGAGCATAATGGTTTTTTCTTTTCTTTTCTTTTTTTCTTGAACTTCACACAGCCTGTGAGTTGTTTCTGGGGTGTTCAGAGCTTTCTGGGGTTAGTATCCCATTATCAGTGACTGCATATTATGTCTGTTCTTTTGTGACTGGGTTATCTCACTCAGGATGATATTCTATAGATGCATCCATTTTCTTAAGAATTTCATAAAGTCATTGTTTCTGATGGCTGAGTAGTACTCCATTATGTAAATGTACCACAATTTCTGTATCCATTCATCTACTGAAGGACATCTCGGTTCTTTCCAGCTTCTGGCTATTATAAATAGAGCTACTATGAACATTGTGGTGCATGTGTCTTTGTTGTATGTTGGAGCTTCTCTGAGGTATATGCCCAGAAGTGGAATAACTGGGTCTTCAGGTAGTACTATGTCGAATTTTCTAAGGAACCTCGAGACTGATTTCCAAAGTTGTTGTACCAGTTTACAACCCCACCAACAGTGGAGAAATGTTCCTCTTTCTCCACATCCTCGCCAGCATCTGCTGTCATCTAAATTGTTTATATTAGCCCTTCTGCTTGGTGTGAGGTGGAATCTCAGGGTTGTTTTGATTTGCATTTCCCTTATGGCTAATGATGTTGAGCACTTCCTTAGATGCTTCTCAGCCATTCGATGTTCCTCAATTGAGAACTTTTTGTTTAGCTCTGTACCCCATTTTATTATTCCTATTTCTAATGTTAAATTCTGGATTGTTCAGTTTCTTCAACTGTTTGTTTTCCTGTAACTCTTTAAGGAATTATTTTTGTTCCCTCTTTAAAGTCTTCTGTTTTCCTGTGTTCTCCTGTAATTCTTTAAGAGAGTTAATTATGTCCGTCTTAATGTCCTTTATAGTCATTATGAGATGTGATTTTTAAATCCAAATCTTGTGTTTCTGGTTTGTTCAGATATCCACTACTTGTTGTGGTGGGAAAACTGCGTTCTGATGATGCCAAATTTTCTTGGTTTCTGTTGCTTCTTGCGCTTCCCTCTTGCCATGTTGTTATCTCTGATGTTAGTTGGTCTTGTTGTCTATGACTGAAGCTTGTCTGTCCTGTGGGTCTGTGAGCCTGTGACCTTAGGAGTGAGAGTGTTCCTGGGAGACCAGTTCTCTGAGTGCAGGGTTTGGGTTCTAGAATCTGATGGGACATCCCCAGCTCTCCTTTTGCATGTTGTTAATTGTACTATTTAATGCTCATCTTTTTAAGTTATTCAACTCTTTATATAATATCTCAAGAAATGTTTTGTTATTCTAGTCCTTAACTTTCCTTTTCATCTTCATTTTAAAGTTACCAAGAGTGTGCTTACTTTTGTTTGGTTTCAACTTACAATTTAGTGGTCCTGAATTCAAGTCTGACAATATTTGCTCTACAGAATTTATATTTCATACTTATGATATTACCCACTCTGAGTTGAGCTTTAGTAAGATTTGGTCTTAGAGTAGTACATATTTTCTTATGACTCTAGTTACCCTGGCAACAGTTATGGAAGATATTTTCATTCTTCTATTGGATTATTCTATGCACTTGAGAAAGCATTACATGGGCAATTTTTGTGCTTATATTTGCAGGTATGTAATCTGCTCCATTCTCTTTTATGTATTTTCACCCACCAATAGCACACTCTCTTGGTTACTGTGGCTACATAATAAGCCTGAACACTCAATAGAGTGGATTTTTTTTTTGTATTATTTTTCTTGAGCTGAAGCACTTTATTTTAGGTTCTGTCTTCATTGAAATTTTCTTACATTGTTTCTGTATCTACAGAATGTCTTTCTGATGTTTTTGATAACAATTGAATTAAATATATAGATTAATTTTAATAATAGCACTATCTTTGTGTTGAGTACTCTGGTGTATTAATTTATTTTAATCTTTCTTTTTGTTTTAACAAAAATAATATTTAGCTATTCTTTGATGACTTTTTATTAGACTTTGTAATTTGTTTTGGGCACCCTTCTCCCTCCCTCCCTCCCTCCCTCCCTCCCTCCCTCCCTCTCTCTCTCTCTCTCTCTCTGTGTGTGTGTGTGTGTGTGTGTGTGTGTATGTGTGTGTGTATGTATGTGTGTGTGCGTGTGTGTGTGTGTGTGTGTGTGTGTGTGTGTGTGTGGTGTATAGATACATGCTGTAATGTGTGCATAAGCATGTAAGTGGAGGCCAAAGGAGGATATAAGGTGCTGTGCATGCTCTCTCTCTCTGAACCCTAGCTTGCTAAATTCATTCAGCTGCATTTATCGTTCTGTCTCTTTCTCTAAGCAGTGGATTCTCTGGCATTTGTGGATCTGTCCATCCCTTTTATGTGGATGTTGGAATACAGTCTCTGATCCCTATACTTACACAGAAAGCTAACTTTAGGAATCGTTCATTCTTTTGAATTGTTGCATATTTTAGGAGCAAAGTTTGTTTTTTTTATTGATAGAGATTTGTACTATTCCTAAACTTTGGCCTAGATAAAGTTGGCCTGTACGCACACACACACACACACACACACACACACACACACACACACAGACTTTTCTATCACTTATACTATCCTTTTCTTTATGAATTTTAACTCCATAAGACTGACAGAGAACTCAGAGGCTCAAAAATTGGAGACTACCATATTTCTTATTACACTTACAACCTATGAATATACCACAGATTGCATTTGTCTGTTGATTAGTGTTCAATGCTTTAAAATTGTGAAATGAGTGTTGTGAGTCAGTCTACTGAACACCTGGCTCCCTGTATGGTTTGTATACTTGTAGGTTTTCTCTAAAAGGTGTTTTAGCTATTTGATAGTGAAGATTACATCTCACGCTTCCTTGCCTTCACACAGTGCTGTGCTTTGTTCTTTGAACAGAGTGCTTGCTTGATAAATATTTGTTCCTTGAGTGACGGACGGTATGCTCTGAATTAATGGGGTATTGCTGTGATTACAGCTGACGGCTGCACACATGGCTGGGTTGACGCTGGCCTCATTACCGAGCTGTATACACATGGCCCTGTGTTGATTTATGGGGCTCTCCTTAATGTCCCGAGGAATCCTGAATTATGAGGCTCATTTATGTCACATCACAGGATCCTACGTGAAGAAATAGAAACCGTGCTGGCCATTGTTAGGTTTAACCATTCTATCAATATTTATTTTGGAAATTAGATAATCACCAACGAGACAAAGAATGAGTCGGTTTACAGAGGAAGTAATTGGCCGGGGGATGCAAAGATTCGTATTCAAAAAATTCAAGAAGCTTCTCCACCTATAAGTGGCAGCTTTGATATCCACGCTTATGGGCAGACCCTGAAAGGTATATATGAAATGCTTAGAGTTCTTAAAGGCATACCAAAGCTTTTCAAGTATACATGTATGCATTGCCCTCAATGCTCAACATTCTTGTTCCTGATATCTACTGTGGACTGTTACCTTACATCCAAACCCCCAGATAAATGACGTGTAATAACATGAGCCACACTGAAGTCAGTAATAGTGTTTTTGTCTCAGAATTGTTTGTTCTGAGTTCAGTAAACAACTCACCCATCTGAAGCCAGTGCTATCAGTTGTAGCCACTTTTATTTAAACTAATATACAAAGTGTCAGTAAAGACTTAGCATACTCCTTAAAAATCCTTTCTCTGGATGAAGGCAGTTGAACCTATGGCCTTTGTATAAAGTTGAGATTATGAAAATATGGAAATTATGACCTTTTATGATGTTTAGATTGAAAAATCATGACCGTGCCATTCAGAAATGTTACATTAAAATAATATAAAATTGGACTGGAATAGTATTTTTAAATATAATCTTAATTAGACCATCTAAGTATCTGCTATCCTGTTCAAAATATTATCAATTACTATGTGTCCACTGAACACTTGGACTGAAATAAACACCATATATTGGAATAAATAATGAATATTTGTGGGTGGTTTCATACCTTTTTAGTTTTATTTCTAGTACCTGCTTACTTTTACTTTGTAAAATATCACTACTAGTACTAAAAAAATATTAATGTGATTAAATATGATTCCCAATCTTTATCATATAGACAATGAGTGCTAATTTAAATGATAGTGATACATTTTTGATACACTTATTTTTAGTGACACTTTCTTGATTTATATAGCTAAAACTCAAACAAGAAACAAGATTATCTAGAATAAATGACATTTGAGCATTTTTTTCATTGTGTTATAAATTAATGTCTAAAAGTTTATCTTATTTCATGACGTATAGATTATTAATAAAGCAAACTGGCATTCAAATAAAAATATAAAACCAAGACATTTAGATTCATTACTTACATAATCTTGTTTCTTGATAATACATAAACTTTTGGGATGAACACTCCGACCTTCTTTTTGATGGGAATGTGATTAAAGAGAGATTCTTTATATACACAGTACCATGAAGAGTGCTCAGCTGTGACCTTCTGTTCCTTTCTGTGACACAGACATCCCTGCTGCCTCGCCAGCTGCAGACCTGCAGTTTGCCCTGCAGAGCCTGGAAGAAATAGAACAAGTCTCAGTCAGCAGAGAGGGAACCTGTGCTGGCTATTCATGGAGCATCAAGTGGGAAAGCCCCCGTGGAAAGCAGCCACTTCTGCAGGTCCCTGCATTACTACAGCGTCTGCGTTCTTTCTTCTCTGTGTTCCTTGCTAATCTGTACTCTTCCTTATCCCAATCAAACCATAAACTAATTTTATTTTGGTTTTGGTTTTTTGTTTGTTTGATTTTTTTTTCACATGGTCTCAATTTGTCGCCTTGGCTCTATTTCTTGGCTCTGCTCATCTCTGGTTTTCATCTCTTTTTCCATCTCTCTCCTCCGCTTAGTCACTATTGCTGTTCTTCATCACAAGCTCATGTGCAGTTATCATGAAGACACTTATGTCTTGGCTAGTGCCTTTAGACCTCAGGTTTTCACACTGGCATTAGGACGTTGACATGACCAGATTATACATTTGGATGTAATTTGGCGTAATTTTATGAGTAATTGAAAAAAATGACTCCAGAAAGAGACAGCAGGCTGGCCAGAGATGAAAAATGCTAAAGTGAAAAAATAGCTCAACCTTTTTATTATTTATGAACAACTTACTATATTGAGAAGGAACAGAAAACACTTTGAAACATAAAATTAATGTTTTCTTTAGGTCTACTCATATTTTAATTAGTGCAATATATTACAATGCAACAGCCCAACTATTTTTTCTTTGAATTGATTATTGTTTCTCTAGAATGTTCTTTTCAAAGAAACATGCTAAATTAAATTTTATATCAATAAGCTTCTATTCAGATTTTATTTATTCTTAAATTGAATAAATTTTCCATTACTTGTCTATAAATTCATTTTGTCTAACAATAATAGATCAATGATTCCAACATTACTGGAGAAAGGGCTAATGTGACAGTTACCACAATAAAGGAAGGTGGCTTATTTAGACAGCACATACCTGGAGACATGCTTCGTACACCGAATCAGCAACCGCAGGTATGACTCCAGCTTTTCTCATAACCTTTATAATTTCAAATGCATGACTACTTTGTACCTATATACCAAAGACCTTATACAATGAAAGTGTTTTCAATTGTAGTTTCTTGTGAATATTTTTACTACTTGATCAACTCACTATTTTTAACTTGGGGGGAAATTATATCCCCAAAGTTTTAAGAATTCTTTTAAATTTACCACTGCCAGAATTAGTGACTATATTATTCTATTTAATCTTCCCGGCATTTATGTCAGGTAACTGTTAATGTCGCTGCTTTAGTGATGAGAATATTAAAATATATCAGGTATAGGTGGCTTTATATAAAGCAGCCTTCAGCTATCTCCATGGCACTAATTACAACAATGCTCTCATGATTTGGTCTATGATATTTCCATCCAATGCTTACTACAAGTTGGGTGACAGCAAGGATGACATTTGTTTTCTTACATGTATTTCTTCCATTCTGGAACATTTACTATACAAATAAATATATGAACAAATGAATGAATGAATGAATGAATGAATGAAAAGTGCCAATGCAGAAAGCATGACCATGTTTGCAGGCAAATAACATGCTTTTTGTTCTAAATCCAGTGCATTAAGTATATGCATGCTGGAATTATTACAATACTTCATTACTAAATTCTATTTATATTTCACTGAGCTCCGTTGGTCCTTTGGCTGTGTTCAGCATGTGTCTGTGTTTCTCGACTTGAAGGTCGAAGTCTTTGTCAATGGAATTCCAGCCAAATGTTCAGGTGACTGTGGGTTTACATGGGATGCCATGATTACTCCCGTGATCTTGACAACAACGCCTTCTGAAGGTAAGGCTGTGCATTTAACCTTGAAGTACAAGATGGGGGATAGCTAGAAAAATGTGACCTCTGACAGTGAACTTTAAATAGATGTTACTGTCTCACTGTGGGAAGCGACCAGCTCAATATAGTGATAACTATTCATCAGCTATAACTGTGGAAAAGCACCTGTTACTTACTTGAAAAAAATCTATGAAGCCAAAGCATGTCATTAATATCTCTCTTCTGTATTCTCTACATTTACAAATTAGAATCAGTCTCTATAATTTCCCTGTAACTTTGAGACATGTTCTTCTGCTTGATCAGGGTGTGTATCAGCATCCATTGGGTGAGAATTCTCCCAGCAGAGGTGGGAACTAGGGGAGCCATAGGATAGCTACAGTGTAGCAAAAGAAGGTATTTGAGTACTCACTCTGAGAAAATAGAATATATAATGCCAAGAACTCATCCCAACCCAGGTGACCCTTATTATTGGGAAAAATGCAATTGTGTTTTTTGTGTGAGCTACTAAAAATTTAAGCATCAGAGATAAGGTGTAAAGGGTGAATTTTAACCATAATGATGACTTCAGAAACTATTCTTTATTTGGTCTGTGCCAGTGATTTTCCATTTTTTTTCTACGCAGTTCCTCCAAATTTCTTTTTTTTTTTTCTTATTTCTTACCACTTTATTTTCTTTTAAGAGAGGGATAGATATACAGATTTTTGAAGGCATTTTGGCATAACATTATATGAATATTTTGTCAGTACTTAATTCTTTTAGAGGTTTGATAGCATGCATAGAAATCCCACTAGTTACCATAAGCATGAAATATATGTAGGACAGAAAGTAACATGGAAACAGATTTCTTGTTGAGTATAGATTAAGCATAATGATCTGTGAATACCAAAAATTGCCACAAGGCTATTATCTTAGGTCTTGGATTATTAATGATTTAAGGTCCAGGTGTACCATACTCTGAGAGGGTGCTATACATTTATTTTTTTTTCTAAAAAAGACTGAGGCTTTCTTTTCTTTCTTTCTTTTTTTTTTTTTTTTTTTTTTTTTTTTTTTTTTTTTTTTTTTTTAGCCTTTGTTTTTCTTGAGCTTCCCCCAAATTGCTTTGGGCTCAAAATAATTAACAATCAGAATTGTTTTTATCACGTTTGATCAAGTTAAAAATAATGGAAAAATATGAGTACCATAAAATTAGCCATTTTTTTCACTGACAATTAATGGCTTCTTACATATTGTTATACACATTCCAATCACAGGCTTAAGAAATATGAGAAGCTAAAATTTTCTTTAACTATTATCTATTAACTCTGTGAGGCAACCACAGTAATTAATTTTATATGTTTTCTTTCATTTTGTTTTAATGCCTTTTGTATTTGAGATACATATGTATTAACTTTGGTGTATGTGTGTGTGTGTGTGTGTGTGTGTGTGTGTGTGTGTTTTGTATATGTTTGTGTGGTGTGGTGGGAGTGAAAGGTCTATCTTAAGTGTCCTTTCTCAGGAGAGGTTTACTTTGTTTTTATTTATAATCAGAGTATATTAATAATACATAATAATTGGTTTTATTGTGACATTTTCATACATGCACATTGTCTATTACCTTCTCTTCTCTCCTCTCCCTTCCTCCTCCTACTAATCATTTTCTCCTCTTCCCAGTTCCTCCTCCCTCGTTCCTCTCTTTTTCCTTTGAGATCCACGTTCTTTCTTCTATGTACTTTGCAAATGAAGAGTCACTTGTTCCTCAATCTTTTCTCCATGGTTTTATGGTAGATTGCTTTTCAACTTATTTGTTGAAATAATATTTTTTATCTTACCTAACTCCATATTTCAGTGAAATACCATTATGATATATATCGATTGACACAGAGATCTGAGATAAAGATCAAAACAGATTAATTCTATGGAAAATATTATTGCCAAATATATGTGTCTTTCTCCCCTGCTTAATTTCGGGATTGTTTGTAGCTTATAAAAGATAAGCATATTCTTCCTAGGAATATCTGATTTTATAATAACAGATTCTAAGTTTTTCATCTGAAATGCAGTGACTGTTTCCTACTTTCAGGATCCTATGCAGAAAGCACAGTTCTAACCATATCAGGCTCTGGATTTTCTCCCACCTCCGCTGTATCAGTCTCTGTTGGGTCTACCAGATGTTCTCTACTTTCTGTGGATGGTAGGTTCTTTCCATTGTCATGACGTTTGACTGTTTTCTCTTAGAGAAGTTGGAAAAAAAAGAACTTCCACAAATGTAATTGTCTTCTAGTTTATAGATTTTAGAATCATGACATTAGCAACCTAGTCTGGAAAATATTTGCATATATATTTCATTCATATATACACATATTCATTGATTATGACCAAAGAGTATGTGCTATTTGAGTGTTATACAGTGCCTACCACGAAAAGAGTGACCTACTATACCTCTGTTCATATACAACTCACAAAGTGGTTGCACAAGATAGTTCATGTGTTCATGTATCTCAAGGCACAAAAATATGCAAAAATATGTGTCTTTTCTCTCATGGTCTTCGATCATGTCAATTGTGGTTGCTGTTTCTTTGTTTTTGTATATACTGGGGATTGAACCCAGAACCTAAAGCATGTTGGGTAAGGGCTCTACCCAAAACCACATCACCAGCCTTCTGTCTGTGCTGTGACAACACCATAGTTGTCACCATGAGGTAAGAGGACATGACCACATTCATTGGCTTTTATTTCAACTGGACCTCCCCAGTTATGCAAAATTTCAAGATCATTTATAATTTAAACTCTTGACATTGGTAGAAACATGGCTACTTAATTTCACTGAAACTTGTCATTCACAATCCTAGATATCTTTCTTAATTTAACCAGATTAAAATAACATGAGCGAGAGCACTTACCAAATAATTTCTGTTGACTTTAGTTTAAATGTGTTCTTGAGGTCAAATGTCAATATTATAACAGTATTACTTAACTAAGTAAAGGGAAGAAAATGTTTTCATTTGATTTTTATCACGTTTGCTAATAGAACATGTTATTATACTCAGTTGTGAATCTAAGTAAAGTATTGAATGAAAATTTTAGTGATTATTCATTAAAAATTCTAATTAAAATTTAAATTATAATAATTTTGATGTAGACCATTTTGGACAAGGCTTCTGGATTCATTTTCAATATTTGTTTACTATTTCCTAGAAGTAATTCATAGCACTTAGTATCTTGAAAAGATTCTACCTCCTCACTAAGATTTCCCAGTTCCTACCCAAAAAATAGCACTTTAACATGGATATAGTACTTGGAGTCTTAAAAACTAGAACCAAAGTTAATATTTACAAATTAATTTTGGTGAGTTCTCTTTCTTTACACCTGAAAACGCCACCATGTTTGCTTTACTGTTTCTTTCTTTCTTTCTTTCTTTTTTTATCAAAAGAAAAGGAGATCAAGTGTCAGATTCTGAATGGCAGTGCTGGACACGTCCCAGTCGCTGTGTCCATCGCTGATGTTGGACTAGCACAGAATCTAGAGGGTGAGGGACCCCACTTCGTTTATCGGAGTCAGATCTCACATGTCTGGCCTGATTCTGGAAGCCTAGCAGGTAATAGCTAACAGCTCTCGAAAGAGGTGATGGCACACATTTTCACATCTGCATTTCCAGCGCTTTTGAAAGACACAAAGATTAAATGTCTGGCTCATTCTTTTCCTTATGAGGCACAAGCCAGAAACCGCTTATGCTTACGTCATAGGTTATTGAATTAATATCATCAATTATTACATGTTCCTATAACAGCCTCATTAATTATGTCAAGGTAAGATTTATTAGTTATTATTCTGCTTACCAGCTGCTACATTTGTAACCAGAGTCTCAGTGGAGCTCCTCAACCTAGACTTAAGTTCTGGGACCAACAGAGCAAAGGAAGGCTGTGCAAGAGGACGCACAGACAAGAATGCATTGTTCTTGCACTGTTTCACTTACACACACACACACACACACACACACACACACACATATATATATATAATCAATATTAGAAATTATGCTTTGATATCAATTTTTGTGTTAATTTTAAAATTACATTTCTTTTACTTCATTTTGTTTTTTTTTTCCCTCTTAGACTTTTTTCCTTCCTGCTTAGAGATATTAAAATTTAAGTCTTAATTCATCCTCATTTGCCACACATGGGCTAATTAAGAATAGTGACCCCTCTTCTCAGGACAAAGTTGTAGTTGCTGCTAATATACCCCAAAGCCAATATGGGCAAGCCTGTGCAACTTAGAGCTTAGCTGGGCTTGTGCTGATAACTGTGCCCAGAGCTGCCTGCTTCTCTCCCCATTTGCTGTTATCCGGTATCACAGATGACTTGGGAATACTGAGTTAGATGGCAACAAAGTTCCATTCCGTCCTAGTTGATCTGATTCTTGGTTTGATCTTCTTTGTTTTTCTTATAAAGGTGGTACTCTGCTGACAGTATCTGGATTTGGTTTTAGTGAGAATTCAACTGTTTTAGTTGGAAATGAAACCTGCAATGTGATCGAAGGAGGCTGGAACAGAATAACGTGCCAAACATCAAAAGTAAGGCCTCTGACTTGAGTCATCCCTCACCTCCAATAGTCCTAATCTTATTAACTAGGAAACATCTAGGTGAGTGGGTAGACAAGTGACATGTGTCTCCAACTTTCAGAGCTTTCCTTATTGTCTGTGAAAACCATTTCATCATTTTAAACTCACATCCAAAACATTATTTCTACATCTGAGATCTTTAAAGACCGTGATGAAGATGGTCACAAGTAAACAATGGTATTTCACCTGAAATAATACAAACACCAGTAGATTTAAAGTAAAGATGAAATTCAGTGGAGATGTAGGGTCAGATGGAGTCTCAGAAAAGATTTGATGTCTAGTCAACACTTGAGAGTCACCAGGAAATTACAAGATAGACTAAAAGAAGGAAAGAACTCAGTATTAATCATCTGTAAGTTTCAGAGAAGCATGCCTATGTTTTAGAAAGAAAGCCATTTTTTTATTTGTATTTTGTATTGAAAGGTAGCATTTATTTACCTTTTGTGTACATGCATGAGTGTGATGTGACTGTTACATGCATGAGTGTGATGTGACTGTTACATGCATGAGTGTGATGTGACTGTTACATGCATGAGTGTGATGTGACTGTTACATGCATGAGTGTGATGTGACTGTTACATACATGAGTGTGATGTTACTGTTGCTGAGCATATGGGCAGATCACAGAAACAGATCTCTTCCTGGTATCAGACAGATCACCATCATTGGCAGCAAGCATCTTCACCCGTGAGCCATCTATCTGACCCAGAAAGCTATGTTTAAAAGGGCAAAAATGTCAATTGGTTAGAAAAACATTTGGAGTTTGCTACAGAATATAAAAATTTAGAATCAATCATTATGCCTTATTTTTTAAAATCAGCCTTAGATTTAAATTAGGTCTATGGTTTTAAATGCAGATTCAATCACTGACACCAAATCTCAAATCACAGCAGAGTAAGTGAAACATAGGAAAGATGTGTAGGGACAAAGTCAATGAGTGTGTATTGGCCTGAATGGTAGAGTAAGGATTTAGAGCTTTGAGGATATGAAAAGCATCTTGTGTAAATCATTCATTTAAGCATAACACGTGCATTAGTGAAATATGCACCTCACTATACAACCTGAGAATTGCACAGAGGCCATCGGTGAAAATATATGGTGCTTTCCAGTGTTTGAGCTTGGAGTATGTAACTTGATCAGCTAAATATGCAGCCCAGTTTGTGAATGAAGTAGAAAAATTAGATTTGAGCCTATAGCAAGAGAACAAGTTTTGGTGTCTTGTCCCTTGTCGGATAGAGAGTCATTTTCCCAGAGCATCTCAGCTGCACCATGGAAACCTTAAAATGCAGTAATACAGATGCAGTTGAATGGATCAGATGCAGTTAAAAAGCTAGGATGGGAGGTCAAGACCCCGAATGTGACTTCTTTCCACTGCCTGTTTCTCTCCTTTATTAAGGCGTACTGTAGGAACCAAACTCGGAGCCTCATGTTTGCATTTACTGACTGAATTAGTTTCCCCAGCAAAAAGAATGGAATTAAATGCTTCGTCACTTTAATTTTTTTTCTTTTATTTCAGAGAATTGAGGGTACAGTTGATATTTCTGTCATTACCAATGGAATTCAAGCCACATCAAAAGATAGTTTTAGTTACAGCTGCTTGCAAACACCAGTCGTCACTGATTTCAGCCCAAAAGAACGGACAGTTCTGGGTAAGAGACTGTTCGGTGAGATCGGTAATTTGTCTTTTGGGGTCTAGGTTACCCCACTCAATATGATAATTTTAAATTCCATCAATTTACATGCAAATTCCATAATATTCCTTTTCTTCATCCCTGAGTGAAATTCCATCGTTTACATTTTCATTGTCCATCCTCAATGAGCATCTAGGACTTTATAAGTAGTAGTAGATTTTGTGTAATCTCAAACTATAGTACATTATATCTTTTTATAGGTCCTATCACCTGGCTGAATTTTGAGTCTACAAGTGACTTCCCCGCTTTTTTTGAGTTCAAACACACACTCACACACACACACACACACACAGAGAGAGAGAGAGAGAGAGAGAGAGAGAGAGAGAGGGAGAGGGAGAGGGAGAGGGAGACAGAGAGAGACAGGGAGAGAGAGACAGAGACAGGGAGAGAGATAGACAGAGACAGAGAAACAGAGAGTCAGAGAGACAGAGACAGACTGCTTTAAATACAAAGAAGTCAACTTAAAATTTTACAATGCACATGGAACATGTAAAATGCTCACATTGATATTATATCTTTAAAAAAATACTTCAGTGCTTTTTTTTGCCTTTGTGAAATAAACATGCGTTTCATGTGTACATGGAAGCATGAACTTGTTCTTTTGAATTTTGCCTCTGAAAGTGGAAATTTTTTCCTGAGCCCAATAAAAGATAAATGAGTTGGTTCAGTTAATATGCAAATTTTGTTTGGATAAATGTTAAAATTGTATACAACAACTTGTATTTTTCTTTTAAAATGATAGGAAATGTCAATTTAACAATCAAGGGCTATAACTTTGGAAGTGAACTCACAGAAAATACTGTGTATGTTGGAAGAAAGCACTGCCCGGTTCTTCACTCAAACTTCACAGATATTACATGCCTTTTGCCCATGTTGCCTCCAGGAAGCCATGAGATCTACGTCAAAGTCAGGAATCGAGGTTTGGCATCAACAAGGTATAGCACAGATATTGGTTATAAATAATAGGACTATGGAGTGTTTGGGGCTAAGATTGTGATAAGGAAAAATTTAGACAGTAACTTTCAAATATGTCCGTTGATTGCTTTATTTACCCTTTTGTATCTCCTCATAGAAAATTTTTAAGAATTCTCATTAAGTACACAATAATACTTTAGGTTTTGACCAGACCTATTAGAACAGGTTATAAAAATAATCAGCGCAGTTGAGTTTTTTCTGTCATGTGATTCGCACGCATCCAGGAAGTGTTTTTCGACCACTTTGGGCAGTGAAAGGAGAGCAGTTGCTTATTTCTGAATTTATGGTAATTTTCTGCACTAATGTTACTCTCATTTTGTTGGGAAGATTTTCATAAGTGCTTAAACAATTCTGTAACAATTATAAATGTAAGCATGTGTTAATGGTAGACCATTGGTATAGTAAGAATATGTGGAGGAAACAACCATTCAATGGAACAGGGCAAAATTCTCCAAAAAGGTGACAGTTAAGCCAGGATCTGGCCATCTAGAGGAAGAAGTGGAGATAATTCCTCGCTCACTCTATTTCTTATGGAAAATCTGATTTTTCTTCCCTGGAACCGTCAACAGCAAAATTTCAGTTGATCTCTGAGACAATTGCTACTTCGGAATACTTTGGAGAACAGTAAACTAAGTCAATGGCTTATAAAGAAGGCAGAGAAGGCAGGTGTCAGAATAGAAGGACAGATGATTGCCCCAAATCTTACAGGCAGTGAGGACCAGTAAGCATCATCTCTAGACCTGCATCCCCTATTCGAATTACTGGTAGGAATACACAACACTTTTGAAAATCTACTGGCTTCCTGGCTGATATTACGTACAAAGTCAAACTCAAATTGTGTATTTAGAGTAGCTGAAGAAATGCCAATTAAGCATGCTAAAGGAGTTCAATAAAGCAGTACAAAACCTCTTTAGAATCTACACTGTGGCGTCATGGTAGGACCCAGGATAAAGGAGTTGAATCCTCTGTATCAGGTCAGAGCATTGCACAGTTTGATAAAGCCCTACTTGTCTTTAATAAAACAAAGTAAATAAGTGTTTTCCCTGAAATAATAAGAGGTCTTGACAAGTCTTCAACAACTAGAAAAAATTAAGCTAAATTGCACAAAGATTAATTATCTCTATAATATATGGAATTTTGTTGCTACTTTTAAACATGTACACCTGTCTTCTCTTTTTACTATTGTAAAATTTTAAAATATTTTAAGGAATTCCATTTGTTTCTTGTGACTTCGTTTCTTAAAATCGTATTTCCTTTACAATTTTAAGACTTCACATCTCACATAGTCCTGCTATTAGAGTTTTCAAAACCCTGGTTTTCAATATATATATATATATATATATATATATATATATATATATAACCAAAGTGAAGATAATTACCAGATTATCTGGTCTGAAAAAGTAATGTCTAATTACCTATGTATTTAATTATTTCCTATTCCGAAAAACACTGTGGAGAGAGGAAAGGAAGCTTATTGGAAATCTGTTCTCTTGTCTTTTTCAGGAACAAGTTAAATGCTTCCGTACTGTACATTTTGGAAGTCACCCACATGTTTCCCCAGAGAGGTTCTTTGTATGGTGGCACTGAAATCACTATAATGGGCTTTGGGTTCAGCCCAATACCAACTGAGAATTCTGTTCTCTTAGGTAAAACCTTTGTCCTGTAGAGGTTAACTTGTTAAGGCTTCCCTTGACCAAAAGGATCTGCCGGAGGAACTGGGTTGTTATACAAATATTTTCAGTGATTTTTCTTAATAGTATAAGAAAGGGTTACACAAATAGTCTTTTTGTAAATTAATTTATGTTATAAAATATTATTATAGCTCACAAAATCTGTTACATAATAATATATGATGAATACACAGTTTTTTTTTCCCCTTTTCCTTTTTCTTTTTTCTTTTTTTAAGAAGGACTGAGGCTTCCACATTTTGGCCTTCCCTTTATTTATTTATTTTATTTATTTATTTATTTATTTATTTATTTATTTGAGCTTCATAAGGTCTGAGAGTTGTTTTTTTGGGTATTCAGAGCTTTCTGGGCCTAGTATTCAGTTACCAGTGAGTGCATACCGTGTGTGTTCTTTTGTGACTAGGCTACCTTTGTGACTAGGTTACCTCACTCTGGATGATATTTTCTAGTTCCATCCATTTGCCTAGGAATTTCATAAAGCCACTGTTTTTTAATAGCTGAGTAGTACTCCATTGTGTAAATACATCACAATTTCTGTATCTATTCCTTTATTGAAGGACATCTGGGTTCTTTCCAGCTTCTGGCTATTATAAATAAGGCTGCTATGAACATGGTAGAGCATGTGTCCTTACACAAAGTTTTAATTGATTTCCTATATGATAATGTGTTGGGGGAAGGTTTGTGCATGTTGGTACTCATATGAGGTCAAAGGAGGACACTGGATACCCTAGAGCTGGAGTTATAGGTAGTTGTGAGCCACTGGATATAGGTGATGGGAACTCAACGTGGAGCTTCTGCAAAAGCAGCAAGAACTCCTCTCTTCAATACGTTTTCTCCTTAATGTAGAAAAGACCAAATGTTTGTGTTTAGAGGGATAATAAGACAGTGAACAGCTCTGCTTTTGAATCCTTCATTGTCATTGTCTTTAATGTGAATGGAAGTCTTGTGTGAAAACACACACTCAAACATTATCCGTGTCAGGGGCAAAGTACCAAAGATCCACCTGTGTGATACAGAGCTTCGTTAAGCGATGGCTCTTTACTACTGATGTACCACTTCTATAGTTCACAAAACACAACTGATAATGTTTTCCCTGCCTTTCTACTTTCAGGTTCCTTCCCATGCGACATTAAATCATCATCAGAAAATGTCATCAAATGTACTCTTCATTCAACTGGGACTGTATTCAGAATTACCAACAATGGCTCACACTTAGGTACCAACCAAGACTTTTATTTATTTATTTATTTATTTATTTATTTATTTATTTATCTATCTATTTATTGTTGTAAGCAAAGCGAAGGAGAGCATTAAAGTTTTCTTTAGGACATGTAGCTGCCAACGAATATTTATGTGTAGAAAAAAAAAAGGAAAAAGAAAAGAATTTATGCTGAGATTAGGTTGATTTTATTTTGTATTTCAAGTTCTTAAGAGATTCAATGTTGTTGATTTTATACTTTTGTAGTGATCTCCGTATGAGATTAAAAGCCCCATTCTTACTACATATGTAGTAACATACATCATGAGCTCAAGTAGAGAAGGCCAGGCTTTATAATCTCATGCTTGGAATTTCCAGTGATTTTGTTGCCGTCCAGTAGCTCCGGAGTGACTGCTTATTACCAGTCACAAGTTTCAGAATAAGTATTCAAGTTGAAAGTATTAGCATGTCCAGTTGTTTCCAAGATTTCCTCTGTGTAAAGAGTTGATAAGTACATTAGAAGCACTTCATGCAATGTTTCTTGAGCAACCAGTCTATTCACTGTGCCTTGGTCACCTCTCCAGGGTCGTTAGTTACAATTTATTTCTTCCTTTGCACATCATGATCTTGCTTTCAGGTAATCTTGGTTTTCTTTTGGTTGAGTTTAAATTATGTACAAACATAAATGTACAATACTAACTTGAAAGTTGTTCATACTTTATAAGAGTGGCTGTTTTCATGGTAAATTATTAAAACATTTCTTTTTTTTTTCTTTTAAAATCCGCCTCAATTTTTGCTCCCAGTGCATGGTCTAGGTTATTCCTGGTCCCCATCAGTCTTAAATGTGACTGTGGGTGATACTGTGGTGTGGTCCTGGCAAGCACACCCCTTTCTTAGGGGTATAGGGTACAGAGTTTTCTCGGTCTCCAGTCCCGGAAGTGTTACTTATGATGGCAAAGGATTTACAAATGGAAAGCGAAAATCTGCATCAGGTATGATTCTGTTTGGCTGGAGTTTACATTGGGCTTCTTTTTCTTAGTCATAGTAAATATGTTTATGTGAATTAGTCTTACAACTAAAACCAGCAATTAGTTTACTTGGCATTTTATGCCTATTGAAAAAAATATTATATAAATAAAGCCATGCAATTATCTTAAACGTACTAAGATGTTTAGTATGCTATGTCTGGTCTTTAGTATCCTTCTTGATTGCATGATAATTGAGCAACTGAATCATGTGTTTGCAACATAGCACAATAAAAACAGGACTATGTGTTTTATTCACACTAACCTGATAATAAGCAATGAACTTTTGCTGGGTTGTAATGAGCTTATTAGAGTTTCTTATAGGACAGCTAAGTATGCGTGTGCCTTCAGACAACTGTGTTTGTAATGGTATATTTAAATCTTTGTTGCATTTTTTTTCTTAAAGTTTGATAAATTGGGGCAGAGTTTCCATGGTTTTCTCTAAAAAGAAAAGCTGGGTCTCGCCTTTCTTGTACGCAGTTTCATTATCAAAATTAAAACCAAGCAAACAGAAGAAAGTCTTCATTCTCTGTAAGAGGAAAGTAGCCTCATTCTCTGCTACTTCCTATTGCATTGTGAGGCACATAAAAAAAAAATAAGGAAATTGTCATCTGCACTTGCATTGAAATGACAATTTCCAATTTCCTCCCCTAGTTTTCGAAGCTCCATTAATTGCCTGTGTCTCTTGTGTATAATCCTATTTTACGGCAGGTTCATTTTCTTACCAGTTTACTTCTCCTGGAATTCATCACTACAGCAGTGGCTATGTTGATGAGTCTCACTCCATAGCTCTCCAAGGGGTCATTCACGTTTCTCCAGCAGAAACCAGGCACATTCCCCTACACCTATTTGTGGGCAACACTCAAGCAACATATGCTCCAGGTAAGATGGTTAGACAGAGAAACTCCACCAGGTGACCTGGCTTAACGTGACCTTTGTAGAGCAGATGTCAAATGACTGGGTCCACCTGCGTTTGTCTCTTCCTAAGGCTAGAGTTTATTATGTAAGATTACTAATTAATTAGTATTTTTATACATCAGCCAAAATACGGTTTCAAATTAATTTAAAAAATTACAGATCTCCGGAATTTAAAACCATCTACCCCCTTCATTAATGTAAACAGTTACAGAGTCTAAATAGAGTTCTTGCTCTAGGACAGTGTGCTTGGCTTACAAATGATCCTTTTGTCTAAAGCAGGTCCTGCACATTTACACTTGGCCAGTACTGCATCAGGCTGCCTAGCAACAGAACCCCTGTGTGTCCTGAATGGTACAAGGGTTAAACATCCAAATAAATTATTCTTCGAGCTCTCAAATTGCATTTCACCCTCTATAATCAACATTACTCCCTCTACCGGAACAGCAAATGAACTCATAACTATCACTGGACACGGCTTCAGTAATCTTACATGTGCTAATAAGGTAAGAAAATAGAATCTTTTCTTCTCAGTGCCCATATTCTCAATGAAAATAACATGTTTTGACCACAATCCCCTGGAATAAGTTCATCAGATTTATGACCTATAACTTGCATATTACTAATTCACTTGAAGTTTACCATTGCACATATATGTGTATATTTTAATAAGACATTAATGGAGTTATACACTTCTGACTGGAATAAGTTTTAGAATATGTCATGGTCATAAAGGAAACATCACTGGACATCACCCACTTCCTTCACCCATTTCTGCAGCTTTCATCCATATTGGTTACTGCTAATCTGTTTTCACTCTATAGAGAGTTGCCTATTCTAAACATTTTTCTACAATATGAAGCTTTTTGTGAACATGTAATTTCCCTTGGCATAATATGCTGAAAGTTTATGCATGTTTCTTTTCATGAATGAATAAATACATTGGCATATGACATGTATATCACATAGGGTCTGTTCACTCATCCAATTGATGGCTATTTAGGTTTTTTACTTTTTGGATAATGTGAATAACTCAGTTATTAACACACTTGTAAAACCATGATGTAAAGTCAATTTTAATATATGTCTTTGTCAATTTCCCAAATTAATTTTATGAATACAAATGTTCACAGAATTACCGCTTTAAAGATATAATTGTTTCTAATACAAACATGAAATACATATGAGATTAATGCATTTTATTGCATATTCATTTTTCTTCCAGGTTACAATTGGTAGCTACCCTTGTGTCGTAGAAGAAAGTAGCGAAAATTCTATTATGTGTCATATCGACCCTCAAAACTCAATGGACGTTGGCATTAGAGAAATTGTTACTTTGATTGTGTACAACCTGGGTGCTGCTCTCAACACACTGGCCAACGAATTCGACAGGCGGTTTGTACTTTTGCCACACATAGATGTGGTGATGCCGAACGCAGGGTCAACTACAGGGATGACAAGGGTGACCATACAAGGTTCTGGATTCATGGCTTCTTCTGCAGGTGTAGAAGTGTTTATGGGTGATTTCCCATGTAAAGTTCTAACTGTGACCTATACAGCCATTGAATGTGAGACATCTCCTGCTCCCCATCAACTCGTCCCTGTAGAGCTTCTAATACATGGAGTACTTGCCCAATGTCAGGGCAACTGCAGCTTTTCATATTTAGAAAACCTTGCTCCTCGTGTGACAGAAGTCTTCCCAAACTCGATCCAAGGATCTGGAAATGTCCTTATCAAGGGCGAGGGTTTCGGGACAGTGTTGGAAGAGATTTCTGTATTTATTGGAGGCCAACAGTTCACAGTTGTAGATGTTAATGAAAACAATATCACTGCTCTCATGACTCCATTAGCAGCTGGACTTCACTCTCTTGGTGTTGTTGTTGGTTCTAAGGGCTTGGCTCTGGGAAACCTCACTGTCAGCAGCCCTGCGGCAGCTTCTGTCTCCCCAGCCTCTGGAAGCATTGCTGGTGGAACAACGTTGATCATCACAGGCAGTGGCTTTTCTCCCGGAAACACCACAGTTACTGTTGGGGCTCACCCTTGTCACATTATGTCCATCAACTCCAGTGAGGTCCACTGCAGCACCCCAGCTGGGAGAACTGGTACAGCCAAGCTGAGCATCCATGTTAATGATGTCACTTACCCACCTTTGTCATTTACATATGCCACGGAGGACACTCCATTTCTCAAAAGAATCATCCCTAATAGAGGTACTCCAGCCTCCATGTGCCTTTTTATTTATCGTATTGATGTCACATTACAGTTATATTAATTATTATGCTGCTATTAAATTAAGTATGGTTTAACAAAGTTCTTCAGCCAATTAATATAATGCTCGGGATTCAAGTTCTGTGCAGTCTTTTTTTTTTTCTGATTTTATTGGAAATATTTTATTTGCATTTAAAATGTTATCTCCTTTCCTGGAGATTAAGAAAATAAAAGTATTATTTTATCAAAAAAGGAGATAAAATGAACATTTGGGCTTTGTTTATATTTAACTTAAAGACTTAACATCAATATTTACTTTAAAAATCATTAAATTAGTTCCCTTCACTCAACTTTCTACTATCACTGATTATATATTATGACATATGTGTTCCCAAAATGTAGCTACTAAAAATACTTGAGTAACAGAAAGTATAGCTCGTTCTCAGAAAGAAATGCTACAAATGAGAAAATGGCACAAAATGCAAAGACTCCTGCTCAGAAATCCATAGCCTTTCCCCCCTTTTCTCTACCAGACTAAAGAGGTAATTTATAAGTTGTCATAGATGGAAGGGCAGGAAAACAACAAACATTGAGATAAGTCACTTGTAGTGAATAGGCTGGTATATTCTGTATAAAAAATGTACAAAGCACATCATGTGTACTGTTATATATACTTTTAAGATGCAGGGTATTGTTTTGGTTTGGTTTGGTTTTGTTTTTTCAAGACAGGATTTTTCTGTGTTTCCCTGGCTGTCCTGAAAGTTGCTGTGTAAAAAAGGCTAGCCTCAAAGATCCACCTACCTCTGCCTGTTGGATGCTGGTTGTCAAGGCGTGCCTGGACCAGCTGGCTACAATTTTATTCACAGCTACATATCGTTCAGTGGATATAGAGAAAAGCCTTAGCAGGAGTTATGTATTTATATGGCTTCCTTCTTGTTTTTAGGTCTGCCAGGAACTGAAGTTGAAATAACCGGGTCTAATCTGGGATTTGTTATCTCCGATGTTTCAGTGATGATCAAAGGAAGTATATGTAATGTGACAGCTGTCAATGACACTGTGTTGCAGTGCACTGTGGGAGAACATTCGGGGGGCATTTTCCCTGTGATGATGCTTCATAAGACAAAAGGCTATGCAGTCTCCTCTGTTGTATTTGAGTACCCGCTTTCTATTCAGAATATTTATCCAATACAAGGTGATCAGATAACTTACATTACTTCAGCACTCATTTAGAAACAATATGATCTTAAGGTCCTGCTATAATTTGGACTTCTTATAAAGATAAAAATACTCACCTTCATTTGTCCAATGGAGTATTAACCAATTATTTCAAAATGATAGCTTTTTTTTTCTCTTACTGCTCTATCGTTTAATTAAAAGTTTTCCAATTTTAAACTCTAAAGTTACCCGTGGAAATTTAAAATAATCTTGAGTATAACAGGAAGACAATTATTTCCACAGAAAACAGTTTCTAGTTGGAAATTAATGGTTAAAAACCTCTAAAAAGTATGATGAAAATACTCAATTAGTAATGTCTCATGTATGTTTTGAGTACTCTAAAATTCTTTGTAACATCTTATTTAAATTAAATTTTATTTTTCCAGCTTTATTTACTTAACAGAAAGTCACATCTATTCATTTAAAACTTAAAAGAGTACCATTAAAAGATATTTGGTTTTGTTAATAATATAATAGGTTTTGGATCTAAGTTTCATAAGTAACTTCCTGTACGGGTATTTAACTAAAGCAAATGTGTGCAGAGAGGACATTCCCAGCACATTTGCCAGCTTCTCCTTGTATTCGTCTTCTTCAGGGAGCTTTGGTGGTGGGCAAACCTTGACTGTAACTGGCATGGGATTTGATCCATGGAATTCAACTGTATTGGTCTGTAGCTCTGAATGTGCCGTAGACAAACCCAGATCTGACTCTACAATGCTATTCTGTGAGATTCCACCTAATAACAGTAAGTACTCAAATAAATAAATAAATAAATAAATAAATAAATAAATAAATAAATATATAAATAATCACAGCCTGTGAGAAACACTAATTTTAGAATTACAGCCTTTTCTCAGGTGGTTGAACACTTAGGAAGTAATTGAGTCCTATTTATGACCATTCTGACTTCAAGCATCTGGATCAGAACTGTATTTTTTTTACCTGTGTAAATCTGAGAACTTTGGTTTGGACCTCAATGGATGGCTCTTAGTTTAGCATTCAAATAGAGAGCATGCTGTTAGTTCTTGTTATTCATAATTTCTTTAAAGGCAGTTAAAGGGTGCTGAGGGAGAGAAAACGTTTTCTCCAGAGAGAAGGACACCAGCTGGTGTGTTCTTTTCTATCAAACGGTCATCCCAGAAAACATACATACAAGTAACCCCATACAGACTGATCATGTTGTATTTAGAAATATATATGTATATATTTGAATATATGTGAACGTGAGAGCAATTAGTGGGTAAAGGTCATAAACGTGAAAGAGAGCAAAGAAGGGTATATGGGAGGGTTTAAAGGGAAGGAAAACTGGGGGAAGTTATGTGCTTATAGCATAACCTCAAAAAAAAAAGTTATGTTAAAAGATGAATACCTGTAAAGCTTTTGTGTATTAACCTTGGCAGTCATCAAAAGGATTTGAGCCTTAAACATGGGGGAGAGTTTGACCCCCTCTCTATCTCAGATTTTGATCTATCAAATTGGTTTTAGCATAGAGGCAGGCATTCTTCACAGGATTATTGTGAGGTTAACATGTGTGTATCTACATATTTCTATATATAGATATAGATATATCTGAATCATGATATGTGATTTGTTGTTATTATACTAATTGAAAAATAAAACCTGAGCCCTGAGTAATCCTAAATCTCAAATTTTACCACTTTCTTTTTATCTACAGCCATATAAGTAAACTTCTCCCTACTACAATTTATTATTATTATTATTATTATTATTATTATTATTATTATTATTATTATTATTATTAAATGGAGATTTTATTAGCCTTAATTTGGCTGGTTGTGAATGTCAACTATCTAGTACTGTGTAGATATTTTTTTATTATTATCTTACAAATTAGGAGGAGAATTTAGTTTGTTAGTTAGTTATGGTTTTTTTCGGGGTGGGGGAATTTGAGACAGGGTTTGTATGTGTAGCCTCAGCTCTCCTGAAACTCACAATGTAGACCAGGCTGTCTCAAATCCAGAGATCAGCCTACTTCTTCCTCCAGAGTTCTGGGATTAAAGGTGTATGCCATCACCCCCTGGCAGCTAAATTTAAGACCATCTTAAAGTGAAATTTTAGACAAATAAAAAATATACTTCACGTGCAAATGTTTTAACATAACATTTAGTAACGTTGTGAACTTTGTTTTTACTTGATATTTTTATGAACATTTAGCTCACTTGATGTTTTGGCTTAATTAAGGTTTGGTCAGTTCGACACCTGAGTTGGTGCTTAGTGTTAGTTTGCAGTAGTACTGTGGAAAATGACAGGTTGCAGGTCCTAATGCTGGTTCCTCCTCTTCTTGTCATTTTGCATGGGCTTCTTGTGTGCTTCAGCTCCTCCCGTGCTTCCTTGTTGCCTGTGTTTCTGCACCTACCTTTCCGGCTCCAATTTGCAATGTTAGACCTCCTAGTGCGGCAAAACTAAGCTGACAGGTCTACAGAATTGTCCATAAGAGAAATCTGAGTGTTTTTCTTCCCCCTTCCCTGGTTAATAGAGTATAAAGACTATGTGATATCTTTAAACCGTTGCTCGAGGATCTTGCTAATTCAATTTTATCCTGTATGCATTATGAAGTGTTCATTGGAAAACCAAGACTATACTAAAAATATTTTGAAGTTTTTGCAATGAATCTGGGCTTGATGGTAGAGTTCTACTCAGTTTGACTCCCTTCTCGTAGGTGAGGGACCTGCTCAAGTCTGTGGAGTGAGCGTGGCCAACGGGAAAGACTCATCTCAATCCACGATGCTATTTACATACATGCTGACCCTGACTCCACTCATCACTGAGATTTCTCCCAGGAGAGGCAGCACTGCTGGAGGCATCAGGCTTACAGTCACGGGATCTGGATTCAGGTATCGTCTTAACACAGGTACACATCAACCTGCTTCTGGAGGCAAGGCTTCACACTTGCTCTCCTCTTTGCCTCACAGCAATCAAGTAGAGGCTTGTGGTGTGGACCATCTTTGTTTGTAAGCCAGGCTTGAGGTACAAAATAGTACTAGCAATAACATTAACTGAATACATACTCTGTGCTAGGGACCCTCCTACCCACAGAAGGTTCCTCCTTTACCGTATAAGGTGTTTTTATTCCACTTTATTGAGGAGGTTCAAGTAAAAGAGATGGAATGGTTTGCTCCAAATCTAGCATTAAGTTTACAAACATAAATCATCTCTTATGCCTTCCCCATCTGCTCATCTCTAATCGCAACATGTTTCATTGGTCCAAAGAAACATCTTTTCCTTCATCAAACCTATTCTTTTTCAACCAGCCAGGATCTTTTTCTGATGCCATGACTTAGCTGTACTGCCCTCTTTCTTCAGTGGAGAAAGCTGACTTCAAAGTATTTAATTCTTTAATTTCCCAAGCACTTACAAATACTTTGAACATACATTTCAAGTACAGTTTAAATTCTAAGGCTTGTGACTGTGCTAAAAATGTTGCAAAGGAAAAAAGATCATGAGCAAAATGCACCTGTTGGAGTCAATAAAGCATTGTGATACCTTAAACCTAGGCAGCGTTTCCTTTACAATTGGAATACTTACTGGTTTGTACATTTCTACTCCCTGACTTCTTAAAGTCTTGACTTTTTCTCAACAAATACTTCTGAATCTTAATATGGTATCAGCCTGCTGTTTGACAAACCATATTATCACTGCTTTTCCAGAAACTTCTGAATGCAGGGCTTTCAATATATGAAGTAGAAATTTAAGGTAATCATGTATCGTCAACGTATTCTTCCTTCTACAGTGAAAACACACAGGATGTTCAAGTCACCATAGCCAACAGCAAATGTGATATTCAATATTCCAACAAGACACATATCGTCTGCATAACAAGTGTTCATGTTCCTTCAGGGTGGGCTCCAGTTCGTGTCAACATCAAGAACGTTGGCACGGCCAAACTGGTAATGACAGTTAAGTATATAACCACAACAATGACAGTCTAGTAGGCTGGAGGTGGGCTGATTACTAATACATATCTTGCTGAATGTCTCCAACAGATAATTGAACTGTACCTACATCAAACTTGAGCAACATACATTTTTTTTGTTCTTTATTCTTCATGTTTTATTTGATATTTTAATTATTCTGTCTGTGGAATTATTAATAACGGATTTTAGCTTTGTTATTATCATGAAATAATTGAGTTACCTATAACGTCTGAAAATTGAGTTCTACTTTATTATTTAGAGAAATATATCCTGTTTCAGATTTTCTTTCTTTGAGAAATTTTTTGATTAATTCTCTTAACTTTATGGCTTCTTGTACTCTGTTCCAGGAGAATGCTGACTTCTTATATGCTGATGTTTGGTCAGCCAACTCCTCATGGGGAGGAAAACCACCACCAGAAGAAGGGTCATTTGCTGTTATTACAAAAGGACAGATAATTCTACTGGACCAAAGTACTCCTATTCTGAAAATGTTACTCATTCAAGGTAAGTATGTAAATATTTATATATTAGACTCTGCTGATTATTTTTCTCAGTGCACTCAAAAGCCATGATTATGAGCATTTGTCTTTGAGTTAGGCTTTTAGAATCTGCTTGTGATTATGACATTATTTTGTATGTTTCCAGTAGCACTCTTTAAACTTTGTTTAATGAAATTATTTTTTCCCTTCAGTGATAATAGGGGAGGGTGGGGACATCTCAATGTCTTTCGTATTTAATTGATTAAAATAACATCATTTCCCATGCCAAAAAAATACTAAGGTAGTGGATTCCAGAGGCCACAACATTTATGAGTTTGCTCACATCCTTCTTAACAAATCCTGACACCCCTAGTGTAGTGCTTGTTTTGTGAACCATGAAAGACAATAAAGGAAACATTTCTGATGTAATCACACTAGGGTTTTCTTTTCTCTTTTTCTTTTCTTTTCTTTCCTTTCTTTCTTTCTTTCTTTCTTTCTTTCTTTCTTTCTTTCTTTTTCTTTCTTTCTTTTTTGGTATTTTCCTTACTTACATTTCAGATGTTATCCTCTTTCCCAGTTTCCTCTCCAGAGTTCTCCTATCCTATTCCCTCTTCCCCTGCTTCTATTAGAGTATACCCCTAAGAACCCATTCTCTCTCATCTCCCTGCCTTAGCATTCACCTACACTGGGGTACTGAACCTTCACAGGGGCAAGAACCTCTCCTCTCATTGATGCCTGACAAGGCCATCCTCTGCTACATATGTTGCTGGAACCATGGATCCCTCCACGAAAACTCTTTGTTTGTTGTTTTAGTCTCTGGGAACTCTGGGGGGGGGTGTCTTGTTGGTTGATATTGTTCTTTCTGTGGGGTTGCAAAACGCTTAAGCTCCTTCAGTCCTTTTTCAAACTTCTTCATTAGAGACCCCATTCTCTGTCAAATGGTTGAGAGCATCCAACTCTGTATTTCTCAGGCTCTGGCAGAGCCTCTCATGAGACAGCTATATTAGGTACCTGTCAGCATGTATTTCTTAGCATAGACAATATTGTCTCAGTTTGGAGGATGGATTCCCACAGTCTCTGAATAGCCTTTCCTTCAATCTCTGCTCCAAACTTTGTATTTGTATTTTCTCCTGTGAATATTTTGTTCCCCATTTTTAAGAAGGACTGAAGCATCCCCTCTTTGGTCTTCCAACTTTTTGAGCTACATGTGGTCCTTGGATTGTATCTTTGGTAATCTGAGCTTTTGGGCTAATATCCAATTATCAGTGAGGGCATACCATGTGTGTTCTTTTGTGACTGAGCTACTTCACTCACGATAATATTTTCTAGTTCCATCTATTTGCCTAAGAATTCCATGAAGTCATTGTTTTTAAAAGCTGAGTAGTAGCTCATTGTGTAAATATACCACATTTCCTGTATCCATTATCAGATGTTGATGGGCATCTGGGTTCTTTCCAGCTCCTGGCTATTGCAAAAAAGACTGATATGAACAGAGTGGAGTATGTTTCTCTGTTGTATGTTGGAGCATCTTTTGTGTATATGCCTAGGAGTGGTATAGCTGGGTACTCAGGTAGTATTATGTTCAATTTTCTGAGGAACCTCCAGACTAATTTCCAGAGTGGTTTTACCAGATTATAATCCCATCAACAATGGAGGAGTGCTTCCCTTTCTACACATAATTTCCAGCATCTGCTGTCACCTGAGTCTTTGATGTTAGCTTATCTGACTGGTGTGAGGTGGAATCAAACACATGATCATCTCATTAGATGCTTAGAAAGCATTTGACAAAATTCAACACCTTCATCTTAAAAGTTTGGAAATATCATGAATTCAAGGCTCATACCCAAACATAGTAAAAGAAATATACAGAAAACCAGTAGCCAACAACAAACAAATGCAGAAAAATTTTAAGTAATCCCACTAAAATCAGGAACTAAACAAAGCTACCTCCTCTTTCCCTACCTATTCAATATAGTACTCGAAGTCCTAGCCAGTGCAATTAGAAAACCAAAAGAGCTCAAGTGGATACAAATTGGAAAAGAAGAAGTCAAAATATCACTATTTGCAGATGATATAATAGTATACTTTAGTGACCCCAAAAATTCCACCAGAAAACTTCTATACTTGATAAACAACTTCAGCAAAGTTACTATATATAAAATTAACTTAAAAATAAATCAGTACTCTTCCACTACTCAAAGGACAAACAGGTTGAGAAAAAATTAAGGAAATGACACTCTTCACAATATGAAAAAACAATATAAAATAGCTTGATGTGACTCTATCCAAGCAAGTGAAAGATCTACATGACAAGAACTTCAAGTCTCCAAAGTAAGAAATTAAAGAAGATCTTAGAAGATGGAAAGATCACCCATGTTCTTTGATTGGCAGGATTAATATAGTAAAAATGTCCATCTTGCCAAAAGCAATTTACAGATTTCAATGCAATCTCCATTAAAATCCCAACTCAATTTTTTATAAAGTTGGAAAAAGCAATTTGCAAATTCACTTGGAATAACAAAAAACCCAGGACAGCAAAAACTCTCTCAACAATAAAAGAACTTCTGGAAAATCACAACCCCCAACCTCAAGCTGTATTACAGATCAACTGTGATAAAAACCTGTATGGTATTGGTATAGAGACAGGCAGGTAGATCAATGGAAATAGAATTGAAGACCCAGAAATGAATGCATGTATCTATGGTCACTTGATCTTTGACAAAGGAACTAAAACCATCCAGTGGACAAAAGACAGCATTTTAAACACATGGTGCTGGTTCAACTGGAGGTTAGCATGCAAAAGAATGCAAGTATATCCATTCTTATCACCTTGTATAAAGCTCAAGTGGATCAATGATATACTGAAATTAATAGAGGAGAAAGTGGGGAAGAGCCTTGAACACTTAGGCACAGGGGAGATTTTTCTGAATAGAACACCAGTGGCTTATGCTCTAAGATCAAGAATAAACAAATGGGACCAGAAAATTGCATAGCTTCTGCAGGGCAAAGGACATTGTCCATAGGAAAAAAAATGACAACCAACATATTGAGAAAAAAGTCTTTACCAACCCGTCATCCAATTTCTGTACCCAAGATGTAGTTTCTAAGTAGAAGCTGACTATAGTGTTCCTCTCTTTTGCCCATGAACTTGCCTTCAGTTGTGATGTGGGTTCTCTTTGTTTTTTTTTTGTTTTTGTTTTTTTTTTTTTTGGTATTCTGTATCTATTATGAAAATTAAATAATCATAGCAATTCCAATTATATGTAAAAATAATAAACAGCAATAATAAACTGCTTGGAGATTTTGTGTATAAACTTTGGCAGAATGATCTTATATGCTCAAAGACTTCTGTAATTTTGTGATCTTTTTAAAGCTTCTACAATTATAAAAATCTTTGTAATCTGAAGTCATTAAAGAATCAGATCATAGGTAAAGTTGTACTATCTTCAAAGTGACATTGATTTTATAAAAAGGCATCTTAGTATATTCCTAATGATGCTAGTCAACCTATTGTCATGGCACAAAATAGTAAAACTTTCAGAGCTATTTTTTTTTTTAAAAGATGAGAACTAATGTTGACATCAGAATCATTTCTATAAAGATTACTATGTCTCTTTTATATTTGGAAGTCTTGTTTTATGGAATTATTCTATGTAGTTGCACTGTTTAATTATAACCATTTGCTTTGTAAATGGTTTTTACAAACTAGTTTACCCTAGACTTTCTTTTGCTCACAACTTTTAGGGTCTTGTGACATACTAAAATTATGTGGTTCACAGGTGGTACTCTGATATTCGATGAAGCTGATATTGAACTCCAGGCAGAAAATATCCTAATCACAGATGGAGGTGTTCTTCAGGTATGGGAGACAATAGCTTCATTTAATTTTATTGATTAGAATATTATGCATAAACTAATAGTTAATTCTACCAAACTATTCTGAAGTTATCTCCGCTTTCATTGGCTGAATTAATGTTACAACTTTGCAGATGATTGATCTTCAGAATATTCTTGAGTTTTAGAAGAGAAAAAAAATAGTGTGTTGCCGAATTTATAAAACAAAGAGACCTCCCTGTGGCAATCGCCAGTGTATATCTGAAGGTCAGCTGTTGTATATTGATTGACGTATGAGGAAATTCAAGTCTTAGGGTTGCAGGCAGCTCTCAAGATGACACAGTTAGAAAAAGTAGACATCATCTGAGAAACAACACTGGAAGCCATCTTCTAGTCTTCGTGTGTAGAGTCAGCGGCGCTAATCACACCCAAAACATCAGGGTATCAGTGTTTCAATGGCACATAAGCTGCATTCATTTTATATTCATGTTTTCCAAGTGACTACAGCACCTACACGCATATGAAAAATGTACACACAGAAACTTAAGGCCCATGTTGAAAAAGAAAGATATGGATGACTAGACAATTCTTAAGTGGGGAAGAAAAGGAAAAATAATTTTTTTTTTTTTTTTTTTGCAAAATTAGACTTGTGAATTGTGAGTTTTAGTTTTCTGAACAAGATCTGTGGATTCTTTCAGATCGGGACAGAAGCATCCCCATTCCAACACCGGGCTGTCATTACTCTCCATGGGCATCTTAGGTCTCCTGAGCTCCCTGTATATGGCGCTAAGACATTGGGTGTGCGAGAGGGAACATTGGATCTTCACGGTAGGCTGAAGGCACTCTTGCCAGTCTTTTATCTTAGGGTAGTCTCTGCTTCTTTCTGACTCCGCCCCTTAGTCTAGAAGCTACACACAGGAGCAAGTCTCACAACCAAGGTCATGCCTTCCTTCTAGGCGATCCCCATACCCTTCTGATAGCTTTGTCTGTGGATAATCAAACACTATTGGTACCACTTATCCCTCCCTTCCATATGCTCTCCACTCGTTATTTACTGTCTGAAAGCTCACTTGTTTTGGAAGATGGTAAATTTTTCATATTTTTACTTCATCGACCAGAAACTTTCTAGAATATAAAAACAAATTTCAGCTGTACTTTCCTATATCTGTAGTTCAGGAAATTAGCATCAAATAATGCACTTTGATTATGCTTGAGGTGCTAGGGCAACACGGTTCAAACATGAACGAAATCATTTTTACACTGATGACTTCTGTATGGTGACAGTTGTAGCCTTTTGTAGATACAAAATGCTTTGAAGAGGAATACTGTGACCTTAGATGTCCAACCTGAAACTAAACATAAATCCTACTGTTATTTCTTAAATATATATATGATTTAGCTGTAGATTGTCAGTTTAAGCCATTTTACTAGTTTCATAGATTCATACATTATTATGAACGTAGATCATTATTAACCCGATTGTTCATTTTGTCTTTTTTGAGATAAGTGGTAAAATATATCAAGGTAAAATAAATCTTCCCCAAATTGACTTATTCGAATGCGGGAAGTTGTTAGTAAACCGGAAAACACTTCTGAAGAGGTGCTTTGTCTGTATGTGGTTTTCAGGTCGGCCTATTCCTGTGATCTGGACTCGCTTGGCTCATACTGCAGAGGCAGGAGACTGGACTTTAACTGTGCAAGAAGCAGTGACATGGAGGGTGGGAGACAGCATCGTGATTGCGAGCACAGGACACAGGTATCAGATGATGTTGATTTGGGATACAGAGGTTTTTTTTTTTTTTTTTATCTGTGTAAAATCTGTGTAAAAGAAGAATGATGGAAATTTCTCAAACCATTTTATTTGAACTTGAAGTATTTGGGAAAGAACCATGAGCAAGCTGGGTGGTGGTGGTGTGAATCTTTAATCCAAGCACTTGGGAGGCAGAGGCAGGAGGATATCCCTGAGTTCTAGGCCAGCCAGGTCTACATAGTGACTTCCAGGACAGCCAGGGTAACACAGAAAAAAAAATTTCTCAGAAAAACAAAACAAACAACAGAAACAAAAGCAAAACAACAAAAACAAACAAATCAGGTACATATAAACAGCTAAATCCATGTGGGTCAGATGTCAGCTTCTGTCTGATCACTGGTATGTGTTGAGTTTCCAGTGACCTAATTTGTTATAAGGACAAGTCTAAATCTGAACCATAGTAAAATTACATGTAGCAATAAAATGCTTTATTTTACCTGGTTAGGTTCTTAAGTAAGATTTTACTAGAAAGAAGAATTCTGCTCATAAAAGTCTTTTAAAAACATGGACTTGGGGCTTTAGCTAAACACATTTGTGTAAGTGAGCTTTTTTGGGATCACCAGAGGACATGACTGGGCAGCAGGCAGAATTCCCTCATCATCCTTGCTTGGCAGTGATTCTCACAGAACAAAATGAGAGGTTGCAATAGAGGAAAAAGAGAATAAATCAGTATACAATGATACTAAGCTGGCAGAACTTTCCAGAAATGCCATAGATGACACTACCTATACCCCCTAACTTTCATTTAGCCACATATTCTCGCAATTTATAAATTAAGATCTAGCATCTCTGCCCCAAGAATCTCAAAGAGCAGAAAATGAGAGGTGCGTAGCTTGATAGTCAAATTATAGACACTTAGATTGCATGCGGTTATGTTTATCCGGAAACGAAGAGTAATTATGACAAGAAACGGATCTGCCAAGCCTGTGACTGAATTTAAAAATGAAAATGCAAGATGCTATTTTTCAAGTTAAAAATAGGATTGCAGATGTTAGAGAGAGATAAATATATAGTTACAAATTTAACTTTGGAAGTGCTCATTTATCGCGCCCCTAGAAGGAAATTTAAATTATATAATGACAAAATAGAAAAGGAGGAAAATCACGGGGCTCACTAATAAAATGGGAAATCTGTATTTATGACCTTTCTATGTGGAATGAAAGATCAACTTTACAATTTAGCATAGAGCTGGTTTAAGGACACATGAATTAGATCGAGAGATGGCCTAGTTCTTAGAAGCAAGGCTCCCAGCCAAAGCATTAAGAAATATGAATTAAGGGATTTCCCACCAAATCTAATTTATGAATCTGAGAAATTTTAAAGCCAGAATCAAGGAAATTGCTTTTCTGTACCAACATTGGGTAAAGAAGAAAGGTTAGTGAACTTGAGAATTGGGGGATTAGTTATGGGAGGAATCAAAGAAAAATGAGTACAACTTTGTAGTTATATTTTAATTAAATACAAAATATTTCAAATTTGTTAATGCTAAAAGAATGAAAACATGTTTTTTTGTGGGTATTGGGCTGTGTCTGTTCCTAACAATAAGGCTCACCATAGCCATTCCTAGGTCTCTCTCGGTTTCCTTAGAATTTCATACTATTCTCAGGTAGTACTATGTCCAATTTTCTGAGGAACCAACAGACTGATTTCTAGAGCAGTTGTACCAACTTGCAATCCCACCAACAATGGAGGAGTATTCCTCTTTCTCCATATCCTGGCCAACATCTGCTGTCACCTGAGTTTTTGGTCTTAGCCATTCTGACTGGTGTGAGGTGGAGTCTCAGGGTGGTTTTGATTTGTATTTCCCTGATTGAGGATGTTTTTTTTTTTTTTCTTTAGGTAATTCTCAGCCATTCAATATTTATCTTACTTAGGGTTTCTATTCCTGCACAAACATCATGACCAAGAAGCAAGTTGGGGAGGAAAGGGTTTATTCAGCTTACACTTCCACATTGCTGTTCATCACCAAAGGAAGTCAGGACTGGAACTCAAGCAGGTCAGGAAGCAGGAGCTGATGCAGAGGCCATGGAGGGATGTTACTTACTGACTTGCTTCCCTTGGCTTGCTCAGCTTGCTTTCTTATAGAACCCAGGTCTACCAGCCCAGGGATGGCACCACCCACAATGGGCTGGGCCAGGGATGGCTCCAGCCACAATGGGCTGGGCCAGGGATGGCTCCAGCCACAATGGGCTGGGCCAGGGATGGCTCCACCCACAATGGGCTGTGCCCTCCCGCCTTGATCACTAGTTGAGAAAATGCCTTACAGCTGGATCTCATGGAGGCAGTTCAAGAGAGGCTCCTTTCTCTGTGATAACTCCAGCTTGTGTCAAGTTGACACACAAAAGCATCCAGTACAATATTGTTCAGTTGAGAATTCTTTGTTTAGCTCTGTATCCCATTTTTAATAGGGTTATTTGGTTCTCTGCAGTCTAACTTCTTGAGTTCTTTGTATATATTGCACATTAGACCTCTATCAGATGTAGAATTAGTAAAATCTTTTTCCATTCTGTTAGTTGCCATTTTGTCCTAATGACAGTGCCCTTTGCCTTACAGAAGTTTTGTAATTTTATGAGGTGCCATGTGTCAGTTCTTGATCTTAGAACATAAGCCATTGGTGTTCTGTTCAGGAAAATTTCCCCAGTGCCCATGTGTTCAAGTCTCTTAAATTAGTTTGAGTGTATTTGATTTCATGTGGAGGTCCTTGATCCACTTGTACTTCAGCTTCGTGCAGGGTAATAAGAAAGGGTAGATTTGCAATCTTCTACATGCTGACCTCCAGGTGAACCAGCACCTTTTGTTGAAAATGCAGTCTTTTGTCAACTAGATAATTTTAGCTTCTTTGTCAAAGATCAAGTGACCATAGGTGTATGGGTTCATTTCTGGGTCTTCAATTCTATTCCATTGATCTACCTGCCTGTCTCTGTACAGTGGGCCAAAAGATGTTCTAACATACAACAAGGACACATGCTCCACTATGTTTATAGCAGCCTTATTTATAATAGCCAGAAGCTGGAAAGACCACAAATGTCCTTCAGCAGAGGAATGAATAGAAAATGTGGTACATTTACACAATGGAGTAATGCACTCAACTATTAAAAATGATGACTTTATGGAATACTTAGGCAAATAAATGGAACTAGAAAATAGCATCCTGAGTGAGGTAAGCCTATCAGAAAAAAACATCCATAGTATGCACTCACTGAGAAGTGGATATTAGCCTCAATGCTCAGAATATCCAAGATATAATTCACAGACCATATGAAGCTCAAGAAGAAGGAAGACCAAAGTGCAGATGCTTCTGTCCTTCTTAGAAGAGGGAACAAAAATATTCTCAGGAGGAAATACTGGGACAAAGTTTGGAGCAGACACTGAAGGAAAGGCCATCCAGGAACTGTCTGATCTAGGGATCCATCCCACATACAGTCACCAAACCAGACAATTTGTTGATGCCAAGAAGCATATGCTGACAGAAGCCTGGTATAGCTGTCTCCTGAAGGCTCTGCCAAAGCATGAAAAATACAGAGGCAGATGCTCACAGCCAACCACTGAAATGAGAAGGGGGTCCTTAATGGAGGAGTTAGAGAAAAGGTTGAAGAAGCTTAAGGGGTTTGAAACCCCTTAAGAACAGCAATACCAACCAACCAGAGCTTCCAGCGACTAAATCACTATCCAAAGCATACACATGGATGGACTCATAGCTGCAAACACAAATGTAATAGAGGATGGCTTTGTTGGGCATCAATGAGAGGAGAAGCCCTTGGTCCTGCCAAGGTTCAATGACCCAATGTAGGGAAATTTCAAGGCAGGGAGGTAGGAGGGGGTTGGTGAGTGGGTGAACACCCTCATAGAAGCCAGGGGATGGGGGATGGCATAGGGGAAACGGAGGGAAATCCACGAAAGGGGATAACATTTGAAATGTATATAAAATATATGTAATAATAAAAAGTAGTGCATACTACCACTTCCTTACACAACTGCAGTGAAGACTGCAGTGGGGTGATCGGCACCATAGCAAAATGTACCTCAAAGAAAGAGCTTCATAAGCGTGTGGCATCACTAAGTAAGGTCATGGCACACTTGGCACACTAGAAAGCAAGCTAGATCCCAATCTTTTAAAGAACTAAATATATGAATGTGTCCTCCATAAAATTAGCAAGACTCTCTTATTGTGGCCGGAATTTTGAGTGTATTAGAGAATAAATGACAACCGAATAATTTCTCTACTTAGAAACTTCTAGTGGCTTCAAATGTAAGAGTCTCTACTTTGTCATGATTGACACCTTGAATCTGATCCTCATTGCTGTATGAAGCTATTATTGTCTTCCAGGATGCTTGGGAACATCTCTCCCCCGTCTCCACTGGATGCCAGTAACACATCCCTTCCCTCTGAAGCTGTTTTCAGTCATTACTGCAACTAAAATGTCATTCTCATTTAAGAACCTCCAAGGATGATACTTAAAGCTATAAATGATTGCTTTTGCAGGCTCTGAACAAATATCCCACTCAGGTTTGAAATGAGTCACCACACTTACTCTCCATATGAAACATTCTTCTCAAGTATATCTCCAGCATATAGCATGACATTTTCCAAAAGCACCTCATTTTATGACCGAAGCATTCAAGTGTGTAAACCAAACACGGCGAATGTGTAAGTTAACTTTCTTTTTCTTCAAAATTTTACAGACACAGTCAGGGAGAGAATGAGAAACGGACCATCGCATTGGTATCTGCGGATGGAACGCACATAACTCTGACTCGGCCACTAAACTACACACACTTGGGAATTACCACCACACTCCCTGATGGAACTGTGTTTGAAGCCAGGGCAGAGGTTGGAATTCTTACAAGAAATATCTTAATAAGAGGGTCTGCTAATGTGGAATGGAACGACAAGATTCCATCATGTCCCGATGGATTTGACACAGGTACGCTTAGCAGCCATCGTGTGGCTGACAGTGATCATTCAGGTTTTTCAAAATATTTTGGTTTATATTGAAGTGTGCTATTTCATTGTAGACATTAAGCATGGGAACTTGGAAACACCAATCTCTTTATAGCAGTTGCAATATAATGAGAAAAATGGTCAATGCTGACTCTAAAGTGGAAGAAATGAGTGTGCTTGGAATCCACGATAAAGTCCCTTTTCTGTTCTTGTAATTTCTTACACTTTTCTGTGCTTAGAGTCCTTTATTATGCAGCCTAGATAACTTCAGCTTCACTGTGACACAGAAGCTACGTCACTTATATTTGCCAAGAAAACACAGAGTTTCAAACACAGTATTTGATGTTTTATTTCGCAAGTCTTTAACAATGCTCTCAGTATTTTCCAAAGTCTGTAGTACATGTAAGAGTCGTTTTGTTGTAGATTGATAGTCAAGTAAGTGGTTCATAGACAATGGTAACTTTATAGAAAGTGGATAAATGAAACCAAGAGATATGTGGGTAGATAAATAGATCTGTAACTTTTTAGACATGTATTCTATGGCAGTAGCAATGCCTTTGAAATTTTGGCCCAAATCATTCTGAATCATGAATTTCTGTTCTTTGCACTGTAGGATATTTTGCAACATGGGTGATCTGAGCCGATCAAATATTACGAACATTCCCATTAGAATGTCAATCAAAAATGGCTTCCAGGTGTTGTAAAAGTATTATCTGAAAACAAAATCATCCCTAGTTGTGAGCCACAGAACTATACTATGTAGCAGAAAGTATCCACATCTTTCAGTGACAAAGGACACTTCCTATTCATGCTGCATTTGTCTAGTCTAATATGGGTCAGCAGGAAGTTCGTTCCATTGTAATCATTTCAGGACTCAGACTGATGTAGGCTTTTTCTCAATATGGGTTCTCATAATCCCCAAAGCAAAGCTATGTTGCTAGAGAGTCAAACCACCAATTCACTGCAAAGGTTCTAAAACAATGTATTTTGCTTCTGTGCATGTGCCATTGGCCAAAAGTAAGTAAACAGCTCCGATGAAGTTCAAGGGAACGAGTTAGTGAAAGGGCCCAAGCATGCAGTAGAGAATTATTGGATACTGATGTCTGTTAATAATATGTTTATACTATAAAGCAGAATGTCATTTGACAAGTTATCGCAGTATTTTTAGTCATTAGTAAATAACAACAGGCTAGAGTTTGTTAATGGCTTTTTTTAAGATAAGCATATGTTCTTTGGATTTTATGTTACATGGTCAGCTTCCTGATGCCATTTTATCTGCATCAAGTCTCAGAGTGGGTATGAAAGCTCTTTAAAATGAGAATTCTTCCCGTTATGCAAATCAGGCTGTCAGACTCCAGTGCTGTACATGCATAATTTTACATTGTGTTAATTCCCAATTTGAAGCAGAAGCTTCAGAAACAACAAACAAAATACTTCTATCATTTATTCACCCAACCATTCAAATATTATTTGGTACTATCTCTAAAAAAATGCTTTAGCATATACAAAGACAAGCACCTCATTTCCCTTTCTTATTATCTAGGAAGAAAAAGAAGATATGAATGCACAATAATTATGTTCCAGAATAAAGTTGAAAATACGTTAATAGAGAGAAACAAAATAAGTATAAGGAAATTTTAACCAGTATTATTGCTGGAAAGTCTTGAATAATTTTAAATATCTTCAAACCTTCTTAAAGGGGAATTTGCTACACAGACATGCTTTCAAGGGAAGTTTGGAGAAGAAATGGGAAGTGACCAGTTTGGAGGCTGTATCATGCTGCACGCTCCTTTCCCTGGGGCTGACATGGTAACCGGAAGAATAGAATATGTAGAGGTAAGGAAAGCTATTGTTCAAACACTGAGGTGTCATACAGTGACTGTGGATTGAGCTCCTGCTGTTTGCCATAATCTACATCGAATCTGATAGCACACCGGTGAATGAACAGTTTTAATGAGGTCAAATACTCATTTGATTAATCTAGATATTTGGTCTCCGTGTTTTAAAAAAAACATAAACCATGTCCGCCCAGACACACTATTGGAAACCTAATAATGGCTTCATGTTACGTCCAAAATTCAAGTCCTTTTGTGACCGTGATTTGAGCTGTTCGTGTTTGTCCCCTGTATTTTGTTCCTGTCAGATGAGCCACATGGGCCATACGTAACCACATCAGCCACCTGTCACATGTTCTTTGTTGGGTTTAAAGTGCCCCTTTCTTTATCAAAGCTTGCATACTACACTTCATTATTTCTATTGGGTGTCTTTTCAATGTTACATGAGAGGCCTCCTCTTACCAGATTTATTTGAAATTGTTACCCATACTCCTGGCTTCCTTTATTGACTCAAACTCATAATATTTTATAGATTTCACAATCCCATTTACATCTTTTTCATAGTCAGACTTGTTAACCAGAACTTACCCCTTCGTATCAAGTATTCGGTGAAGAAAGGCTTGGAGAAAGGATCAGATCCACAATATCAAAATCGATAAGCCCACTCTGGGCACACTCAAAGTCAGCACTGACACTTGCAAGGACCTCCCCTTTAGATGGATTACACATGTGACATCTGACATGTAAACAAACTGAAGTTTCCAGAATCAAATTGTCTATTCAATAATATTCGTGATAGTTAATTTTGTAGAAATAAAATTAAAATAAAGAGCTGGGGCCTGGAGAGATGGCTCAGCAGTTACCATTACTGGGTGCTGGAGAATCCTGGTTCGATTCCCAGCACCCACATGACAGCTCACAGCTGTCTGTAACTCCGGTCTCAGGGGATCTGGCATTTTTACACAGACATAGCCAGGCATATAAAAAGAACACCAAGGCATATAAAAGTAAACAAATCTAAAGAAAAAAAAACAATGCATAAATAAATAAATGGTGGTTCTGAGATTTTCTTTTCTTAGATAACAGGATTATGTTGAATTACACATGTCAACATCTTGAATATTAGATAACTAGATCATAGGCTTGAAAGAATGATTATTAACAGCTTCTAATCAGGAGCCACACCCACTTGGATTGAAAAAGACCTTTACAAGTGCGAACAAGGCCCCTGGGCTGTTTACAGTTTTTTTTTTGTTTGTTTTTGTTTTTCATCTATGAGGTTAAGTCAGTGGCAACCTCCCTAAATAATGGTAAAGACTGTGACCTTGCATATAAAACAGTACAGTATGTGGCACCTGGTAAATATCCCAAAACATTTCTTATATATGGGAATCAAAGCATTAGGGGAAAAGAAGACATTTAAAGAGCTGTATTTTGCTAAATAGAAAAGTTGAGTCATAGTTTTATTTTATTAAACAAAAAAGTTTACTTGTAGAGAAGAAGAAACAACATAGAAGAGTCAAACAGCATTGAGCATACATTAGAAGGCACAGCTACCTTGCAATAGGCCTGTTTATTAATTCTCTTAATTTACTTATGTGCCCCATTCATTCATTCCCTACCAAGGACTGTCATATTAAATTGCATTATATAAAAGATTTTATTTTATTCAGAATAAAATAGTATTTCAAATAACAGTATGAATAATGTAGAGGGTATTAATATATTCATGTCTTAATATGAAACTGGGGGTTACCTTGAAACAGAAGATTACTGAGCAGTTCTCATTTCGGGCCTGACAGGTGTACCATGCTGGCCAATCTTTTCGTTTGGGACGATACCCAATACACTGGCACCTGCTTGGAGATTTACGGTTCAAGTCGTATGTGAGAGGCTGCGCAATTCATCAAGCATACAACAGAGCTGTTACAATCCACAATACACACCACCTCCTTGTGGAGAGGAATATTATCTATGATATAAAGGGAGGGGCATTCTTCATAGAAGATGGTATTGAACACGGCAACATTCTACAATACAATCTGGCGGTCTTTGTACAGCAAAGTACCAGCCTACTAAACGATGACGTGACCCCCGCTGCATTTTGGGTAACCAACCCTAACAACACCATCCGGCACAATGTGGCTGCTGGTGGCACTCACTTTGGCTTTTGGTACAGAATGAATGACCACCCCGATGGCCCATCCTTCGACCGAAACATTTGCCAAAAGCGGATTCCACTTGGAGAATTCTTCAACAACACGGTTCATTCTCAGGGGTGGTTTGGACTGTGGATTTTTGAAGAGTATTTCCCCGTGCAAACAGGATCGTGTACGTCTACAGTGCCAGCGCCGGCTGTCTTTGACTCTCTCACCGTGTGGAACTGCCAAAAAGGAGCTGAATGGCTCAATGGGGGCGCCCTGCAGTTCCGCAACTTCGTGTTGGTGAACAACTATGAGGCCGGAATCGAGACCAAGAGGATCCTGGCTCCCTATGTTGGGGGATGGGGGGAAAGCAATGGAGCTGTGATTAAAAATGCCAAGATCGTTGGTCATCTTGATGAGCTGGGGTTGGGATCCACATTTTGCACCTCAAAAGGCCTGGTTCTCCCATTTAGCCAAGGCCTGACTGTGTCATCCGTGTATTTTATGAATTTTGACCGCCATGGCTGTGTGGCTTTAGGAGTAACATCCATCACTGGGGTTTGTAATGACAGGTGTGGAGGTTGGAGTGCCAAGTTCGATGGCATCCGGTACTTTCATGCCCCGAATAAGGCTGGCTTTCGATGGGAACACGAGGCCGTACTGATTGACGTGGATGGCTCCCTCACAGGTAATGGCGTCCTTCAATCTGTGGTTTCCAAAGTACTTTAAAGACAGACGGGGATGCTGCACGCATTAAATCCCAGCACTCGGGAGGCAGAGGCAGGTGGTTCTCTATGAGTTCTAGGCCAGCCTTGTCTACAGAGTGAGTTTCAGGACAGAAAAAGCCTGTCTCGGAAAACCAAATATATGTTTATGTGAATTTGAACTGTTAGGGCTGTACCACAGTTACACATCAGTAACTGCATCACCAGCACCACAGATTGTAATCCAGCAGTTAACTGACCTTCTGCTTTGAAAATCAAAGGAAAGCACAAAAGATTTTTTTTTAAAGAGCTCCAAACTGTCGGAAGCAGCCTCCAAATGTGCCCTTTTACCTCTTTCTAATATTGACAGTGTGGTTTTTGGATGAACGGTAGTTTGTGGAACATCTGTGGAGACACTGCTCACTGCCATTTTGATGCTAGATTTGACCATTCTGCTGTTATTTTTCATTCAGATAAAAATTTGTATTTTTAACTACCAAGTTGTGGACTCAGCCACACTCCCTACAAATAGATACAAATTCCTTCTCTGTGAAGGCAGAATAGACCCTTACTAGAACACTTTTCTTTCTTTCCTTCTTCCTTCCTTCCTTTTTTCTTGCTTTTTTTCCTTCTTTTCTTCCCTCCTTCCTTCCTTCCCTCCTTTCTTCCTTTCTTCCTTCCCTCCTTCCTTCCTTCTTCCTTTCCTTCCTTCTTCCTTCCTTCCTTTTTTCTTGCTTGCTTTCCTTCCTTCCTCCCCTCTCTTCCTCCCTCCTTCCCTCCTTTCCTTCCTTCCTTCCTTCCTTCCCTCCCTCCTTCCTTCCTTCCCTCCTTCCTTCCTTCTTCCTTTCCTTCTTTCTTCCTTCCTTCCTTTTTTCTTGCTTGCTTTCCTTCCTTCCTCCCCTCTCTCCCTCCCTCCTTCTCTCCTTTCCTTCCTTCCTTCCTTCTTTCCTTCCTTCCTTCCCTCCTTCCTTCTTCCTTTCCTTCCTTTTTCCATCCTTCCTTTTTTCTTGCTTGCATTCCTTCCTTCCTCCCCTCTCTCCCTCCCTCCTTCCCTCCTTCTTTCCTTCCTTCCTTCTTTCCTTCCTTCCTTCCTTCCTTCCTTCCTTCCTTCCTTCTTTCTTTGGTTTTTCAAGACAGGGTTTCTTTGTGTAAATTTGGCTGCCCTGGAGCTCACTGTAGACAAAACTGGCCTTGAAGTCAGAGATCTACCTGTTTCTGCCACCCAAGTGCTGGGACCACGGCCTGCCTAGAATACTTTTTAAGAGGGGCTACACGGCTGCTATCAACTCCTTTGTAATTTAATGTCTTAATTTGCATTTGCTTTAAAATGTGTCCAATAGGCAAGAATTATAAAAGAGGATATCATGTTTTTTTTTTTTCTACTCCTATTTCTGCTGTGGATTTTTTGTTTTTGGTGGTGTATGAATGCATAAAGATATATTTGGTAATCTAGTATAAAATTTAATGTACATCTCTGTAGCTTCAGAGTGGATTTTAACTTCATCAAAGTTCATTGAGATGTACGGATGTTGGATCAGGATACATTTAGTGTGTGATTTTTTGCAAGTTTTTTATAATAAAGTTTATTAAAATTTTAAATGAAATGTTAAACCTAGAAAAATCCATGTGCATCATAGTTTTTTTTATATCACTTTAAGTCACTTAAGTCATTTAAGTCAAAACATGCCACACTTTCTATAAATATCTCTGATTTCTAAAGGATTTTTATCTTTATCAATTGTCTATAATGAACTTATCTAAATAGGGTAGAAGCTTGTGTAGACGTGTTACTTGGTAACACATTTTTAAGAATGAACTGACAGGTAAACCCAGAGATCTCAGTGGCTAACACTGACAGTCTCTTTGAAAGATGAAACAGCATCCTTTTCAATGTTCACATGACCTGAGTTCTCAGTTACACTTGATGCTTTCTGCCTCCCGTTCTAACTGTGGCTTTTGGAGGGGAGAAGGTAGTGGTTCTCAGTAAAATTCTAAGTAACTTTTATTCACTAACTACAGGTTTTAAAAATTATAAAGAACAATTATTTTGCTTAGTGTCATGGTTCTTAGATCCCCAAATCTTTCCTAAGGAATTGTTTTCTCTTCAATGATCATAAAGCCAGTGTGAGATGTTTTCTAGTAACTAAGCCCATATTTGTTTGAAAGCACATGATCTGCGAGCAGGTTTGAGTCTTTCTTTGGATCTCTTTGAATCCTGAATCAAGTTACTCGGGCCGTTTTCCGTCTCTTTGACTCTGGTGCATGCGTCGGGTCTTGTGTTTCAAATATATTTGTGGTGATTCCCTTGACAGAAAAAGCCTACTGTCAAACAAATGTATCTTCGTCATTTGCAAGCAAAAATCCTATACCAACGTTTGTCGATTTTGGTGGTAATATTGTGGTCACAGGACCTATGTGTGTGGTAGGTCAGTTTATTACTTTTCTTTCGTAAAATTGGAAACATGCTATTTCTGTCCCTTCCCCAGGGCACAGAGGGCACACTGTCATTCCTCACAGCTCCTTACTGGACCCTGCGCACTGCACTCAAGAGGCTGCATGGAGCATTGGTTTTCCTGGCTCAGTCTGCGATGCCTCCGTCAGTTTTCACCGTCTAGCATTCAACAAGCCTTCGCCGGTATCTCTGCTTGAAAAAGATGTGGTTCTCTCAGACTCTTTTGGTAAGTGAATCCTGACAGGATGAGGCAAGAATTTCAGTGTTTCCCTAATTTCCTGTTACCATTTTCTTTTGTTACTTCATGGTGTTCTGAACATTGAAAAGTGCACATTTATGCTAGTCATACTCCAGGCAGGAAACCAGCTATTCAAGGTGAGTTCTTGAGAGATACATGCATACATACATGCATACATACATACACACATACATGCATACATACATGCATGCATGCATACATACATACATGCATGCATACATGCATGCATGCATGCATACATACATACATACACACATACATGCATACATACATACATACATGCATACATACATACACACACATGCATGCATGCATACATACATGCATACATACATACATACATACACACATACATACATACATGCATACATACATACATACACACATACATGCATACATGCATACATACATACATACATACACACATGCATACATGCATACATGCATACATACATGCATGCATGCATGCATACATACATGCATACATGCATACATGCATGCATACATACATACATACACACATACATGCATACACACAAACATGCATACATATATACATGCATACACACATACATGCATGCATACAAACATGCATATATACATACATGCATACATACATACACGCATACATGCATACATACATGCATACACACATGCATATATACATGCATGCATGCATACATACATACATACACACATACATCCATACATGCATACATACATACACACATACATGCATACACACATACATACATACACACATACATACATACATACATGCATGCATGCATGCATACATACATACATACACACATACATACACACACGCATGCATGCATATCCTGTTGATTGAGTAATTACCAGATACAATTATTACAGAAAGCAAGAAACTTGGCATATTGATCGAAACAAGACAGTAAGGATAGATCAAGGTCGCTCTCCTTGAAGACAAACCTTTTCTATGCTCGCTGAATGCGTGGGGGTGGATCAAGAGATACACATGAAGTCCCGGGGACTGTTGATTTGTGACAGTAATAAAATGGTTCTTTGTACACTTGGCATTATTGCCTGACTAGGTTGAAGTAATTACTCACAATCCATGTGCGACTTTTCAACCAAACGGAACTTGTAGGCTTGCCTCTTACTTCAGAAATCTTCAGCTCATAGACCTCTGCAGTTCCCTACGGTGGGTTACACTGTTGCTCATCGTCCCATTCCTACAGCAAAGGCCTGAGATAATTAACTTCTATGGAGAAAGGTGTATCTTGGCTCAGTTTTTGAGGTTCCTATTTGTAACCAGCAGGCCTAGTTAGCTGCCTCTGAGCCTGCAGCGAGGAAGTATGCCTGGTGAGGAAACATAGTAGACCCAAGCTACCGAATCCGTTCACATTCCCTTCCCACGGCCGGTTCTTAATGACACAAACACCTACCATGAGCCTGCACCTTTTAAAAGTTCTATTGCCTTTTAACTAAACATCATCAGGACTATACTTCTCACACATTGGTCTACGGAGAACAGTTGTCTGCTCTCTGGGAGGGACAGCCCTTAGTTCCTTAGTCCTTCCTAAGGATTTGTTCTGTCTCCACTATCTATAATGCCAGTAACTAAGCATATCTTTTCTGTTTACACCTCAGTCGCCCACTTTGAGCAGCTCAAATCTTCATATCTATCTATTTATAATATTCTATCTATCTATTTATTCATCTATTTAGAAACTAATGCTATTTTTAACTTCCTATGCATTGTATTCTGTTAAACCTGTTACTAGTTAAAAAATGAGTAATGCTGAAAATGCATCTACTACACATAACATTCTAAACAAGATGGCTCAGTCTAGGTTACTTTATGCATTTGCAGATACATACATTAGGCCCTAGTTTAGAAAAACATTTAACACAAGCCTGTTTTATACTAATGGCTTGAATGTATGATATAACCTATTGTATGTAACAAGTGGTAAATTATTTAAGTAACTTAAGCTAAATGTCTGTCTCCCGGGCCTCCAATGTTTATTTTTATATGAAGTATAAAGTAGCAAATATAGCCTTAATGTGATATTTAAAAATTTATAATCCAGCTGGTCCTGAAAGGAGGAAGTGAAGGAAGGCAGACTCCAAAAGGGCTTTGTCAAGTAGGCTGACTTGTAGAAACTGTCCTCTTCATTAAGGTGACACCAGACCACCAAGACTCCATATGCTCCTCTGGGGAGATAAATACAGGAACGGACTTACTTCCATCCTCTTCTTCTCTCCCAGAACAACTAGAAGGCAGAGGGTAGCAATACAGAGCATTGAGAATGGAAGATCTTCTGGGGAGATAAGTATTCGGTGCCACCACCCCTACCATTTATTATGATGGCACGGCTATTTTAGATTTGACTGGAGGCATTCTTACTTTTCCCTAGTGAACTAAAATGATCGAGTTAACCGCCATCGGCGTATCTAAGTAATGCTGATGATGCCATGCAGTAGCTTAAATCTGGATTTCATTATGGGTTTTTTCTGTCATATTAAAGATCAACACGGAACAACACTCCTCCCCTTAGTGTCTATGATAATAAATAAATAAATAAATAAATAAATTGCAGCTGAAGTTTTATGAATGGTTTCCTTTAAATAAATACTAAAATTTTAAATGATTACAAAAACATATATAGGTACGAAAATGAAAGGATAGTATTCACTATAAGCCAAATAATCAGAGAGCATCATATTAACGTACAACTCTATCCATTAGGCTACTATAGTCAACACTTCATACCACAGTTAAATGTAATATTAAACAGTGCGGGGTTTTGGTTAAAGGTATTTTATACATAATAGAATCTTTTTCTTGAAATTCCATGGACAAACTTGCTGTGGTGGCTCAGATGTTTAATCCCAGCACTTGAGAGGCAGAGAGAGTCAGATCTGTGAGTTCAAGGCCAGTCTGGTCTACAGAGCGAGTTCCAGGTCAGCCAGAATTATGCAGGAAAACCCTGTCTTGAAAAAGCCAAATAAAGTAAAATAAAATGCCACAGACTGAGCCAGTATTTGTATTTTCTTTTGCTCAGAAACAGACATATTTGCTGCTTATTTTATGCCTTTCCACAGGCACCAGCATTGTTCCCTTTCAGAAGAAGCGCCTGACCCATATGTCAGGGTGGATGGCTCTGATCCCAAATGCAAATCACATTAACTGGTATTTTAAAGGAGTGGAGCACTTAACCAACATATCATACACTTCCACATTCTACGGATTTAAGGTAAAGAGATACAGAAAACAAAACTCTCAGCCTACACTGTCTTCCTCACAAACCCATTATCTCTTTCTTTTCTGAGTGTGTGTGTGCACACGTGTGCAGGCACACCTGTTTGTGAGTTTGTATATGTATGGTGTATGTGCATGTATGTATACAGATTGGACATCTGTGACTTTATCTAGCTCTACCTTATCCCCTTGGGTCAGGTTATCTCATTCAGCCTGGCTCTAGGCTGAAGGGAGAAAGTCTCAGGTGTCCTCTGGAGTTAAAGGTGTGTGAGTCATGCCGGACATTTGCGTGAGGCTTTGGAATTTGAATTTGGGTCATTAGGCTTCCAAACCACATGCTCTTATCCATTGAGTGACTTCCTCGACCTATGAGTCAGAATGCTTTCGCTTCACAAATCCATCTTTTTTTTTTCATTTTTATTGGATATTTAGTGTATTTACATTTCAAATATTATCCCCTTTCCCAGTTCCCCCCTCTCTCATTTCTCCTCCCCCTATTTCTATAAGGGTGCTCCTCCTTCCACATATCCATGCCCACCTTACCACCCTTGTATTACCCTACCCTGGAGAAACAAGTCTTTACAGGACCAATGTCTTCTCCCATTGATGCCAGACAATGCTGTCCTTTGCTACACATGCGGCTGGAGCCATGGGTCTCTCCATGTGTACTCTTCGGTTGCAATTCTTTGCCATGTTAAGATTTTGCCTGCTTTTGTCCCTGTTACCATGCTGATAGCTGTAATTTATTGAGTCCCATGTATTAAGTGTTTGTTTGTATCACGAACCAAATAAAGATCATTATACAATGTTTTATATCTGCCTATCTGCGTCTTTGCAAATATGCATTATCCTTGGAAAGAAATAAACGTTCCATACTCTGACCTCAACTCTCCAGTGTCCAGTAAGTGTAGTCAGCATCTTGATGATGTGTTCCCTTCCACGTTCTTCTACTGATGCGGTGTGGCCCAGAAACCCTGTCTAGCAGCATTATAAATATTTAAGGTACCATAAAGAAGGTACCTTAAAACATTTACATATGCAAGACACACTTATACATTAATTTGTACATGTGAGTGAAGAACATGTGTGTGTGTGTGAGAGAGAGAGAGAGAGAGGGAGGGAGGGAGGGAGGGGGGAGGGAGGGAGAGAGAGAGGGGGAGAGAGAGGGAGGGAGGGAGGAGGGAGGGAGGGATGGAGAGAGAGAGGGGGAGAGAGAGGGAGGGAGGGGGGAGGGAGGGAGGGAGAGAGAGAGGAGGAGAGAGAGAGAGAGAGAGAGAGAGAGAGAGAGAGAGAGAGAGAGAGAGAATTAGAAAGAGAGAGAGATCCTCTCATTTCCTTGGATACAGAGCTGTCATTGTTGGCATAGGCTTACAAAAAGTCAAACAGAACATAAAAGCCAACTGAAGGGTAAACGGGGAAACCAACTTTTCACTCTCCATTGGCTAAGAACACAAGATTAAAAACTAAGTCATAATATGAAGCATTTATTGACATAAACCCAGCCACTATTTTCCTGCAAATATTTTAGGAAGAAGATTATGTAATTATATCACATAACTTCACTCAAAATCCTGATATGTTTAATGTTGTCGATATGAGGAATGGTTCCTCAAACCCATTGAACTGGAATTCTAGCAAGAATGGGGACTGGCATCTGGAAGCAAACACCAGTACTCTCTACTACTTGGGTATGTATCCATTATGTCATGTCTTACCTAATAATTTACCTAAAAGGAAGAGCAATTTCTCAATAGAAGTATGTGACATGCTGTAGCCTGTATTATCAGAACTTGATATATATTTGTTGTGTAAAAGTGATAGATATAAAATTAATTCTAGAAAAGTCTTTTAATTTAGAAAACATGTTTTTTTAAAAGATAATACTAATATAATTACTCAAGGTTCTGATGACTTTACAATATGAGAGACAAATAGAATGATAACTAATATTTTTAAAATTATTTTTAGAAAATGAAATTATTTAAGAATAAATTTAAAGTAAAAGTTAAGGTATTCTTATTTTCCATGCATGTGTGTATCTTTATTTTATGTCTTGTTCACATATGTGTATGTGCACCATGTACAAAAGGAGTTATAGACAGTTATGGGCTCCCATGTGGATGCTGGAAATAAAATCAGGTCCTCTGGAAGAGTAACCCATGCTCTTAACTTCCAAGCCACCTCTCTAATCCCTTAAGGCACTGGTGTTTGTCAAGATGTTTTTCATTCTCCTCAATACTTCATCTCAGTATACTATCTATCTTGGTGAAGTTTCCCAATACCTACTTTGTGTTTCTGAGCAAATGATATTTTCAAAATGCCAAGACGTTGTACAGAGTTGAGGACTTTCGATCACCACGTTAACACATGAACTGAAAGCCATGTTGATTGTGTGCCAGTGTCAGGGAGAAGCGAACTTCCTCAGAGCCAGCCCAACCCTGGGACGCTAGATCCTGATGTGAAGGATGTGATTATTAATTTCCAAGCTTACTGCTGTGTTCTCCAAGACTGCTTTCCGGTTCATCCACCATCAGGAAAACCAATTCCCAGGAAACGACCAGCCACTTACAAGTACGTAGGCTTTCTGCAGTGGGTTTTGGTTCGCAAGACACATCCACACTCAACATCTGTCTAGGTTTCTAATCCACTCCCCAGGAAAAAGACGAGAGAGAGCTCATAACACTTATGTGTAGAAGTTGCTACAGTCTTAGAGCGGTGAAAAGTTGACCACGGATCTCAATTCTTTCAGCTAAAATCTTTTGCTTGTATTTTTTCAGTTCTTATCACTCTCTATTCTTTATAACCATCTGGACCATCATTTTTTTAATTAGTGTGTAAATGGCTCTCTTATATTTCGTTACTAGTCATTTCCAGCAAGAAGATATCAAATTTGTAATGACATCCCTTAGGAAAATTTTCACTAGCAAGTAGTTTCTAGAAGGCATAATGACAAAGGGTGAGGTTTCTTTTTTTAGTAGGCTCCCATGTGTATGTCTATTAAAGCAGACTTCACTCTGTACAAACCCATCACCCCAAACTTCTACCTGCCGCTGCCTAGGCCCTAACTTCAACGTATTCTAGACAAGTCAGACTTAATGTTTCCTGTCCTTCGGGTTAAGGAATCTGCACAAATATGTCCTCTGCATGTACTTTGTGACATAGCAGTATTTGCCAGAGACATAAATAGATACAGAATGCAATGATCTTAAATTTTCTATGGTCGGGTCTCATAAGACCACAGAATAATTGACAGATCTCAGATTAAATTAACTTGGTTTAATTAAACTGCCATACATCAAAAAAAGGATTTGGCAAGAAGAAATGTATCCGAATTATTTTAAATTATTTTGCTCAACAGAAAAAGTACATAGTTTTTATATGTTTTATACTACTAATTGTACATCTACCTGGCCAGTTAGTAAAATTATTAAATATCAACTTCAAGTTCTAGCATTCCTAAGACATCTAATATACTCATTAAATACAGAGGTGATTATTAATGGAAGTATTACCATTTTTTCCAGTTTATGGTCAAATGAGTCCTTTTGGCAATCATCCCCAGAAAACAACTATAGTGTACCTCGTCCAGGAGCCAATGTGGTTATTCCTGAAGGTAAACACATACATAAGTAAAATGTCAGCATTTAGGTAACGGCAATGGAGTAGTGGAGTAGATGTATCGTGAGTTATGACTCTGTCTTTAAGCACCCACATTAGGGAAAAGCAAGTAAGTGTAAAGACATGGGCTTTGCTATTGTGTCTGGGTATAAAAAAAAAACTTCCAGTTTTCTGTATATTTAAAGCTGTTAATGATAACATTAGCTGGGTGTGGTGGCATATGCCTGTTTCCCCTCGTCTCAGAACACCAAGCAAAGGGTGTTGCTTTATCACAGAAGTGCAAGGCCAAATTTAGAATATGATAGCACTGTTTCAAAACAGAACACTGATAACAGCAACCTAAACGCAATATCGTGCTTTCTGTGAGCTATAGAAATCATCATTACATGGGAAAGAATTCAAGAACTTCAAAGACAAGACTGGCTGTTAGGCTTGTCAATGTTGTTCCACGAGCTTCATTGTGCTGATTGCACTGTATTTCTTACTGTTTGAAGGAACATGGATTGTAGCTGACGTGGATATACCCCCAATGGAAAAACTCATTATTTGGGGAGTTCTAGAAATCGAGGATAAATCTGAGGTGGGAGTTGCTGGCCCTGCTTATCGAAGAGTTGTTTTAAATGCCACCTACATATCAGTGCAGGTGAGACTTAGGTCGTATGGCTTATATAATTAAACCTATTAATCTCTGGTGTGAAAATTTGTGGACCTGGTAACAAGAAAATATTTGGTCAGTGTGTAGACATATATGCATGTGCAAGCACATACACACACACACACACACACACACACACACACACACACACACACACACACCATAGCCCAGAAAAATGTAAGCATCACACACATCCAATGTATTTCTGCTCTCTTTAAATTATGGCTTCATCTTCCTTACTCAGATAACTAACAGCATCCTCTTTAGTGTGTGGTTGTTGCTCAAACTTAAGACAATTTTATTGTTATCATATAAAGAAATATATCATATAAAGATTAGTTATTAATTATGCATCCACACCAACAAATAGCAAATCTGTAGGTTGTTCTGGGGAGAAAAAAATCAAAAGATTTTATTAAAAAAAAAAAAAAAACAACCAGACAGCATTTCATAAAAATGAAGGGGCAGTGATGGGTTTATAAAATCAAGAGTAACCAAGGGGCTTCACCCCTATTCTTCTATCACCCTCAGGTGGTCTTGAGCTTGTAACAGCCTGATCAGTTTAATTGTCTTACTTCCTTACTACTTACTATTTATGAGAAGAGTGGCTAAACAAAAAAGCTGTTAGGGGTTGCTTGAAGAGAGCATTTATTGCACAAATAAGCCTCTCTGGGGAGATGCGAGAGCTGTAGTGGTGGTCTATGTGTAGAGATGTATAAATGCGGACAGCAGTTCGAGACTGTGTCCACAGAACACAATAATAACCGTGGGTTCGCCTCTGAGGCTCCCGAGCTCCCCAAACATGGATTCACGACCAGATTAACAAGCTCCAGTAGAGGGCCCCACGCTAACGGGCAAGAGGAATTGGTCTGTGCGGGTTGTTTATAAAAAGGAAGAGAAACAAAAAGCCAGGAAGATAGGAGCGGTGGGGAGGCAGGGATGGATCTGGGAGGATGGGAATGAGAAGGATCCAAATATAGCATAGGAGATTCTCAAAGAATTCATAAAAAAATGCTGCATTGGAATTAACTAGTCTTTCTTTAAGAAAGGATAAAGTACAGGAGCGAATTTCGATGCTTTACGGAGCATAAGATTTTGGACAGATGGAAGGGTTTGAGTAAAGCTACGCGTGGGTCTCCGCGGCTCAGCAGTTGGGTGATGCTGGGTACATTGTCCGACAGCTCTCACGTCGTCAGCAGTTTTCTCGCCTGCGAAATAAAACTAAAAATACCAGTTCATGGGTTTGGTACAAAGGACAAAGTTTATAATTAACACAGTTGCAGCCTTACGATCGTCAGTGAGCGTTTGGTGGAAGCCATTGTTATCAGCAGCGGTGGTCGTCACTGGCATTGCTGAAACAGAAGACATAGGGGCATCTTCTGTGTCTGACCTATTGTATCCAAATACAGTGCAGTGTTTCCAAACATCACTTAGGTCATAGAAGATCTTAGCTCTTGGTCTGATTCTGACCATAAATAGATACTGAATTCGCCCTTGGAAAAATAATTCAGATAATCTATTCTGAGGCTAATGGCTCATTGTCAGCTCCACTTACAAGAACTATCTAGCAAAATGCCTTCATTTTTTACGACAGACACTTCTGGTAACTTCTTAATTTTCTTTTATGGATGATTTTTTTCTGCTCAGATTTTTTTTTTAAGTATTAACAATTTTCTGCTTCACTGCAGGGAGGGAGATTAATTGGAGGCTGGGAAGATAACCCGTTTAAAGGCGAATTACAGATTGTTCTTCGAGGAAATCATTCTACCCCAGAATGGGCTTTTCCAGATGGACCGAATCAAGGGGCAAAGGTCTTAGGTATGCGTTATCACATGCTAAATGTCTCTTGTCTTTTTTCTTGGTTTATTTCAAAATAAGCAGGACTTAATTCATGATGGTATGGCATCGCAATCTTTTAGAGTCTTTTCTTTATACTAACCACGGGCGCGGAATTTAAAAATATTAAATAATGCCACATTACAATTTAGTAACCGCTGTGGATGTGCATACTTCAAATCAAACTGTAAGGTATTATAAAACTAAATTTAGTAAAGTCCTACATATCAGGATTATTTCTCTGTAATCTTTCCGTGATATAAAAGAACGATAATAATTTTCATAACAGACCGCTTTCCTACGCTTAATTCCATATTCAGTATACAGAAAATGTGTTTCAGTTGGCTATACAGCCAGTTACCCTCTTATAATTGCTGTTGAGCTTAATTTCCCTGAGGTATCAGTGTATTGTGCACAGTCCTATTTAAATCTGGAAGGCAAAGATCTTGAAAGAGTTTAATTTGACCATAATTAACAGCTGCTTTTATCAATATTGTTGCATATTCATTTAGAAGACACATAAAAGTGTTACTAAAATCCAGACACACAAACTCAGACTTAAAGATATTTTATGTCTTTTTTATGTTTGTTTTAAAGGCATTATTACAAATATTACAAATGGCACCAAAAAAAACCACTGCTAAAAACATTTATGTTTCCAGTTCCTACCTTGAGGAAAACTAGTATTAGGTGACAACTCTGTATCTTTTGTATGTGACCTGCTTGTCTTGTACAAATACTCTTTTTTTTTCCCAGTATCTATTGTGTTTTCATTGTGTTAAAAGGTGGTTAAACACATCATTTGTGCTTAGCAACTTTTTGGTTCTTTGCAGAACATATTATCAATATGTGATGTGCAGATCAATCACCGTCAACAGACACTCCTTTATTGAGAATACTTCCCCCCACTATTAATACAATTGAAATATAGTCAATCATTTATGGGCATCTAGATTAATTCCATTTTTTAATATTTCCAAAATAATGTTGTGGTAAGCCTCCTGATTTGTTTCCTTTCATGCTGGATTCCTCTCTCTCTCTCTCTCTCTCTCTCTCTCTCTCTCTCTCTCTCTCTCTCTCTCTCTCTCTCTCTCTTTTATTCTTCCTCTATTTTTATTTTTCCCCCAAATTTTTTTATTGAAAATTTTCTGCATTTACATTTCAGATGTTGTTCCTTCCCATCCCCCAACCACCCTCTCCCACCTCAGCGCCTTGGCATTTCCCTACACTGGGAAAAACAAGCCTTTGTTGGACCAAAGGCCTCTCCTCCCATTGATGCCAGACAATGCCATCCTCTGCAGAACTATGGTCTAGATTCCCAAAAGTAGGTCAAACTGCCAACACTTTCGAAGCCTACCTCATTTCATTCCACTGGTTCTCAAATGTTTAATGTCTTACTGAAATACATCAGTAGATATTCCCACTCTACACAAACCTCTAACTCAGGACCCTGTGTAAGAACTCTTCTCTCCTTCAGGGGTGTTTGGTGAGCTGGACCTGCATGGACTCCCACGTTCAGTTTATAAAACTAAACTGCTAGAAACTGCAGAGGCAGGCTCCAAAATCTTATCTCTGGTGGAGACCGTGGACTGGCAGGTAGAAAAGAAAAATGCGTTGTAAGATAAATACGCCATCAGTTTACTTGAAACCGTTTCTTCTCTGTTTTCTGTTTACTTTCTGTAATTAACAGTATGGGAAATTTCTATCTTACAGGCAGCTTGCTAGGGAAAACCTGATAACAATTAGTTAGAAATCATGATGCCCGAGGTTCTTCAAAATATATAAATAGCATCATGGGCACTTTAGTTATAAAAAATATGAAAGTTGTTGCTTCTAAATATTTGAAAATTGAAAATTCTTGAAAAACAGACCGTAGAATTATTTTAAATAGATTTTACTGTTAGCTTGGCTATTTCTTCAGTTGTTGGTTTTGATGTGAAATGTTTAACACTTAGGAAGAAACAAACTTAGACGCACAATGACATTAAGTAATGTCTATGGTAATGAGAGAACAGTAGAATACAAATAGTAACTTCATAGTTTAGACTCTTTTACATTTTATTTATTCACTGTGTGTGTGTTTCTGCATGGAGGTGGTTGAGGGTAGAATACATGCATATGTGTGTTTGTGAGAATGGGGTTTTGTATATGCGTCATGGTACATAGATGAACATAGTACTCTAAAACTACTAACAACAACAGGGCACATTTATTGTTAGAGATCTAGATGTATAGTTTATTATACCAGACAGTACCCTGATTGCTACTAAGATATGAATTTAGAATTGATTGATGATTTTTACTAAGTACCATGAACCTCCTTTCAAAATTACTCTTGCATTTGGCACTTGGATTTTCCTAAGGAGGGAGAAGAAGTTGTGATAACTACCACAAGCTATGATTTACGTCAGACAGAGATCAGAAGGATTGCTAAAATCCTACATGGGCACAAAATTCTCATCCTCAATGATAGTCTTTCCTACACTCACCTTGGTAAGTGGCTGCTCTTTAGACAAATGGATATATAATTAAAGTGTCTGGACATGGCCAGATTCTAGTTAAATACCCTGTAATTGTCATTCTTTGATTAAACTTTACAAATATTTTGGCAGAATCATTGGCTTTGGTATCAGTGGATCCTACTTTCTTTGTTTTGCCATCCAATAACCTTTGCTATATGTATTTCTCATCTATTCATTCACTCACTCAGCAGATATTCAACAAAGACCATTTACATAACGTTCTCTGGAGTATGCCCCTGTTTTTTCTTTCTCTAAGTTTCCAAGTGATTTTTGATATATTGTGAAACTCTAAAGACTTTCATCCGAGGTTGGAGAGAAGGCTCAGCAGTTAAGGTCACTCTCTAGAACTCTTTGTGATTCCCAACATCCACACAGTGACTCATAACCACTGATAACTCCAGTTTCAGTAGACCCAACACCCTCTCCTGGCCCCTGAATTCATAGAGACATATGTGTGCTGCTCAGACATATATGTAAACAAAAGACACATAAACATACCATAAAAAAACAAAAAAAGATAAAATTGTGTCTGATACACAAATACATATTTATGCAGCATTCTGGTTCATATGCAACATGTATATAAAGGTAGAGCCATTCCAGGTCTAAGAACTGGGAAAAAATAATATCTATTGCTTGAAAAATTCTACTCAGAGCCTAGGGCAACATTCTTTAAATAACTCTGCATTTCCTCACTGATTCAAATTTAAGCTAGCATTTCAAGTCTCATTGCAATAATGTTTTCATGTATAATTTGATGTAATCGCAAACTATCTCCAAAGAGTATTAAGCAGCAACTCTTATTTAAAATAATCTTAAGCACTTTCTGTTCCTATCAATTTTTATTATTTTAATTTTCATGTATTCATTTTTACATGATACTGTGATATATAAGGGTGTTTTGTACAAGTATATAATATACTTACAATCTATTCTTCCTATACTATCTTAAGATAGTCACTATTCATAAGATCTAAGCTCTTAACAAGCCTAGATGTTCATCAGTAGTAGAATGGGTAAGGTAACATGATGTATATATGTTAAAAGTTTTAAACCATAAAGAGAAACAAACTTATGTTGTTTTCAGGAACATTGATTCCATTGGAAATGGACGTATTGACCGAATTAAGTTGGTGTCAGGAAAACCAGTATCAGACTTTTTTTTCACTTTGTGCTTCATCAATTTTACAAAAGTATAAAACTTTTTAAAGGGGAGAGGAAAGTAATAACTCCTTATTTTCTAATTTTACTACTCTTTTATTTTAAAGAGATGATATATATTGAATGCATTAGTGTGTAAATAAAGCAATATCTTAATTTCAGTTTGCCATTTATCTCTGTTTAAGTAGTATATCTAATCAGTTTATACATGTTGTCAACATTCGGCATGTTAGAAACATGTTTAAAGGAACTAATATATAAATATTCCCAAACACTGACAATGACCCATTTATCTGGCTGCAGCTGAGAGACAATGGATCCCTGAAACAAGTCAGAGCTACACATTATCAGCGGATGTTGGGATACTGAGTAGGAACATCAAAATAATTGGTGAAGATTACTCGGCTTGGTCCAAGGAGTCTTTCGGTGCACGGATCCTGGTTGGCACATTCACTGGAAACACAATGACACTTAAGGGTTAGTATAAGTTCAGTCCATTTTTTCCCAAGTGACATATAACATAGTCTCCTGTACTTACAATTCTCAATTCTCCATAGGACCACACAGAAAAACAGAGCTTTCGGTGTGATTGCATATTCTGTGTGTTACATTATTAACTATCTATTTCTTCTTCATAGACAGTAAGAATTACCACAACAGAAATGGAGTTAGTTAACAGCCAGACTCTTCACTAGACAAACAGAAATGATTTCATAACACCGCCTGTGTTTGTTTTAAGGGAAACTTCAAATATACCCAATACAGAGAAAGGCAATATAGTAAATTCCAGTGCCGTCATCGTCTCTATCTACCAATTCTATTCACTCTTCTTTTCTCTGGTACTGTTTGAACTCCGTCATCCCCACCTCATTGTGATCTAGAAAACACTTTTTAAGCTTTATTAAGTCTTGTGGTCTTGAAGAAGATTCCTACAGTCAATGAAAAAATAATCTTTGATTCTCATTTCATATAGTATTCTCCAGAATACTTTAATGATGATCTCCTGTGTGTGTATTTTTTGTGTGTCTGTTTGTCTGTCTGTACCTGTAAATATGTGTGTGCATGTACACATGTGTGCATGAGCATATACACACGGGCATGCTCATGGGTGTGCAGACAGACATACTTTCATGTGCATATGGTAGTCAGAGTTCAGCATCAGGTATCTCTCTCAACTGTTCTCCACCTTATTTCTTGAGACAAGGTGAGACAAGTTCTCTGAACCTAGGGTGAAATTGTTTGGCTGGTGATCCTCAAGAATCCTCTTTTCTCACCTCTCCAGCGCTGGAATTATTAAGACACAGTCAGCACACTTTTTATGTGAGCTCTGGGGGACAGAAATCAGGACTTCATTTGTCCTGTTCAGAATTTTACTTTCTGAGTCATATGCAGCCTAACAAGACTTTGCATTAGTTAACTATACAAGCCATACATTTAAACATATTTATTATGCTCTAATCCATTATGACTGTTTGTTGCATTGATACTCAAATGCCCCATTATTTATCTTAATAACCTTTCCATTTTGAGTCATACATTCTTTACAAACGAGTTAATATTTTTGAGTCTTCATTCTCCAATATCCAAATACATATTGTATTTTTTTCTGGAATTAAGGATCAATCATTTCTATAAATAACCCTGGTTATGGCCCAAAGGGAACCTAATGCATCTAGTCAGTCTCAAGGACTTTTGGAAGCTTCAGAACTCACCATAGAGTAATCTCTTATAGATCATTGCTACTGTCATTACTGATTTACAATATCATCTCCTGCACCTCGGTGGTACCATGACAGACAGACTGACAGTGGAGTGCCAATGCACAGGCCGAAAGAGTCTCTGAAATAGAATTCTCATAATAAAAGCTCTTCATAGCAACAAGATTGAAATATCAGATAAATTATAGTCATGCCTTAGGTGCTTTCTTAGCAAGGCAATATTACCCTAGAGTAGAAGAAAGTTTGTCCTTTAGGTATAAGCATAAATAAACAATACAAAGGAAAGAACAAAGATGTATCTTAGATATTGCAATGATTCGTGATCTTTCAAAGAGTCAGTATATGTTTTAGGTAAATGTTAAATCCATATAATTTAAAATTTATAACTTCACACAGAAAAGAAGCTTTAGGAGATAAAAAAGAGTAAAAATAATGGATAAAATATTTTAAAATATTGTTTTATATTAAGTAAATGAGCAAAGAAAAATAAGGTTTCCATAAAAAAAATTGAATAGTTTTATATAGCTTTTCAAGCATTTTTTATTTTATTCATTTTAGGATATTTTCTTTTAATCATCTACTCCCTTAGGAAATGCAAGAGTCAGCAATGTGGAATTTTATCACAGTGGTCAAGAAGGCTACAGAGATGGTACAGATCCAAGATATGCTGTGACATTTCTCAACCTGGGACAGGTGTGTGCTTTCATTTTATATATGTTCCAAATAAAATACCTTTCATGCATAAAAGAATCTTTGTTCTAAATAAAAGCCTGCAAATGGGGGCTGGAGAGGTCGTCACTTTATAGCACTTCCAAAGTACCTGACTCAATTGTGAACAGGACAGTTCACAATTGTCTGTAACGCCAGATTCAGGGAATCTGAAACCCTCATACAGATATAAATTCAGGCAAAACACCAATACATATGAAATCAAAGTAAATAAATTATTGTTTTATATCCCTGAAAATAAAGTACATCACACAGCTAAAGGTTAAGAAAGATCCTTAAGCAAACATTGGTCCAGACCCAAAGTCTCTACATTTTTTTACCCTTTAACTATTACTTACATTTTCATAAATACATATCACAAAAAAGTTCAAAAATTGATGACAGACTTAAACGAGAAAAACAACTATCTTTATAGTCTCTTTATAAACTAGTTTATCCTTTACTTAACCTATGACATGTTTGTGTTTTCGTTTTAACCTGTGTTCAAATCGTATCTGCATTTTAAATATTGCTTGACCAAAGACCCGTGTTTTCAGGTAGATAAACGTATCTTCTAATGTTTAGGAATCACCCATGGCTCTGTTGCACATCAACTTGAATAGACTCACAGTAGCATTATTTCAACCGCTTTGTGCTTCTTGAAGGTCAATAAGGCCATAGGAAAGGTAATAGAATTGAGTGGTAAGTGTCATAGCTCATGAAGGTCAGAGGTCAGCTTCTAAGTTCAGTACCCAGTACGTACTTAGTGGAAGGAGTGAACTGACTTCCAAAAGCTGTCTTCTGACTTTCATGTATGTGCTATAACATATGAACATGAATACACACACACACACACACACACACACACACACACACACACATGCTCACACATATGCACACACCTGAATAACAGAGAAAGAGTAAATAAATACAAAAATGTTTTAAAATTAGATACTTCTGACGTATCCACTGACTAATTACTATCAACATTTGAATTATGATCCTTGCCTGGAGTGTTATTATTTAGGTATTTGTTTTGGTTTTTGAGACAAGATTTGTGTGTGTGTGTGTGTGTGTGTGTGTGTGTGTGTGTGTGTGTTACCTTGGTTGTCTTGGTTGTCCTAAAACATGCTCTGCAGACCAGGCTGGCCTCAAATTCACAGAGATCTGCTGGCCCTGCCTCCTAAGTACTGAGGATTAAAGGCCTGTGCCACCACCAACAACTAGTTAATTTTTGAAATCATTACTAACACTTTAACTGTACTACTAAACACTTTTATCACAGTATCTTCTTAAAGGTGATAATAAAAATACAAACACTCAGAAAAACCCTTGAGAAAAATGAAATCTCAATTTAACACATCCATATGCTTTTTTACTTTATTTAATCATGAACTCACGATGTGGAAATCTTCTGTGATTAAAAGATTATAGGAAAATCACCTCATTTAAGAAATAGCATAAGGGGCTGGAGAGATTGCTCAGTGGTTAAGAGCACCGACTGCTCTTCTAGAGGTCCTGAGTTCAATTGCCAGCAACCACATGGTGACTCACAACCATCTGTAATGAGATCTTGTGCCCTCTACTCATGTGTCTGAAGATAGCCTTGTAAACATTAAATAAATATATTTTAAAAAGAAATAGTATGTGTATATGATCAAGGCTTGTTTACTAAAAAAATTACTTCGCAAAAATGTTTCTTTATATGTATTTAAAATTTATTATTAAAACTGTTCTTCTAACCCAAATCATTCCCTAGATCCAAGACCATGGCTTGTCTTACATTCGAGGCTGTGCATTTCATCATGGCTTCTCCCCAGCAATCGGTGTCTTTGGGACTGACGGGGTGGACATAGATGACAACGTCATCTACTTTACAGTGGGAGAAGGTAACGTGATAATATTGTGGTCCACATAGTGCATCCTCCAAGGTAATCTTACTGACGAAACTATGGCAAGGTTATTTACTTGACCTTTCAGTGATGGTGGAAGTGACTTGTCCATCTGTCTGTCTGTCTGTCTGTCTGTGCTATCCAATACGATAATCACTAAAGCACATGAGGCCAGTGAACTTCTGAGTTATAGCTTGTGCAAATGTGAAGCGGGATTTGAATTTGAATTTTTCTGAACTGAGTTTGATTTCCATTCAAAGAAACTCTACTCTCAAGACACTATAGATCTGAACCTAACATGACTTGTCTAATTACTATTCTTTTCCATTGCTGTGCCTTAGGCTGGAAAGAAGCTCCAGTGGTTAAAAACATCTGTTGCTCTTGCAGTGGATTCTTGGAACCAACATGGTGGCTCACAACCATGCAGATCCAAGAGATCTGATACCCTCCTCTGACTTTCGCAGCCACCAGACATATCTGTGGAGTGCATTCACACATACAGGCAAAACACTCGCACACATAAGAACAAGTAACCTACAATGTTTAATTACTGTGACTTTATTTTAAATGTGTTTACTTATGATTCTGTGCATATGAAAGAAGGCATCCATGCTATGCATGCCTGTGGAGGTCAAAGAACAACTTTCTGAAGTCTGTTTACTCTTTCTATTAATCTGTGGCTTCAAACAATAGAACTTTAGGTAGCCAGGCTTTGAGGTGAGCAACTTTACCCACTGAGCCAGAGAGTCTGCTGAATCGCTGAGACATTTAGGATAGTCCTCAGTTGTCAATCATAAAGATTATCCAAAAGGAAGGTTATTTCAATTAAAAATTATATCCAATATAAGTACAGTTTTTTATTCCTACCATATGAAGTATACTCCGAAGTCATTTAGTGTGTACAAATGTTTTGTGTATATTTATTAAAATCTGAGGTGAAGCAACTCGTCTAACAAGTATCTAGAAGATTCTAACTTAGCTAGTCCTTTTTGAGAGAACGTTCACTACCAAAGGGTTCAGGGGACCTTTTCAAGATTCATACTAGAAACAAATAACTTTGCAGAAACAATGAATGATGTCACCCATGGTATAAATTATGAAATGGACATGTCTTTTGCTGTCTTTTTAAAAACCAGGTATAAGAATATGGGGGGATGCCAACAGAGTACGTGGAAATTTGGTCACACTTTCAGTTTGGCCAGGAACCTACCAGAACAGGAAAGACTTGAGTTCAACACTTTGGCATGCAGCAATTGAGGTAGGGAGGACATATTCATAATTTTGAATAATTATGACATAAACATCTATTCTGTGATATTGGAGATTCTCAAATTTAAATAAGATTTTGTCTTTGGGGATTGATGATCTGATACAGCAAATCAGTTGAAGAAGTTAATGAATAGAAAAAAAATAGTATGAGACTAGAGGGTTTTTTTTGAGATAATTATGATGATATGACTTATTCTTGATTCCATGTTAAAAATTAAGAAACTTATAGATATTGTCTAACTGTTATGTTAAAATGTTTTCAAATTTTTGTTGTTGTTACAGAAATTTAAGGTGTACATTTAGATTGTTAAATAGTGGCCTATTTTTTCTGTTTTCAGTGTATCATCGCTAAAAAGAATTTTCTCCATCTTTTTTAATATATTTTGCTAAGTTGCTGTTATATGTATGTTTATTATCAAAGATTTATTATTTTACAATTTTTAAAGTTTTTATATTTTTTAAAAATTGAATAACTCCATTTTAAAAAACAGAGATAAATGTACAGATTTTAAACGCATTTTGCATAATAGTATATGAATAAATTTTTCTCAGTACTTGATTTTTTTTAAAGGTTTGATAGTATGCATTAAAATCTTAATAGTTACAATGAGCATAAAGTACATGTAAAACAAAATGTAACCTGGAATTAGTCAAAGTTTACTTGGTGTGTAAAGATTAGGCATAATGATTTTGCATTTTTTCTACCTTTTTTTTTGAACTTCGAATAGTCTGTGAGTTCTTTCTGGGGTGTTCAGAGCTTTCTGGGATTAGTATCCAATTATTAGTGACTGCATATTATGTCTGTTCTTTTGTGACTGGGTTACCTCACTCAGGATAATATACTCTAGATGCATTCATTTTCTTAAGAATTTCATAAAGTCATTGTTTCTGAAAGCTGAGTAGTACTTCACTGTGTAAATATACCACAGTTTTTGTATCCATTCATCTCCTGAAGGACATCTGGATTCTTTCCAGCTTCTGGCTAATATAAATAGGGCTGCTACGAAAATTGTGGTGCATGTGTCTTTGTTGTATGTTGGAGCATCTCTGGAGTATATACCCGGAAGTGGAATAACTGGGTCTTCAGGTAGGACTATGTTCAATTTTCTAAGGTACCACCAGACTGACTTCCACAGTGGTTGTACAAGTTTACAACCCCACCAACACTGGAGAAGTGTTCCTCTTTGTTCGCATCCTCACCAGCATCTGCTGTCATCTGAAATTTTGATCTTATCCATTCTGACTGGTGTGAGGTGGGATCTCAGGGTTGTTTTGATTTGCATTTCCCTGGCCAGTGATGTCCAGCAATTCCTTAGATGCTTCTCAGCCATTTGATATTCCTCAATTGAGAACTTATTGTTTAGCTCTGTACCCCATTTTTAATAGGATTGTTTGATTCTCTGGTGTTTAACATCTTGAGTTCATTGTATACCTTGGATATTAGGCCTCTATCATATGTAGGGTTGGTAAAGATCTTTTGCGAATCTGTTGGCTGTTGTTTTGGTTACTTGACAGTGTCCTTAGCCTTACAGAAACTTTGCAATCTCATTAAGTCCCATTTGTCAATCTTTGACCTTAGAGCATGAGCCATTGGTATTCTGTTCAGGAAATTTTCTCCTGTGCCTATGAGTTCTAAGGTTTTTCCTACTTTCTCTTCTAATAATTTCAGTGTACCTGGTTTAATGTGGAGATCTTTGATCCACTTACACTTGAGCTTTGTACAAGGAGATAAGAAAGGGTCTATTTTCATTCTTCTGCATGCTGAGTGCCAGTTGGACCAACACCATTTGTTGAAGAGGCAGTCCTTTTTCCATTGAATGTTTACATCTACTTTGTCAAAAATCAAGTGGCCATATATGTGAGGGATAATATCTGGATCTTCTGTTCTATTCCATTGATCCACATGCCTATCTCTGTACCAGTACCATGCAGTTTTTAGCACAATTGCCTGTAATATAGCTTGAGTTCAGGGATAGTGATTCTTGCAGATGTTCTTTTGTTGTTGAGAATGAATTTCATTATTCTAGGTCTTTTGTTATTCCAGATGAAATGTCACATTGCTCTTTCCAACTCTATGAAGAACTGGGTTGGAATTTTGATGGGGATTGCATTGAATCTGTAGCTTACTTTTGGTAAGATTGCCATTTTTACAATGTTGATCCTTCAAATCCATGAGCATGGGAGATCTTTCCATTTTCTGAGATATCCCTCAATTTCCTTCTTCAGAGATTTGACGTTCTTGTCATATGGGTCCTTCACTTGCTTAGTTAGAGTCACACTAAGGTATTTCATATTTTTTGTGACTATTATAAAGGGTATCTTTTCCCTAATTTCTTTCTCCGCACATTTGTTCTTTGAGTAGAGGAAGGCTACTGATTTCAGTTAATTTTATATCCAGCCACTTTGCTGAACTTGTTTATCAGCTGTAGAAGTACTCTAGTGCAAGTTTTGTGGTCACTCATGTACACTGTCATGTTATCTGCAAATAGTGATATTTTTACTTCTTCCTTTCCAATTTGTATCTCTTTGATTTTTTTCTGCTTTCTAATTGCTCCAGCTAGGACATCCAGTACTATGTTGAATAGGTAGGGGGAGAGTGGGCAGCCTTGTCGAATCCCTGATTTTAGTGGGATTGCTTCAAGTTCCCCACCATTAAGTTTGATGTTGGCTGTTGGTTTGCTGTATATTGCTTTTATTATGTTTAGGTATGGGCCTTGGATTCCTGTTCTTTCCAGGACTTTTAACATGAAGGGGTGTTGGATTTTGTCAAATGCTTTCTCAGCATCTAGTGAGGTGACCATGTGGTTTTTTTCTTTGAGTTTGTTCATATGGTGGATTATGTTGATGGATTTCCGTATATTAAACCATCCCTGTGTCTCAAAGATGAAGCCTACTTGATCATGGTGAATGATCATTTTGATGTGTTCTTGGATTCTGTTTGCAAGGATTTTGTTGAGTATTTTTGCATCAATGTTCATAAGTGAGTTTGGTCTGAAATTCTCTTTCCTTGTAGGGTATTTCTTTGGGTTAGGAACTAGGGTTATTGTGGCCTCGAAAAATGAGTTGGGTAGTGTTCCATCTGACTCTATTTTGTGTAATAGTTTGGAGAGTATTGGTATTAGGTTGTCAATAAATGTCTGATAGAACTCTGCACTGAACCTCTGTGGACCTGGGCTTTTGAAGGCTTTTGATGACTGCTTCTATTTCTTTAGGTGTTATGGGATTATTCAGATGTTTTACCTGGTCCTGGTTTAACTTTAGAATCTGTGATATGTCTATGAATTCATCCATTTCCTCCAGATTTTCCAGCCTTGTTGAGGATAGGCTTTTGTAGTAGGATCTGATGATTTCTTGAATTTCCTCAGTTTCAGTTGTTATGTCTCCACATTAATTTCTAATTTTGTTAATTTGGATACTCTCTCTTTGCCCTCTAGTTAGTCTGGCTAATGGTTTATCAATCTTGTCAATTTTCTCAAAGAACCAGCTCTTGGTTTTGTTGATTCTTTGAATGGTTCTTTTTGTTTCTATTTCGTCAATTTCTGCTCTGAGTTTGAATATTTCTTGCTGTCTGTGCCTCTTGTGTGTATCTGCTTCCTTTTGTTCTAGAGCTTTCAACTGTGCTGTCAAGTTGCTAGTGTATTCTCTCTCTAGTTTCTTTTTGGAAGCGCTCAGAGCTATGAGTTTTCCTTTCAGTGCTGCTTTCATTGCATCCCATAGATTTGGGTATGTTGTGTTTTAATTTTCATTAAATCATAAAAATCCTTAATTTCTTTATTTCTTCATTGACCATGCTTTCATTTAATAGAGAATTGTTTAATTTCCATGTGTATATGGGCTTTTTGTTGTCTTTGTTGTTATTAAAGACCAGCCTTAGACCATGGTGATCTGATAGGATGCATGGGAGTATTTCAATCTTCTCCTTTTGGTTTTCTTGCTTAGGTATTTTCTTGTTTTTACTAGGATGTAGTTTCCTTCTTTGTATTGGGTTTCCCACCTATAATTCATTGTAGTGCTGAGTTTATGGTCAGTTATTGTGTAAATTTAGTTTTGTCCTGGAATATCGTGGTCTCTCCATTTCTGGTGTTTGAGAGTTTTGCTGGTTATTGCAGCTTGGGCTGGTACTTGTGCTCTCTTAGGGTGTGCATGATGTCTGTCCAGGATCTTCTTGCTTTCATCATCTCTGCTGTGAAATTGGCTGTGATTCTGATTGGTCTGCCTTTATATGTTACATGACCTTTTTCCCTTACTGCTTTTAGTATTCTTTCTTTGCTTTGGGCACTTGGTGTTTTGACAATTATGTGTCTGGAGGTATTTCTTTTCTGGTCCAACCTATTTGGAGTTCTGAAGGCTTCTTTTATGCTCATGGTCATCTCATTCTTAAGGGTAGGAAAGTTTTCTTCTACGATTTTGTTGAAAATATGTACTGTGCCTCTTAGTTAATATTCTTCCCCCTCTTCTTTTCCTATTATCCTTAGGTTTGGTCTTCTCATTGTGTCCTGGATCTCCTAGACATTTTGTGTTAGGACATTTTTGGCTTTTGCATCTTCTCTGACTGTTTTGTTTATGTTTTCAATGTTGTTTTGGCCCCTGAAATTCTCTCTTCCATCTCTTGTAGTCTGTTGGAGATGCTTGCATCTTTGACTTCTGATTTCTTGTTTAGGTTTTCTACCTCCAGGGTTGTCTCTTTTAGTGTTTTCTTTATTGTTTCCATTTCCATTTTAAATTCTTTCTTCAATTACTTCATCTCTGGTTCTGTTTTCCTGTAGTTCTTTGAGTGTTTTTTGTGTTTCCTCTCTAAAAGCTTCTATTTCTTTATGCCTTTTCTCCTGTTCTTGTTTAAATATCTCCATCATCATCTTGAGGTATGATTTCAGGTCTGACTCTTCTTTTTCTGGAGTGTTTGGCATTCTGCTGTTTCCTGTGATAGGAGAGCTGGGTTCTAGTGTTGCCAGGTTGTCTTGGTTTCCATTGTGTAAGTTCTTTCTCTTTCTTCTTGCCATCTTTTTGTCTATGATTATATGTGGTCTTGTCAGTGATTGGTTCTCCCCTCTCAGTGCACCAGGACTGTGTCTCTGTATCTCCACTTGAGCGTTTGTTCCGCAGGCAAAGGCCTTCAGCATGGACACACGTCTCTATGGCATACTTCCTGCTCCCCTGGACCCACTGGAGGGCCTCACCTACTGAACCCTAATCCTAACCCTCTCTGAGCCCTAGCTACTTGCAGCACAGTCTCTCCAGGCCTGTGTCCCTGGATCTCCGCTGTTCCTGGTGACAAATGGCCTGAGCATTTGGTCCACACACAAGTGCTTTCCGGGTGGAAACGAAGTCCCTTCGGCAGAGTTCCTGCTCCCCTGAACAAATCGGGGTGCTGCACTTTCCCCGCGCCAGGCCTAGCCCTCTCTGTGACCCAGCTACTAGCAGTGCAGAGACTAGAATTTTAACCTAGTGTTACAAAACTAGCATATAAAGCACAGAGTATGATCTCCAGCACCTCAAAAAGAGAATTATAATGTGGTTGTATTTGTATATGTATTTGGATGGGATGATTTATCATAATGAAGGCAAAATTTTCCAAATATGTTGTCAAATACTTATATTGCTTGCATGAGTGTATACTAGACTAACCCTACGCATTTTATTTGTTACCTTGCCAGATAAACAGAGGGACCAATACAGTCTTACAAAACAACGTAGTTGCCGGATTTGGAAGAGTAGGATACCGCATTGATGGCGAACCTTGCTGGAGTGAGTCCTTTCCCATGGAACTGCCAAAACAATTGAAAAACTCGTCCAAGTCATGAAAATGAGTGGTGATCGTTTGTCATTTTGATATGTAGTATCTCCTCCTCTTAAAGTCTAACACAAGGGACAGGATTTCCAAACCATCCAGTCTAACAGACAGATCCAAGTGACTGTGTGTGTCACTGGGGATGAATGCAGTATCTTCTGAACCCCGGGCAAGTGCTCCACCGCTGAGTTACACCTACAACCCTCAGGTCCACTTTTAAGAAAACTTTTTCTTTCTAGTGTTATTGTCCCCAAATTCCAAAGGCTACTTCAATTCTTGATTCAATGGGTATTAGAAGAGTGAGAACCTTGTCCTTTGCTGCTTTATCCAAACTAGCATCTCTACACGTGTCGATACATGCCTCTGGAGATAATGGTAATAAAAGGAAAATAGACAATGTCACCATAAACAATGTCACCCCCTGGTCTCAACACATACACATATGCTCTCAGGCACACACATCTACCCACACACATGGAAATGATTACACCCATGCACACACGTGCACACACACACACACACACACACACACACACACACACATGCACACAGGCACAAAGAGAGAGGGAGAAGAAGACAGACAGACATACACAGAGGGGAGCAATATTTTGCTTCAACCTAAAGAAACTTAAGAAATATTTTTAAAATGAGCCTTTATCTGAACATTTTGTATTCCATTTAGTGTTGCTTTTGTTTCATTGTAGCATAATTTTGACAGTTTTAAGAGGAAATTATATATTTATCATAAAGTTCAACTCCTCTGTTTATGTTCTAGTTAATGGGTCATTTATTCTTAAGATTCTAGAAATCATTTTTGTCTATTCAAATAAACGCCTTTATCAGAAGATTTATCTAATTCCTGATATATGGTCTAATTAGAAATTTAAGGCTGCAAGAGCTACAGGCAGCATTTCTTTGACATGTCAAAAATTACAAATCTATAACTTTCTAAACTTCTATCAACTTTTTCTTGTAGCTTTTCATGAAATCAAAACATAATTTTGGATTTGAATATTTACTAATAAGACATTATGATGCACAAATATATTTTCAGTGATTGTTGGTATCACTTAGTGAGAATGTTTCTAAGTCTCCGATCTGCTCTTGGGGAGGACTCAGGTTCAGTTCCCAGTCCTTCACAACTGTCTGTAACTCCAGTTTCAGAGCTTCTTAGACCTTCTTCTGGTTTCTGTGAACACCAGGTACAGATGTGCATTCAGGGAAAACAACAACATACATAAAGTAAAACAAAATTTCAGACGACAGGAAACTTCAAAACACGAAGCGTTTTTCTTTTTCATATTCCTATCAATAGAAATATAAAACTTCAAAGATGACAAGGGGATTAAGTTCCTAGAATATTTGTCAGTTTACCCAGTCCTTCCCAGGTCCTTACTAAAGCAAAGGCAAGAATTTGGTGGCCTGTACGGATCTGAAGAAGGGGCTATTTCTTCCAAGGGATTTCACTATGTAGGAAAAAAAATGTGAACAGGTTCTGTTATGGGAACAAACTCAAGCCAAACCCAGAAAGACTAGAAACAAAAGGTAAAATTCAAAGGATTAGGAAGAAGGAACGTGAATGGAAGACAGGAGGACTCAGATGTGAGTAGACCATAATGAGCTAGCATCCTAAGTGCAAATTAAAGGTGATGCTGCTAGGGTTCCTCTAGTGTTTCCAATATGCTTAGGCCATTGATCCAATTTGGACTTAACTAAGACTTCCATTAAAATCTTCAATTATATAGTGAATTAATAATAAGCATAATATTTTTTGATTGAGAGAATGTGTAAGCTATCTTATTAGGCTTATTTAGTTTGATTTTAAGATAACTCTGAATTGGAGATTAAAACTGTTTACATACATGAAACCTAATGCTTTGATAGATAAAACAACTTTCCCAAGGTCATGTGTGTGTGTGTGTGTGTGTGTGTGTGTTAATCCAAAATACATTTAAGGGACACGATCTGTGAATTTTGTGATGGATGAGGCAGACATGTCTTCTCTCCTCAGGCTAACATGCTGGCAGGAGAGAAGAATTTATAAAATATTAAGAGGTAAAATTCATTTATAATGGAAGTGGATTAAAGTGCTGTTTTAAATCAGATGTTCGGTAGCAGTCTTTTGAGAAGTTGACTCGTGAAAATGATGTGTTCAGAAAAGGGCAGCGCAAAGAGATGAGGATGGTGGAGAATTTACACAATGTAAATCTCCGTCTTTCAAGCTTACCCTTGTCTTCATCTAAACTTCATGGTCTTTCAACCAGAGTCGATGCTTGCTTTAGATTGATACAGTAATTACGGGAGTTCAAAGTATATGTGACCAAACTTTGCAAGTAAATGCACAATTGTTCTGAATAATAAAAGGCGAGTTAAATAAAGGTAATGCCAAGCAAAACGAACCATGAATAGCAGATACATTTAGACCTCATCACATTAAAACTTTTACATTGAAAAAAAATATATATATACATGTATTGGTATCTTTAACTGGTAAGGATGATTAAAACTATAGAACAGTCCTTATAATATTGTCTCTGGTTCCATATTTTCTTCCAAGGCCAGGCTAATACCATGGAAAACTGGTTTAACAATGAAGCCCATGGAGGTTTCTATGGCATCTACATGAACCAAGATGGCCTTCCTGGTTGCTCTCTTATACAAGGATTTACCATTTGGGCATGCTGGGATTATGGAATTTATTTTCAGGTAAACGTGATGGGGGAAAAAAGGTGATGGCTTGTTTTCTCTTAAGCTTATCCTTAGCACTATATAAACTACATCTTGGATTACAGACCATGGAGAGCATGAACATCTATAACGTGACCCTGGTGAACAATGGGATGGCCATCTTTTCAATGATCTACATGCCACCTTCTGTTTCCCACAAAGTGTCCAGTAAAACAGTAAAAATTAAGGTAAGAAAGGAATGCAGAGAAATAGTGACAATAAGGGTAGTAAAACTGTCAAATGTCTAATAATGTGCCTGGTGTCTCTTGGAGATCATGTGACCAGCCTTCTCCGTACCCTGTGGGTTCTGTTCTCACATCCTCTTACCAACACCATCTGTGACAGTTCCCTGCTTTCTCATGTCCCCACCACCAACAGAGATGCTGATAACACTGTCTCCACTTCGTATTTATTCTATTGATGGAAATGTCTGTGTTTCAATCATTACAGAAACAGAAGATTTAATCCAATCTAATTATTTTTACATGTTAGCCTTTATTGCTGCTTTGACCTGAGAATCGTTCCTGTTGGTTCCTTTTCTTTCTTGATTTTTGTTTAATGAACAGTCTGCTCCTAATTTTTTTTTTTTTTGTTTTTTTTTTTTTTTGTTTTTAGTTTGGTTTTGTTCTTACCACGCAGTTCAGTATTATTATTTTGTTCTTTTAGGAAGAGTGAGTATTAAAACTCTCCTTTTTGGCTATTTTTGGTAGAACTCATTAATTGTCGGAAGTAGCCCTGAGTTTAACTGCTCTGATGTCTTAACTAATGACAGTCCTGATGTAGAACTCACCTCTGCACATCGAAGTTCTAGGCCTCCATCAGGTAAAAATGGGAAATGTTGGTGTTGGTTTTTATATGTATTCATATGAAATTTCTATAAATTTATTTTTTTTTTACTCAAAGGCGGGAGAAGTGGGATTTGCTGGCCGACATTTGCTTCAGCTCATAACATGGCGCCTCGCAAGCCTCACGCTGGGATCATGAGTTACAATGCCATCAGTGGCCTTTTGGATGTCTCAGGCAAGTTTTCATACAGTCTTTCACAAATCTACTCCGCGTTTTTAGATATCTGCAAGGCACCTACTAGTTAATAATGTTTTATTGCTGGTGGAATGTATCAAAGTTGATTTTTATAGTAATCTGCCCGAATATGAGTTGACATGACAATAGAAGACATCTCACTACAAAATACATTTCAAGGATGGCTCCCCAGTGAACTTGAAGCATGCAGGTGTGTGTTGTACGTGTGTAAAGGGAGTGACCACTAGTGTGAGGTTATGGAGCAGGATGCTTCTCAGTCTTCACCATTCACTGTCGTAGTGCCTTGAACTATGGAAACTCGCTGTTTTGGCTAAGCAGCTAGCTAGCAAGTTCACAAGACCTGCTTGAGTCCGACCTCACGAGACATGAACACCCATGCATGGCCATTTGCATGGATTCTGCGAATTCAAACTGTGGTGTTCATGCTTGCAGACCAACCACTGGCTCCCCTGAGCTGTCTCCCTAGTCCTCTAATGTTTTCATAAAGTATTTTATTTTATTACATCTCACATGCTGCCCCCTCCTGGTCTTCCCCTCCTTCCTCTTCCCCTTCACCTCTGAGACGGTGCCCTTCCCTGGGTATCTCCCAACCCTGGGGTCTTCAAGTTTCTTCAAGATGAGGCCTCTCGCACTGAGGTCAGACAAGGCAGTCCTCTACTAAACATGTGTCAAGGCAGTCCTCTACTACACATGTGTCTGAGGTCTTGGACCGGTCCAGTCAGACCATCTCTTTGGTTGGTGGCTCAGTCTCTGGGAGCTCCCAGGGGTCCAGGTTAGCTGGCACTGTTGGTCTTCCTGTGTGGTTGCTACCCTCTTAAGTTCTTTTAATCCTTGCCCTAACTCATTCATAGGGGTCCCTGACCTCCATTGTATGCTTGGCTTTGGGTATCTGCATCTGACTCAGTCAGCTCCTGGACAGAGCCTCTCAGAGGACAGCCATGCTAGGCTCCTGTCTTCAAGCAGAACCTACCATTAATTTGTACCTCATCCCACAGTGGGATGGGTCACTCATTGGCTATTCCTTCAGACTCTGCTCCATCTTTATTCCTGCATTTTTTTTTACAGAAGCAATTTTGGGTCAAAATTTTCATACATGTGTTTGTGTACCCATCCCTCCACTGAGGGTCTTGTCTTGTTACTGGAGGTGGTCTCCATATCCCCACCGTTGGGCATTTTGGCTACGGTTACCCACGCTGAATCCTGTGAGCCTCCCTCATCCGTGGTCTCTGGGACTTCTTAGAGATTTCCCCCAGTGCTCACCAGCAGATCTGAATATTTCCTTTCATTCTCCTGAACCACTGGGCCTCTTGCCTCTTCCAATACCCAGTCCTGTCCCCTATTCTCCTCCCCCATCTCCAACCTAGGCATCACCCTCCATTCCGCTGCTGCCCATGAATATTTTGTTTCCCCTTCTAAGTAGGATTTAAGCACACTCACTTGGGCCTTCCTTCTTGTTTAGCTTCTTTGGGTCTGCAGGGTGTATCTGGGCATTCTGTAGTTTTTGGTTAATATCCACTTATCAGTGAGTGCATACCATGCATGTCATTTTGGGTCTGGGTTACCTCTTTTGGAATATTTTCTAGTTTCATGCATTTGCCTGCAAAATTTATGGTGTTCCTGTTTTAAAAAACTGAACAGTATTCCATTGTGTAAATGAACCACATTGTCATGTCCATCCTTTGGTGGAAACTGTATTGATTCCATTTTCAGGCTATCACAAATAAGGCTGCTATGAACAAAGTAAAAGGCTTGTCCTTGTGGTATGGCAGGACATCTTTTGAGTGCATGCCCAGGAACAGTAGAGCTGGGTCTGCAGGTAGAACTATTTGCATTCTTCACCTGATTGATGCCCAGAGTGTTTGTACCAGTTTGCAATCCCAGCAGCAATGGAGGAGTGCTTCCCTTTCTCCACATCCTCACCAGCATGTGCTGCCAGATGAGTTTGAGATGCTATATTAGCCACTTTAATTGTTGTAAGATGGAATCCCAGGGTCGACTTGATTTGGATTTCCTTGATGACTAAAGACATTGGACATTTCTTTAACTGCTTCTTGGCCATTCGAGATTTTTCAGGTAGTACTGTGTCCAATTTTCTGAGGAACGGCCAGACTGATTTCCAGAGTGGTTGTACCAGTTTACAACCCCACCAACAGTGGAGGAGAGTTCCTCTTTCTCCACATCCTCGCCAGCATCTGCTGTCATCTGAGATTTTGATCTTAGTTGTTCTGACTGGTATGAGGTGGAATCTCAGAGTTGTTTTGATTTTCATTTCCCAAAGACTGGGGATGTTGAACATTTCTTTAGGTGCTTTTCTGCCATTTGGTATTCCCCAGTTGTGAATTCTTTGTTTAGCTCCGTACCCATTTTTTAATAGGATTATTTGATTCTCTGGAGTCTAACTTCTTGAGTTCTTTGGATATTAGACCTCTATCAGATGTAGGACTGGTAAAGACTCTTTCCTGATCTGTTGGCTGTCATTTTGTTTTCTTGGCAGTGTCTTACAGAAAGAAATTTTTGAATAAATTTGCAAATTACTCTTTCTAACTCTATGAATTATTGAATTGGAATTTCAATCTGTAGATTGCTTTTGGCAAGATGGCTATTTTTACTATATTAATCCTGACAAACCATGAGCATTGAAGGTCTTTCTATCTTCTAAGGTCTTCTTCGATTTCTTTCTTCAGAGGTTTAAAGTTCATATCACACAGATCTTTCCCTTGCTTGGTTAGTCACACCAAGATATTTTATATTATTTGTGAGTATTGTAATGGGTGTCATTTTCCTAATTTCTTTATCAGCCTGTTTATCCTTTAAGTAGAGTAAGGCTACTGATTTGTTTGAATTAATTTTACATCTAGTTAATTTGCTAAAGCTATATATCAGTTTTAGGAGTTCTCTGTTGGAATTTTTTGGGTGACTTAAGTACATATAATCTTCAAATAATGATATTTTTACATTTTCCTTTCTAATTTGTATTCTTTTGACCTCCTTTTGTTGTCTAATTGCTCTTCCTAGAACTTCAAGTACTATATTGAATAGGTAGGGAGAGAGTCGGCAGCTTTGTCTGATTTCAGTGGGATTGCTTCAAGTTTTTCTCCACTTAGTTTGATGTTGGCTACTGGTTTGTTAGTTATGAGCCTTGAATTCCTGATCTTCCCAAGACTTTTAACATTAAGGGGTGTTGAATTTTATCAAATGCCTTTGCAGCATCTAATGAGGTGTGCATGTAGTTTTTCTCTTTGAGTTTGTTTATATAGTGGATTATATTGATGGATTTCTGTAAATGGAACCATTCCTCCATCCCTGGGATGAATCCTGTTTGATCATGGTGAATGCTTGTTCAGTTTATGAGAACTTTATTGAGAAGTTTTGCATCTCTATTTATAAGGGAAATTGGTCTGACATTCTCTTTTCTTGTTTGGTCTTTGTGTGGTTTCGGTATAACATAACTGTGGTTTCACAGAACAAATTAATTAGGTAGAATTCCTTCCTTTTTTGAGGAATAGTTTAGAGTATTGGTATTAGGTCTTCTTTGAAGGTCTGATTTTTTTTTTTTTTTTTTTTTTTTGGTTGGGAGACTTTTAATGACTGCTTCTATTTCTTTAGGAGTTTGGGAACTGTTTAGATGACTTACCTGATTCTGATTTAACTTTAGTGGCTTGTATCTGTTTAAAAACAATTCATTTTGTCTAGATTTTTAAGTTTTGTTGAATATGAGCTTTTGTAGTGGGATCTGATGATTTTTTTAAATTTCTTCAGTTTCTGTTGTTATGTATTCCTTTTCATTTCTGACTATTAATTTGAATATTGTCTCTATGCCTTCTAGTTAATCTAGCTAGTGATTTCTCTATCACATCCTGGTTTTGCTGATTCTTTGTATAGTTCTCTTTGTTTCTACTTGGTTTCTTTCAGCCCCAAATTTGATTATTTCTTATGGTCTACTCCTCTTAGATATATTTGCTTCTTTTTGTGCTAAGGCTTTCAGATGTGCTATTAAGTTGTTGGTGTAGGATCTCCTAATTTTTTTATTTTTTTGGAGGGACTTAGAGCCTGTTTATCACTTGTGTAAAGGAATGGTACTGATTTGTTTGAGTTAATTTTATGTCCAGCCCCTTTGCTGAGGTTGTTTATTAGCCCTGAGTTTAACTATTTTCTGACTTCTTCTACTCCTCTTTGATGTGTTTGTTTCGTTTTCTTCCAGAGTTTTCAGGTGTGTTTTTAAGTTGCTAACATGAGATGTGTCCAATTTCTTTATAAAGGCACTTAGTCCTATAAACATTCATGCTAACACTGTTTTAATTGTGTCCCATAAGTTTGGCATGTTGTGCCTTCATTTTCATTGAATTCCTTCTGTATTTCTTTGGTGACCAAGTTATTGAGTAGAGAGTTGTTCAGTTTCAATGAGTATGTGGGCTTTCTGTTGTTTCTGTTGTTATGAAAATCTAGCGTTAGTCAGTGAAGATCTGATAGGATGCAAGGGGTTACTTTAGTCTTGTTGTATCTGTTGAAGCTTGTTTTATGACCAGTTATATGGTCAGTTTTGGAGAAGGTACCATGATGTGCTAGGGTGAAAAGTTCTGTAGATATCTGTTAAATTCATTTGATTTATAACCTCTGTTAATTTCATTTTTTCTCTGATTAATTTCTGTTTCAATGACCTGTTCTTTGGTAAGTGTTGGGTGTTGAAATCTCCCACTATTATTGTATAAGTTTCAGTGTCAGTTTTGAGCTTTAATAAAGTTTCTTTTATGAATTTGGGGTGTCCTTGCATTTGTATATCAGTTTTAGGAGTTCTCTGTTGGAATTTTGTGGGCCACTTAAGTACATATCATCTACAAATAGTGATATTTTTACTTCTTCCTAATTTGTATTCTTTTGACCTCCTTTTGTTGTCTAATTGCTCCTCCTAGAACTTCAAGTACTATACTGAATAGGTAGGGAGAGAGTCAGCAGCCTTGTCTAGTCCCTGATTTCGGTGGGATTGCTTCAAGTTTCTCTCCACTTAGTTTGATGTTGGCTACTGGTTTGTTAGGTATGAGCCTTGAATTCCTGATCTTCTCAAGACTTTTAACACTAAGGTGTGTTGAATTTTATTAAATGCCTTTTCAGCATCTAATGAGGTGTGCATGCAGTTTTTCTCTTTGAGTTTGTTTATATAGTGGATTATATTGATGAATTTCTGTAAATGGAACCATTCCTCCATCCCTGGGATGAATTCTGTTTGATTATGGTGAATGCTTGTTCAGTTTATGAGAACTTTATTGAGTAGTTTTGCATCTACATGTATAAGGGAAATTGGTCTGACATTCTTTTTTCTTACATGTTTTGGGTTATGAATATTTTATACTTGACATTTTTTTGACCACTATCAATTGATTCTATGGTATCTTCTACATCTTTGTATTCTGTTGATGATGCTTGTGTTTGTAGTTCCTGTTCTTTTTTCTAGGTTTTCTTCAGGGTTTACTCAGTGTTTTCTTTATTGCTTCTATTTCTATTTCTAGGTCTGTGACAGTTTTGTTCATTTCCTTTACCCATTTGATTGTAATTTTTTAATATTTTTTTAGGTATTTATTTGTTTCTTTTGGGTTTGTTGTGAGATGATTAATTTCTTGTGCTTCCTTGGGTGTAGTTACTCTCCTTGTTTTGAGGGTTTCTTTCTAGTATTCTCCAGAGGGCTGAATTAGTGGACACCTATTGTTTTAATTTTTTATGGAATATCTTGGTTTCTTTATCTATAGTTATTGAGAATTTTGCTAGTTATAATAGTCTGGGCTGGCATCTGAGCTATCTTAGGGTCTGCAAGACATCTTCTCAGGATCTTTTGGCTTTTAGAGTCTCCATTGGGAAGTCTGGTATAATTCTGATAGTTGTGCCTTTATATGTTACTTGACCTTTTCCCACTGCAGCTTTTAATATTCTTTCTTTGTTCTGTTTTGATTATCATGTGACAGGAAAATTTTATTTTCTGCTCCAATCTATTTGATGTTCTATAGTCTTCTTGGTTTTTTTTTTATGGACATCTATTTCTTTAGGTTAGGAAAATTTTCTTCTAAGATTTTGCTGAAGATGTTTTCTGACCATTTGAACTGAGAATCTTCACTCTTTTCTATTCCTATTATTCTTATGTTTGGTCTTTTCATTGTGTTGCAAATTTCCTACATGTTTTGGGTTATGAATATTTTATACCTGGCATTTTTTTTTACCACTATCAATTCATTCTATGGTGTCTTCTACACCTTTGTATTCTGTTGATGATGCTTGTGTCTGTAGTTCCTGTTCTATTTTCTAGGTTTTCTTCAGGGTTTACACAGTGTTTTCTTTATTGCTTCTGTTTCTATTTCTAGGTCTTGGACAGTTCTGCTCATTTCCTTTACCCATTTGATTGTAATTTTTTATATTTTTTAGGTATTTATTTGTTTCTTATTTAAGGGCTTCTACCTATTTGACTGCACTTTTCTGTATTTCTTTAAGGAAATAATTTATATCCTCTTTAAAGGCCTCTATCATCTTCATGACATTGGATTTAAGGTCATAATCTTGCTCTTCAGGTGTGTTAGGATGTCCAGGGCTTTCTGACGTAGAAGAGCTGGTTATGATGGTGTTACATTAAGTTGGCTTCTGTTGATTATATTCTTGTGCTTGCCTTTTGCCATCTGGTCATGTCTGGTGTTAGCTGGCCTCCCAGGAAGTTGGTAGAGTTGTGTGTCCCAGGTATCAGTTCTCCTCCTGAGAGGCAGTCTCTAGTTTAAGCAGGCCTACAGTGTCCCTGATTAGAGCAGGCCTCCTAAAAGACATGCAGGGCTCTGGGGTAGAGGGGCAGCATGGCTATCTGAAGTGAGTTCAGTTGGAAGTGTAGACTGGAAGGGAGACGGGGCTCTGACAAGGTGGGACAGAAGCCATGTCTACTGGGCTTTGTAGGGTCCCAGTTATTGTGGGAGTTTTAGCTGGTCCTCCTGGAAATAAGGCAGGGCTAGGGGTGGGTGTGGGTATGTGATCCTCAGCAGTCCAAGTGGAGGTTCAGACCAGAAGGGAGAGCTAGACCTCTAGTTTTTACATACTGAAGAATGATATTTAATATTTCTTCTAGAACAAAAGAAAAACACTAACAGTGATTCCATATTTATTCGCATAATTTGCAAAAGGTTCTTTTTGTTTCCCCTAGGCTCTTAAACAACCAGTGAAGTCACTTAGCACTTCCCATAAGCCTGTCTAATATTTACTTCTCCCCTCGTTCACTATAACAATGTATTAGAGATAACCACTACTCCCCCAACCACTGGAGTCATCTGGATGTATTAGTTTATTGCACCATATCTCAAGGCCACTTCCTCTGTCGGCTGTTTAGAAGTAGAATGAGAAGTAGAATTCTGCAAAGTGATGTGCTGAAAATGTGCTTTGGGGAAAAAGGACATAAAGAAGAAATACTGGGAGAGAGGAAGGAACTATGGAGGAATATGTCCCTAGTCCATTTTCCACATGATTGTTCAGGCTAAATTTCACCCTATATTCTCCTAAGGGCTTTTCCTATCTCTTTTTGGTTGGGACTGGCTACATCAGTATCAGTAGCAATGAGAAGTATCTAACTTTTAAGGCAAAGGAGCCCATATGTGTTCATGAGAAAATCTTTAAAAACCGTATTGCGATGAATGGTTCACAGTACATACTTACAGGAGGAGGTAGAATAGAGCTTATCGGCTTAGTAAAGATCTAGACAGGACACATACAGCATCTGCATTGCATCTTATTTCTACACATCTATGTTATTATTTATGCAAAAAAATTCTTAAGACAAAATATATTTTGTAAGGGTAGTAGGAAAACTTATTTAAGGATTTTGGAAATGGCCTTTGAGTTATTAGATCTTAAGTATGACTTTTTACATATCTTTTATATAACCCACAGGGCACATAGAATAAATAAAGAGGCCAAAAAAAAAAACCTATTAGTTTCTTCTGCATCAAATGCATCAGTTAGTTCTTTTTGTATAGAAATGTCATCCTACAAAATTAGAGTTTTAAGCAATATATTAGTTCAAAAATCAGTGAATTTGCAAGCAGGATTTTGTCAAGCCAAGTCATTCTTTAGCTATTGTCCCCTGGGCTTTTTTATTGAGCATCTACTAGTTTATAGGATATATGCACACTGGTTAGGTAGAAATGGCCTTACTTCTTTCTATAGAATTCAATGCCTATTTACTATTGCTGGACACCAGCTACGGTAATGGGAATGATTGAGCCACATCTGTTCTATGCTTACTTACCCATTGAAAGCTATGACATTCCCAGAAGCCTCAAGATTGCTAGCCCCTAATATGAAATCATTCTATACATGTGTTCTTGTTCAGCAATTAATATTGCCTGTCCTATTATTTAAGCAAAGTGTCACAGCCAAATTGAGAGAAAATGTAGGAGACAATTACCAGATACTGAGTTACAATCTCCTACCATAAATAATGGGAGGTGCTTTTGCCATACCAACCTAGAACCCCATGTGTTGAATCAAATAATACTAGCCTTAAATCTTTCTTCAAAGAGAGATCATTATTTTTCTATTATTTATGTTTTAGGTTCAACATTTGTTGGATTTAAAGATGTTTGTTCAGGAGAAACTAATGTGATATTCATTACTAATCCTTTAAATGAAGATTTACAGCATCCAATCCATGTGAAGACTGTGCAACTGGTTGACACTACTGAACAATCCAAAGTGTTTATTCATAGACCTGACATAAGGTATCATTATGAAAGCTCACGATTTTCTTTATTATCCTTGTGCTATATGTTCCTTATTAAAAATCTGAGGAAGGGTTACTACATTAAAATAACTGCTGCAATCTAGAAGGAAGTAGGATTCATGACCGTTGAGACTTGAATTTAAATTTTCACATCCTCAGTTGTTTGAAACACTGAGCCGTACTTCATGTGTTCCTACCATATTTTTCATGCATCATCAGTGACATATTGACTAAAGGCAAAATTCAGGGATTCGGGCTTCACCTGCTTTCCATGTTTGTACACCAGTCACCATAAAGATGTAAGAGATATTGCTGTATCATTTCTTTTGGTTAAGTTTTGTTACCTGTTATTTTCTAAATAGCCTATCATGGTCACTCTAAAGATGTGCTTGAGAACTACACATCAGTTATTCTAACTGCAAAGACTGTAATTATATAGACATTTGGACCTGAGAACATTTCTGGTCAATTAGTATCAAGACATTTCCAGAAAATGATGCCATAGATTTTGGGTTACAGAGTAATCTAGTCAGTTTTTTATATTGTTTTATGACATATAGAACAGGAATTTAAGTGTAAGACAATATTCAAGAAAAAAATCTGTCAGAATTCTGTGGCCAGTTTGTAAAGAACAATGTTCTATAACTCCATAGGTATCCTTCTAGAGAAATAGTGTTTCATAAATAGCTTAACTTCATATGATTTGATGTTTATGACAGCACATTTGCTTATTTAAACATTATCTATTTTAGTAGTTCTATTCATCAGAGCCATTTTGTTAAACAATTATTATTTGTTTATATAGTGGGCATTGAAGTCTTCAGAATTCATGTATAATTTTAATGTCTATGTCATGAAGATTGGCTTGTGATTTCAGTTACCGTTCCTTTTAGTTTTATTTCTGGTGGATACTGGTATTCTCCAGTTCTTCCTTGCCAAACAGTACACTCAGTCTTCAAAAGTTCTCAGTGTTGGTCAATAACAGACATGGATGCTCTGTTTCACAGTTGTAATTACAAAAATTCCTGCATTATAAATTGTTATTACTACTCTTATAATAAAGGGACAGTAATTGACTAATTTTGAAAAGCCACCTTGAGATAGCAACATCTCTGCTATGCAATTCGCTTTCTGTTCTTTTCATTTCTTTTACTTTTACACTCAAGATTTTATTCCCTTACTGGTCCATCCTTCTACTTTTCCACATCCCATACTTCTTCCCCTCCCTCCTGTCACCACAAGGATGTCCCCATCCCACCCACCCTGCCAGACCTCTAAACCCCCTGGGCCCTCCAGTCCCTTGAGGATTTGGTGCATCTTCTCTGACTGAACCCCAGCTGGAGATTCCTCTGTGGTATATATGTTGTGAGCCTCATAATAGCTGGTTTGAGCTGCCTGGTTGGTGACACACTGTCTGAAAGATCTTGGGGGTCCAGGTTAATTGAGACTGCTGGCTCTCTTACAGGGTCAGCCTCCTCCTCAGTATCTTCTAGCTTTTCCCCAATTCAACCACAGGGGTCAGCAGCTTCTGTTGATTGGTTGGGTGTAAATATCTGCATCTGACTCTTTCAGATGCTTGTTGGGTCTTTCACCGGGCAGCCATGATAGGTCCATAGCCACAGTAATAGTGTCAGGCCTAAGGGCCTTCCCTTGAGCTGGATCCCCTTTTGAGCCTGTTCCTGAGCCTTTGTTTCCTCAGGCTCTTCTCCATTTCTATCCATGAAATCCATGGGTCAGAGTTTAGACTGTGGGATAGCAACACCATCCCTCACTTGATGCCCTGTCTTTCTGCTGGAGGTGGGTTCTACAGGTGCCCTCTCCCCACTGTAGGCCATGTCATCTAGGTTCCCCCCATTTTAGTCCTGAGGTTCTTTCACTTCTGAGGTCTCTGGTGCATTCTGGAGGGTCCTCCAACCTCCTACCTCCTACCTCCTGGGGCTGCCTATCTCTATCCTTTCTGAAATTCACTCTCTAAGATATTTCTTAAGTTCAGAAGGAAGCTTATCTGAAGAGCACAGTCAGGCAAGCTCTACGCTCCTTCTCTCCCTCTGTGCTGGGAGGTATTCTTCCATAATTCACACACAACATTATCTACATTTTAAGGATCTCGGGAACCTGAATGAAGAGAGCACACAGTTTGAGGGTTCCTGACCACCTTCCTTACAGATTTGCTTTACATTACACACACTTGACTATAAAGAGCATATGAAGTACTAAAATATTTATTGAATTTCTCTTGAGTTTGTACTATAGAGACAATTGATAGTATTTGTCCCATCACAAAAATGTCAGAGATATACTGGGTTTCACATAACCGACCCCAGCTTTCCACTACTATATATTTTTGCTAGAACTTTATTGTGTACATCATAGCAACTCCAAATGCACAGTATATGATCTGAATTTGTGATACATTGCACATTTACCAGTCTTTCTTTATTATATCTGAGGACAATCAATCACCACTGCAGGTAATTAAAAATGAAACCAATATATCATTTGGGTTGAATTATATTGATCATCACCTTAGAGTTACCTAAAGAATGGTTACCAGTATAGAGCAGAAGTTTATCTGTGTGTGCATAGCAAGAATCTCTAAGAATATATGGCAGCCTTCAAGTAGTCAAGAGTCTCAGATAACAGGTAAGAGGGGGAAATAGGCAGCTATTATTAAATACTCACATTGTTTTATAGTAAGTAATAATTTCCCATTTGTGAGAAAATTCACAAAGACTACCTGGTCATGATAGAGATTTCCATCTTGTTACAACAGAATAGACGTCCATCTGCTGACTAGAGAAATGTGAGCATAGTGTGAGCGCTATGCAAAATCAAATCTATAATTATACAAAATATGGAACAACAGCATGAAGTTCTATGTATATATCCCACATGTAGGACTTGTCATTTTGAAATGTTAATAAGTCCATACTAATGGCTCAAATAAACACCATGAAAAAAAACCATTCTTCATTGCAATACTAATTGCACAGGCTCCTTTGTTCTACCGGAAATTCTTTCAGAAATGAGACTTAATCGGTGACCTCAGCCATTCATTGTGTCTTTTCTCCCCAGTAAGGTGAACCCGTCCGATTGTGTGGACATGGTTTGTGATGCCAAGAGGAAGTCTTTTCTCAGAGACCTGGATGGTTCCTTTCTGGGGAGTTCTGGGTCAGTGATCCCGCAAGCCGATTACGAGTGGGATGGTAACAGCCAACTGGGAATCGGGGACTACAGAATCCCCAAGGCCATGCTCACGTTCTCAAACGGCAGTAGGATTCCTGTCACCGAGAAAGCACCTCACAAAGGTATGGTGGGTCTTACGTCATGCGTACACCTCAAGTTTATGAAACAAAATGAAGGGTTTTTTTTTTTTCTCTCTCCAAGAATTGAATGTCTAACAACGTGTAGGTTGCGTTAACTGATCTTCTATAGAAGATAAAGACAATCAAAAGAAATTATGCGGAGATTTTCTATCATTTCTAAAATATTACTATCTGTATTTCTAGGGATTATTAGAGACGCCACCTGTAAGCACATCCCAGAGTGGCAGAGCTATCAGTGTTCTGGGATGGAATATGCAATGATTGTAATAGAAAGCCTGGATTCGGACACAGAGACACGAAGACTTTCCCCAGTGGCCATCATGAGCGATGGCTATGTTGATCTCATTAATGGTAAGTGTCCCGTATAAATAGAGCTGCGTTATTCAAAGAATTGACTGAATATTCAATGAATAGGGATATGTGAACAACTATTTACATACAAATCCAGCAAATATAAAGACTTATTGCTTTCCACGTGAGAATTATCTATGTGCAATGGTGAAATTTGACTCTGTAGCAGGTCTTCTTCCAAGAAGGGTAAGACATTTATTTCATATTGGATATTTGAAAGAAGACGAAGAAAACACAATGAGACAGAGAAAAGGAAAAGGAGGAGGAACATTGTTCCTGTAATGATTGTCACACTTTTGTTGAAAAGAATGCATAAATATTTTGAAAAAAAGAGATTGGCCTAAACATCTTCAAAAACATACTTTGCCTCATATAAATTAAAAGAAAGCTTGATAGTATGTTAATCAGAATATGTAAGAAGGGCATTGTGGGCTTCTCATCATTATTCTGTGGATCTTTAGGTATACTTTGCAGCTAATAGCTTTTGTTCATATAAACATAGAGCTTATGACTTTGAAGTTTGAGAATAATTTGTGACAGTCCTGTGTCTGGGCTTCTCTCATTCTGGCCCTAGATAACAGAAGTGGAAATGGGAAGAAAGAAATACAGATAGACTTTGGAGATGAAGACTATTTTAATTAGTAAGACTAATTTCTAAAAGGTATCAAAAGCATAGCACAGGGATTCATTGTACACCGCAAACAGTGTTGGGGCTCAAATGTTAGCTTCTCATCAAGCCTAGCACTGAAAAGGCACAGAACCTGGACCACACAGATTTCCATGCCTTGGCTGTGAAGTAACATGGTGTCAAAAACCATGTAGAAGTCAACTTAGTGACCATTCTCTTACAAAATCCATTTTTGAAAAATCTATCAAAGAACCCAAAGGTACTAAATTCGAGAGATTTGAAAGGTTCACGATTTTCTGGCTCGCCCCACTCAAATTCTGGAGCCAGCGATCAATGTGAAATATTACCTTTTCATTTTCAAAGCAGACGTTACGGGAGTAATTACAGAGAAAGTTGGTGAATAATGATTAAGTAGAAAAGAAGTTTTCAAACTGCTCTGACTTGGGGATGGAGAGATTTGTTATATTAATTTTTACATTTACCTCTTCTGAAAGGAAGTACATATTTTCTACTTCTCACCGTGATCCATCATTTTTCTTATATGTGAGATTAAATTTAAGTGTTGATTAATTTTTGAAAGTGTTAAGTATATAATACTTGTGAAAAAATAATGAATATGCTATGAAAATCATGTAGGTTTTGAGAAAATTACTCACACTAAAAATTAGTGAATATCAGTAAAATTCCCTTTAAATCTTACCATTAAAATTTTATTTCTTTTTGTTATATGGCATTTTGACTTTACAATATTTTTATATTTTGCACACAGATGTTTCTGCATGTTTGTTTTAAAACCCACAATGAAGATATATTTAAAGTAGGATTTATATTTTGTGTGCTAAGGGATGATGTTATATTCTCCTGGACATTTAGAAGTAGATATTGATTTAAAATTTGATTGAGATGCAGTTATAAATATTAATAAGGTTTCTAAGTGAGTCAGACAATTCAGCAAACATAATGAAGAAATACATCAAGAGAGTTTTGTCAGTCATATCTCATGGTTTTTTTTATTGAAACGAAACAGAGAAATTTGCTGTGAAAGCTATGCTATACTCATTCTGAAAAAGTCTAGACTTTACCTGAAAACCATGTGCTATTCCTTAGCTTTTCAGAGTATGCTTAGATGATTTTAGTTCGTTAATTATATTAGCTCTCCTAATGTAGTGCTTAGACAACTATCAGACAAAACTTTGCTGTTACTATTACTCTAAGAATAAAGACTTTATTCAGACAAAGCTGTTGGCTGACCCTTTTGCTGTAGGCGCTGTGCATCTGGTAATGGTGAGTATAAGACTAAACTGAATAATTTAGTGAAATTCTGCCTCAAAATCAAACCTATGATAAGAGTTAATAAACAGCTAGCATTCATGAGTCATTAGGTTCAATCTCTACAGCTCTCCCAACTCAACTGTGTTGTAAAATTTATACTTTTGCCAATAAACAAGTGAACAATGACATAAACCAACTGGTGGGTCATTTTCAGGAATACAGATGTCTATTTTTTTTGTTGGTAAGCTCCATCTTAATAAATACGTGCTAGCCGATTTTCTAGGAACAACCTCAGGAAACTTGTGAATCTTGACTATATTATATTAGTGAATCTATGATACAAATCCTAGCTAACATGTTGTTATCCCTTTAAGTCCAATAAGTATGAAAGTAAAGGTAATAGGAGCAAGCTGATTCCCTGCCTTCCATTTTAGCCAAACTTTGAGAACCAGCTTAGAAGTCTGGAGAGATGACAGATAAATGATACATTTATATGCTGAGCTTGTGTCTCAACCCTTGTAATTTACTTTCAATATAATGAGTCTTCATATTTGGGGGGGGACAGCATTCTTTAAATAGGAAAATAAACTTTAATTTTGTGTGGATGTAGGCCCACAGGACCATGGCTGGTGTGCGGGGTATGCATGTCAAAGAAGACTATCTCTGTTCCATGGCATAGTGGCTCTGAACAAAACATATGAGGTTTACTTCACTGGAACCAGTCCTCAGAATCTTCGAGTGATGCTGCTTAATGTTGAACTTAATAAGGTGAACCTAGATAAAGATAATGCGTTAACGGTTTTCATAGTTAGTTCCGTACCATTCGCGATCGATTCTCTTTCCAGCCTTCTCCATTGTTCTAGTCCTTCCAGCTCATTTAAAAAGATCCCTAGTGTATTAACCTGGACATGTTTTCTCTGAATGAAAGAGCATGAATGTACCAAACACTTCCTCCCAATACGTACTGATCCCTGTTCATACATGAGAGTTGACAGTGATGTTTATGATAGTAAGACTAGCTGCCAAGCCTGAATTTTATACTAAAATCACGTATTACTTAAAAGTTATAGGTGTGCTTTTCTTATGCTTCCACATTGCCGTTATACACACACGTGCCAGAAATGTGCCTTTGCAACTGATTTCAGTGCTCTCGGCATGTTATTTTCAATATCCTTGATAATGTCAAATCTTGGCTGTAAGTATAACTCAGCTGGGAGCATTACATTTATTCAGGAAACAAGCATAGTGCTTACGAGGAGTCCATAATTCAGACATCTGTTTCCACAGGTATAAGACTTCAAAGTCCTAGAATGTTAGGTACAGGACAACCTCTGGCCAGGTAAAGAGGTAGCAGAGGAACTATGGAAGAGTTCCTTTTTTCCTTCCTCCCCTCCCTCCCTCCTCCCTCCCTCCCTCCCTCCCTCCTTTCTTCCCTTCTTCCCTCCTTCCCTCCTTTTCCCCTCCCTCCTTCCCTCCCTCCCTCCTTCTCACCCTCCTTCCTTCCCTTTTTTCCTCCCTCCCTTCCCCCTCCCCCTCCCTCCTTCTCTCCTCTTCATTTCCTCCCTCCCTCTTCCTTCCTTCCTACATTCCTTCCTTCCCTCCTTCCCTCCCTCCCACCCTTCCTTCCTTCCTATGCTGGTGATAACACTTTCATCCTTTAACTTGGGCCTTATTGTTTTACCCTCTCACACCGTATTACTACTTATACAATCCAACTGGAAATCTGGACACATTTTCAAACACCCAGTGTCAGAGGGCCTCTTACTGCCTTTCAGTGAAACGACATTATCATTGCCCTAGGTGAAGGCATTTGGGCAGCCTGTGTCTACTCTTAGCAGGCACTGGTCTGCTCTCATCAGCCAGAGGAAATATTAGAAGTCTCCTCTAGCAAAGTCCAGGTCAGGCCCTTCCTCTGCCTCCCATTATCTCCACATTCATCTGTATGAATCAGAGCTTTTACAGTGACCTACAGGACCCTATGGGAATCTCCCATCTTTCGACTGACTTTTATGGGTCTTCCTACCAACGTTTGGTGAGATAGTTTCCAACACTGCAAATTCAATTTTGATTCAAAGGTCTCTTTTGTAATTTATTATCTTTGCAAAGAGTCTTTTTGCCAGCATAGTGTGTGATTTGCTAATAAATTTTCTTACATTACACCCTTCTACAGGAATTAATTAGTTACTGGTTAATTTATTATGTCTACACGAATGGTTAGATGCGAACATACTTTTAATCTTGGTCCAATACTTGCCATAAGTTCAGAAATACTAGATTCAGTATTTTATAAAAGGTGTACATAGTTGGAGAACAATTTTTAGAAACTAAATTCTAAATATTCTATTATATCACTCTAATAAGAACATACAAATGTTTGTTTTCAACAGGCGGTTCTAGTAGGAATCTTTTTTTCCACACTTCAGCGTTTGGATGTCTATGTGAACAATTCCTTGGTCTGTCCCAAAAATACAGCATGGAATGCCCAAAAGAAACACTGTGAACTTGAAAGGCATCTGAACACAGGTAATTCTTCAGCACACGCGTTGTTCATATCTTGGTTACTTGTAAGCATCTTTGCAATGTATCATTGTGACATTATTATGAAGTGCTTTGAAATGTCACTGCTTGTGGAACTCTTTGCTCGCCTGCCCATGAAGATCAGAGAGTCTGTAGAGAACATGTTTATTACGACCTGACAAAGTTTCCCTTCTGTGTACATGGGGCTTAACTATTCTGTGTGCAGAAGAGATTTTGCTTGGAAATTTTACATTCCCCACTCCCTGCTTTATTTCTGCACTATTGAAGTCTATGTCTAAATTAATTCTAGATATCAAAAGTATTATCAAGACTCTTAGCATAATACCAACAGTATTAATTAGATATGACATAATGGACTTGATTTAAATGAAAAGGTTACATTTATCTACATAGTGATATTTATAAACCAAGAATTATTCCTGTTCATTTATTGAACAAAATGGGTTGGATTAGAGTTAGGGATAGGGTTAGGGCTTAGGGGTTAGGGTGAGAGGTTAAGGGTTAGGGTTAGGGTTAGGGCTAGGGTTAGGGTGTTTTATTCAAAATTCAAATATGCTGACAATGTGTTCCATGAGTGAACTTAGATCATTTATTTCTGTGTTCCATGAGCTCGGCTCACCATTGCACAAACTTTAACAGCAAAATAGAATCTAGACCGGAAAGTATGAGTATGTGGTCAACATTCTTTGCCATTTCTAAAGCAAGGTCTTGTTTTTGCTACTAATAAAAGAGCCAGAATTTCCAGACCTTCTCCCATGTCTGATACTGGGACTAGATGCTTTACATGGAAATCCTCATTACTTGGCAGAAGTGACAAGCAGGTAGGTGAAGTAATGTGTGGGAGATGATGCCGTTTGCCAACTACTGGTTTAGTCTCTCCAGACCCGTGTTACAAAATCCTATAAACATAAACGGCACAAGTCATTCCTCTTTTACTAAACAGCACTATTTCTTTACTAATTTTATTTAATTTTTTTCCTTTTTCTTTTTTTCATTTCTTCCTCTCTCTTTCATTTTTTTATTTTTGTTTGTTTCTTTCTTTTTTTTGTTTTTGTTTACGTTTGTTTGTTCGTTTTGAGATGGTTGCTCTGTGTAGCTCTGGCTGTCCTGGAACTTTCTCTGTAGATCAGATTGGTGTTGATCTAAGAGATCTGTTAGCTTTTGCCTCCCAAGTACTGGGATTAAAGAAAGGGGGTACCATGCTGGCCATTTCTTTTTTCTCACAATGCTAGTCAATAGTCAGATTCTGGTGAGAAAATGTTTTCCTAAACTGCAGAGGTTTCTTGCTTGCTGTGTTTGCATTCTGTATGAGAGTCAGATCCTTGGCCTCTTTACCTTAAAGGTTCCAATTCCATAATGAAGTCTTCCCTCACACTCTTACATAAGCGTAATTTTCCTCCAAAGAGCTCCACTTGCGAATACCTTCAAACAGTGAATTAAGGCTTCCACACAGGAGTCTTGGGAATATGTAATTCACTTCATAGCAGTCTCAAAGCCAGAACAGATGAGCAAGGACTTGAAACTATTGCCTAGTTCTTGAATGCGTGCCCTGGATAATTATACCGCATTGCCTCTTTATAACCTAACCATCTAAATACAAATGCTGGCATGTACTTACTGCTCAGTGTTCATACAGAGGTAACTATTTTAAAGCAACAAATGTGATATGCAGCAGTGTCATTCCAAGTGAGGAAAGTAAGAGCTATTACAGCAGAATTTGATATAGGAGGAAAAGGGCTGGAAAACAATGGCCCAGGTGCCTTTGCAGAGAGAGGAACAGGACTGAATATGTGTTATCAGATTGTTTTTGAGGCTCAAACCCAACAGCCTCACATACAATCACTTCTGGAGCCAAAAATAAAAGTGGCAAGTTAGCATTGTTTTAGCATGAATTCTTTACAGCTTTGGCACATTGAAGGATGTCCTTGAGTCACGAGCCTCTCTATATTTGAAGCTTACCTAAAATGCTCCGTTCTCTTGATCTCTATGTCCTTCACTGTTGAGATAGTGTGAAAAAGTTAACTAACATGGATGGCTTAGGCATCATGAACAGGAGTACGAGCTCATATCCACTTTGCAACACAAAGCGCATACTTTAGATTCACACAGGGAAGTACACTCAGGAGCGGTATGATTTATCCCACCACTATGATGCATGTCAGCCTTTGTGGCTTAAAGTTGGAGATTTGTTACTTCTTAATTATGTTAATATTCTCTCTCTCTCTCTCTCTCTCTCTCTCTCTCTCTCTCTCTCTCTCTCACACACACACACACACACACACACACACACACACACACACACACAAATTATATAATGACCACGGTTTGACAAAATCCAATTTCCAAGTTGAATTTGTTTGATTCATTATAGATTTTACAAACTAGCATGTGATCCTACTTCATGGGCTTAAGATTCCTCTGAGATGCTTTAGTGGATCCTTCATTTTTATTATGTGCCTTCTGTCTTCAGTAAAAATATAAATAATACATTATAAATGTTCTTAAAGAATTGTCACCTAGCACTGCATAAATTAGGGGCTATTAAATTTATACTTTCAAATTATCAAATTCCTTCACCCATAGCTTTAAAACTTCGAATGTATAAATAATATTCTATGAGTAGAGAATAAACCCTAGGCTTCCAATTAATTTGCTTTCTCATTTACATTGTGACTACAGCTAATTTTTTTAGAAATGAATCTTATATAAAATGGCTATTAATGGCATTATTTAAAAGACTATATAACTTTAAAAGTTAGTTTTATCTAAGTATTTTGTTTTTAATGTGTATGCTTTGTTATGAAAGTTATAAAATTGAGCTTTCTGTAGTTCAAACAAATATTGACCCCTGTGTGTCCTTTATGCTAATAGAAATATATTTAAATGTGTTATTTTGGCCCTTTTCCTTTTGTAGAACAATTTCTTCCTAACTTGGATTCCACTGTCGCTGGTGAAAACTACTTTGATAGGACCTACCAGATGCTGTACCTTTTGCTGAAAGGCACTACACCTGTGGAGGTCCACACGGCTACCGTCATCTTTGTCTCTTTCCAACTACCAGCTATGACAGCAGATGAGTTTTTTAGCTCGCACAATCTGGTTAGAAATCTTGCCTTGTTCCTAAAGATACCAAGCGACAAGATCCGCGTCAGCAGAATAACGGGAGGGAGTCTGCGAAGGAAGAGATCCACAGGACGGATAATGGAATTTGAGATCGGGGCTGCTCCCACTCAGTTCTTAAGCAATTCTACCGCAGGTATGGGGTATCAGACTTTGTGATAAAGAAATGCCATTGTCAACTCAAAAGTCATAAATAAACCTACCATGGCCTGGTTAGCTAGGACTCAGGAAATTCTACTGCCCCAATATCTGGGACCTGAAGAGCCTACAAATCATTTGACTTCCCTATGCTTATAATGATCACTTGTTGAGAAACTATGAAGGAGTTGCATATTAATACATTATACAAAAGGACTTGATATAATAGGAAGTAACTTCATAGTTGATTGATAAAGGGTGAAAACAAGTTGAAATAGCCAATTAGAAGAGAAAGCTGTCAGTGGAACTCTGTTGCTTAGAAGACAGAAAACCTAGGCTTGTGTGGCTGCAGTGACTTCTATGATGCTACCTTCCTGGAGTCATAGGTGACTTCCCTTCTTCAGCTCTGTACTTCTTGGACTTATATGGTCAGTGCTATGATCTCAGTGTGACTTGCTTACTAAGTCCCACTTGCCCGTGGATTTAATCTAGGAATTGTAGGAGGTATATTATACAGAGGTAGATTATTCCCCCTCTTGTAGCGATACCAGATAAACACTGTTAAATATAAGATACAGGTCTGAGATCATGGAACACAGGAACATAAGGAAAAGCAAGCGTATGCGTTTTCAAAGCACACACTAGGATAGGGTCTTAAGTCTCAAGGACAGTTCTTCAGTGTGTCCTGGGATAGATGAGTCACAGAAAGGTATGGAGAAGCAGAGAGAAAGATGCTCACATAGTCATATAGATTTCACATAATGTCAGGGTATCCAGGATGCACACATAGTTAAAGACTTCTCACCCAGTATCGGGCACACTAAAAAGAGATAGCATAAGAACCGAGGAGACCTCGGCATGGACGAAGTCCTCCTGTCAGGAATAAGAGGCTTTCTTGTCAAGGCCTTCAGTGTTGAGATGGCAGTCAGTAAACATGGAAGAACCCGCTAGCCGTACAGCAGAGGCTGGGCCTGCCACTGTGCTGAGAACCAATGATCATAAAGGGACAGAGGATACGGATGATACACCTTGGTATTTCTACCATAGGACATAGAAGCACTCACATTAGAACATTTTGGAGAACACATGTGGAAAGAGATGGGGAACAGGGAGGAATCTGTAAGATATAGTGTTTATCCTAGAGTGAGTTATATGAGCAAGGTTTCAAACTGACCAGAAAATTCCTTGAGTGTGGCTTCCAGTGTGTTATGTAGGCTCACTGGCCAACAAGCTGAGCACACTAAGCGGTCTAGTTTATCCTCAATGGAAGAAACTCAGTGATTTCTTCCTGAAGGCATGGCTTAGGATGTGGAAGGTGACAGATTTTTTTTTTTTTAAGTTGCATTATCTTAAAAACATCGTGGCTACAGAAGCTTAAAAAAAAACCCACACTGACTACAATGTATAGAATAACATAGAAAGTGGCAAAGCCAGTTTCAAATCTATTTTCATTACTGCTAATTTTGGCTAGGATTTTGACAGTAAGGACAAAGACTTAAAAACTAGTGTATGGTTAAATACGGTGTGGCGGAGAAGTGGAGGGAAAAAATCAAGAAACGTTTCAGACTCTGTCAAAAGAGCTACCAGTTCATAAAGTAGCAAGCCTTGTCAGGGTGCAGTGGGTTTAAGAGGAAATTCCAGGTCTGCCATGAAAGGAAGAGAGAGCAGAAAGTGCACAGTCTGAAAACCAACCTTCAAACCTGCCAGATGTCCAAAGAAGGGAACCTGACAACCTGAGAAAGTTATTAATGCACATACTAATGATGGGGTGGAGTTCTAAAAATACTCTATCCTGAAAAGGTGATGTGTGGTGACAGGAAAAGCTGGTAACACTTTGCTTCAAACAAAGAGTGACATGGGGAAGTTTAAACCAAGAGACATAGTCTCTCAAGTACTTTCTGTGAGGTGAGTGTGTGTGTGTGTGTGTGTGTGTGTGTCCATCTTTGATTTTTTCCTACCTTAAATTCTCTATTAGAACATACTCTTTATTTCTTGATTTTTAATATTAATAAGCTGTGCTTGATTTCTCCACATTTATCAATATTACTATCTTATTATTTGGGCCTTAGTAATATATGAGACGAAGATTACAAAAAAACATTGAAGTTAAAGCTTTCCCATGTCTCCATTATCCTATGTGCTTTTAATCCAAATAACATGATGCTTTTTTCTCATAGGTCAAATGCAATTTTCCGAGCTCCAGGAAATTACTGGCTCTCTTGGACAAGCTGTCATCTTAGGAAAAATTAGTACTATCCTTGGATTCAATATTTCTTCCATGTTTATTACAAGTCCCACTCCCCAACCAACAGATTCTGGCTGGATTAAGGTATGAACACACAATTAGAATAAAACCGTATTTATATTTTTTAATGGGAAGATACTGTTTAAATTTGGTTTTGTCCTGGAATATCTTCTTTTCTCCATCTATGGTAATTGAAGGTTTTGCTGGGTCCTGTAGTCTGGGTTGACATCTGTGGTCTATTAGAGTCTGTAAGACATCTGCCCAGGCCCTTCTGAGAACTTGGGTGTGATTCAGATAGGTCTGCCTTTTATTTGTTAGTTGGCATTTTTTCCTTAAAGCTTTAGTATTATTTCTCTGTTGTGCACATTTAGTGTTGTGATTAGCATGTGGTAGGAGGATTTTCTTTTCTGGTCCAATCTTTTGATGTTTTGTAAGCTTTTTGTATGTTTATAGGCACTTTTTTATTTTTGTTTTGTTTTGTTTTATTTTGTTTTTAGCTTAGGGATTACATCTTCTGTGATTTTGTTGAAGATGTTTTCTGGGCCTTTGGACTGGGAAGCTTCTCCTTCTTCTATTTTTATTATTCGTAGGTTTTACTTTTTCATAGTGTTCTGGATTTTCTGGGTGTTTTGTGTTATGAACTTTTTAGATTTTACATTTTCTTTGACAAATGCATTGATTTCTCTTAGCATATCTCTTACACCTAAGACTCTGTCTTCCATCTCTTGTACCCTGTTGCTGGAGCTTGTGTTGTAGTTTCTGTTCTGTTTCCTGGGTTTTCCATGTCCAGCATTGTCTCGGTTTGTGTTTTCGTTATTGCTTCCGTTTCCGTTTTCAGTTCTTGGACAGTTTTATTTAATCTTTCGCCTGTTTGTATGTTCCTGTATGTCTTTAAGGGGCTTTATTCATTGCCTCCTTAAAAGCCTCTATCATCTTGGTAAGGTTGGATTTAAGGTCATCTGTGTTAGGCTATCCAGGGCTTGCTGTAGCAGGATGGCTAGACTCTGGTGGCACCATAATTGTCCTGGTTTGCTCCTGCTGGCATTCTCAGGATGCTTCCTTATATAGCTGAAGGTCACAGTCCACAGAGGGCGGGGCCCTCCCAGGTCAATCATTAATCAAGAAAATTCTTAACTGACATTCTGATTGGCCCATATTAGGGAAGCGTTTTCTCACCTGAGAATCCCTCTTCCCAAATGACTCTACTTTGTGTCAGGTTGACATAAAAATAATAAATTCACACCAGGATCTTAAATTTGTTCCCTATCGTCCATATTTAAAGCTAGGTATGGCCAAGCACGCCTGTAGCCCAGGTCTGGACCAGGTAAGGGGACAGGGAAGCTGATAGGGCTTGTTTTCCAGGCTTAAAAGCTATTTCTAGGTTTAGGGAGAGATCTGGTCCCTAGATGGTAAGTAAAGAGTGAAAGCGCAGGGCATCCTTCTACCGTACATCATTCATCCTGCATCCTCTTCTGGCCTCTATAGGTGCATATGCCTATAGGAATACACACACACACACACACACACACACACACACACACATATACACATATACACATATACACACATACATACACACATACATACACATACTCACATACACACACATATACACACACATACTCACATACACACATACACACACACATACTCACATACACACATACACACACACATACTCACACATACATACACACACACATACATACATACACACACAGATACATACACACATACACACATACACACATACACACATACACACATACTCACACATACATACATACATACACACAGTCACATACACACATACACACATATACACACATACTCACACATACACACACACACACATACACACACATACTCACACATACACATACACACACACATACACACACATACACATACACACATACACACACATACACACATACTCACACATACACACATACTCACACATACATACACACACATACACACATACACACACATACTCACACATACACACACACACTTACACAGACATACACACATACACACATATACACACATACACACATACACACACATACACACACATACACACATACACACATATACACACATACACACATACACACACATACACACACATACACACACACACATGCACACATACACACATATACACACATACTCACACATACACACATACACACTTACACACATACACACATATACACACATACTCACACATACACACACATACACACACATACACACATACACACATACACACACATACACACACATACACACATACACACACATATACACACATACTCACACATACACACGCATACACACATACACACACATACATACATACACACACACATACACACACATACACACATACACACACACACACGCAGACACACAAACACACGGCGGGGATAGGCATTGGTCTGTCTTCTAAATTTTAGTTTTTCACATGCATCTTGCTTTGAATATTTTTAACGATGTCGCAGCTTTGCTCTGAAGAAACTTCTGCAGTAACGTCAACTTTCCGTGTTAAACCTGCCGTTTTAAATAAGCTGCACACTGCGCTTAGCCTGCTGAGTTTGCCGTGAAACACCCTTGTCCTGGAAAGACCCCTTCCTTCCTCTGTGCTAGGTGACGGCCCAGCCGGTTGAAAGGTCTGCGTTTCCTGTTCACTACCTGGCCCAAGTGTCTTCGCTCTGGATTGTTGCTCAGCCAATGGCGGCACAGCCAGGACAGCCCTTTCCTCAGCAGCCCTCTGTGAAGGCAGTGGATCCTGAGGTAAGTCGTAGTTCGCCTCCGTGAGAGAGGCTTCGGCAGTGTGGCAGCTCGACTGTGAATGTTGAACAACGCCTGCAGAAGTCCTCTTCTATTCGCTGTTTTCCCGATGTTTCTTGAAAATGAATGTGCTTTTCCGTTCATGTTCAAGCCCTCTTTCTGTGAGGTTGGGGGCGTGTGTAGGTTTTAAATTTGTAATAGATTATTTACAAATATTTTGTCTTTTGGAGAGCTGGGACAGGATCTTTGTTGTAATTCTCTGCTGTTGTTTTTTCTTGAGGGTAACTGTATATCCGTTGGAATTACATCACTTACTTTGAGGGCTATCCTAAAAGACTCCAATAACAACCAAGTTGGTGGCCTTAGTGGAAATACAACAATTCCGTTTAGCACCTGTTGGGCCAACTATACAGACCTCACTCCTCACAGAGCAGGTAAATGGGCCATTTTAGATCCTCATATATCTCTACAGTAAAGAGATGTGCATTTTCTTTGAATGGACAAAGTAACTAAATAAATTGTAAACCTCAGAGTGCCATAACCTGCTCTTTCTGAATATAGTCTTTCTTATAAAAATACATTTACTACACAAAAGTAAATTAGGATGGTGGTAGAAGAAATGCATGTATTTATTTTACCAAAGAAAAATAACATTTTATTTTGTTACTATAACTCTTATCATTCCATTTGTATAAATATTAATTGGCAAATATGGATCTGTTAAATATTGGCCACTCCTCTTCTTTCCCAGTAATTAATTAATTAATTAATTAATTAATTAATTAATTTAACGCCCCTCCCCCTCTTCCCAGTCTCACCCTCAAGGCCTCTTTCCCTATTCCACCCTCCCCTTCTCCTCAGAGAATACAGTGCCCTCCATCCTGGTACCAAACTGCTTTGGCACATTACGTTGAATCAGGACTAGACAAATCCTCTTCACTGAAACCATACGAGGGACCCTAGGTAGGGGAAAGGGATCCAAAGGCAAGCAAGAGAGTCCAAGTCAGAGACAACCCCTGTTCCAACTGTTGGGGAACTCACATTAAGACTTGAGCTTCGATCACTGTAGGCCTAAGTTGGTTGACTCTGTATGGTTTCTTTCGGTGTCCTTGAATCCCATGGCTCAAGATGAGCAAGGATAAAGATGGAGCAGAGATTGAGGGAATGGACAACCAATGACTAGTCTAATGAGATGTCCACCCCATGGGAGATAGCCACTTGACACTATTATTTATTATTTATTATTAATAAAACTCTCTTGTGCTTGCAGACTGAGGCCTCACTGGAGAGGCTTCATTCAGCAGCTGATGGAAAGAGATGCTGAGAAATTTAAACATAATTTGAGATCATCTATAAAAAAAGACATCATGATTTATATTCACTTCTTCTCTGTTATTGCTCCATATTTTCTCACTAAATGTATTACATTCGATAACAAGATTAATATATGCCCTTTTCACTTAAGAAAAAGTATACTTGCGATACTTCAATATTCATTGCAAGAATGCAGAGTTGAGCTGGGAAGTTGGCTCGAGACTTTCTACAAGCTAATGAAAAGGAGGAAATATGAACATATGTTGCCTTGAGTTCCACAAACCAGTTGCTGTTCCCTATGATAAACACCACTACCAAAGGCAACGTAGGGGAGGACACGTACCTTTAGCTTCCATGCCCAGATAATAACCCATCACTTAGGGAAGTCCATGCAGGAGCTCAAATCAGGAACCTGGCATCGAACCCATGGAACACGACTTCTCTTACTTCAGTTTCTGTTTGCTCTGGTAGCTTTTTGCACATCCCAGATCTACCTGTCTAGAGAGAGAATTCTGGGAAATTCTTCATTTCTCTCTGTGCTCAAACTCCATGGCTTGAGTCCATTTACAAAAATGCTTTATTAGGAATTAGTCACGATTCTTGAGGCCAAGAAAAACTCAGTGGGAACTGATCGAGAACAGAGAAGTCAAGCACTGTGATGTCTTTCACCCCTAGGGAAAAATTACAAAATCGAGTTTGTCCTGGATAATACTGTTCGTGTGGAATCACGGCCCTTCAGCCTGTCAGCACAGACTGTCTCTGGTGGCATTGGAGGCAGCACCAGCAGTGGCAGCAGCAGCAGTGGCCACAGCAAAGCGTCCTCCGTGAGGACACCTGTCCAGACACTGGCTGTTGTGGCAGGGTGCCTCATAGGAAGACTGTTGCTCTTGGAAGTACTTGTGGCCACAGTTTTCATTTGGAACACCGTCACAGGTAAGCGCAGTTGCGGTTCATTTCACGTGAACCTTATGTCCCCAGGTTCACAGAGAACAAGCAGCAAGTGTCTCCTGAGCAAAAGCTCCTTGCACGGCAGTTGGGTCCAGCACCACTGGAGGTACAAAGAGAAGTACAAGCTCAATGGCAGACAAGATAATTCTCTGATATTGCCATTATGTGTTGGAACACAAGAATGTGTGGGTAGAGAGATGCGGTTAATGGCTGAACTCTTCACATGTTAACAAGGGCTAAGGAAACTTGAAATGGCTTACGCAACTAACCAGTTAACTAAGACATCCAGGAGTGGTCTGGTTTCTGCCACAACAGAGTCAAGGACTCAGGTGATCTTTCTCCACCCCTTGGCTCTGTTCTACTTAGTGGTAACTCCGCTGCTGGAATGGCTCTTCTTCCTAATCTTTGTGGCAAAGTCGAGACACCCCATTTATTTATGTCACACAATCCAGCAGCCAATGCAACACACAGAAACCCTCCTCACCAGATCCTGCAGCCCCATCCCAGGCCAACTCATTGAGCTGGGATGAGACACGTGTTTATCCGTGAACCAGTAAGTGTTGTCACGGGGCTCTGATTGGCTTGGCTTGAGTAATATCAAGGGACACCTTGCTGGAAACGATGCTAGATGCAGAAGTGACAGGTAGGTAGTGGAGCTGGAAGAGATGAACAGAAAGGGAAGTCTTTCTGATCTACAACGATTCTACATGCTGTTGAATGTCACTGACGAGTAGCATGGAAAGCCTGGGAGTGTCACATAAAATGTCTACAGTTTAGCTAGAGAAGAATAATTGGGAGCAAGGAGAGGTGTGGGTTTAGGAAAGGTCCTATTTTCAACTAAATACCATCCCACTTCCTCAAACCTACCTCTTCTCGGTTAATGATAGCACGCTTTGCTGACCCCGATGGCTCATGCTTAGACTCTACATCCATTCTGAGCCATTCCTCATTTCCATCAGCTCATGTCTCGTGTCTGTTCGGGTTCCAAGTTCCCCCGCGCTCTGGTCTCCTCTTTTCAGTCACCGTATTAGCTTCTAAAAGCTTTTCTCATGAACTCGCTCACTTTTACCCTCTAAATTGGTGTTAGATTTTTTTTTTAAAGCGCAAGCAATATGGTGATGAAGGTCTCCGGTGTCAGACCCAGAATGAGCAGCTATTTAACACATCAAAGCAGACCTGGCCTCCCGGTTCTCCCAGCATCCCCAAGTCCCTACCTGTGATCAAGGGCTGGATTATCCGACCTACTCCAAACTTTCCAACCCAGGGCTGGTCTTCCTCTCCCTCAGAGGCTCTTCCTTAAATAACCCGGGACATTTTGATCTCTCTCCTGTCTTCTCTCTGGATGTCCCTCTCCGTACCTGTCCACCCCACGTGTCTTCATGGTCTCCTCATATGACATCCCGTGACCTCACTGAACCCACCTGAGAGCTGCCAGCAAAAAAAAATCTGTGTTTTTACTCACAAGTCAGCCTGAACTGCCTTCTTTTTGTTGGCAGAGGAAACCTATTAAGCAATTAAGCCAAGCCTCGTTCTGCACAAAATGCAGTCAAGACCAAAGACTCCGAAACAGTTTGAAAGACTGGCTTCATATTATCCTAATACAAGGCTGCCAACTATATAGCCCAGTGCTCTCTACGTGTTAGCAGCTGTGAGGTCTCGAGTTCAACCTCAGCACTGAAAATACGCATTCCATTAAAGAAAATCATTCATTCACCTCCACATACTCTCCCCATCAAGACAGTGCCCTACTCTCAAGTCTTCCTACCTCCTTCTCTGGGGTTGACTCAAAAGCTGCTTGCTCCAGCCAACCCGCCTCATCTTCCCCATTCTGTGAAACATTCTCCCCAATTCCTTGATCTCCTCGACCATATATTTACCAGAGGCTCTCATGTGCGCATTGAGTTTACATTCAAAATGTATTTTCCACTAAACTTTAAAGCAGCTAGAAGAGTAGACACTTTATGTAGAATACGTATAGAAAATGCGCTTGAATTGATATTAACTTTTCTAAGGGGGGTAAGCCTTCAGCTCTGACCTAGAAAGGAAATGTTAGTTAGTCAGGAGCTTAGGGAGTTGGCGGATTTTAATCAGTTTATGATTGATGTAAAAGATAAAAACTTCTGATTGGGGCAGATTAAGGAAGGGGAAGCATCGAATAAGGAACAGTAACCTAAGTGGAGAAAAACTGAAGTGGGCAGTAACTTAGAAATATCCCAATAGAAATGTCAGGACTGGATTTAAGCCAGGTGTAAAGGAAGCCGGGATGAATGGTCATTGTGATGATGCTTCTAGGGGGCGGGTAGCGACAGCAAGAGCAGGCTGAAATCAATTCTGGGGCGGGCATGGGGGAGAATCATTGAATGGATTATCTGCTAGTGACTGAGACCACCATTGCCTTCCCACAGCTGAATACATATGGGGGGGAAAGTGGAGGGAGGGGGAAGGAAGTGGGGCTTGAACCTGAGGGACCATGGGTGTGTCTAGGTAAAAACAACAGGCAAGTTTTATGTCTGATGCTGAGTCTGCAGAATTTTAATTAAAAAAAAACAAACAAAAAACAGATTTTTTTTTCAAAAAATTTTAATGGTACAACAAATACAACTTTAAAGGCCACTGGTTATGTGAGTTTTGTGACTGGTAATTAAATGTCTTGAGTTTCAATGATCTTTCAAAGTCATCCTGACTGTCCCTCACAATTTTTGATATTTTGCCAGTTAAAAAAATATTTTCAAATCATTAGTTAATATAGTCATTGAGGTTTTTCCATGACTTTTAAAAAGTATCAATGGCTTCTACTTTGCTATTAAATAAACATAATTGACATAACAATTCAATTCCCATAATGCATTGAAACACAAGGTTTTTATGACTTTTCACTGTGATTTAATACTTTACTTTTAAGAGAATCACCACATTATCCTAAATAAAATTGCAAACATTTACAAAGACCATTCAAAAACTATATATATGTATCACAACTCTATATGCATTTTCACCAAGAAAATATTATTGATTTCAATGAAAAATGTGTAGGTTTTGAAATGATTGTATATGTTACTTTTACGTTGTTAGCCAACCCATGAAATATTTGAAGGGTTAAATTAATGGCGTATATTTTAGCATGTGCTATATGTCATTATTCCGCTATTTAAAATGTATGATTGTCCTTTTTCAGGAAGCAACTGAAGTGCCCTACTGAAGAACAGGCTGAAAACAAGATGGGAGTATGCTGCTTGTGCATAAGCTACTTGGCTGTGCAACAAGAAAAAGCCTACAGAATTTTCAAGGAAATATTGCTAAAGTATTTTTTGTTAATATTTGACATGTAATCATTACACTTAGTCAAAAATTCTGGTTTCTATAAAATATAAAGGTTTTTTGAGGATTCCCTATACTTGTATGTTCTTATCTCATTAAAAATTACAGGATCCTCAGATTTAGCAGCAGATGTTCTACCACCAGGACCCATCAAAGCAGAGACTCTTTTAAGAGTTGAGGGAACCAGGCCCCTTAACTGATGTTAACTGACGCTCAAGTCTTAAATCCTAGTGTTAAGAGCTCAAGAGGCAGAACATCACAGTTGACTCCAAGGCACACCGTACTATACCGTGAAACTTCCTCAGAACAAAAGAGGCAAACAAAAGCCAATCAAAATAAGCATTTTTTTTTCTGCTGCTCTGTGTACTTCACAAAGTTCTGGTGTCCAACAGGCTAAGTCACTGAACTTACTAGGAGTCTTAGTGGCCAGGTTGTTCTAGACTTCATCAAACGAATTGCTTCCCTTTAAGATCTGCAGATATTCAAGGAATTCCAGAAGAGTTTGGAATCCCTAAATGAGCTATTCAAATATGTCTGAATTTAGTTTCAGCTTAGCCCTCATGCCCATTTAAAAAGGTCTCTACTGAGTGTGTGCTCTGACTCTAGAAATGAACAATCACAACCAAACCTTAGTTTCCAGGGTGATAAATTAGAGACTGCAGAAAAACCACAGATTAATAAAGTTACCCAAAAGCTCTCATACTACTAAAATGTAACTTTTACTCAGGAAATGTTAAAGGGGATCATTAACTTGGCCTAATGTACAATAATGGTATGGTGGGCATATTTCTGGCAGGTTCACATGGAAAGTTCCTGTTTGGGACAATTGATTGAGTTCTTGGGCACCATTTCCTGCATACCCTCTCCTCTGAACCATCTTCCAGTGTATTCGCCCTCTGATCACTGTTAGACAGACATCCTTGGAAGTGAAAGAGAAGAGAGAGAAAGCTGGGAAAAGAGGTAATCTTCTGTCAGTGCACCCGAGGAACTTTTCTTTGTTCTGTTAGTCACGATATACCTTTAGCTAGATACAGAAATATGAAATTTGACTAAAACAAAGTTAGTTCAAAGGGAGATCACCACTCAAATATGTAACATATATCAAAGTAAGTAGCCTAAGAGCATAAAGATTAAAGGAAGACTTTTTTTTCCCCAAGAGCAGATCTTTTGAGATGGCTGGATTTAGAAGCCACATTTCAAAACAGAAGGGGTAAGCTTGTAATTCCAAGCCAAAAGGAAAGTACTTGCATTTGGCCCATGGAAAACTTAATAAGTGTTCCCAAAGTTCACTGTATGCAGTGGAAGAGGATGTGGAAGAAAAATGAATGGCTGTATGCACTAGCTGGTTTCATGTCAAGTTGACACAAGCTGGAGTTATCACAGAGAAAGGAGCCTCAGTTGAGAAAATGCCTCCATGAGATCCAGCTGTAAGGCATTTTCTCAACTAGTGATCAAGGGGGGAGGGCCCAGCCCATTGTGGGTGGAGCCATCCCTGGCCCAGCCCATTGTGGGTGGGGCCATCCCTGGCCCAGCCCATTGTGGGTGGAGCCATCCCTGGGCTGGTAGACCTGGGTTCTATAAGAAAGCAGGCTGAGCAAGCCAGGGGAAGCAAGCCAGTAAGTGACATCCCTCCATGGCCTCTGCATCAGCTCCTGCTTCCTGACCTGCTTGAGTTCCAGTCCTGACTTATTCTGGTGATGAACAGCGATGTGGAAGTGTCAGCTGAATAAACCCTTTCCTCCCCAACTTACTTCTTGGTCATGATATTTGTGCAGGAATAGAAACCCTGGCTAAGACACTGTAACAGGTTTTGGTAGTGAAGGGCAGAATTTCCTCAGTACAACATCTTCTAGATGCACAGGGATGAGCTATAAATCTCTCTCTCTCTCTCTCTCTCCTCCTCCTCATCCTCCTCCTCCTCCTCCTCCTCCTCCTCCTCCTTCTCCTCTTCCTCCTCCTCCCTCTCCTCCTCCTCTCTTTCTCTCTTTAAACAAAGAGAGAGAGAGAGGAGAAAGAGAGAGAGAGATTGGTGAGGAAAAGAGTCAAACAATGAGAAACACTTGTTTAGGAAGGCTGCCTAAAAGGGAAGGTGACCAGAAAGGGAAGCAGGGAAGGGCCAATAGATGACTAAAAGCAATAGAAAAAGCCAAGGGCTGGAATAGAACTAGTGGGAACTGTAGATAAGAAAGTCCCTGACAAGAAGGTTTAGAGAAGATGCAGGAAAGCCTTGTGGCAAATGCCTGCTTTGTCAAAGAGTACAGCTGATACTTAGTCTTATATCACTGGATAAGTGAGCAACTGTGTAGCCCCTCAGGCATCTCCCTGACAGCCTGAGAAACATCTGGCTAAGATGGGGCTGAGAAGGCCCAACCACTGATACTCTGTGCTAAGACTTAAGGTTGGGCCTTCTAATCCAAGTCCCATTTTTCTTTCAATTTCATGATAGTTCCTGTCTGTTAGAAAATTTAATCCCTAGATTTGTAATTTACCATCTCCAGGAGAAACAAAAAATAAGTAAAAGTCACAAAATTGAGCTCATATGTAGTCCTTTTTCCACCTAAATTTTAATTTCACCCACTGGAGATTTTTGGTTACTTTTTTGGGGGGGGGGGTAATCATTTAATGCAGAAGTTTTAAAATGTGATGTTTGACAGTAAAGACTTCCAAAACCTGTTTCTTTGCCACAGATGTGTTAAAAAGCTACTGATTTAGCTGTTTTGGGCTTTTACATGTTTATTTTCTTAAGGACTTTCCAGGATTGTCATACTATAATCCCATAGTCGATTATAACAGAAAAATCACAAATTAATAACTAGTTTTTATATTTCCCTAGTTTTAAGGAATCCATGGGCAGTACAGCTTCGGATATCTGCATTTGTGTAGTAGACCCCTTTTCTTTCAAACTCCTTGCTTATAAATATTTTTCCTGCCATCTTTGCCTTAGAAACTGGTATTTTAATTCTAAAGATAATTTTATATATTAGAATGGGTTATTTTATTCAATTGCTGAAAAGAAAAATGTGAGAGTGTATGCTTATGGTGAGGATGTGAGAGGGCATGTGTATGTGAAAACATAAACCCGAGCATGCGTGAGTGTTGCAAGTTTTCATACGTGGCTTATGACTTATACTTAAAAGACCAGACAAAGAAGACACTTTCTTTTTCCAAGGCAGGTGGCGGTAACTCTGATCTTGCCCAACTTCGTTTGGCCTAACTTGTCTGACAGTTAAGATTCTATCCCTACCTCCATTTCAGAGATGGTCCTGTCCCATAGTTAGGAGGAAACAAATCTACAAAGAAATAATGAGACAGTCTGTACAGATATGCCAGACTGGTTTTCCTAGGTAATCTGTTGGTATTAGATACAAGATGAAACTACCAAAACAAAAAACAAAAAAACAAAACAAAACAAAACAAAACAAAACAAAAACAAAAACAAAACAAAACAAAACAAAAAACAACCAGCAACAAAAGAAAAAACAACCAAACAAAAATCTTGAACAAACAGGCTTCAGAGAGCTTCTGGGTAGTTAGTTAAACTTACAGAGGTCCCTGGAATGGTACAGCCTTAAAGAGAACATAGAAGTTCTCTGTTCATTCTCAGACCTCAGCCATCCATTTTTGTCTCTTGCAATACCCTGAATAATAAATGTATACAGGTATGTAGCCCTCCATTCTCTGAGCTACAGTCTAACCAAGGAAGGGGTATTATGATCCTGACTCACAGTCAGTTAAACAGAAACACAGATAAGATGGCCGGAAAGCTGGTGTACATCTCTGAAAGCTAAAATGAAAGAAGCAGTTGGGGGAATCTTTACCCTGGGACCTGATACTATCTCCAGGCAGAGTTTGTCAGAACTGACTAGCTTCTGAGCCCCAGCTTGTGTTTGCTGCAGAACTGGTTGCTGACTTTTTCCCCTTTCCTCCCCTTCCTCTTCCTCCTCCCTCTCTTTTCTGTGAGAAAAATCAGGTAATTAAGTTTGAAGTTTACCACTGACTGGATTGCTTTTGGGGCTTGACACATAATGGCAGGGCATCTCCTCTGACCTTGTCTGAGGAATTCTAAGCCCTCTACACAAGCCTTCACCTGAGGAGTGTCACATTATGCCAATTAGATTACAGTATCAATTTTCTTTCTCCTGATAAAACCTGTTCAACCAGCACCTGAGATTCCTGAAATGCTTCCCCATGCTAATGAGGCATTTTGGTGCCCTTAGCCCTCAGCCAAGGACCTTAGCCAACCTGGATGTTCCTCCTGTTGTGTTTTATTAAAAGATAAAGGGAGGGGAAATATGTTTTGAGGGATGTGTGATAAGGTATAGGGGAAGGGGGTCCCTCCACAGGCCCATGCTGAGGCATCCCTTCCCCCTGAGGGACCAGCCACACCATGGTATAGTATAGAATAGTTTATTCTGGGCATGGAGAGGAGAGTTGCGAGGGTAGTAGAGGCAGAGAAAGGGGGGGGGGGCAGGGAAGGGAAGGGAAGGGAAAAGAGAGAGGAGAGGAGAAGACAGGAGAGCAGAGTAGAGCAGAGGTCAGCCATGAACACATGGAGAGAGATGGGGAGAAGAATGGGGAGAGATGGGGGAAGGGATACAGAGGGGCAGGAAGCCCCTTTTATAGAGAGTCAAAGCATACCTGACTGTTGCCAGGCAACTGTGGTGTGGAGCTTAGACAAAATGGTAACCTACTCCCAGTCACCCAAAACTTTATAAGCCTTGAATCACCCTAAGAAAAGTTGATCTGCCTCCTAACAGCTAGCTGGTCCTGGTGTGGTCACTCACCATAAGTACTTACAGGCTTCCAAACCCTTGCACATCATCTCTGCCCCCACTACCCTCCTGGGCTGTACTGAGCAATGATCCACCAGAGCCTCCTCCTCCTCCTCCTCCTCCTCTTCTTCCTCCTCCTCCTCCTCCTCCTCCTCCTCCTCCTCCTCCTCCTCCTACTACTACTACTACTACTACTCTTTCTCCTACTCTTCTTCTTCCTCCTCCTTCTAATTCTACTCCTTCCTCCTCCATCTCTTCCTCCTCCTCTTTTTGTTTTTGTTGTTCTTCAGGTTCTTTTTCCTCTTCTACTCCTCTTCATTCTCTTTGTCCTCCTTCCTTTCTTCTTCCTCCTCTTTCTCCTCCTCTTCCTCCCCTTCTTCTTCCTCCTCCTTATCCTCCTCCCCCTCTTCATCCTTTTCTATACTCAACTGGTTCCAATTAATGCTAGCCATAGGCACACAGTTATGTAACCATCACTGGAACACAGTCAACTTTCCAGTTGCCACAACCCAAACAGCAAAAACGAAGAAGATTCTTACTCAGTAGCCATTAACTACAAACAGCACCTCAGCTTGAGCTGAAACCTGAGAGGCCAAAACTATTCCATCTTGGAACCAGCCTCCATTTTAAAAGAAAAAAACGCCTGAGAGTTTGACCTGCAGCAGAACCCAAGCTGTTCCCAAGTACCAGGAAGGACCCAATGGCTTGTCTTTGGCCCATATCCCACAGTTTCTCTCTAGCTATTTCCTAGAAACAGTCAAAGATGACCCTGATTGTCTCAGATGTACTTTCGGACCGTTTGTGATTGTTTACAGTTTTTTTTCAGAATACCTACCTGTTCACTTACAATACTTATTCTATTCGATGCTTGCCAGGATGGATACCCCCTCACTTGTTCCCGTTTCCCATAAAATCTTGGGTTCAAGGCAGCTCCACCTTCCTGTCCTGCTCTGTCAGGGTTGAGTTGGAGGAGAGCCAAAGCCCAAGCTTGTAATAGAGACTCTAATGTAATTACATTGGAAACAGCTCCTTGGTGGTCTTTTGGGGTCGTGAACACTCCCAGGGACAACAAACCCCCTTCCATTTATACTGAGATTCTGAGTGGCTTATTCTATTCAGGTTTTGTGTAGGTAACCTCAGACACTGAGTTTGAAAGGCAACAGGTATGTCATCTCTAGAAAATACCATTTTAGACCTGTCTTTCCAGTTCTTTGATGTTGTTTCCTCCTCTGTGATGTTTCCTGTGCTTTGGGGAAGGCTATGGTTTAATATATGAAAATCCATCAATGCAATCCACTATATAAACAAACTCAAAGAAACAAAAACATATGATTATCTTATCAGATGCTGAGAAAGCATTTGACAAAAATTTAACACACCTTCCTGATAAAAGTCTTGGAAGGATCAGGAATTCAAGGCCCCATACCTTAACATAGTAAAAGCAATATATAGCAAAGCAGTAGCCAATTAAATTAAATGTTAAGAAACTTGAAGCAATCTCAGTAAAATCAAGGACTGGGCAAGGCTGCCCACATTGCCCCTACCTATTCAGTATAGTAATCGAAGTAATTCTAGCCACAGCTAGAATTAGACAACAAAGGGAGGCCAAAGGGATACAAATTGGAAAGAAAATCGTCAAAATATCACTATTTGCAGATGATATAGAATACTTAAGTGACCCCAAAAATTCTACCAGAGAACTTCTATAGCTGATAAACAATTTCAGCAAAGTGGCTGGATATAAAATTAATTCAAACAAGTCAATATCCTTTTTCTTCTCAAAGGATAAAGAGCCTGAATAAAAATTAAAGAAACGACACCCTTTACAATACTTACAAACATTATAAAATACCATGGTGTGACCCTAATCAAGCAAGTGAATGATCTTTATGGACAAAAACTTCAAGTCTCTGAGGAAGGAAATTGAAGAAGATCTCAGAAGATAGAAAGATCTTCCATGCTCATGGATTGTCACGATGAACATAGAAAAAACAGCCACCTTACCAAAAGCAAGCTACAGATTCAATGCAATCAAAATTCCAACTCAATTCTTTATAGAGTTAGAACAATTTTCAAATTCATTTGAAATAAAAATTTCAGGGTAGGAAAAACTATCCTCAACAACAAAAAAATTTCTGGAGGAATCGCCATCGCTGACTTCAAGCTGTATTACAAATCAATCATGATCAAACAATCAATCAAACAAACAAACTGCACGGTATTTTTACAGACGCAGGTGGGTAGATCAATGAAATGGAACTGAAGACCCAGGAATGAACCCACACACCTGTGGTCACTTAATCTTTGACAAAGAACAGCATCTTCAGCAAATGGCGCTGGTTCAACTGACAGTCAGCATGCAGAAGAATGTAAATCGCTCATTTCTTATCTCCTTGTACAAATCTCAAGTCCAAGTGGATCATAGCCCTCCACATAAAACCAGGTACACTGAAACTAATAGAAAAGAAAGTGGGGAAGAGCTTAGAGCACATAGGCACAGGGGAAGTTTTCCTGAACAGAACAGCAATGGTTTATGCTCTAAGATCAAGAATTGACAAATGGGACCTCATGAAATTGCAAAGCTTCTGTAAGGCAAAGGCCACTGTCAGTAGGACAAAATGGCAACAAAGAGATTGTGAAAAATCTTTATCAGTCCTACATCTGATAGAGGGCTAATGTCCATCATATACAAAGAACTCAAGAAGTTAGACTCCAGAGAATCAAATAATCCTATTAAAAAATGGGGTACAAATTTAAACAAAGAATCCTCAACCAAAGAATATAGAATAGCTGAGAAGCACCTAAAGAAATGTTCATTATCCTTAGTCATCAGGGAAATTCAAATAAAAACAACCCTGAGATTCCACTTCACACCAGTCAGAATGGCTAAGATCAAAAACTCAGGTAACAATAAATGCTGGTGAGGATGTGGAGAAAGAGGAACACTCTTCCATTGCTGGTGGGATTGCAAGCTGGTACAAGTACTCTGGAAGTCAGTCTGGAAATTCCTCAGAAAAATGGACATAGTACTACCTGAAGACTCAACTATTCCACTCCTGGACATATACCCAAAAGACGTTCCAACATGTAACAAGGACACATACTCCAATATGTTCAGAGCAGCCTTACTTATAGTAACTAACAGAACCCAATGTCCTTCAACAGAGGACTGAATATAGAAAATGTGGTACATTTACACAACGAACTACACCTCAGCTATTAAAAACAATGACTTCTTGAAATTCTTATGCAAATGGATAGAACTAGAGACTATATTCCTGAGTGAGGTAAGCCAGTCACAAAAGAACACACATGGTATGCACTCATTGATAAGTGGATATTAGCTCTAAAGCTCACAATACCCAAGAAACAATTCGCAGACTATTTGAAACTCAAAAAGAAGAAAGGCCAGAATGCAGACGCCTCAGTCTTTCTTAGAAGTGAGAATGAAATACTCATTGGAGGAAATACAGGGACAAATTGAGGAGGAGGGACTGAAAAAAAAAAATCATCATCCAGAGACTGCCTAACCTGGGGATCATCCTATATGCGGTCACCAAACCAAGTCACTATTGCTGTTGCCAATACTTACTGGCTAGAGCTTGAAATAAATGCCTCCTCAGAGGCTCTGCTAGAGCCATAATAATATAGAAGAGGATGCTTGTAGCTAGCCAACAGACAGAACAACACAGGGATCCCAATGGAAGAGCTAGAAAAAGGTCTGAAGGAACTATAACGGTTTGCAAACCCTTGGGAAGAACAACATTATCAACCAACTCCCCATACCCAGAGCTCCTATGGACTAAAACACCAACCACTGAGCACACACAGAGACCCATGGCTCCAGTTGCATATGTAGCAGAGGACGGCATTGTCTGGTATCATTGGTAGGAGAGGCCTTTGGTCCAGTGAAGGCTCATTTACCCAGTGTAGGGGAATGCCAAGGTGCTGAGGTGGGAGTGGGTGGCAGTGAGTGTGAACATCTTCATGGAAGCATGGGGAAGGGGCAGGGGGAATGGGTGAGAGGGGAAAGGGGATAGCATTTGAAATGGAAATACAGAGAACATCTAATAAAAAATAAAAATAGCATTATATCTTTTAGTTGTGATGGGCAAATAAGAGGGAGAATGACAAACTTTATTGTAATGGGGACCTTTGGCATATCTGTACCAGAAAAACAAGCTTCCTAGCACTGCTCTACAATCAGCAGAAGGCAGGGTCAACTCTCCTGCTCTTACACTTTCCGCCTGGCTCACATTCACACACTCCACCAGAGCCAGCACTACTGTTCTGTGCAGGCAAGGTACAGGCCCTGCCTCACCGAATGCTGCAGCCAGTGAAGGGCCAGGTTCAGCTCTCCCACGCTCATGTTCCTGAGCCCCCTTATCTGCAGCCAGTGAGAAGTAGGACCAGCTCTCCAGTCCATGGCACCAATGGGGGCAGGGCCAGTCCTGTACAGTTCCTGGACATCCTTGCTCTTCAAGCATTGCCGAGACAAGAAACATCTCCATGGTCTTTTGTGGTAATATCAGCCATGCACCTACACCAGCACAGACTATTTGACAGCAGTAGACTTCACCATGATTTCAGGCAGAAGGACTGGCCACTCCAAACAGGTTATCTCTCTCCTCCCTGACGTGTGGGTCCACTGGCCTCTGGATGTCTCCTGACTTTACTTTTAACCTCCACACCCCAGAGAAACTATGATGACGACGTCCTTGTCACTGACTTCAGCACAGCAGCCAGAGGTCCGAGTTCAAGGCATATCAGGGGAGCGTTTTAAAATTAGTGGTGATGTGGGAGACCCCAACCGTTGTGAGTAGGACCACCCTGGGGTGGTGGTCTTGGTTTCTATTAGAAACCGAGCAAGCCATGGGGTGTAGGATAGTGAGCAGCATCCTTTCATCAGTTCTGCCCCTAGGTTCCTGTCCTGTGTGAGTTCCTCTCCTGACTTCCTTCAGTGTTGAGCTATAGATGTAAAAGTATAAGCCAAATAAACCATTTGTGCCACCAACTTGCCTATGGTGTTGCTTCCTCATCGTCACATTAGTATCCCAAAGAAAGACATCATCCATAGGTTCCAAACCAGAAGTACCTATACCTTGATTTGACCCTGTCTGTGGTTGGTCAGGGGACTCTACCGAATCCACACTCATCAGTGGCCATTTTCAGCTAACTCGTCTGGGCTCCACATACCGCAGATAGCCATTTCCCAGGGAAAGGTGCACTAGCATTTAGTTATTAATTCTGATTTCTCTCCAGCCAGTAATTACATAAATTGTGCAACTGCATAAAGAAGTGCCCACCAGAAGACATACAGTAAGTGTACGGATTGCCTGTTGTACTGTTCACGCGATGTAACGCGTTAGGAAGTTCTTGAATATGGATGAGTCAACATTGAATCCTTATGGAAAAGTTGTACCCCCACCAATGTTATTGGCCCATGAATGCCCTTCTCACTAGAGAAGTTCCTCCAGGTGGACGGTTATATGAGGAGTTGGCACACGGTATAAAATTGTGTGCCTTAAGTGTTAAAGAAACTTTCTAAGTGAATGAACCAAAAGGCAGAATGACAAAAACTTTCCCAAACTGTATTTTTTTTTAAGATCAAACATACTTTCCAAATATTACAGAAATTGTGCTTCATCCTGATTTACAGCCCTCATGTCTCAAATAACACTGTATAAAATTCACACTTGGTTTCAGAGCAATTGGTTAGGGTTGCTATGGCAATGGGATCTGTGCTTATAAGTGGAGAAAAAAATTCCTTTTGAGCAAGAAATTTATGAGTATTTCTGGCTACATGGCAAGAGTAGTTTTGCTGTTTTTTTTAGGGCAATTTATATATTTAGGCTCATGATACTTAGTATATGTAAATTCTTCCTAAAAAGAGAAATATACATCTTAAAATTTTTAGTATTTCTTGGAGAGGTTTAATTTCAATTATAATATTCATTATGTGAGATGACTAGCTCCACCATATTAAATCTATAAAATACCTAGACACACATCTTTGACAAGATTGCTGATATATTTTCGAGGGCCAGAAGGAGGTTCAACACAACAGTCAGAAATCCACTCAGACTTTAAATAGCAACTATTAAGAGAAAACCTTCCATGTTAGATTTGAACTGATGAATAGTGCTAACTGAATGTATGTGTTTTTACAAAGTTTAAGTCATGAAGAAGGCTGCACCCAAGATATATTTCTAGTAAGCATACAGCAAAGTATGAAGCTACAGGGCATAAGCAAAACTCAAAACCACATCACTGGATGCTTACTTGTGCTGGAATGATGGGCTGGGGACAGAGTGGGCTGCCTTTGGCACGGATAATGTCATGAGTAGTGACTAAGTCTAGGGAGACAAGGGTAGAGCTGCTGTCTCTTCAAAACAAGGGGCACAGGATACTGGCCAGTGTTCATTTCAAGCCAACATCTCCATAGCCAAATAATCTTGTTCCTTTTTAGATAATACCATACAGCAAACACGGTCATTGATGATGATGAGAAAATCCACCTCTGTTTTTTTTTTTTTTTTTTTTTTTTTTTTTGGAACCAGCATTTCCAGTAGTGAGCTCAAGGTTTTACTGGACGTGTATGCCTGGACTTTTATGGCTGGTTCTAACACATTTCTGCTCACACCATGGCACGCAGTTTACAAATACACCCATGAGGAAAAATGAATTAATCTGATATTGTAGGTACAAAAACTGGGCCTTAACACTGGTGAAGGTCGGAGCTGTTGGGCCTAGCTTGCTTTCTATAGCTGAAGGCTCTCCCTCTAAGCTCACACTACTGTCAAGTTTGCGACCCAATACAACACAGGTAGTATTAGTATTCTATATGGTTGTATGGCAATCAACACGTTTGCACTCAGAGATGAGAGAATTCCATAGATCTCCGTGTTTTGCAGAGATAAAAAGTGAATTGCACCCTGAAATAGCAGATAAATGTGGGATGGGCCAAGTGGTATTGTATCACCCAACCATAAACCTAGACACAGTGAGAACTTATTCTTTTCCCTTTAATCTGTTTCTAGTAGAAACAACAACAAGAAAAACAAAGTGTGCTATTTTTCTAAAATTCTATCCAGGCACCTTCTGAAGAAATTTGGCCAACTTGAACAATTGTTCTTAACTCTCACGTCTTCTTATATTAAGCAACAAAAACTATAATTATAATGTGAGAAACTAAATTCTCCATGAAAAATTAATTTTCGCTTAATAACACCAAAGCTTTTAATTTAATTTAATTCTTTACTTATTCACTTGACATCCTGCTCACTACCTCTTTCCCAGTCACCCCCTCCAACAATCTTTCCCCCCATCCTCCATCCCTTTCTCCTCTGAGCAGGTGGGGAACCCTCTGAGTATGCCCACTTCAAGTCTTTGCAAGCCTGGGGTTCTCTTTTTTCACCAAGGCTAGACAAGGCAGCCCAGCGAGTAGAACACACTCCACATACAGGTACACCTTTTGGGACAGTCCATGTTCCAGCTGTTCACGTGAATATCAAGCTGCACACCTGCTACATATGAATGGGGAGGCCTAGATTCTGATCCACCAACCAAAGAACATACATGAGAAGTCTTTGGGGTTTTGTTGTTGTTTATTTTTAAGATGTTTTAAACTGTTCGGTTTGTTTATTAAACCATTAAGCCTAAATATTAATTGTTAGGGTTCAGACCCCAGAAAACATCTAAGGCACATATTTTACATAACAAAGCAGACCTGGCCTCCAGGTTCTCCCAGTAGTCCTCACTGATGTACCCTGCCCCCAACCCTGAACTTTCCAAGTCATTGGCTGGGCTGCCCTTCCTCCAGACATTTTGTTTCTTCCTTTCTCTCCCCCACCCGCTTCCTTCTCTCTGTGCACATGTTTTCTCTCTTCTCATTTCCTTATCCTCTGTCTCACACCCAATGAGAACGTCCTTCTGAGAGCAGCTTCCCAATAAACCTGCATATATATATGTATATATATATATATATATATATATATATATATAGTGTAATGTATAACATATCATATATAATGTATATGATTTAAATTGGTTATTTTAAACTTATCATTAGTGATCCAAAACCATTTAATTTTCCAGAATATTGACATTTATTATTTTAAAGTCAAGTAAAATTCTTTCGTAGACCAATAAAACAATCTACCAAAATAATACATATATATGTATATATATATATATATATAATATGTGCTTTCAAATATGTCTGCTCAGACTGTTACTGTAAGCCTTTGTCTCCCTTGATCAGGAAATCAATGCAAATTCATAATCTGTATTCAACTATAAACAGCTGCTCATTAATAAATATCTATTAATGTCCAAGTTTTATCAGAGTGACACACACACACACACACACACACACACACACACAAAAGCAACCTTTGGTGAATATTCAGATTTTGGAATGGGGTAATGCAGAACTCTTCCAACCTTTGAACAGGGTCAGTGCGCCAGGTTTGACCACAGCTGAAGGACTTAAACAAGGAAGACTCTCTCAGAGGGAGCCTCAGTAAAGTCAAAAGGAGGCAGATCAGGAGCTTTAAAATGTTTAACATGCAAACACTGCATACACAGATCAGGCAGAATGAGCTAGATCCCACGGAGAAAGGCAATCCAGAAACAGCCATTTAGTGGCAGTAACCATTGTGGTCTATGAGTGTTTTCTGATGGTAATTGTAATAGGCTGTGATTTTTAAAATCTCCTTTGTTCTTCCTGCTTTCCACCTGGTCATTCTCTTCTGCCCCTGCACAAGGTTTGGACAAAAGGAGGACAAGACTTAAAAGTTGCACATTTTAAGAACCCACTTAGGGGTTCTGAAGTGTTGGCCTGGAAGATCTCCAACAGGATTTAAAATCTCCTCTTACAGGTCTTTTACAAGTGAATTTGGGTGGCAATATGCAGGTCTGTTGTCACCTTAGGATCCCCACTGTTATGATGAAATATGACCAAAACATGTTGGGGAGGAAAGCGTTTATTTGACTTATGCTTTTACATCCATTACCGAAGGAGGTCAGGAGGAACTCAGACAGGGCAGGAACCCAGAGGCAGGAGCTGATACAGAGGATATGAAGGGATGCTGCTTACTGGCTTGCTCCCCGTGGCTTGCTCAGCCTGCTTTCTTATAGAAGCTAGAGCCACCAGACCAGAAGTGGCCCTGCCAACAACCGGCTGAGCCTTTCCACATCAGTCACTATCTTATAGAGGCATTTTCGCAATGACATTTTCAGAGGCTCCTTCTCTGGTGACTCTAGCCCATAGCACATTGATGTAAAACTAGCAGTACAGTTGCTTTCCTTTTGTTCTGTGTTGTGAAAGGAGTGCCCAGCCCAGGGTTTCTGTAGATGTATGTGCCCCCTTTGTTTTTTATATTTGGAAATGGGTAATTATAAAAAAAATTACGGAAAGGAAAAAATATCATGGGGCATAAGTAATTTAAAACAAAAATGTAAGTCTCCAAATTTTAAAAACTGCTCATATTATTGGGATTTTGGGAAATGAAAACATGGCAGAAATTATAGATTATTGGAATTTGGACAATGCAAGCGATTATGGTTAGAATATCTGTTTAGGGAACTTTAGGAGATTTATTTAGTCATTAATTTATTTGATGTGGGGAGGTGTAGTTACTAAAACTGTTGCATCTTTCTAATCGTTGAATGGCTGACATCTATGATTGCTTGGTATGTGCTGCCTGCACTGAAAGCATTGTAAGTTGTGTGTTCACTTAAGAGGAAACCCAGATTAAATAAGTCATTCATATTTACCTAGAACCAGAGAAAGAATCCTAAATTTACCTTTTTCCTCATCGCAGGGTAAGTGTACTTTTTTGCTGTCTTGGATTTGTGGTCCACACCACATAATCTCAGAATACTGTGGAAGCTGAGGCAGGAGGGGCTCAAGTTTCAGAACCGCAAGAACCTTTCTCAAAGAAAATTAAACACAATAAAATAGTCGTATAAGTATGGAGCAGACTGCAGTGAAGAAAGTGGGGGTAGAGTATTTCAGGTTAAGATGAATCAAGGTGAGAGAACCAAGGCAGCTGAACTATAAAAAGGTATGGGAAGGAAAGGCTAGCTGAGGAAGAAAAACAAACAAACAAACAAACAAACAAAAACCCTGCTTTTAGCTTTTGACTATATCATAAACACAAATATATGTATACACACACACACACACACACACACACACACACACACACACACGTACACACCCTGACCAGCCACTTCCTACCAGTAGCTTCTTAAGGATTCTTAGTCCAACCGAGCAATAATCTCGGATTTTTACAAGCATACAAGATAGAAAAAAAATAATGAAAAGAATATGTGTGTGTGTGCATACACACATACGTATAAATGCGGATGTGAAACTGTCCAGAAAAGGGTCTATGGGACGTGGGAGGGAAAAGGAGGGGGGTAGAAGGGGGCATCTGTTCAAGGTACAATGTATCCTTAATGGTACAATGTAATGTGTACAATGAAAAAGTAAAAACAAAAAGCCAATCAAACAGCAGAAAAATATCCGATTCTAAGAGAACAACAACTACAAATATATATATATATATATATATATATATATATATATATAAGAGTGTGGTAAAATGCCTAGCCCCTGATGCAGGATATAAGGAGGGGCTTAGAGGAAACATCCCTCCTAACTTTCAGTTAAAAACTAAACTAAGATTTAAGCAGAGCAGGATAAATTTTGGAAGAGACGTGTAAACATGTCAGATGCTTCAATAATTGGGCTCAGTCGTATTCATACCCAAATCTTTCTGAAACAGGGGGCTTCTCCAGTGTTTCACAATCCAGATGCAGCTTCTCCATGGCTTCAGCTAGCAGACAGGTCTAAGGATGGAACAGAATGAGACTTGGACACAAGCGAGACACTCATCTACAAAGGAGAGGAGAACAACTTGGCAGGAGCACAATCGCTCTAGAAAAAAAAACTCAACTAACAACCACACTATTAACCAAAGACCAAAGCACTAGCACTGCCGCGACTAACCACGCCCCCTCTTCACTTATTGGCTTGCGGCTTGCACGTCAATGACGTGTCTATCCTCTATTGGGCCAGAAGTACGAGAGGCGGGGTGCGGAAGCGAGGGCCTGGAGACGCGGGTCTAGGCGGGGAAAATGGGCGGGGTCGGGGCGGAGCTAGGGCGGGGTCCGGGCAGTTTTTTTTTTTAATTGGAGCAGGGCGGCCATGGCGGCTGCGCGGCGGCAAAGGCGGCTGCGGCGGAGCGCGCGCCCGGCTTTGAATGAGCGGAGCTGGGACTGAGCTGGCTGAGCGCGGGCTCGAGGCAGACGGCGGCTGTGCGCGAGCGCGCCTCGCGAGCGCGCGTGGCCCGCGGCAGCTCGGAGCCTCCGCCGGGCGGGCGGGGAGGGGGAGGGGCAGGTGAGTGAGTGCGGCCTGCGCGCGCCCGCGAGGGGCTTTTTCTCTCCCACCCCCCACCCGCCTCCTGACCTGGGTCTGGCCTGCGGCTGGTGGCCGCGTCGCCCGCGTCCCCCCTCTGGGTCGCCCGCTACTTCCTGCCCTCCCGCCTTCCCCTTTCGGCGGCCCTCTACCTCGACCTCCCGCTCGCCGGGGGGCCACCGCTCAGGGGTACTGTTTCCGGGTCACGGTGACCCGTGGGGCGAGCCTAGCGTGACTGCGAACCGGCTGGTCCCCTGTCCCCTCGCTATGCTGCGCTCACCCGCCGGCGAGCTGCTGACCCGGAAAAGCCCCACGTTCAGTCTTCCCCAAGGGCAATGTGCCGCCGTCCTGCCCTCCCTCTCCGGGCCTCGCACCTCTCGGGGGGACCCATCCGCCCGACCTCCAAATCCCAGCCCGCCGGGCTCCCACCTTCTGCAGTTTTAGAGCGCCTCACATGTCGCCTGCCACCGGGCTTGGGATTGCGTAACCGGAAAGCTCGCGTGTGTGTGTTGTTTTTGCTTTTCTGTGCAGTGGGTATGATTTTTGTTCCGTCAGCAAGTTCTAGGTGGGTAACCTGAAAGCATTTTAGTTAGGAGACTCCTCCGTTGAGTCATCCAGGAGACCTTAACCGGCCTCGGGGACAGTCCCCCGGAGTGTCCAATTTGGAGGCCTGATGGTACAGAATGTTAGGTTTTTACCACCAGCTTTCCAAAACCGCACGTCTGTTTCTGCCTACTCGCCTCTGGGCTTGACCCTTTGGTTTTTCATGTTTTGAGTTCAGGTAGATTTTTATCGGGGAGCTTTATGATTTTTAACTTTTGCGAGTTACAGACCCAATTTGGGTATTCTGTGCTGTCGTAAGACTTTCAAGTAATTGTATGGCAAGACTTAGAAGTGCAGGTTGAGGACAGCATTCGATGGCTCGTCTAGTGAGTATCACCTTAATGAATTGTAGTTTCATCGGCGTATACTCTAGGATGTGAAGAAATTAACTGAGCACATGGAGAGATTGACTACATCATGCAGGATTCTTTCTCTTTATGCCTTTCTCCTACTTACAGGAAAAGCTTTCTTAGTTGTCACAACAGAGTTCTTATTCCTGTTGCTGAATTGGAGATGTCATTTCTTCAAAACCATTCCCCTGGCATAAAGTTTCTGCATTTTGTTAGTCATTTTTAGGAATTTTATTTTTAATTCGAGTATTGTGGTAAGTTATTTCAACATTGCCAAGTTATAGAACGCATTTTAAAGTATCCAAGTTGCAGAGTAGCCCCAAATAAGTGTTTTCCTAATTGAGAATCTATAGAGTATTTTTAGAAATCAAACTGTAGCGATATGTATAAAATTAAAATCTTTCCAAACAGAATCTGTGGGGAAAGCCTGGCCTTAGGATTCTCTTCCTTCACTCACACCTGTTTAAATTACTTAGATCATTTGAGGGCCTTATCTGTTAAATGGGACTGGCGAAAATATTGAACTAAATCCTGAACATAAGGAATGTTAAGTTTTTAATCTTTATTTCAATAAATACTTGAGCACCTGAATGCTGCTAAAATTGCTGATATTGGCTAAAATTTAGACATAAATTAAACCATACTGGTGGGGTCCTGCCCTTGTAGGCTCTTTATTCTTCCAATAAAAGCAAATGTAGAAACAAACTGGAGACAGTTGTTGAGTAGCAGAGGGTTTCTCTGTGCAGGGAGGTGTTTCCCTGTATCAGTGCAACAATGTTACATAGTAGGTGCTGATACACCTTCATTCCACTGAGCTGCACCATCTTGTACAAGACTTGAATAAAATTTGTCTACAAATCACTGTAATTGACAGAGTGTGGCTTTGATAGTTTGGTTACATTTCACCCATCTTAGTGCAACTGCTTAGAAAGTATACCTTCCTCGATTACTAAGACTTTCCTGACTAAGCTCTCTTGGCTTTCAGATTCAGTGGACATAGGTGTGGTTGCGGGCAGCTGTAGGAGCTTGGGAATGTGTGCTTCCTCTGCTGACACTATGATCCCTGACAGTGATGTCTGTTGCATTAGAATTAAGTTTTGTGGATTCAATTAGCTACTATTTAGATAGATAGTGTTTGATTCATAAAGGTTGATAAGTGAATTTTAGGTTTCATTGATTACAGAAACAGATTTATCACAGAATTCAGGTACTGTTAATTGCTATGGGGGCATTCTGTTCAGTAATAATCTGGCTTTCTGGTTTTCCACTTAATCTTGAAATTTTATCTCTGCTTTTTGTTGATGCCATCAAGGTGAAAGGTACTTACTGAGTAATGACACTTAAGGATATTTGATACAGGAATGGCCATAGCTGCCAAGGCTCTGAATGAAATTTCATTTTCAGCCCAAAGCTAAACCAAACACACATTCCCAAAACAGTAAATGTATTTGTTTTTTTTTGTCAAAAAATCTTGCTGGAGTATCTCTTTGTATTTTTTTTCCCAGCACTATATGCCATGAGTCTATTAGCTACCTTTTATATTTTCTTTCTGAAAATGTATTATCTTTTTAAAAATTTGCCCTGGATTCTCATTAGCATACATTTGTGTATACTGTACAAAACACTGGGATTCATTTTATTTCATTTCTCTAGATAATGTAATTTGCTCATCTCCTCTCTCCCATTATTGTTTCTGTTTCCGTTCTCCTTTTGGTCCTTCTTGTCAAGCAGTACCCTATCTATTTTATGTATTGTTTTGGAGATCTAGCTTTTACAAATGAGGGGAAAATGCCGTCTTTACCTTTCTGACTCCAGCCTATTTTGTCCAATACAGTGGTCTCCAGCTGCATCTGTTTCCTGTGGAGAGCCCCAATGCTGGCCTCAAACTTCTCCTTGGGAGACTTGCTTTTCATTTTGTTCACAGTTAGTTTTGACAAATCAGTTTTAGATAAGTCTTAATTCATCATTTTATTTGTTCCATTCATTCTACTTATAGTGAGAAATCAATCATTTCTTTTAAGTTTTACCTTGCAAATGGTAACTGAATGTACCAGGTTAAAAATCTTCTAGAGAAGTATTGTTTAGGGCAGGTACAGTACAGAGTAGTATAAAATAGAAAACATTAACCGCAGTAGAAGAACACTGGAATTAAGAAACTTCCTTCAAGAAGTCATAAGAACTTGTACCTAGCCAACACCATTAGCAATAGCAACAATTTGGGCCACATGGGTAACATTGGGAAATGTGGCATCTCAAATCAAGCAAACCACTTTGGGGATATGTTTGTCATTTATATTACTTGAAGAAGGAAATTGTTACTGTGCTTCTGATTCCTTGTTTCCTACCCTCTTAGAGTCCTTGATAAGTCATTCAGTTAAATAGTCTTTGGTGGTTGAGTCTCTGCCTCTCAGCTATGTCACAGATGTGAGCTTGGTCTTCCTGTGGGTCCTTACATTCCTCTAGCTGGGCGGCCTTGTCTGGTCTCAGTGGGAGAGGATGAGCATGGGGGAGGGGCTTGATGGGCTGGGGGATATCCAGGGTGCCCCACCTGCTTAGAGGAGAAGGGAGGGTATGAAGGAAGGATTGTGGGGGTGCTGACTGGGAATGGGCAGTGAGCAGGATGTAAAGTGGATAAGTAAATAAAAAAGAAAGACGTGATATGCACAAAAATTCGAGAGCATTGCCAGGGGAATCTTGTAGAACTTGCCATCGCGCCTTTATAGTCTGCTCCCCTCTTGACCCTAGAAACAGAAAGCACTAGCCGTGTTTTCTTAGTGACTACAGGGCGATCAAGGTCAGGAACCGTGACAGCTAGTGTGGTTTTCTGTTTTGTTTTTTACTTCCTTGTTTTCTTCTCTCTTTACAGTCTGGCTGTGTGCTGAACTTTTATATAATGTATAAATAATGTATACAACAAAGTAAATATTATGTTTACCACTTAGGATGAGGAATGGATCAGTTTCCTAATACGTTTATATTTTTCTCCCATCCCTACAGGCGATTACTACTTTTTACTGTTTAATTTTAACCTGCTTCATTTAGTTGAGAGTGCTATGTTATGAACTATTTTTTAAAAACTGGGAAGTTACTCTTGCCTGTGATTTGTCCTTATTCCTCAGAGATCTGCTGACGCTAAGAGTAGGCCCAAGCATCGGTGTTTCTTGGAGCAGATCACCAGGTCTGCAAATGCGAACTAGATGGGCCTTATCATTTCTTCGAACTTCCTACCTGTGCTTTGAACATGTTGATTTTCCTCAGCCTCAGTCTGTTTGTAAAGTAGACATAGTGAATATATATAAGATACATAAAGAAAATATTTCCAGTTGTGCTATCTTGAAGTGAATCAAATTATAAGAGGCATAGAAAGGATTAATACCACTTTTTTGCTTTCTGTGTTTTTTTAATGGTAAGTAAGTTTGTACTAATTTAGGCAAAACATTTTTCAGAGACTCAGAATGAAGAAAACTCTTCCTCACAACTATTAAAAATACTTTGAAACGTACTTTCTTAAAAAGTTTGTGTGATTTACAGTTGTATTAGAATTTTTACTGTTAGAGTTTTAGAGAACAGTATAAACGTCAGATTTCTTTTAGTACATAAGGACTTTTCTGCTTGGATTAAAAAGAACATGTTTCAGAACTGTGTCTGATACGTTGTTTCTGTGTGCGTGTGCCTTCCTCACAGGTTCTGGTTTTCACCATGGCCATCACTCAGTTCCGGTTATTTAAAGTTTGTACCTGCCTAGCAACAGTGTTCTCGTTCCTAAAGAGATTAATATGCAGGTAAGTGATTTCTGTGTTCAAACTGACCTATTTGTCTCGTCGGTTTGGATTGCTCTTGACTTCAAAAAGCATGAAAACTTTTAAAAACTAGATGTCCAGTTCACCATATTCACTGTTCTCTATGCTGCTTAAGAACAGTTTCTCAGAACTAGAAAGGAAGTGAGTGGTTTTGATCCTTCAGAGTTTTACATCTCCATTTCAATATATCAAATGATTAAGCCTATAAGATTTAAGAAAGAAGCAGATTAACATTTATTGGAGTGTTTAAAAGTGGTTAGGCAAAGCTTAGGTGTTCGTATGTCTGTTTGCATATGAATGCTACTTTTAGAATTATTTCTAAAACTTTAATAGAGGGAGCTGGAGTGACAGCCGTGCTTAGAAGTACTTGCTGCTATTGCAGACACTCTGGGCTCTGTTCCAACCATCCACACGGCAGCTCACAACCCTTTAAAACTTCAGCTCCAGGAGATCCATTCCGTCTTCTGGCCTCTGCGGTAGCAGGCGTGCGCATGGTGCACAGGCACGGGTGGGGAATACACAGACACAGAAAACAAAGATGTGTGTTAAAACCTTCAGCAGAGAAACTGAAGGTAAAATTGACTTTGGTGTGTGTGTGGTCATTGACAGGATAAATTGTTTGGCTTCATTTGGTTATCCTTAGATTCCAACTCCTTGTCTTACCACACGGTCATACCCTAGCTATCCATGGCTTCTCATCTGCTGAGGTGTCTCGGGACTCCTTAAAAAATTCAGAAGTGTGGTCGTTTAACCATTTCCAGCAGAGCTGCAGAGGCCACCGGCTGTTGAGTACGGATGAAGTCTACTTCAGGGAGTTCACACGTGCCGCAGTAGGGCCCACAGCTTTTTTGTAACATATCTTTGCAAAGCTAGGTGCTTAGGTTGTACTTTAAAGTTATTATGCCAGCAGAATTAATGCTGAGCAGAAAATGAGGGTGGTATTCGGTCCGATCTCAGGAGTTGAAGCTCTGCGGTGTCCAAAAGGCACACGTATTTCAGCTGTACTCTTTACTCCAGATAAAGATAGCAATTTTTATTTTTTGCCTTCTGATTTTGTTGTTTTTCTGTTTTGTAACTGGCTGTTGCTGTGGTTTTCAGGATGGCCTCTTTATTTCTGCCCTCAGAGTTGCAAATCTCCTTTCTCAGCTTTCTGAATGAAGTTAGAGAGGGACACAGATGCATGTGTAACTACTGAATTTTTGGGCCTGACAGCTTAATCACTGGAAGTGAGGCAAGCCGCAGTGGTGCATGTCTTTAATCTGAACATCTGGAAGGCAGAGGCAGGTGAACTTCCCAGACATATCCATCCAGAACTACATAAAAAGACACTATCTCAAAAAGACAAAAAAAAAAAAAAAAAAAAAAAAAAAAAAAAAAAGGCTTTTATCAATCAGTGGAACTGTTAGACTGTTAGGTATTTCGTTCGACCTAAATATTCCCAGAACTTGGTGATACACGTAAGATGAGGTGTAAGTGAGGGTGCAGAAGAGGGTGGGAATCAGCTAGGTTCAGTGGGTAACTTTAGAAGTTACATACAGTGCTAGGCGGGGTAGAAGGGAGCACTGGGAGAGAAGGCCAGAGACATGGAAACCCTGGGGCTGTTGACTGTTGAGATTGCCCTGTGATGGAATTGTGGACTACAGAAATGCCTACGTCAGAACGAAGAAGAAGCCGGGCATTTACTAGGGAAGTAGGTTGGGGTGAGTAGTGTAGCAGAGAGGTGAATGACATCATTAACAGTAGTCCCGGAGCATGTGTCTTCATGGCTGTGCAGTTTCTCAAACTCGGGTCCTTGTCGATTAGGATATGGAATGGCATTTGGTGTCCTATGAAGGACTTTGTCACTGAGTTCTTTTGACAGTGTCAATATGCTCAGGATGGACTGCACATACACGTGTAAAGAAAACACAAGTTTATTAGGATAAACTTGTCTTAGGTGCCAAAACTAACCTGGATTATGTGTTGTAGAATTCCACACTTTTCTATAGGCCACAGTGCTTTTTCTTTATTCTTCAACCGAATGAAATACAACTTGTGGATTTGTCATGAAACAACTCTTTTAGCACGCAGCTCCAAGGGATCAACTTTCAGATTACTGCTTTTCAATAGCTACTGTGTTTTAATGCCTCGCTGTGTAGCCAATGTTGTTTTAGTTGGTTTAAGTATGTTTCTTACTTAAATCCTTTAGAAAACCTTAGAAATGTTAAGTGCAGATATCTACAGATAAGAATATTGTAGCTAAGGAGCTGGGTAATTTTAACTTTGAAAACCGGGGCTACATAGATTGCATATTCATGCTAACAACTTATATCCTGATTAGTATTTTCCTACACATCCTTCACATCATTTGGTTTAGTTTGGCTAATTGACTTTCAAACTTTTAAATAGTTGAATAGTTAATTTTACTAAGAGACCCTTAAACATAAACTACCTCTCCCTGGATAGGGTAGTGTAGAGTTTTACCTATAGAACCCGAAGCCCTTGTAGAGCACAGGGCTTCTGACAAGTTTGCGTTGTGCTCAGCTTCTGATTCGTCCTGAGTCCTGTAATTTGGGTATAATTCTGAATCATAACCAAAGATCAGCCACATTGCACAAGATTTTGGAAACCTTGACAAGATTGTTGGGCTATACTTTATCATCATAGCTTCTAAGCAGTTATTATTTAAAACAGTAATTACAGAAGTAGAAAGTCCCATCTTCTGCGTAAATTACTGTCTAAATGCTCTTTCCTCGTGCCTGTTTCAGTGGTTCTTGAAATATATCCTGTTTCTTTCAGATCTGGCAGAGGAAGGAAATTAAGTGGAGACCAAATAACTTTGCCCACCACGGTTGATTATTCGTCTGTCCCTAAGCAGGTAGTTTGTAATGGAGCATGTGTTTCAGAACATAGCTTTCCAGCTAGACTGCATCACAATAATGGTGGTCAGCATTCTCATTGGTTCTTCGTACTGTTTGTTCTATACATTTTAACCATATATATGTACATATATGTATTCAATGTTTTATATATAATATGATCTGATGTAACGTTTTCTCTATCTCTTTAATATCTAACCCCCCACTGTTTTCGTGTGTGCTATTACTTTTATGGAACATCTGATATTTTAAACTTTTAGCTATGTCCGACATTTATATCATCTTGGGGTTGGCATTTTGTAATTAACTTTCCATATGAGTTGATATCTATGGATTCCTTACACATTGAAAATTCTGGCTTGTTTCTTGGACATTTAGGTATTGCATTTTGAGACTTTTATTTCAGTCTTATGAAGAATGTTGATACTTTTTTCTTTTTTTTTTTTTTCAGTGTTTTTTTTTCAGTAGGTAATCAGTCTGGTTAGGTGTAAGTGGAGATTTCCGGTCCACCCTGTGTGGGCTGTACCTGTAATGCCAGTTAGTTTCTAAAAGCATTTGCTTGACAAGGTTTGGGTATGGAGTTTGAATCGCATATATGCCTATAGTTGAAAAGGCTGAAAGTCAACAGCCTGTTTTTCTAATTAACACTGCGATGAGCATTAGGTCGCCATTTTTGGCTGACTGTTGGATCATCATGTGCAGACAGACGTGGAGGAGTGGACATCCTGGGATGAAGATGCGCCCACAAGCATCAAGATTGAAGGAGGGAATGGGAATGTGGTAATGCAGCAGAACTCCTTGGAACAACTGGAACCTGACTATTTTAAGGACATGACACCAACTATACGGAAAACTCAGAAGGTATGTTGAAGCTCTGTGGTTTTGGAGATTAAGAAGCTCTTTAGATTCTAGTGGTTAAAACTAGACAATATAATTTATATTTGCTAGAAAGCCTGTTTATGAATATTTTTGCTTTTTGTCATATTAAACACGAATTTTATGTGTTCACATGACTCAGACCTCGATTTGATAACTTGGCATATTCCCAAGTTTTTTAACATAATTACATGTTTGTAAAAAATCCTTGGAATTCAGATAGTAGGAGTTAGTTTCTGCTATGGGAAACTTATACCAATAAAGGAACAATTTTAATAAGTTCCAAGTTTGATGATAACTATAAGTGGTAATTTCCCACTATATTTTCATGTGCAGCTAGTGTATACAGTTCGTGGTAAAATTCTGCCAAGCTTTCTGAGGTTTAGTATTGCTGTGAGTGTGCTAGTCATTTATACTTCGCTCTTTTCAGCTGACAGTGAGTCATGTAGAGATATTGCAAAGAGCACAGAGATTGCTTTTATCTTTTTCTGAAGATTATATATTTAAAATAGAAATATTGAAGGGCTTGTACTGAAATATGACTAACTTTGTCGTATAGCTAACTAGCTAATTTTTCTTCCCAGAAGCAACCACTCAATAACTTTCTGCTTGGACTTTTTCAGCTTGTTTGTATATGACACATTGCTGTTTCTTGATACCACTTATACATACTGTGCACTCACATTATACTCTAGTGAATGAAGAACTAATTCTGCCTTATCTCCTAATACAGTCATGTCATTCTAGCTCTCCTATGTCAGAAAACTAGACTGAGCATTACATGAGTTCCCCAAACACATTCATGTCTGTACAGATACACATATGTATATAACATGAAGGTAATGTTTACTCCACACACCTAATGTATTTCCTTACCACTTTTTTCTTAGTGTCAGCTACATATATATATACTTTCATTCTTTTTAAAACTGTGTTGTTCAAATATATTAGTACTGAAAAGGAAAGGAAGTTTCTCAGTTGATATATATGTTGTATTATGAAAATATATTTCTGGAATTTCATATATTATATGGTGCCTTATTGAATTGATTTAGGTTGATGGTTTTTATGAAATTTACAATATATCAAGTAAATGTATTTTAATACTTTTAGCCAGAAAGACTTAGGCATTTATAGATAAATGTCACAAGTTAAAGATGCTGGATACACGGATAGGACATATTATCCATGTTACGTTATTTAATTTAGTAACTAGAAGTGTCTCATTATATTTTAGGAACCTTTGTAAAATAGGAAGAAGAGAAAGAATTTTTAAAATGTGATACAGTTTTGTTTTTTGTTTAGTATGTTCCGTTATACACAGAAAAGACAGACAGTAAGGTGATGATATTTAGAATGAGAATTTGGAGGATTTATGTTACAATTGCTTGGGAATTTTGGTTAATTCTTAACTGCATTGTACATTTTAAAGAAGAAAGCACAATTCAAACCATTACTAAACACTTCAGTCAATTATTTTCATACAGTGTTGTGTCAATATCCTTATAATCCTGTTGTAATTTGTCTTTCAGATTGTCATTAAGAAGAGAGAACCATTGAATTTTGGTGTCCCAGATGGTAGCACAGGTTTTTCCAGTAGATTGGCAGCTACGCAAGACATGCCTTTTATTCATCAGTCTGTAAGTGTGGTAATGAAACCTAGGGAAAGATTTAAATACTTTCTTTTTTAAGAAGAGAAAAATAAAGGACCAGATTTAAAAGTTTATGAGAAGTTGACCTCTAGCCGTACCAACCTAGGACCTTCAAGATTGAAAACTATGCTGGACGCTTGCTGTCAGGGCGCCGTTAAGCACAGAGGACATAGAGGCAAACAGTCGATGACATTTAGAAATTCCAGTTTCCAGGGTTCACCCCTAACATGACTAAGGAAAGTTCTGACTTATGAACTGTCTTATCATAGAGTGAGTTTACATTTAAAGTGTGATGTCATCTATCAACAGGCACGCATTAAGACTTGTGGGTTTGGTGGGACTGATGTGCTTACCTTCAAAGGTTTGTAGGAAAGCTTCGTTCCTTCCCAAGCATTGGGCTGCTTTGATGTCCTTGTGGCAGTACTGATCTTCCAGGGTGCAGGAGGAGGAAGGGATTGACCATAGTGACGAGACAGCATTAAGTTACTATGTACAGTTGGGAACATTAGGAACACTATAGAAGTTCCACTCTCATGCCTTTTTCTAAAACATGACCTCATGCATTTTATTAGGTTCCAGGGAGGGTGTGGCTGAGGGATTATTTACAGTGGCAATTTAGGGAGGAATTAGCATATTACCAGTGGCTACACTACTGAAGAAAATGCCTCTCCCCCAGTATTCATTAACCAGTGCCTGTAGGTTTTCATGTAGAATGTTTTTCCAATGAATGTCATACTTTTATCCTGAAGGTCATTATTTGCATTCTGAAACTTTCTCATACTACGCATACCAACTTTTTGTGTCATCCTTTACAGTTTTTCACTCTGTTGTTGGCTTGGTTTGGATGTTTTTGATGTATTTGTATGTGTGGTGTGTGTGTGTGTGTGTGTGTGTGTGTGTGTGTGTGTGTGTGTGTGTGTGTGCATGCATCTATAAATGCCTTCTGTGCAGTGTGTTAGTCGGCTGGCCAGTGCACCTCAGATCCTCTGGCTCCCTCGTGGGCATGTGCGGCCACGCCCAGTGTTGTGCTGGATGCTCAGGTTCCAAACTCAGTCCTCGGGCTTGTCAGCACACACTTTTCCTACTGAAGCTACCTCCCCACTTGCAGACAGAATTAGTTTTTGTGTGTGCATACCTACCTATCTTGTCTTTGGTTTGTTCTTTTATCCTTTTTTACTAAAGAAATTACTGTATTTAATGCTGTGTGTGCACGTGTGTGTGTGTGTGTGTGTGTGTGTGTATGTTTGTATTGTGGAAAAAATATATACACCTATATGTGGATATACACATGTATGTATATGGATTTACATATATATATATATATGTGTAATCTATGTCCAGCCATACGCACACACATATAACTGTGTATAATCTTAAATCTCTGATGCCTTATGTCAGACTTTAATAGGCAAATGGGCAAGTATTGTAAGTAGATTACCAACAAGAAACGTAGTGCCTAATAATATCTAGTAAATTGTTTCTCTGTTTTAGAAATATATTTAAAAAATACAATATCGTTTTCATGAGTTTTGCCTGGTTTATTATATCTGTGTAGGATGAAAACAGAAAGGGCTGTTGAGAATTCCCTCACATTTCATATACTCCAATGGACCTCAGCACAGCCTACTCCAGTCAGACATTGGCCTTAATTCTGAGATCAATCCCTATTCTTTCTGTTTTGCTCCCTTTCCTCATACTGAAAAGAGTCAGAAACAAATAAGAAAGTGTCTATTTTTATTTAGCCCAGGCTAACTAAGTGAAAACCAAAATTAAATTGGAAACGGCCTTCTGTAAAAGATATGAAGAAAGCTGGTCTCTTTCTCTCTCTTCCTCTCAACCCCTCTCCCTCCCTTCTCCCCTCTCTTCTCTTTCCCCTCTGTGTGTCTGTTGGCACAAGTATGTTTTAATTGGGATTGCTTAGAGGAGTATGGGTAATTTGCCCAGTGCCTGCACCACTAAAGAAAATGTCTTTCTGCCCCAGTCCTGCCTGGCTATCATTAACTGTGTGTAGGTCCCTAGGGTTTGAAGAGGCCACATAAGCGACTTCCACTGTTGGGGGACTATTATTCATGTGCAGATCTTTCTTGTGTAGCTAATAGCTGCTTGAGTTCTGGAGGGCCATTGCTGTGCCCTTCTGGAAAGACTGCATCCCACAATACTTTAACCATTCTTTGGTGGAGGAGGCAGGAAGTATTGAAGAATATCCTCTTAGTGTTCGGCATTCGGCAGTCACTGATTCTGGTCCTTTGGCCACTTAGAGGTCTACGGTGACCACAGCCAACTGAGAAAAGCTTCTGACCAAAGCTGACAGCAGCACCAAATTATAGGCATGACCGTACATCTTTAAAAGGTAACTTAGTGAGCACAGCTTGTCTATTTAGAACAGCAGCAGTAACTTCCCCACTAGTGGCTGCGGCCTCCCTAGCCGGACATTTGACCAGGTTTACGGTACCAGGCATGCACCCTCTGCTGTGAAGTCAGCAGTCGGTCGGCACGTAAGGCATGCCACTCTTGCACCTTACACAGAACCTTTGTAGCCCCTGGGAAAGTCACACATCATAGCATGGTTGTGAAACTCTCAGTCCTAGGCAAACGAGCGGCCGCAGCTTCTGTGCCCTGTGCGGGGCTCGGTATGGAAGCTAGGGAGCCAGGGGAAAGGAAAGGTGTTTCTGAGAGAGATGTTTAAGTGCCTCTTTTTTGGTCCTTTTTTGGGTTTGAACTGCTGTGTAGAGAAATGATGGTTCCTTGCTGTCTAATTTTTCTTTATTTTTCAATGTAGTCAGAATTAGGTGACTTAGATACGTGGCAAGAAAATACCAACGCATGGGAAGAGGAAGAAGATGCAGCCTGGCAAGCAGAAGAAGTCCTGAGGTATTGGATGATTTTACCGTATTACACCCTGTATAGAAAACTAAGATTTCCTTTTTGATATTTAAGGTCAAGAAAGTCTGCTCTGCCCAGTTTCTTGTCCGACTCCATACACCCATGCTGACCTTATTGAACTTGTGAATTTCAGGTTTTGTGTCTTGTTAAATGATACTATGAATTTAAAATATGGTTTGAATCAAAGGATGGTAATCTTAATGGCAAAACGTGTTTGCACACACATGCCACATGGTAGTCATAATACCCTGCTGTGAAATCTGAACTGCTGTTAGATCCCATCCTAGATTAGAAGTTGTAATTTTGTTTCACAATTTGAAGTAGTGTCAGAACGTCACATCTGAATGAAAGTAGCTGATAAAGCACCCTTAATCTTTACATGTATCTTAATTTTAGTGTCCACAAAAGTCCCATAAGACAGGTAGGTCATCTTAACAATCCACTGTACAGGAAAGTGAATATTACTCTGGAGTTTTAAGTTCATGACTGTTGGATATTCATTCTGTGTTTATGGGTAGTGAAATAGTTCTTCCCTGTTCTGTTTGGTCAGGAAAGGAAAGGAAGAAGGAAGGGCAGAACACGCTCCCATGGCAATGGAGCGTTTAGACCATAGGTCACATAGAAGGGGCTGGGAGCTAGCTTGGTGGGTAAGAGCACTTCTCTTCCAGAAGACCCAGGCTCTGTTCCCAGAAGCCCTCTCAGCTTCAGGGGATCCGATGTCTCCTTCTAGCCTGTGTGGGCACTTGTACACACACGATACATATAATATACATGTAAGCATGCACAGATACACATAAAATAAAATGTAAAAAAATAGCAAAATACAATGATAGAAGTTTATTGGTTTTGCCCAAGAAAATGAATTACCTTTTTTTGGGCTATCTTAACAATCGAACTAATTTTCATATAATTTTTTTTTTTGTCTTGTCTTTGATGACAAATTTATAGTAACCTTGAATAACCAGCAGAGGGGGCCGTTTAAATCCGTAGAGCTTTTGTTTTTTTTTTTTTTTTTTTTTTTAAATCGTGTTTTCAGCATTTTTTTTTTTTTTAAACAGGAGGGGATCACGTTTTTAAAATGAAGTTGTAAGAGGTTTTCATATTTAGTCTCCCTTTGGTCAGTGTAACTGCCTTTAGTAAAGGGTATTTTTAAAACACTGCTGCAAGGATCATCAAAAATGACACTTTTATTCTGATTTTTTAAAATAAATAATTGGTCCAAAAATTAGGATGTTTAAAAAAATTTGGAGGACTATAATTATTAATTTTATGAAGCACAGGGGCATAGGAAAGAGCTGCTCACTAGAATCTAATAATCTTAATGATAGTATTACGGAATTTTTAGCTGTAAGCAGAGCATCTAAATGTTACTCTGAAACCTTCCCTTTTCCATCCTATCTCTAGTTACTTTGATAAAACAAAAATAAAAACAGTGTTTTATGGCGGTTCAATTAAATTCGATTTTTAGCTAATAATCGACAAGCTTCATGCTGTGTGTTACAGAGGATTAGTCAATGGGACGTGGAGGCTTGTGTCGTGGTCGCCTTTAGGGGTACCCCGAGAACTGTAAGAGTGCATCTGGTTCCAAATCCTCCACGTTTACAAGGCCTTCCGCACTCCAGGTCTCTGACTAGTCAGACCAGTATGACTCTAGCACGGAAGCCATTCCAGTTGAATCTGAGTGGGCAAAATATATATTTTGTCTTCAGTAATCTCTAAGTTGTTTCTTGTGCCTGGAACATTCATTGCTGCTATTTTCGTTTTAGATAGGAGCCAGGTCAAAGTTCATCTCTTTATAACCTATTCATTACTGTAAAATTAGTTTTCTTCCTACATTTTCAATGTTTCAGGCTTCATTTTTAGTAAAATTTTCAGTTCCTCTTATAATTTGAGCATAACTAGTATAAAGTAAGGTTTTCTTCATCCTTTAAGCTTGGTTAATTAATGGTGAAAGTTGGAATATTTCCACAAAGAAACTCTTCTCCTCTGTGGGATTTTGCTCATCTGTAATCTCCTTGCATTCATAATTGTTATTGAAAACCAGTTGTCTGTATGCATATGCATATTTGTGTGTATAATCATGTATTAACATATCTGTTTCATGTATTTTAAGTTGAACATATGCTCATTTAGGTGCCCCAGCCTGGATGGTTCTGTAAGGATCTAGATGTGTAGATGTAGCCTGTTCCATGCTCAGTGCTAACCCATGCTTTTCCTCAACCTTACCTTCTGCAGTTACTTTTTCACCCCCAGTTTGGGTCCTCTCTCCTCTCTCCTATGTCATCATTCCAGGCCCAGTCTCGCTATATAAGCCAATTGGTAAAGATAAGAGTGTTTTTCTTATTTCTAGTCTGTGGAGTTGTTAGTGTGAAATTGACAAATACCTACTAGTTTGCTTTATGGAGCTGCTCCGATGTTGTTCTTTAAATTTCTTGGTTCTGAGTAGAAGATAGGTCTGAAATGCTATCTTCTTTTTTTTTTTTTTTTTTTTGTAGTGTGTTCTTAACATCCTTTAAATATATTATAGTAACAACATAATTATAATATTAAACTTTCTGTATCATTTTCCCCTGACACACAAAAGCTGAGGTTGGATTGAAGTAGAGAGTTTTTGTAGAAATATGAAGAAAAGATGTAGGTTCCTACTCCCTGAACATAGTAACACTGTGGCTGGACAAATTTCCTAGCTTTGTGCCTCGTTTTGCCCATTTGTACAATAAAGATAATATTTCTGTTTTATCTATCTTCTAAGGTTAAAAAAAAATACTCCTTTTGAGAAATCCTAGAAATGTTCAGGGAATTGAGAAAATGAAGACATTAGACATTTATTCCTTGATTTTTTAAGAAGGCACCCTTCCTGTAATTTATCTGTAGGATTTTATAAAAGTAAAGATATGATTGCCTTTCTTTTCAGGCAGCAGAAAATTGCAGACAGAGAGAAGAGAGCAGCCGAACAGCAACGGAAGAAGATGGAGAAGGAAGCTCAGCGTCTGATGAAGAAGGAGCAAAGCAAAATCGGCGTGAAGCTTCCCTAACACATGCCCGTGCCCGCAGAAGTCTGGGCCACAGCCTCACCACAAACATGGGTATGGACTGGACAGTATTCTCAGAATACAAACACTCTGCTTGATCTAGAGTGTTTACTGAGTTATCCAGGACACCAAGATTCTCCCATAATTCCTTGAACTATGAGTAATCAAGACTCAAAACACAAAAATATTGAGACAATTATTTTCTTCAAAGTGTTCCAAATATAAGACGGTTGTTTGCTGTAAGAAGTCATTTCAGGAGGCGTATACCTGACAAGTACCTCTCAAGCTCCTGTGTCTGGCTGAGGACATGGTGTGGATAATTTTATGGTGGAGAATACTCTGCTGCCTATTCTGCTTCTGTTGATTGTGCATAATTATAAAATGAGTTAATAACCTATGTTTCCATGATCACTTGATGTAAATTAAACAAACTGTAGGTAGAGATTTGTACCCTCCTTAATTTTGTTTTCAGGTACTGTTGACATACATTTTCTATAATTTTAACTGGCATCGTTTGGTACAGCATTAAGGAATATGATGATTTCGGTTTTTAAGAAAATAACATTAAATGCAATAATTTTATTTATCAAATATTTTGTATATTCTTATTTTCTCTTGAACAGTATTATAATGTTATACAGAGCTGTAATTTATATGCTGCATGTATCAATGTTGAAAATCAACTGCAATGGCAAGGTTGTGTGACAAGAACTAGGGTTGGTAGCTTTTCCCTTTCATTACAGATGTCAAGATGTGAACAGAATTCATCCCTAAAAGCCATTTTCAAATGCAGAAAGCCTTCAGCTTTAATTGATTTTTTTTAAGTGACTCTTGAAGATTTCTCTGTTTGTTTTTGGTTTGTTTATGTTGGTTTAGTTTGGTTTTAATCTTACGTAATATAATGCAGGGTACCTATTCTTCCGGCTACGTAACATTACTGATTGATTTACAAACCAAGATATAGATATTTTTGTTTATGGTATTGGCTGATTTGTTTTAAGAAATAATTGCATATTGTGTTTTATGGGGGACAAACCACATCTCACAGTTTAAAATACATTAAATTTTCTCCACCATTGAAATATAGCTGACCTGATTTTCTGTGGCTGTGGAATTTTTAAGACGTTTTATTTCCTTCAGAGTTATTGCCTAGGATTAACATTTCCTGAGGCTTTAAAATGCCATCGACAGCGTACAGGCCATACGTAATATATTTGAATAAAGGCAATACTTCATAGCAAAATCAATAACTTCGCATTGTTACCTTTAAAAAATTTAGCTTGTGCCTTCAGACTGCATTGAATTTAACTGCGGGTGAAGGAGTTGTAGAGCACCAGACCACGTGTCAGTTACTGTGTTTATTATTTATGATTATACAGTGTTCTCCCTGCACGTGCACAAGACCTTATTATAGATAGGTAGGAGCCACCATGTGGTTGCTGGGATTGCACTCAGGACCTCGAGAAGAGCAGCCAGTGCTCTAACCCCTGGGCTATCTCTCCAGCCCCAGTTACTTTGTTCACGGCATCTCAGTACTCTCAATTAAGTGGAATTCTTTAGAATTTCAGTAATTATTCTCTTCCAATTACTTATTTTACTCACTGTGAGGTATTATGTGACGTCTGTAGCTGTAGGACTTGAAGAACACTTGTCTTTAGTGAGGTCAGTTTTACTACTTTCGGTGGTTGTAAGGCACTGAGGTCTGCTCTAGTTTCGCCTTTTGGGTAGGAGAGGTATTCTTTTATGTTTGTCTCTTTAGCTTTTGAGAAATAAAAACCAGTTAGGAATTATAGCTTATATAATTAACTAGGGAAAAACAGACTTGTTTTTCTCTATCAACTGTGAAATACTTTCACCTAAATTTCTGTCTTAAATTGGTGATATGTGATCCCCACGAAATTCGTGGAGTCGGAGTACATATGACACCTCATGGTAGCAAACTGATGTCCTTAGCTTCTAAATTTAGTTTGAGAAGTCCTTTTAGTTCTTTTAATTTTAATAAGGCATAATGTTTTGTTTTGTTTTTGTTTTTTCAGGACAGAGTTTCTCTGTGTAACCCTGGCTATTGTGAAACATACTGTGTAGACCGGGCTGGCCTCAGTCAGAGACCTGCCTGCCTCAGCCTCCCGGGTTCTGGGATTAAGGCCCATGCTACCACTTCCCAGCATGGTATAATGGGTTTTAGATTCTTATCACTAGTACAGAAGAACCAGGGTAGGTCTAAATAGTTTTACTCATATTCTGAATTCTATATGTGAGGTAAATAATCAAAGACAATGTAAAACTCATTTCATGTGTTTAGTAGAAATGTTTGATTTCCAACCATTTCTTCAGTTTCAGCTAAAATATTCTTTCTTGGCTCTTTGTGATATCCGACTAGATATTTTAAACTGATGATTTGGAAACATCTTCATGTGGCTTCCTCAGTTTTGGTGTGTTCTAACTCCTGGCCATAACAGTGACTATTTGGGGATGACTAGGAGTTTGCAAGATGACACTGAGAGGACCTGCATCTGGACCAGGCTGTCACCAAGTGTAAAGGTCACCATAACCAGTGCTCAAAACCCTAAGATGATGCTGATTGCTGTGTCAAAGGATGGGCTGAGTCACATACTGTTTATCTTATCAATAATGCCAATGACATGTTTGCTGTAATCTCCCGGCTGCTGTTACTTTCACACTATTTCTTTGTTCAAAGAAAATGCTTTTTTTAAACGCGCAGGGTGAATGGTTTTGAGTGGAAGCCAAGTGGGGAATGAGGGGAGCAGTTTGTTTCACAGGTTGGCTGAGGAGGGAAATGAGGGGGCTGGTAACCATGGCAGTTCCATGAAGAGTGCGTGCAATTCACCAGTACCTTCAACTCGATACAACTTCTGACCTAGCTCTGTGGTTCTAAGTTGCTGTATAGTTAAAAAGAACTGGGTGATGGTTGTGTGTGTGATGGTCGACTGTGTGGAATGGTGGCGTGTGTCTGTGTGTAAGTCTTGTGTGTGCTCCTTTTTTCCTTTGAATATTCACACTTTGTTCCAAGGTCATAGGGGCAACTACAACTAAGGATTCCCCCTTTTTCCTCCCTCATGTTTGCTTTTTCCTTTCTTCCTCCCCCCCCTCCCCAGGCTGGTCTGGAACTTACTCTGTGGTCCAGGCCAACTGGAATTCTAACTGGCCCCGACTGTGTTAGCTCCCCAAGGCTCAGATTACTCTTTCCCTACCTTTCACTCTTCAGTGTCCCTTGGGTATAGCAGCCTTTGGGTGTGTTTAGTAGCTGGAGAGCTGTTGAGGTTTTACCAGAGGCCCTGTTGAGTCTCATAGGCCTACAAAGACGCACTGCTTTTTAGGAACTTCCTCTGTCCTATCCAGCCTCGTGGTGAAGATGTGTTTCTGTCCTTGCCTACCTGCTGTGACTGCCAGTTCTGAGCAGCAGCTTTTGCAGAGAAACTAACAACTTCAACCCCCTGTTAACCTGAGCCTTCTCTTTCAGATTCCCATGGCTGTTCGGCAGCTGTTTTACTTACCCGTCAACCTGGTCACAGCAGTTTTGAAAACTTGATAGACTTAGAGATGCTACAAAATTGAGCATGTTGTCTGCAGTTTGTAAGGGTGAAAATGAGGGCTTTAAGGATTAAATGAGATTAAATGGTGACCATATGTACTCTAATAGGAATTTTTAAGCTAGGCAGGTTCATAATTTTAAGACTTAGGAGATTGTGGGACAATTGCCTCAAGTTAATGACCAGCCTGGGTTCCATAACCAGGCCTCTTGTAAAAAATGGGGAAAAGAAATGGGAGTTGTCAGGCCCTGCACACTTCTTTATGAGGTCCTACAGGTAAATTTTCTACACGTGTCTACAGCCCCATGTTGGGCACTGCGGACGGTAGGAGAGACTGGCTAGTGGTAATAGTTTGACCACTGAAGTGCAGATTTCTCAAGTCAGCAGTTACAGTGCAACGTAGATCTTAAACTTCCGTCTCCTACCGACTGTTGTGAGAAGGCTTGGTTGCCACCCTGTGGTCATAGGTCAACATGCTGGGAACATGGACCACTCCTTTTTTGTCTTTCACTTTTCACTTTCTGCAGATAAGAACACTCCCTCCACTGTATCCTTCTATGATGTTCTACTTTGCAGCAGTCCCCAGACCAATGGGACCAGGACACCATGGACTAAAAGCTCTCAAACCGTAAGCCAAGGTAAAGTTTTCCTCCATTTGTTTCTTTCTATACTTTGTCATGGATACCTAAATATCCCATGCATAGCACTATGTCTGGGAAACTGTCATTTCACATACAGCTTAGGTAAGGCTTAGGAAGCCAACTGCATGTCCAGTCAGCACAACATATATGGGCAGCTTCCGAGCAGGTAACGTAAGTGTTTAATCAGAAATCTAGTACTATGACTTCAGTACAACTCAAACTCGATGAACTATGAACTGCCTAAAATATTAGGTTTTAGATGTTTTTCCCCAGTTCTAACTCAATGAAGATGGTATTAATACACGATAGTAAATGATACCTGTTTGTGTTTTCTAAACGCTTTCTCTGAAATGGGCATGGTACAGCGTCTTTAATCCCAGTACTCACGAGGCAGGGACCGGTAGAACTCTGAGGTCAAAGATGGCTTTGTCTACATAGTAAGTTCCACACTTGTCAGGGCTACATAGTAAGACCTAAGGGCATGGATGAGACACTTATTTAATGAATTAAATAACTTAATAAAATTAGTTTTATTTTCAGTAATGGATGACTGTAACTGAGTGACAGTCTTCTGTCATCAAATGCTCAGAGTTTATTTGGTTCTCATACAGACAATGTAGAATGAATTTACATAATTACATGTAGTGTGAAATAATAAAAAAGGCACCATCCCACACTAACACCACCTACTCTCTGGCCCTGGTGGTCTCGCGGCTTCCATGGCTAGCCCCATGCAGTCCTGCTCACATTCCCAACCATCCGCCCCTGTGGTTAGCTGTCACAAATCCCCATAACCCAACCCAGTAAAATCAAAACTCTCGAGGCTTGTAATTTATCTGTCAGATTTATTTATCTGTCAGTAAATTCTCACCTCTCATAACGTCCACAGAATGAACTCGGAGCTAATTGATATTGGTATAAACTGCCCACCTAAGTAAGACAAATTGTCCTGTAATTATCCATCACTTAGAAGATATTCATAACTACCTGTGACTGTTTAAGACCATATGAAATCTAGATCTTCTTTCTCCATTTTCCTTTCTCCTATTGTCTCTTCTATCTCTCCTGTCTCTCAAACTCTCAACCTGCTTTCCTTTTCCACTGTCCTGTCACAGGCTCCATCCAACCTTGTCTTTCACCTACCCTCACTTGCTTACAGACAGCAATCTACAATTTCACATTTGCAAAAAAGGTGGGGGGCATTTGATGGGGGTGTAATTCTTGTAAGGCCTAGACCACAGGTCTCGTATATGTGCAGACAATTACTATGTCTCCTTAAAGACATAGATCATCTTAGGATTTGATTGAGAGGCAAAATGACAAGAGAAAACATTCAACTTTTTATATGAAAAAATTAAAAAAGATGTGGTTAGTCAATGTTACATTCTTTCATTCTTCTGTCAGTTCGGATCCTTATAAATTATTAACTATCACCCTGTAGTTTAATTGGTTAAGATACAGATGAGTGTGCTTGCAGCTAACCAGCAGACTGAACTCGGGGACCCCAGTGAAGGAGCTAAAGAAAGGACCTAAGGAACTGAAAGGGGTTACAGCCTCATGGGAAGAGCAACATTATCAACCAACCAAACCCTCCACAACTCTCATGGACTAAAACACCAACCATTGAGCACACATGGAGAGACCCATGGCTCCCGTTGCATATGTAGCAGAGGATGGCATTGTCTGGCATCAGTGTGAGAAGAGGCCTTTGGTCCAGTGAAGGCACGTTTTCTCAATGTAGAGGGATGCCAAGGCGCTGGGGTGGAGAGTGATTAGGAGCAAGTGCACCTTCCTGAAGACAAGTGGAGGGGTAGGTGGGGATCAGAGCAGGGTGGGAAAGGGGATAAAATTTCAAATGTAAATACAGAGAGTATTGAGTAAAAAATATTTAAACCATAGTTTGGGTTATTTATTTTAATTTAATTTATTCTTCTCTCTCATATATTACATCTCAACCAATTTTTCTTCCTCTTTTTTCCCCTGTTTTTATTGGATGTTCTCTGTATTTACATTTCACATGTTATCTCCTTTACCCCCTGCCCTCTGCTATACCCCCTCTTCTTCCCCTTGCTTCCATAAAGGTGCTCCCTCTCCCAACCTCCCTCTCCCACCTCAGTGCCTTGGCATTCCCCTAAACTGGGAAAACCAGCCTTCACTGGACCAAAGGCCTCTTCTCCCATTGATGCCGGAGAATGCTGTCCTGTGCTGGGTTTGGTAAGTTGATAATGTTGTTCTTCCCATGGGGTTGCAGACCCTTTCAGCTCCTTTAGTCCTTTCTCTAGCTCCTCCATTGGGATCCCCATGTTCAGTTTGATGGTTAGCCGCAAGCATCCTCAACTGTATCCAGTATGGCTCTGGCAGAGCCTCTGAGGAGGCGTCCATAAAGCTCCTGCCAGTAAGCACTTCTTGTTGGCATCATCAATAGTGACTAGATTTAGTGGCTGCTTGTTTGAGAGATCCCCAGGTGAGGCAGACTCTGGATGAATTTTTCTTCAATCCCTTCTCTATTTGTCCCTTTATTTCCTCCCATGAGTGTTTTGTTCTCCCTTCTAAGAAGGACTCGAGGCATCCACATTCTGGCCTTCCTTCTTTTTCTTCAGTGCCTCCCTCTCACTTCTCCTCTCCTTCAGATTCACTCCTCTATTTCCCTTCAGAAAAGAGCAGGCCTCCCAGGGATATCAACAAACACGACACATCAAATTGCAATAAGACTAAGCACATCCCCTCATACTCCAGAAGGAAGAAAAGGAACCAAAACAGCAGACTAAAAAGAGAGCCCTAGACTCACTTTTAGAAGTCCTACAAGAACACCTACAAGCATAGCATCTGCAGAGAGCCTAAGTCAGACCTGCGGAGGTTCCCTGATTGTCTATTTAGTCTGTGAGCCCTTATGAGCTCAGGTTAGTTTGTCTTTTGTGTTTGGTTTTATCCTAGGTACCTTTGCTATCCAGCAATAAGTTCCTGACGCTCCAGGCAGTGTAAGGTGTGGACACCCTCTCTTTGAGTGTGTCTCAAGTTGGACCAGTCTTTGCTTGGCCACTCCCACAAGTTCTGTGCCACCTTTACCGCAGCAGGCCTTACAGGCAGGACAAATTATAAGCCAGTTGTTTCATGGCTGAGTTCGTGTCCTATTCCTGCCACCGAAAGCTGTGCATGGTTACAGAAGAGGGCTAGCTCAGGCTCCCTATGCCCCATTACTTGGTGTCTTAGCCAAGTTCACTCTTCTACATTCCTGGGAGTTTCCATTGCACTAGCTTTCTACCTCACCCCTAAATACTGCCTAATTCCAGTTGTCTCTCCTGATTCTCTTTCACTGCATCTCTCCCATCCTCCTGGGTCCTGTCCCCATCTGCCTTCAGTCTACCCATAAAATCTATTTTCTTTCCCCAGGGCTATCCATTCTTTAGTTCTCTTTATAACTTAACTTCTTTGGTTCTTTGGATTATAGCCGGATTATTCTTTACATCTAATATCCACTTATAAAAATAAGTACATAGCATGATTATATTTCTGGGCCTGTTACCTCACTGAGGGTGATTTTTCCACTCGTTCCATCCAAGTGTCTGCAAATTTCTCGTTATTTCTTTTTAACAGCTGAGTAATACTTTTTATGTCTGTTGTGTAAATGAACCACATTTTCTTTATCCATTCTTTGGTTGGTGGAGATCTAGATTGTTCTCAGTTTCTGGCTATTTCAAATAAAGCTGCCATGATCATAGTTGTCCTTGTGATAGGATGAGATGTCTATTCAGTATATTCCTAGGAGCAGTACAACTGCGTCTTGAGGTAGATTGACTTCCAATATTCTGAAGAATCACCATATCGATTTTCAAAGTGGCTTTACAAATTTGCACTCCTCCCTGCAGCGGAGGAATGTTCCCTTTGTTCCACACCTTCCAGCATGAGCTGTCGCTTCTGCTTTACATCTTAGCCATCTGGCCAGTATTAGACGGAATCTAAACATCATTTTGATTTGCATGGCTAAAGACGTTAAACATTCCTTTTAACTATTTCTCCTCCCTTTGGGATTCCTCTGTGGAAATCTCTGTTTAGATCTGTGTCCCACTTTTTAATTGAGAATATTTAGTTTGTTGATGTGTAGAGTTTTGAGTTTCTTAAATATTTTAGATAGCAGCCCTCTGTCATATGTGGAAATGGTAAAAACCTTTTCTTATCCTGTAGGCTGCCATTTTGTCCTGTTGACAGTATCCTTTGCCTTACAGAAGCTTTTTAGTTTCATGAGGTGCCACTTGTTAACTGTTGATCTTAAGGCCTGTGCCATTGGTGTTCTGTTTAGGAATTGTCTGCTGTGTCAGTTCATTCAAGGCTATTCTTCAGTTTCCCTTTTATCAGCTTTAGTGATTTGATTTTATGTTGAGGCCTTTGATCCCATTGGACTTGACTTTTGTGCAAGGTAATAAATATGGATCTATCTGCATTCTTTTACAAGAAGACATGCAGGTTCAACAGTATCATTTATTGAAGGTGTTGTCTTTTTTTTTCACTGTATAATTCTGTCTTTATCAAAATTCAGATGTATGCAAGTATGTGGATTTATATCTGAGTCCTTCATTCAATTATGCTGATCAGCCCGTCTATATTGATGCTAGTACCATGCAGTTTTTATTACTACAGCTCTGCAGTATAGCTTTAGGTCAGGGATGGTGATACCTTTGGGATTTCTTTTATAGGATTGTTTTAGCTATTCTGTTTTTTTGTTTGTTTGTTTTGCTTTTTGTCTTTCTATATGAAGTGAAATATTGAATTTTCAATGTCTGTAAAGAATCATTGGGATTTTGATAGGAATTTTGATGGATCTGTAGATTACTCTTGATAAAATAGTCATTTTTACCATGTTAATCCTACCAATCCATGAGCATGGGAGAAGTTACTGTCATAAGATACTTGTACTTGCTTAGTTAGAGTTACCACAAGTTATTTTTATATTATTTGTAGCTATTGTGAAGGGTATTGTTTTCATGATTTGTTTCTCAGCCTATTTGTCATTTGTATATAAGAGGGCTAGTATTTTGTTTTGTTTTGTTTTTGTATTAATCTGATACTGTTACTGAACTTGTTTATCAGCTGCAGGAGTTCCCTGTTAGAAATTCTACAGTCACTTATATATATTGTCATATCATCACTGTATCATATCAAATCACTGACTTTAATTGTCTATTGCTCCAACTAAAACTTCAAGTACTATATTACATAGATATGAGAGAGTAGATATCCTGTCTTGTTCATGATTTTAGTAGAATTTCTTTGAGTTTCTTTCCATTTGATTTAATGTTGGTGACAGGTTTAGTTTAATTTGCCTTTATTGTGTTCCTATTGCTCTCTTGTATTCCTATTGCTATGAGATGTTTATCATGAAGGGGTTGTGATAGTTAGGGTTTTACTGATGTAAATAGACACCATGACCAAGACAAGTCTTATAAAAACAACATTTAATTGGGACTGGCTTACACGTTCAGAGGTTTTGTCCATTATCATCAAGATAGGAGCATGGTAGTGTCTAGGCAGGGATGGTGCAGGAGGTGCAAGACTTCTACAACTTCATCTGAAGGCTACCAACAGAAGACTGGCTTCCAGGCATTATAGATGAGGGTCTTAAAGCCCACGCCACTGGTGATACACCTACTCCAACAAGGCCACACCTTCTAATAGTGCCACTCACTGGGTAGAGCATATACAAGTCATAACAGGGGTGCTGGATTTTGTCAAACGTTTTTCTAGCATCAGGTAATCGTGTTATTTTTTTTTTTAATGTGTTCATATTGAGAGATTTCATAGGTTGAACAAACTTGCACTTCTGGGATGTAGCTTAATTGATAATCATGGGTGATCTTTTTGGTGTGCTCTATTTTTGGATAAGTATTTATGAGGGAAGTTGAACTATAATTCTCTATTGAATTTTTATGTAGTTTGGGGATCAGGTGACTGTGGGCTCATAAAATTAATTTGGCAAATTTTCTTATATTTCAATTATCTAATTTGAGAACTATTGCCATTAGCTCATCTTTGAATGTCTGGTAGAATTCCACACTAAAACTGTCTGGTCTTGGGTTTCTTCTGGTTGGAAGACTTAATGACTGCTTCTATGTCCTTAGGGGTTATAGGTCTATTTAAATTGTTTATCTGATTTTTACTTAACTTAGTCATTGGTATTGTGAAAATCTTCCATTTGTTAGATTTTCCAATTTTGTGGAGTATAGGTTTTTGAAGTATGACCTAATGATTTTTTAAACTTCATTGGCATCTATTGTTATGACCTGTTCTCTTTTCTGATTTTGTTAATATATATTCTGTCTGTCTTTAAGTTAGTTTGACTAAGGGTTGTTGTATCTTGTTGATTTTTCTCAAAGAAGCAACTCTTGGTTTGATTATTTATTGCCATCTACTCCTCTTAGGTAAACTTTCATCTTCATGTTCTAGAGCTTTCAGTGTGTTTTATGTTGCAAGTATGAGATCTCTTCAATTTTTTTTTTTTTTTTAATGAAAGGCACTTAGTGCTAAGAATTTACCTCTTAGCACCACTTTTTTTTTCTTGGATATATTTTATTTACATTTCAAATGTTATCCTCTTTCCCCGTTTCCCCTCCATATCCCCATCCCTTGCCCTTCACCCTGATTATATGAGGGTGCCTTCCCATTTCCTACTGCTTCCCCAGCCCGGCATTCTTCTACACTAGAGCATTGTGCCTTGCAGGAACCAAGGGTTTCTCTTCCCATTGATGCCAAATAAAGCCATCCTCTGCTACATGTGCAGCTGGAGCCAGGGGTTTGTCCATGTGTACTCTTTGGATTGTGGTTTAGTTCCTGAGAAATCTGGGTGGATGGTATTGTTCTTATGAGGTTGCAAACCCCTTCAGCTCCTTTAGTCCTTTCACTAACTCCTCCACTGGGGACCCCATTCTCAGTTCAATGGTTGACTGTGAGCATCTGCCTCTATACTTGTCATGATCTTGCAGAGCCTCTCAGGAGAAAGCTCTAATAGGCCCTTGTCAGCATGCACTTCTTGGCATCAAAAATATTGTCTGGGTGTGGTGGTGGTATATGGGCTGGAACCCAGGTGGGGCAGCCTCTGGATGGTCTTTGCTTCAGTCTCTGCTTCAAACTTTGTCTGCCTATATTTCCTTCTATGAATATTTTTGTTCCCACTTCTAAGAAGGACTGAAACATCTGCACATTGGTCTTCCTTCTTCTTGAGCTTCATGTGGTCAGGGAATTGTATCTTGGGTATTCCGAGCTTTTGGGACAATATCCACTTATCAGTGAGTGCATACCATGTTTGTCTTTTTGTGTTTGGGTTAGTTCAATCATGATGATGTTTTCTAGTTCCATCTATTTGCCTAAGAATTTCATAAAGTCATTGTAATAGTTGAGTGGTACTCCATTATATATTGTACCATATTTTCTGTATCCATTCCTCTGTTGGACATCTTGTTTCTTTCCAGCTTCTGGCTAATATAAATGAGGCAGCTATGAACATAGTGGAACATGTGTCCTTGTTATATGTTGGAGTATCTTTTGGATATATGCCCAAAGTGGTATAGCTGGGTCCAAGTTTCTGAGGAACCACCAGACTGATTTCCAGAGCAATTATACCAGTTTTTAATCCCACCAACAATGGAGAAATGTTCCTTTCTCCACATCCTAACCAGGATCTGCTGTCCCCTGAGTTTTTGATCTTAGTCATTCTGACTACTGTGAGGTGAAATCTCAGGATTGTTTTGATTTGCATTTCAGTGATGACTAAGGATGTTGAACATTACTTTAGGTGCTTTTCAACCATTTGATATTCCCCAGTTGAGAATTCCTTGTTTAGCTCTGCATCCCATTTTTAATAGGGTTATTTGAGTCTCTGGAGTTTAACTTCTTGAGTTCTTTGTATATATTGGATATTAGCCATCTATCAGATAACGGATTGGCAAAAATCTTTTACCATTCTGTTGGTTGCCATTTTGTCCTATTGACAGTGTCCTTTGCCCTACAAGAGCTTTACTATTTTATGAGGTTCCATTTGTTTATTCTTAGATCATAAGCATAAGCCATTAATGTTCTATTCAGGAACTTTTCCCTAGTGCCCATGTGTTCAAGGATCTTCTACTCTAGCTCTTCTACTAGTTTGAATGTATCTGGTTTTCTGTGGAGGTCCTTGATTCACTTGGATTTGAGCTTTGTACAGGGAGATAAGAATGGATCAATTTGCATTTTCCTATATGCTGACCACCAGTTGGATCAACATTATTTGTTGAAAATGCTATCTTTTTCCACTGGATGCCTTAGCTCCTTTGTCAAAGATCAAGTGACAATGGGTGTGTGGGTTTATTTTTGGGTCTTCAATTCTATTCCATTGATCTACTTTTCTGTCTCTGTACCAGTACCATATAGTTTTATACACCTTTGTTCTGTAATACATCTTGAGATCATTAAGATCGGTCATTACTCCAGAAATTCTTTTATTGTTGAGAATACGTTTTGCTGTCCTGGGTTTTTTGTTATGAATTTGCAAATTGCTCTTTCTAACTCTATGGAGAATTGAGTTGGAATTTTGATGTGGATTGCATTGAATCTGTAGATTGCTTTTGGCAAGATAACCATTTTTACAATATTAATCCTGCCAATCTATGAGAATGGGAGATCTTTTCATCTTCTGAGACCTTATTCAGTTTTTTTCTTCAGAGACTTGAAGTTCTTATCATACAGATCATTCATTTGCTTGGTTGGAGTCACACCAAGGTATTTTATATTATTTGTGACTATTGTGAAGGGTGTCATTTCCGTAATTTCTTTCTCAGCCTGTTTATTCTTTGAGTGGAGGAAGGCTACTGATTTGTTTGAGTTAATTTTATATCCAGACATTTTACTGAAGTTGTGTATTAGCTGTAGGAATTCTCTGGTGGAATTTTTGGGGTCACTTAAGTATACTATCATATCATCTGCAAATAGTGATATTTTGAATTCTTCCTTTCCAATTTGTATTCCTTTGACCTCCTTTTCTTGTCTAATTGCTCTGGCTAGTATTTAAATTACTATATTGAATAAGTAGGGAGAATATAGTCATCCTTGTCTAGTCTCTTATTTTAGTGGCATTGCTTCAAGTTTCTATTTAGTTCTTAGATAGTGTTTGTTTCTAGGTTTCTGTTTTTCCTTTATTCTTGTCTTCGTAGTCTGTATTTATGGTGGCTGGTGTGACTGCTGGTCCAGCAGGGAGCCTTTGGCAGAGTTTGAGGAGGCTGGACATACTAGTCTCTAACTCTTATTAGTCGTGTTAGCCTTTTGTCCAATATGGCCATGACTAGCATGGCCCACACCTGTTCTGGCTGATATGACCTGCATTTGAGCAGGGGTCATCAGCTCATATAAGGGCAAAGGCACAGTGAGGGACACAGCAACCACATGGGTGATGAGATGGGAAGGGGGTGTCAAGTGGGCAGGTCTTTAGTATTTGAAAGAAAGGCATGGGAGGGTTCTGACAGCAGGTGGGGCTCTTTTCTGTTCTATAGCTTACACATTTAACTCCACAGTTGCTGTTTCTAAACTTGTTAATTTTGTTGAATAAAACTGTGCTTGTTTTGTAACAGAAAAACAACACACTTGCTAGGTAAATAATTCATCTATTTTTTTGGGAGATAGTGTCTCATTGGTGTAGAATTTGCTGTAAAAATCAGGTGGTCTTGAACGTACAGAGAAACTATATACCTGTCTCCACCTCCCAAGTGCTAGGATTAGAAGCATGTGTTACCATGTCTGGAGATTGAAAATGCATGTTTCGAAACACGACTGAAGCTGATTTTGGTGGTGAATGTTTATGGTCTTCACACTTAGATGACTATAAGGTGAGAAGATCAAAAATTTAAGGCTAGCTTGAACTACAGAGTGAGACCAAAAATAAATATTGCCTTTATTTAAATCAACATTTAATTGTAGTGCTAAGAGTTGTGCACATAAAGGCATAGACATACTTAACTTGCCATATTTAAGTTTAAACCGCAGAGGAATACAAGTGCTTTTTTTTTTTTTTTTTTTGAACAACTTTATTTTAAAAATCAAAGATAAAAGAACAAATTTTAAGGATTTTTGTATCGAAGTATAAAATACATTTTTGTCAGTGCTTGGGTTTTTTTCCCAAAGGTTTGCTAGTGTGCATTAAAGCCTTACAGTTACAATGAGCAAAAAGTACACATAAAACAGGATGTAACCCGGAATTAGTCAAAGTTTTCTTGGTGTGTAAGAATTGAGCATAATGGTTTTTTTTGTTTGTTTGTTTGTTTGTTTGTTTGTTTTTTTCTTCCTTGAACTTTACACAGTCTGTGAGTTGATTATGGGGTGTTCAGAGCTTTCTGGGGTTAGTATCCCATTATCAGTGACTGCATATTACGTCTGTTCTTTTGTGACTGGGTTATCTCACTCAGGATGATATTCTCTAGATGCAATCATTTTCTTAAGAATTTTGTTAAGTCATTTTTTCTGATAGCTGAGTAGTACTCCATTGTGTAAATGTACCACAATTTTTGTATCCATTCATCTACTGAAGGACATCTGGGTTCTTTCCAGCTTCTGGCTATTATAAATAGAGCTGCTATGAACATTGTGGTGCATGCGTCTTTGTTGTGTACTAAGGTGTCTCTGGGGTATATGCCCAGAAGTGGAATAGCTGGATCTTCAGGTAGTACTATGACCAATTTTCTGAGGAATCGCCAGACTGATATCCAGAGTGGTTGTACCAGTTTACAACCCCACCAACAGTGGAGAAGTGTTCCTCTTTCTCCACAACCTCACCAGCATCTGCTGTTATCTCAGTTTTGGATCTTGGCCAATCTGACTGGTGTGAGGTGGAATCTCAGGGTTGTTTTGATTTACATTTCCCTGATGGCTAAGGATGTCGAGCACTTCCTTAGATGTTTCTCAGCCATTCGAAATTCCTCAATTGAGAACGTTTTGTTTAGCTCTGTACCCCATTTTTTAATAGGGTTGTTTGGTTCTCTGGTATCTAGCTTTTTGAGTTCTTTGTATACCTTGGATATTAGGCCTCTATCTGATGTGGTGTTGGTAAAGATCTTTTCCCATTCTGTTGGTTGCCATTTTGTTTTCTTGACGATGTCTTTAGCCTTACAGAAACTTTGCAATCTCATTTAGTCCCATTTGTCAATCTTTGACCTTAGAGCACCAGCCATTGGTGTTTTGTTCAGGAAATTTTCTCCTATGTGCTCTAAGGTTTTCCCTACTTTATAATCTAATAGTTTCAGTGTACCTGGTTTAATGTGGAGATCTTTGATCCACTTACACTTGAGCTTTGTACAAGGAGATAAGAAAGGGTTTATTTTCATTTTTCTGCATGATGAACGCCAGTTGGACCAAAACCATTTGTTGAATAGGCTGTCCTTTTTCCATTGAATGGTTACAGCTCCTTTGTCAAAAATCAGGTGACCATATACATGAGGGCTCATTTTTGGATTTTCTATTCTATTCCATTGATCCTCCTGCATATTTCTCTACCAGTACCATGTGGTTTTTAGCACAATTGCCTTGTAATATAGCTTGAGGTCAGGGATGGTGATTCCCCCAGAAGTTTTCTTGTTGTTGAGGATGGATTTCGCTATTCTAGGTCTTTTGTTATTCCAGATGAAATTGCACATGTTCTTTCCAACTCAATGAAGAATTGGGTTGGAATTTTGATGGGGATTGCATTGAATCTGTATATTGCTTTTGATAAGATGGCCATTTTAAAAATGTTGATCCTTCCAATCTATGAGTATTGGAGATCTTTCCATTTTCTGAGATCTTCCTCAATTTCCTTTTTTAGAGGTTTAAAGTTCTTGTCATACAGGTCCTTCACTTGCTTAGTTAGAGTCACACCAAGGTATTTCATAGTTTTTGTGACTATTGTGAAAAGTATCTTTTCCCTAATTTCTTTCTCCACATGTTTGTCCTTTAAATATAGGAAGGTTACTGATTTGTTTGAGTTATTTTATATCCAGCCACTTTGCTGAACTTGTTTATCAGTTGTAGGAGTTCTCTGGTGGAATTTGTGGGGTCGCTTAAGTACACTATCATGTCATCTGCAAATAGTGATATTTTTACTTCTTTCTTTCCAATTTGTATCCCTTTGATTTCCTTTTGCTGTCTAATTGCTCCAGCCAGGACTTTCAGTACTATGTTGAATAGGTAGGGAGAGAGTGGGCAGCCTTGTCGAGTCCCTGATTTTAGTGGGATTGCTTCAAGTTTCCCACCATTAAGTTTGATGTTGGTTGTTGGTTTGCTGTATATTGCTTTTATTATGTTTAGGTATGGGCCTTGGATTCCTGTTCTTTCCAAGACTTTTAACATGAGGTGGTGTTGAATTTTGTCAAATGCTTTCTCGGCATCTAGTGAGATGACCATGTGATTTTGGTCTTTGAGTTTGTTTATATGGTGGATTACATTGATGGATTTCCATATATTAAACCATACCTGCATCCCAGGGATGAAGCCTACTTGATCATGGTGAATGATCATTTGGATGTGTTCTTGGATTAGGTTTGCAAGGATTTTGTTGAGTATTTTTGCATCAATGTTTATAAGTGAGATTGGTCTGAAGTTCTTGTTCCTTGTAGGGTCTTTGTGTGGTTTAGGAACGAGGGTTATTGTAGCTTCCAAAAATGAGTTAGGTAGTATTCCATCTGATTCTATCTTGTGGAATAGTTTGGAGAGTATTGGTATTATGTTGTCAATAAATGTCTGATAAAATTCTGCACTGAACCCTATCTGGACCTGGGCTTTTTTTGGTTGGGAGGTTTTGTTGACTGCTTCTATTTCTTTAGGGGTCATAGGATTATTTAGATGGTTTACCTGGTCTTGGTTTAACTTTAGTATCTTGTATCTGTCTAGGAATTCATCCATTTCCTCCAGATTTTCCAGTTTTGTTGAGTATAGGCTTTTGTAGTAGGATCTGATGATTTCTTGAATTTCCTCAGTTTCAGTTGTTATTTCTCCACTTTCCTTTCTGATTTTGTTAATTTGGATACTCTCTCTTTGCCATCTAGTTAGTCTGGCTAAGGGTTTTTCAATCTTGTTAATTTTCTCAAAGAACCAGCTCTTGGTTTTCTTGATTCTTTTGATGGTTCTTTTTGTTTCTATTTGGTCTATTTCTGCCCTAAGTTTGATTATTTCTTGCTGTCTAGTCCTTTTGGGTGTATCTGCTTCCTTTTGTTCTAGAGCTTTCAATTGTGCTGTCAGGTTGCTAGTGTATGCTCTCTCCAGTTTCTTTTTGGAAGCACTCAGAGCTATGAGTTTTCCTCTTAGTACTGCTTTCATTGCATCCCATAGGTTTGGGTATGTCGTGTTTTCATTTTCATTGAATTCTATAAAATCCTTACCTTCTTTTTTTATTTCTTCTTTGACCCTGCTATCGTTTAATAGAGCTTTGTTTAGTTTCCATGTGTATATAGGATTTTTGTTGTCTTTGTTGTTATTAAAGACCAGCCTTAGACTATGGTCATCTGAAAGGATGCATGGGAGTATTTCAATCTTCTCATATCGATTGAGGCTCATTCTGTGTCCAATTATGTGTTCAATTTTTGAGAAGGTGCTGTGAGGTACTGAGAAGAAGTTGTATTCTTTTGTTTTAGGATGATATGTTCTATAGATATCTATTAATTCCAGTTGGTTCATAGTCTCTGCTAGTTTTACAGTGTCCTTGTTCAGTTTCTGTTTTCATGATCTGACCATTGGTGTGAGTGGAGTATTAAAGTCTCCCACTATTATTGTGTGGGGTGAAATGTATTTTTTGAGGTTTAGTAGGGTTTCTTTTATAAATATGGGTGCTTTTGTATTTTGGAGCATATATGTTAAGGATTGAGAGTTCCTCCTGACAAATTTCCACTGTAATGAGTAAAAAGTGTCCTTCCTTATCTTTTTTGATAACCTCTGTTGGAAATTTACTTTATTCAATATTAGAATGGCCACTCCAGCTTGCTTCTGGAGGCCATTTGCTTGGAAGTTTTTTTCCCACCCTTTTACTCTGAGATAGTGTCTGTCTTTGTCTCTGAGATGAGTTTCCTGTATGCAGCAAAATGCTGGGTTTTGTTTATGTATCCAGTCTGATAGCCTATATCTTTTTATTGGGGAGTTGAGTCCATTTATGTTAATAGATATCAAGGAATAGTGGTTGCTGTTTCCTGCTATTATTGCTTTTGTAGGTTGAATTGTGCCTGTGTCTCTTTCTCCTATTGGTTTTCTTGCTTAGGAGTTTTCTTGTTTTTACTAGGATGTAGTTCCCCTCATTGTATTGGGCTTTCCACCTATAATTCGTTGTAGTGCTGGGTTTGTGGTCAGATATTGTGTAAATTTTGATTTGTCTTGAAATATCTTCATCTCTCCATCTATGGTGATTGATAGATAGTTTTGCTGGGTATAGCAGCTTGGGCTGGCACTTGTGCTCTCTTAGGGTGTGCATGATGTCTGTCCAGGCTCTTCTAGCTTTCATAGTCTCTGTTGAGAAAACGGGTATGATTCTGATTGGTCTGCCTTTATATGTTACATGACCTTTTTCCCTTACTGCTTTTAGTATTCTTTCTTTGCTTTGGGCACTTGGTGTTTTGACTATTATGTGTCAAGAGGAATTTCTTTTCTGGTTCAACCTGTTTGGAGTTCTGAAGGCTTCTTTTATGCTCGTGGTCATCTCATTTTTAAGGGTAGGGAAGTTTTCTTCCAGGATTTTGTTGAAGATATTTACTGTGCCTCTTAGTTGATATTCTTCTCCCTCTTCTATTTCTATTACCCTTAGGTTTGGTCTTCTCATTGTGTCCTGGATCTCCTGCACATTTTTGGTTAGGAGCTTTTTGGTTTTTGCATCTTCTCTGACTGTTTTGTCTATGTTTACAGTGTTGTCTTCCGCCTCTGAGATTCTTTCTTCCATCTCTTGTAGTCTGTGGAAATGTTTGCATCTGTGACTCCTGATTTCTTTTTTAGGATTTCTACTTCTAGGGTTGTCTCTTTTAGTGTTTTTTTATTGTGTCCATTTCTGTTTTGAATTCCTTCTTCCATTCCTTCTTCTCTTTGGTTCTGTTTTTTTCTAGTTCTTTGAGTACTTTGAGTGTTTTTCTTGTTTCTTCTTTAAAAGCTTCTAATTCTTTATTCTTTTCCTCCCGCTCTTGTTTAAGGATCTCTATCATCATCTTGAGGTATGATTTTGGATCTGAGTCTTCTTTTTCTGGAGTGTTTGGCATTCTGCTGTTTGTTGTGTTGGGAGAGCTGGGTTCTAGTGTTGCCAGGTTGTCTTTGTTTCCCTGGGGTAAGCTCTTTCGCTTTCCTCTTGTCATCTTGTTGTCAGTGATTGGTTCTCACCTTTCCCTTGTACCTGGCCTGTGTCCCTGGGTCTCTGCTGTTCCTGGTGGCAGATGGTGTGGAGCCCTGTTCTGTGCCCCAAAGCCACCCGCTGGGAACACAGGGCCCAATGCTGGGTTCCTGGTACCCGGATCAGGCAGGGTGGGGGGCATGCTTTCTGCTCGACTGAGATCTGTCTGCCCCCTGGCTAGTTGGAATCCCTTCTCACCAGGCCTGTATATCTGGTTCTCCGCTGGTCCTGGTGGCAGATCGAATACAAGTGTTTTATTTTATAAACCTCTGCTGTGTATCTGAATCTGATAACTGCCTAATCCTTCCTGATTGGCTGGAGCCCATTGGATCAAAGCAGTAATGGCTGATATTTTGAAAGCTCCCCTTCACACCCAGATACCTCATCTACTCCTTTCTGGAGGGGCATGAGAAAATTGTTAAAATTGTTCTCATTTTCTCGACACAACAAATAAGCCTGAAATGATATGCTGGCCTAGGAAAAGGAAGAGTCAGTTGAAGACTGTGAAGACTCATTGCTTACTGAAGGAAAAGAAAGTGGCATCTCATTTCAAACCAGAGCTACGTTAACTCAGAAGAAGGATGGACCTTCTAATGAAGCTGTGGTGCCTACTATAGCATGTAGAGGTCGAGTCTTGACTTGTATGTCAGGCTATGTCACTGTGGCCCCAACTGCTTCCTGACATAGGCTCTGTCCTCTGAGTGGGTGGCAATGAGTCCTTTTCACAGTTGCACTGACATGACCCTGGCAAACACCTTTGTAGGAATAGTACTAACAGGAGCACTACGACAATTGACTGAGGGTTTCCATATGAATTCTTGCACAAGCTCACAGTTTTCAAAGGACATTGTCCATGGTAGAGCGGTTTTTAAACTGTTCCAGATGCTCTGTCCTCATTGTGGTAGGAGATGGGAGGAGGCAGGTGGCACGGTCCCAGCTTACTGGCATTCCAAAACCTTTGTCAATATGTTTTATATAGTGGGTTTTTTTTTTTTTTTTTTTTTGTCCAAAATGCTTTTCAATGGATATGCCTTTCACAAACTTGAATTATATAGAAATATTTTATTCTTAAAAAAAAAATCTTCTGAATATTATTTGGATTTTAAAATTACTTGGGATTTTTGTTAGCGCTATTGTTACGGTCATGACAGGCAAAAGTTGTAACATTTTTAGTGATTTGAAAATAATGATAATAATAATATTATTATTATTATTACTGATTTATTTTCAAGACAGGGTTTCTCTGTGTAGTCCTGACTGTCCTGAAACTCACTCTGTAGACCAGGCTGGCCTGGAACTAGGAAATCTGCCTGCCTCTGCCACCTGAAGGTATGTGCCCCCATGCTGCCTGGTTTAGAAATAATGAACTGATATAAACTTACTTGATTTGACTTGGACTTCCTACACTTTTTTTTATTGAAGTCAGGAGTGTATGGACACTCAAGATTTGTTCGTTATAAATGTATTTTTCTAAATTGGTACGTATTTCACCTGGCAAGATTAGGAGTACAGAAATTTTATAAGTGCTCACTGGCCCAAAAAAGGAAGTAAAGAAACTATTGCAAACCTTCTAAAAAGAAAATCTGCCAAGGGGGAAACACAGAGCCAACTGCATGGGTGGGGCCTTTGACAAATGCAGATTGCAGACTTCCTCCTACCAGAAATGTCAGCACACTTGGCATCTGAGTGCACTCTGGATACACCCCGCCCCCTACTCGGAAAGGTCAGCAGAGCCCTTTGGGAAAAGCCTTTTCTTATAAATTGAAATGTTTGCTCACCAACCCTTAGGAAATGTTTAACATTTGCTTTGATGTGGTGGCACTTTGTGCAAAAACAGTGGAACTGTTCTTTGTGTTTCCATTTTCCTGTCTGTTTGTGCACCACAGGGACCAAAATGACTGAAAGCAACTCCAAGGCACTTCTGTCTGTTGGACCAGATCCCCTTGTTCATAAAACCAGGCAACGCCTCGGGCTTCCGGAAATCAAGCACACTCCATACGTTGTTTGTTCCAAAGAAGTCATGGGAGAGACTGGTCTGAACCAAAGCAGTGATTCCCCACACATCATACATGCTGCCGTTCTAATGTGGCAGGAGCTCTGTGCACCTTTGTGACAGTTTTATTGTGTTCAGGAGATGCAGCACTTAGGGTCACAACTAAACTTTCCTTGAAGCTTTTAAATTCTGGGAAGAATGCAAAACATTGAGACAAGGAAGCATTTGCTGCCAGTGATCATCTGTGTCCAATTTGCTAGTGACTGTGTGGTGCATGGAGATCTTACCTCATGGGAGGCCTTCCTCTAGATCCATCTAGAATTGACGGCTAGAAGGAATTCTGGTCTTTGATGACAACACGAAGCAGATACTCGAAACAGGCTTATGGTTTTTTTAAAAGCAAAAAGGCCTTAATTTAGCGATGACTAAAAATAAACAAAAGGAGGCACTTCAAGGAAGGAACCAGTATCCAGGTTCTTAGTCTGGGCTGGACCACAGGAAAGGACCTGAGTCACTGTGGCTCATTTTTGGAACACTTCCGAATATTCATGTCCCTGAATAGCTTTCCCTTCCATTTCAGCCCAATCCCTGTACTGTTGACTAGAACTGCAAGACAAACTACTGTGTGCGTGCACATAGGTGTGCCTTCCAGCTGTACACTTCAGTAGATAGGTTTCCCAGAGAGAGCCCTCTTCATCATGTATTCTGACAGGATGCTCCCCAGACCTCTTCCATCAACCCTTTTCTTTGTCATCAGTTTCTTTCCATTCAGTGATTCACTCACTAATCCAATCAGGACCTGGCATCTCCTCCCAGCTCTTGCCCACTGTCCTTCCTTCAAAGTAAAACTTAAAGCAAACAACAGCAGATTGGCCACACACTCCTATTTCCACTTCCATTCACCATTTTTTTGTGGAGAATTCCTTACATGAGGAACTGTATTAGCATCATTTCCAACCTTCCCCCTTCATGTCTTCTGATTTCCACTACTTGTCAAACCCATGAGCTCTTCTTTAATTATTACATGCACACCCACACACATGTCAGTAGGATCTATGTGTGTGCATATATGTGCATGTGTACATGTGTATATACACTCTCCTAACAAGTTGAAGAGTGGTTTCCATGCCTGGCTCTGGGATTTTTGTGAGGTAATTTATAGGAAAGCATTTTTACTCCATGTGATAGATATAACTCCACTCAAACTATACATATGTATAATTACAATACACATGTAATGATTATATATCATTATTATAAATATATCATTATATATATGTAAACATGCTTCCCTATGGACTTTTTCAAACAGTAGTATTATGCCATCTTCCTCTCTAGTTACAGTCCCTCCTTATTTTTCCCACTTCCCCTTTCCTGGCTCCTGTGTCCTAGTATTCCCTCTCTAGAAGTCCTCATTCCCACACCATGAACCTTTTGTGCTGGCCTGGCTTCTGCAGCTACCTCATCGCTGAAGACTCAGAACTAGGACCTACAGTGAAGAGCGAAGGGGGGTCTCCGCTACCTCGTTAAGAATGTATTCTACTTTCATTCATTTGCCTGCAGGCACCATGTAATCTCTGCAGCCGAATAGAGGTCGTCTGTGTACCACACGTCTCCTGTTTCTCTGTCGCAGAGCATTTAGATTGCTTCCGTTTTCTAGCTCTTAGGAATCCAGCAGCAATGACTGTGGAGGAGCATAGCAAACCCTGTGAACATCAGAGCCAAATCACCCTGTAGGCCTGGTTTTCTAATGGGATGACTGAGGGCTTTTCTTTTTCCTTTCATCTTCCTAGAGCTGTTTTCAATACTCATATTTTTACTGCATTCATTTTTTAAATTCTGATCTATGTTCATCATTCTAGTCAGCTATATATTTGTCTTTTCATGAACAGCATTCAGGAATTTAGACCTATCCCCTTTTTTTAGTTCATGGAGATATTTATATCTTAACTCCACAAATTCTTCCATGTTTCTGACTATCCTTTTAAATTCTCTGTCCTGTGGTTCATTTATATAATTCTCATTGGCCAACACTTCTATGAGACATTTCTATAGTGGGTTTGGCAGGGGTGGTTACATTGTTTGTATTTTTGTTATATGACCTGGACTTACATGGTCTACTTTCATTGGTTGTTGGACTGATGTGAGATTCTAGCCTGCCTCTGCTGCAGGAGCTTTGTAACCAGATCTTGGACAGGAAACAGGTGGGGGGACTCACTAGACGAGGCTGGTGAGGGATCTGAGCGGTTGAAACCATACCTGGGATCTGTGGGGTTGGTGCAGGTGGAGAAGGTTTGGGGGACCTTAGGAGGCAAGGTGAGTGGACTAGGTATCCATCTAGAATTAGGCCTTGGAGTGTGGTCCTGACACGGACAGGCTAGGTTCTGGGCTTCCATTCACTCCCTAAGCTTCTATTCCGGGAGCTGGCACACACTGAGACTGTTGTCAAAGCCAGTGAACACACAATGGCTTTCACATTATGCACCTTCACAGAGTTTTAGCGCTGCACCCAATCACTGTTTCTCCTCAATACCTGTTCTCCCAGTATCATCTCTGCCGTCTTTGGGGCAGCTTCCTCTCTGGCTGTGTCTGGTTTTCATTCCTCACTCACGTCTAAATGCAGGAGTAAGACAGGACTTGGTATTTGGCCTGCTTTCTCATTTCTTGGATGATTCCGTCTGTTCTGTGTTTTTAGATACTATGCAGAATGAAGGAGCCCCAGTTTTATAGCTGGCCTTGGCAGTTCCTGAGATCACCATATGCATATATACAGTCTTTTGCTTGGCATCTCTACACAGCTATTTTAGTAGACATCACAGGATTTTTTTTTTTTTTTTTTTTCGTTTTTTTTCAGCCAAAATTGATTCTCTTGAACTCTTCAGTTTCAGCAAATGGTACTCATTGATGTAGCTGCTCAAGATGAAAACCTTTGAGTTGTTCTTAATGTATCCCTTTTACTCATGATGTTATTCAATGGTATCTTTCTTCGTTTTACCTATTTGTCTCTCTTGGGTCAAAGCATACACTTCAGCTTAAAATAATGTTAGAAAGCTCTGGACCCTTTCTTCACCGACAAAGCACAGAAGCACCCTGCCTGCCTGTTAGTGGCCAATCCAGTAGAATAGCTGTTTGTCTTGTGAGAGCCCAGTTAGTGGCTGTTGGATCAACTATTCTACAGTGATTTTCGGCTCTATGTGCCAGTTCTCTTAAGTTCTCGACATCCATGCATAAGACAAAACACAGACCCTTGCCCTGTTCACAGAGCTAGCATATCAATAGGAAATATGGGTAATACAATGTTAAAGGTTCAAATAAACCGTGTCAGCACATATTGAAAATGCTATGGAGGAAAAAGTCGGGGACGAGAAGCTACTTTCCAGATCACTTCCATTTCTACAAGGTAGAAGAGGTACTTTCATGGCAGATACTCAAACTATTAGCTCTGAAGATGAACCTTGACATCTTGAGGAGTTTTGCTCTCAGTGGCTTTTAGCTCCCTGTTTATGAGGTAAAACACAAGTTATGAAGTAAAAAACAAGTTCTCAATCATCATGGCAGGTTCCCGCCTCCATTCATCGAAACCCTCTCCTTGAGAGAGGAGGAGGATGGATGACAGATGCCACTCGTGGAATTTCCCTCTCCTGCCAATCTAGCAAACTTAAAAAAGCCGCCCCCCTTTCCTGGAACATGTCCAAACATGCTGATTATGTGTGCAAGCAGGTGCACACCTGATTTAAGATAAATGCAGCTACCCTGATTTTCTATATCATACTTTTTAAAGGTCAGACATATTTACCTTTTTTTGTTTAAGTATTTTTAAGTGTATGTAACACAGAGAGGGAGAGAGGAAAAGAAGGGAGAGGAGGAGAGGAAGGGAAGAGAGGAGAGGGGACGGGAAGGGTCTTTGTGAGTGTTTGCACAGTATTTGGTCAGAAGGTGCTGGTAATAGAATTCAGGTCCTCCCCCAGAGTAGTTAACCTTTGCTCTTACCACAGGAGCATCTCTGCAGGCCTTCATTTTGTTTTTAATAATTATTCTGTCTTTCTCATTTCTCTGCCTGGTTTTATTTTTATACAATCTCTTTGAAAAAGAATGATCTATATATTCGGTCTTGTATAGTAGTCAGTTCACAATTACAGGAGGCATACACATTTAAATGGAAACACTAATCTTTATTTTCATGCTGAAGTGTGTGTGTGTACAAACGATTTCCAAAAAACCACTATACATAATATGCAAAAAAAATAAGTTAGTACATTGTAAATTTACATAGTATCATCAACTGACAGGTTTAAGAGCAAACAAGCCTTTTAAGACTTTGGAGCTACATTAAGTTAAATAAAAAAATCAAACACTCAAACGTCATCAACCTCAGGAAAGACGATAAAGAACTATTCAAGTCTCCTTTGAACCAATTACACAAGGACATTTTTATTTTTGGTTACAGTCCCCTGCTATGCACAAGACCATTGGGAAGCTGGAACAATCACACGTTTTACAACGGCACAAAGCAAAGCAAGAAGCTAACATGCCAGCCTTCGCGAGGCTTTGGTGAAAGTGCAAACTGCATTTTCTCTTCCTGAACCATTAGTATATAACGGGCACCTCAGACAACACGGCAGGGGCACAAGCATGCTTTCTACACCACTCTGGCGAGACATCTACCAGAATCAGGTTTCCATGCCTTGGAAGATACCTCTGGTTGAAACAGCCAACGGGCTTCAACTGACTATAGTGCAAACCAAATCACGAAGAGCAAGAATGACAGACTAGAGACTTCCACTGATCCGCCTACTGTTGCTCTACCTGGCTTCACGCCACAGAGATACGTTGGCACACAGTAACAACGAATTAGGTTTTCATGTGGAAAGCTGTACGGCGGAGCGAGTGTAGAGCCACCACACAGCAGCCCCGAAGCAAGGCTCCGATGTTGTAGACAGGATCTATACCCCCTCTCTGAGTACTGAATGCCCACAGAACAGTGGGTACCACAGGGGCAGCCACAGCTAGTAAATCCACCAGGAAACTGCTGCTCCAGTACTGCCTCACAACACCTCCGTGAGACACTGAGAGGATGCTGTCCAACCTTTCCTCTGCGTGGGCTGCAAAATCTAGCTCCCTCATGAGGCGATTTGCACGGGCTTCCATAGCTCCCTTGCTGAATGGAATCTCCACAGGAGACAGAAGGATGGCGGAGTTGGGACTTGTTGGAGTTAAATCAACCATTAAGGCAGAGATGGGTTCTGAGAAGCTTTCCACCGAGTCAGCCCCAGATTCATCTGGGGACGCTGAGCTTGTGGCACAGAAGTCCTGCAGCTTGAGCACGCTCTGAAGGAGCTCGGAGATGGCAGGGCTGAAGGGCACCACATCGGTCTGCACCGCTTGCTCTACCACCACAGCGCCCCCTTCCGGGCTCACCCAGGGGAGAGCCTTGAGGGCTTGTGGCCCCGGAGTGGAATGAACAAACTCCAGGTCACCGGATTCCGTGCTGGTAGCTGTCACCGACTCATCTAACAGATCTGTGCCCTGGGCCATGCTGTCTCCCAGCAGAAGCTCGCTGTCAGCACCTTCCTCTGTTACCTGTTCTTCCAGAGACAACCCGTCTGCCATCTTGTCAAATGTGCTGCTTAGGGGTAAGCTTTTCTCCGGGGAGTCAAAGGAAAAGTCAAGACACAGCTCGTCCCTCAGGGAACTATTATGCGCCAGCTCCATGCTTTGAAGGAGAGACTCCAGTTTCTTGTTTTGGATGTTTATGTCCACAAAGTACTTCTGAATGCCTTTATCTTTATCGGCCAAGCTGCTCCGCATGGTCTCAATGACCTGCTTGAGTTGTTTAATCTCTTTCCGGGCTTCCTTGAGCGCTAACTGAGCCTCCACTCTGTGGCACTCCTCCTCAATCCAGTCTTCCCTCATTCGAGCCAGCTGGTTCTTGAGCTCCATGATTTCAGATTCCCTACAGGAAAGGCAGGCACAGTTACAAACACAGTCGACTCTGAAATAGCTACCCATCGGCAGCAGCCACAGAACACGCTTTTCCACACGAAATGAAACGGTTCAGATTTGTGTGTGTGTGTGTGTGTGTGTGTGTGTGTGTGTGTTTTGTTTTGGCAAGTATTAGCCAGGGTACTTCCCCTCTAATTGTTAAAACAGCTAAGCTAATAATAGTAACCAGAATCAAAATGGCTGCCATTGTTTCCTTTGTGAATGTTCGCTGTGGAATAGGGAATGCACTAAGTACTTCCTTAGCATTGTCCTCTATACCAAACTTCGTATTTTCCATTATACTATTAGTTTCTCTGTAGTTACTGAACGGTTGTGAAGGAAAGTTTGTTTCACTTTTAATTACTGATTAAAGAGAAACTAAAAAAAAAATCAAGTTATAGCCTTGTATAACTGTTACTATATTCCTATGATACTTTTAAAAACATAAATATAAAATGTTATATGTTCAAGAAGAGCTTTGTAAAAGTTTCTTAGTCTTCCTCATCTCAGAGAAGAGGATAATCAATCTGCAATATGCTCAGGTGACTAGGAGAGGCCTTACTGTTTGCAATAACCTATTTTGAAAACTTTATCCAGAAATGTTTCTATAATATTTCTTCAAAGTCAGTGTAAATATATATCCTCAGGATACTTGTGAATACAAAGATCAAGCACTTTGAATCTTCATGTATCTGAGGGCAAATAGTGTCGCTGCTTTAAGTTTAGGCTTCCCTAGTTTATCAAGTTTAATTGCTTTCTTATGCCTTCTCTTACAAGTGCTCAAAACATTCCCCTGGACTTTTCATAAATCACAGTAGTCCACAAAGTTAACCCCAGACTTGAGTTTGGGTCTCAAATCTCTTTCAACAAGGTAAAAGTCAAATTCATTAGGAAGATGAAAACTCCCTGCCTGCACTGACTGTGCACAATTTACCGGTCAAGGTAAAGGATTCTTCACAGCACCCTGCCTGTGGCAACAGGGGAGGAGGATGGGAAAGGTCCCAGAGAATGCAAATGCTATGCCTGCTAAGAGCACAGCTTCCTAGTTACAGCTAGTATGTCTGATTGTCACTTTGTCCCAAGAGGGAACCATGAAGCAAAAAAATCTGGCTTGCTCTTATCAAATAATTTTTGTTGTTGTTGTTTTGCCTTCTGTTTTATTGTTTACTTTTTCTCTTACGTCTAAACATCAGTCCAAGAATAACGAAGCTCTTCTGTCAGTATGGATATAGCTGGCAGAAGTTACAGGTGACATATCCACTGTCTCCAGAGATTATCGAGGCTGGATGGGGCCACTGTGACCTGCTCTGCTGGACAAAGATTGTTCTTGCAAATGTTTCTGCCATTTATAAATAGTCATGTACACACCCAATTCATTATGGCAAAGCTGACCACACCCAGGAGAAAGGATCTCCTCTAACCTACTAGCTACCATGAGCAACAGCAAAAGCAAAACAATTAGGAAGTGAATCAGAAGACTAAGAAGTTTAATAAAATTGGTTTGTATTTTATTCTTCAGTATAGTCTTGGCTCCTGGGTCACTTTCTGTGAAGAAGGACTTGTGTTAAACCTCCCAGTGTGGGAAACCCAATTTTACCTGTCATGGAGTCGGCGTTCAGACTCCTTCAGCTTGGTCTTCAGGTGCCTCACTGTGACCTCTTTCTGCTGCAGAGGAGTCAAATACTGTTCTGGATTTGGGGGTTTGACACCATGATTTTCTCCACAAGACATATATCGTCCAGACCTCCTGAAATAATTCAAGCAGTAAGATGTTACGTTTTGCCTGTTTTCTTTTCTTTTTAAAAATATTTATTGCTATTTTTGTGTATTGGGATGTTTTGCTTGCGTGTCTGTCTGTCTGAGGGAGACAGATTCTCCTGGAACTGAAACTACAAACATTTGTTAGCTGCTACTTGAGTGCTGGGAATTGAACCCCGAGTCCTCTGGAAGAGAAGACAGTGCTTTTAACCACTGAGCCATCTCTCCAGCCCTGTCTGTTTTCTTTCCTATGGAAAGAAGAGGATATTAATATACTGGATGTCTGTGCACACCCCTATCAAATTGGGAAGTAATTAAGACATAAAGAGCATAGAATTTTTGTGATAGGATTAATATTTTTCATCAGATATCAGAACTATTGGAAATTGAAAGAAATGAAGAGTAAATATGATCTGAGTATACATGTATTAAAGTTTCAATGAAAACATTATTTTATTCTATTAACATATACCAATCCAAATATTAAAAGAGCGCTAGAGAGCTCTCTAGATCACTTTCTTCTCTGCGAAGGTCCAATAAAGAGGAATCTCCAACCCATAAATGAGTCCTCCCCAGAACTTGTCCATAATGTCTCCATTTCAGACTCACTCTTCAGAACTGAATGACTGTCTTGCTTGTGTTTATAAGCCAATCTATGACTGAGGTATATGTGTGTTTGTGGAAGGATGTTTCTGCATTCTAAGGCTTAGGAACATATGAGGTAGCACATGGTCATCTGTGGGTGTGGGTTATCAGCTCAGATTAATATGCTGTTAGTATATTAAAGAACAGTGCAGGAAATCCAGAACACAATGAGAAGATCAAACCTATAGGCACGGAAGAGAGCAAAGATTCCCAACTTAAACTGCCAATAAATATCTTCAACAAAATTGTAGAAGAAAAGTTCCCTAACTTAATGCGTGAGATGCTCATAAGCATACAAGAAGCCTACAGAACTCAAAATAGATTGGACCAGAAAAGAAATTCCTCCACCCACATAATAGTAAAAACACCAAATGCACAAAACAAAGAAAGAATATTAAAAGCAGTAATGGAAAAAAGTCAAGTAACCTATGAAGGCAGCCCTATCAGAATCACACCAAACTTCTTAACAGAGACTATGAAAGCTAGAAGACCCTGGGCAGATGTCATACAGACTTTAAGAGAACACAAATGCTGGCCTAGGCTAGGCTAGGCTACTATATCCAACAATTAACATAGATGGAGAAACCAAGATATTCGATAACAAAACCAAATTTACATAATATCTTTTTAAAAAATTCAGGCCGACTTACAAAGAACAATAAATGAAAAACTCCAACGCAAAGAGGAAAACTAGACCCTTAAAATAGCAAAAAAGAAATTTTCTTTCAACTAACACAAAAAAGACAGCCACCTCTAACAACAAAAATACCAGAAAAAAAAAAAAAAATCATTGGTCCTTAATATCTCTCTCAATGTTCTCAATGGGCTCAATTTTAGATTAAAAAGACATAGAATAAGAGACTCGATACATAGAAAGAACACAACATTTTGCTGCATACAGGAAACTCATCTCCGTGACAAAGGCAGACACTACTACCTCAGAGTGAAAAACTGGAAAACAATTTTCCAAGCAAATGGTCCTAAGAAACTAGCTAGAGTAGCCTTTCTAATATCAAATAAAATTGACTTTCAACCAAAAGTTACCAAAAAAGATAAGGGCATTTCATATTCATCTAAGGAAAAATCTACCAAGATGAAATCTCAATGCTGAATAGCTATGCTCCAAATGCAAGGGCACCTACACTCATAAAAGAAACCTTACTAAAGCTCAAAGCATACACTAAAACAGACAATAAACAGAGACACAATGAAACTAACAAAAGTTATGAACAAAATGGATTTAACAGACATCTATAGGACATTTCATCCTAAAACAAAGAATATACCTTCTTCTCAGCACCTCATGGTATCTTTTTCTAAATTGATCATATAATCCATCACAAAACAGGCCTCAACAGATAAAAAAGATTGAAATAATCCCATGAATCCTGTCAGATCACCATAGACTAAGACTGGTCTTCAATAACAACAAAAAAAGACAGAAAGCCCACATACATATGGAAGTTGAATACTGCTCTACTCAATGATAACTTGGCCAAAGAAGAAATTTTAAAAAATCAAAGACTTTTTAGGTTTTAATGAAAATGAAGTCAAAACCTACCCAGGCTTATGGGACACAATGAAAGCAGTGGCAATAGGAAAACTCATAGGTCTGAGTGCCTCCAAAAAGAAACTGGAGAGAGCAGATACTAGTAGCTTGATAGCACACCTAAAAGCTGTAGATAGAACAAAAAGAAGCAGATACACCCAAGAGGAATAGAGAGCAGGAAATAATCAATCTTGGAGCTGAAATCCACTAAGTAGAAACAAAAAGAATTATACAAAGAATAAAACACACACACAAACAAACAAAAACAAACAAACAAACAAAAACAGGAGCTAGTTCTTTGAAAAAATTAACAAGATAGATAAACCCTTAGTCAGACTAGAAGGCACAGAGAAAGTATTCAAATTAATAAAATCAGAGATGAAAAAAGAGATATAACAACAGAAACTGAGGAAATTCAAAAAATCATTAGATCCTACTACAAAACTGAAAAATATGGATGAAATGAACAATTTTCTAGACAAATACCAGGTACCAAAGTTAAATTGGGATCAGATAAACCATCAGTGCCATAACTCCTAAAGAAATAGAAGCAGTCATCAAAAGTTTCTCAACCAAAAAAAGCCCAAGACCAGATGGGTTTAGTGCAGAATTCTATCAGACCTTCATAGAAGACCTAATAGCAATACTCTCCAAACTATTCCACAAAATAGAAACAGAGGGAACACTATCCAATTTCTTCTATAAAGCCACAATTTCATGCACACCTAAACCACACAAAACCCAACGAAAAAAGAAAATGTCAGACCAATTTCCCCTATGAATGTAGATTAAAAAAATAATAAAATTCTCAAAAACAGAATCTAAGAACAGATCAAAACGATTATTCATCACAATCAAGTAGGCTTCATCTCATAGGTAGAGGGATAGTTTAATATATGGAAATCCATCAACATGATCCACTATATAAACAAACTCAATGAAAAAATAGCACATGAATACTTCATTAGATGCTGAAAACACATTTTACAAAATTTAATACCTCTTCATGTTAAACATCTTGGGAAGATCAGAAATTCAAAGTGCACACCTAAACATAGCAAAAGCAATATATAGCAAACCAGTAGCCAAAATTAAACTAAATGGTGAGAAACTTGAAGCAAACCCACTAAAATCAGGGACTAGACTGCCCACTCTCCCTCAACCTATTCAATATAGTAATTGAAGTAATCCTAACCAGAGCAATTAGACAACAAAAAGACATCAATGGAATACACATTAGAAAATAATAAGTCAAAATATTACTATTTGCAGAGGATATAATAGTATACTTTAGTTTCTGCAAAAATTCCACCAGAGAACTCCTACAGCTAATAAACAACTTCAACAAAGTGGCTGGATACAAAATTAATTAACTCAACGAATCAGTAGCCTTCCTCTACTCAAAGGATAAACAGGCTGAGAAAGAAATTAGGGACACGACATGCAGTCCCAAATAATATAAGACACCTTGGTGTGACTCCAACCAGGCAAGTGAATGATCTGTATGTCATGAATATCAAGTCTCTTAAGAAAGCAATTGAAGAAGATTTCAGAAGATGGAAAGTTCTCCCAGGCTCATGAATTGGCAGGATTGATAGAATAAGAATTGCCATCTTGCCAAAAGCAATCTACAGATTCAATGCAATCCCCATCAAAATTCCAACTTAATTCTTCATAGAGTTGGAAAGAGCAATTTGCAAATTCATTTGGAATAACAAAAAAAAAAAAAAAAAAAAAAAAAAAAAAAAAAAAAAAAAAAAACAAACCAACAACAATAGCAAAAACTATTCTCAACAATAAAAGAACTTCTGGGGAAATCACCATCCCTGACCTCAAGTTGATTACAGAGCAATAGTGACAAAAATTGTATGGTATTGGTTCAGAGACAGGAAAGTAGATCAATGGAATAGAATTGAAGACCCACAAATGAACCCACATACTTATGGTCACTTAATCTTTGACAAAGGAGCTAAAACCATCAGGTGGGGGGAAAAGATGGCATTTTAAATAAATGGTGCTGGTCTAACTGGTAGCCAGCATGTAGAAGAATGCAAATTCATCTATTCTTATTGCCCTATACAAAGCTAAAGTCCATGTGGATCAAGGACCTGCACATAAAACCAGATACATTCAAGCTAGCTGTGTAGGGGGATTTCAGGGCAGGGAGATGGGAGAGGGTGGGTGTGTGGGTGGGTAAACAACCTCATAGAAACAGGGAGAGGATGTATGGAGGGGAATCTGGGAAAGGGGATGTCATTTGAAATGTGAATAAAATATATCCAATTAAAAATTAAAAATTCTTTCAAAGTAAAACAAAAGAACAGTGTAGGCTAGGAAGGGGGATCAGGAGGGATTGACAGAGCAAAGTGACCTAATTTTCCTCATAATTTTCCCATATAAAGATCTTGATTATTATTAGGTGAATCCAAATGTTTCTGAAGTCACTGCCAGTATATGTGTGCTGATTTGATGGAAATGGAAAATTCCTTGTTCAGAAAGAACAAGGCCACTCCACTCTTTCCTGTGTTTTGTGGAGAAGCACTCAGTGTTCTGCAAACACAGCCCGGTTGGAAACTTGGCCCTTCTCAGGCCTGGCTGAGCCTGGGCATCCCGGCTGTAAGAAAGCTGACTGATGGCAGTCGGGATGCCAGAGAAGAACAGGGATGTGGAGGGATGCCAGGTTCTCCCCTCACTCTGGACTCAATTCAACCCCCCACGCTGCTTGTCCCCCATGCCTCCACTCTGCTCAATATGGCCCATGCTCATTTCCCAACCCTCCCAGCCCTCCTCTGGATATACCATTCCTTCCTTCTTCCCACTCCCTTCCACCTCCTATTAACTCCCTAGTCACTGTTCAGTTATCACTTCAGTTTTATTTTGTTAGTGTGGCCTCTCTGATTATACCATCCAGAATTGGCCTCCTGCCTTATCTTTTGCCCATTCATACTCATAGCAACAGATAGCTGTAGAATAATCTAGATTTGTTCTTGTTATCAGATAGTTAGATCCTTCTTTGGCACTGAGCCTGAGGGCCATTTCTGTTCACCACTTTATTCTCAGCGTGGAAGCACAGACCCTGCTACTGAATACGCATTTAAGGAACAAACGTCTTGCAGTTCCTCCCTGTGGCTAAGAAAAGAGAACAGCTCTTGCCTCCGTGGCATTTTCCCTCCCCATCCAGTAACTGTTTGGACTGTCAGGTGTTTTAGCTTGTGGTGGTTTGTGTTCTTTCTGCATCCACCCTTAAAGGATTAGCTAACAGTGGAAAAAGAAGGGTCCTGTTAAAGATTAAAGTAGGGAATCAGGAATTACATAATTTTTGTCACCTTTAAAGAAAAGTCCCAAAGTGGACAAAGTTAAAAGCATGCAATTAGGGGGCCAATGGAGACTTACCTCATGACTGGACTACAATCGCTTCCTTTGTAGGAGCCGGAGTTGCTGCTACTTGGAGAAGAAGGGGAGTAGGTAGGGTGTATGTTACTGGGGCTCAGTGGATTCCTGCACAGCACAGACACTAGATCTTTTTCCCTTGGGGATGGTGGGCTGCTGCCAGACTTGTGGGATGATGTTCCATTACTTCGCCCATGAGGACCTCTGCTGAAAGAGCATCACAGGTGCTAATTAGAGTCCTATGGCTGGAGGTGCCAAGGTATTGTTCCTAGCCCTTCCTAAAGCTGGTTATTCCTAAGGAAATCAGATTCCTAGAGTAGACTGGGGAAGTTGGCCACTGATGTGATCCACATGTGCAGCATTTTTTTTAACCTTGATATTTTCTCTCCTTGTTCTTTCAAACAGTTTCTATCTAGTTTTGCTCCCTCCGGCAGAATGCTGATGCCTTTCTAGTGAGGAGTTAGAAGACTATTGCCTTCCTCCAAGACCTTTCATGCCTTCCTACTGTCTACAGAGAAAAGGTTAGATTCCTTAAGGTGCTGCACAGGTCCAAGTCATCATTTCTCCCAACCCATCCTCCTAAATACACCCATACACCAGTAGCTTCCTGGAGGATGTGTGCTTGCTTTCATCTTTATACTTTTGAGCCTGTAACTTTTATTGACTAGCCTGATTGCTGAAATTAATTAACAGGATGTGAGTCTTGGCATTGCTATTTACTAAAGATTTAGGAAATCTGCTTTATGTATAGACAAACACAGACACATGCACCTACACAGACACTACCCATCACACAGACACACTCTCTCTCACATCATACACACACACACACACACACACACACACACACACACACACACACACACACACACACATACACACACACACCATACAAACGTCCTTCTTCCTTGCAGAATAGGTTGAAAAACTAGCCAGAAGTGGTACACTCCTGTAGCACTAGAACTTTGGAGGAAGAAGGTAGTTTAAAATCATCTTTGACCATATAACAAATTTGAGGACCAATCTGCACTGCATGAGACCTGTCTTTGTTTCAAGTCAAAGTAGACAGCTATACAGGTTTATTCCAGAAACTTCATGCCACTCAGCTCTAGGCTAGCATTACAGGATCAGTTTGTTAGATTTTTTCCTGTTAATCTGGTTCCAGGGATTTGATATCCAGTAGAGTTGAAAACCATCTAGAGAATGTTGATATTACTTCAGCAGGATAGCACGTTCTGTCAGGAGTATTGCTTGGCATTACAAAGAAATTAAAATGAAGATTCTCCTGCAGCAGCACTGTCCTCTGAGCACCTTCTCTGTAGTTATAGGTCAGGCTGTGTCTCATTGCTGCAGCCAGTGAGAAACCAGTGTGAGTCTTAGTGCCTGTTGGTGTCTGTGGGCTCAGTACCTGCAGTCACTAATTCAAATTCAAAGGCAATCTCCATGCCCTGTCAACCAGAGGCACTGCACACTCACGAGCCCACCAAATTCTAAACTTACAAGTTCTTTCCTCTTGAAATCATTCAAACAGACTGAGTCTCCCTTTCACAAGGAAGGAGACACTTTATATGGAACAGATGGGCTGATGGCTTGGTGACAAGCCTACTTTTAACAACCCAAGTGTAGGAGGAACTTCATGAGTTGCTCAAAGGAACATGTACTCTGGCTTGGGGCTTCTTTTCTATGCTTCACTTCCAAGCCTGGCACTGGTGTGTGTATTTCCCAATGTGATTACAAGAAAATATGGAGGGTTAGCCCTTGCAAGAGATGAGAAACTATGTAGAATTATTCATAACTTTGACCGGGGAATTTTATTCTCTGTGGCTTCTGTGGTGCTGGTACTGTTCCAGATACTTTGTGAGTACTTGGCTTCGTCCTGTTGGCCTGAAGAGACCATTGCTTTTCATTTACCCGTGGACCACTGAGGCTCATGGATGAGAAATATAAGAGTATGCAGCTGAGCTGGAATTCAAACCCAGAAGATTTAAAACTTCTGAACAGTGATGTTTCCCACTTTATCAAAATGGGACACATTCCTTTGGTCCCGTAAACAAGTTTATGAGATTGTCCTCTGGATAGAGTTGTTCTCTGGACAACCCACCTGGGCATTTGCCCATCTATCTTGCAACAGAGCAGTGAGGTGTAGGCTCATAACAAGCATTAAATTAGGTGATTTCACGGGAGCTTATCTGATACATGGAAGAAAGCAAAGACTCCCCAAGCTATAAAACATTACTCGTCTTATAAAACACATAATAAGTCTTCTTATGTGTTTCAGGACATGAATGTCATATGTCTTAAGAGCTAATTAATCTCCTTTTCATGTTTAAACTATTACTTTTCCTCCTTTTATTTATTTCAGTTCAAATGTTAGCAAATATGGACATAAACATCACCGGTGACCGCCATCATTTTCCAAGGAGAAGTTGGATTTCCATGTTTGTCATGACCACAGAGAAGCAAGAGCCCAATGCTTGCCCCCTACACGCACCCTAAATTCTCTGGTCTAGTAGGAAGAACAATGTAGTCATAGAAAAGAAAAAATTCTGTTCACCCTGCACCTCTGAACACTTGAACAGAGTCATGTAAAAGAACAAATATTAATCACTATGATCCCTAGCCAACGGCCCTTGACTTCAGCTAACGTCCCCACCGCCATCCACTGTTTCTTCTTCATCATCATCATCATCATCATCATTGTCCACTGTTGTGTCTGTGAACTTGACTTTGTCACTGTCAGTATCCCAATTTCATGCTGGGGCCTACTTCCCCAGACTTCAGATATGACTGAATCTGTAGACAAGACCTTTGTGGAGGTAATTAGGTTTAAATTAGTGCCGTACTAGGCCCTCATTCAACCTAGCTGATATTATAATAAGGGATAATTTGGACACAGATATGTACAGAGAGATGGTGCTGTAAGGAGACAGGGAGGTCAGGCATCTTCAAGACAAGCCAAGGGTCTCAGAAAACACCAATCCTACCAAACCTTGATCTGAAAACCCCTAACGTGGCAAATGAGATGTTGTGTGTCATTTAGGCCAGCGGCCTTGGGGCACTTTGCTCTGCAGTTCAGTAGCAGAAGCATCATGTTTATTTTCTTTTAAAAATATACTTATCCTGTTTTTTTAAAAAACCAAGTTCTAGACTCTTGTGATACAATTAGTTACCAATACTAGCTCACTTAATTCAGCGATATTACCTTTATTTCTGTTTTCCTAAACAGGAACCAAACATAGAATAGTTCGCCTCATTAATAATGGTATGTTTGATGCCAGTCCCGAACAACCCACACCTTGTTCTTCATTCTATAATTTCTAGACAGATTAATGCTTTAATAGTTTTTAAAAAGGCAGAGAGACATCTTCAGATACCATCAGAATTGGATAACAATGAGGTGGTTGATTTGCAGGTCTCTACAGCTTTCTTTTTTTAAACCTGTCAAAATCTTTTCAACAAATCCACCCTTCCCTCAAATCCCACCCCTTTCATTGACACCTGTGCTCTTGTAGATGGCCTGGGCTCAGTTTACAGCACCACTTGAGGTAGCTCAAGTTTTCTGATAATTTGAGTTCCAGGACATGGGCTCTAGCAACACTCACTGGGTGCACATGAATTAATGCACCAATGAATATATAGAAACCAGACAACCATAAACAGCTCCCCTCCTTGCAAAAAAAAAAAATCTAGAATATCTGATTTGTACAAATTGTTTTATATTTACTATATCAAGTTTTGATTACACTTCAAAAAAAAAAAATCCTGAATTTCAACCCAGAATGTTTTTTTTTTTTTTTTTCTGTGTTATTGACATCTAACTGCAAACCCGAGTTCTTTTGACTTGCTTAATAAAATGACCTATGGGGCTCAATTTTCTTTGGCACCTTTCACCATGAGAACATGCTTACTTCTAGGGGAGATGCATGTCTACTAAGAATGTTTACATGCCTCCCCTGGAGTCCAGGAGGCACTTTACACACAAAGAGTAAAGGGGTTGGTAGAGCAATAAGGCTTACTCACTGTGGACCCCATTATTTCTGATAGCTTTGTCTATATGATTAACTGCTAACACGGAACTGTGCACTGAGGTCATCTTACTTTCCTTTATCAGTCTCCAGGAGAGACAGGAAATGTTTGCACTGTGTTACCAAACTTTAAGCTTGTGGAAATTGGAAAGATATTAAAAAATATATACTAGTAATCCTCAAGATCATTTTTGAATGCATGGCCCAGGACAATAATATGACTTCATAAAGTCATAAGATGTTCCCTAGGTGGTGATGAGATATCTCTACCACTCCTCTTCAGGCCCCTAATGGGGCTCACTTTGTCACTGAGGTGTGTTGGAACTAGCCCATCAGAAACAGAACAATGCCCCATTGCACTCTCTATATGGTCCCTGTCTTATTATATGTATATATATATATACACATACACACATACATATATATGCACATATATAATATATACAAAATGTATTATATATAATATAAATATGTACACATTAAATTAAGTATTTCACAGTGATTTGTGTGTATGCATACATATATATATGTGTGTGTGTGTGTGTGTGTGTGTGTATGTGAGTGTGAGTGTGTGTGTATGTGTGTGTGTGTATACACACACACACACACACACATATATATATATATATATATATATATATATATATATATTATTGAAGAATAATGGCACTGTTAATGGTTAGAAGATACTGAGCTTATAATTTCCCCCACTAAATATGAACACTAGCCTGCATTTTCCCATAATCCTCTGCCACCAATTCAACCAATGTTAATGGTGAAGAATTTATAATGCTTACCACAAGCACAGCCCTAACCAGAAACCCTCCAAGATAGGTATCATGATAATTCTATTTGCAAATGAGAGGTGGAAGTAGAGAGAAACAAAGCCCCTTGTTCAGGGTCATGCAGCCTCTGGACAGTCTTAGCAGTGTAAGGCAAGGCAGCCGGACTTCAGAAGGCACACATCCAGCCTCGGCAGTGGGCTACCACATCTATGAACTTTACACTTCTTTTGTTCATTTCTTCTCTAGTAAATGTCTCCTTTATATGAAGGAAGTTAGAGGCTTTGCAGGTGACTAGAATAAGATAGGGTTGTAAGGAGCAGGCTGGCTGCAAAGTAAGGAATAGAGTGTGGAATGGAGGGAGGAGGGCACAGAGCTAAGGTCTGCATGAGAAACAGTGGGGGCAGGGAGAGCAGGCTCAGCTACAGGAGGACAGGGGGTGAAGTAAGGAAACCACCAGGTGCAAATCACTGGAAGACTTAACAGTAAACCTCACTCCCAACACCAAACTCAGGATCCAGGCGCTTGCACAGAACCTTATGGACAGAAAGTCACTTGCATAAAGCTTCATTATTACAGAGCAGGAGTCAGTGCCTACTTGCGTGAGAAAGAGGCTCGCTTGTTTCCTGTCGTGGACATGTGGACCTCAGGGGCTGAGATGCTGCCTGTGCTGCTGGAGGAGCTAAAATCTGCTTCACTGCCTGAAAAACAACAGGAGAGAGAAAGGAGAGAGTGAGAGGGAAGCTTGAAGGGATAGGTGACCAGGGCCCTGCGTCCCAGGTCCCAGCTCCCTGAGCTGCAAGCTCTAACCCTGCAAGTGCCAAGATTCCAGAGCTTCCAAAAGCTTTGTGCTTTCCTCCGGGTAGAGAAGAGCAAGCACAAGTCCAAGACACCATTTCATAAACACGCTGGAACAGGAGGGTAGGCAGATGGTTACTCAAAGAGCCAATCGCCTGCAGAGAGTATAAACAGTAGCCCAGGCAGGGCAAGGCAGGCCAGATCCCTCTGGGTGTCTCTCACCAACAGCTCACACCAACCAAAGTGTAAGTAAAAGGAAGCATCCTGATGGGGCAACTTTGTTTTCCCAGCATTTATCTTGGAGCTGTTGCAGGCAGCTTCTGAGAGTTGAACTTGGCAGCTCTGCCTTAGAGTCGGCCAGTCAGCAGCAGTCAAGAACACGGGCTCCAGGAGTGGCTTGAAACAACAGTGTCCGATTACAGACGGGACCTTCTATGACAGCAGTTTAAATGTATGTGTGCGTATTTAGGGACAGACTCAACCAAAACGGAAAATTGAGGCGAGAATGGGATGTAGACGCTGGGCATTGGAACTTCAAGGTGGGATTGCTAGTTTATAAAGGTACATGGCATTTTGGGAAGATGTGCCAGTTGGGTGTGAGACTGTCGTGCATTGGAATCATGAAAACCCATTCTAATAAGAAGCACATAGTAGCCTCGTATCAATAATGGGATTATTTCCATTGGTTTTCTAGGGAGGTGAAGGGGAGGGAGCAGAGGCAACAGAGCAATAGAAGCAATAAGATAGAATGTTTCAAGATGTATGAATTGAACATACATTTGGACACTCAATCTAGGTACATTCTGTTTGACTTTCTTGCTCAACGTAATTTATGGGTTGTATTAGTCCAGAACCCAGAGCCAGGTCCATTTCTGAACTGACGGAACAAAGAATGATCTAAGTCCTTTCATTTCTCACCAACAGTGAATGATTATCACCACAATGACTATTTAGTGCCTCTGAGATCATCAGCTAACGCATGAGGTACTTTCTGTCATCCGGTCTTGGCAATTTTGTAAGGTAAGGTAGACATTGATTTCACTGCAGTAAGGAAGAAATGGGAGAAGGTTGGCCCTAGGTTTATGGGAAGTTGATCAAGTGTAGGATCAAGTCTTCAAAATACATCTGTACTTCATCTATGCCAGGGCAGAGAAGGAAGCAAGGAGATTAATAGACATTCTGGTATAGAAATTAGCAAGAAGTATTCACAACAACAAGCATCCAGAGTTGGGTCCCAGCTGTGTAGATTCTGAAAGGATTGATTAGTTCCACCAGCAGGACCAGTGGATCATAGCAATTCTGAGAAAGCTCCTTTTTCAAGCTTCCAGGACCCCATCAGGATGCCAGCTTCCTTTGGACCATGAATGACCTGCTAGCAGAGCAATAACTTTCCTTTCCCCGCTTTTGACAGATTAGAACAACATTCTACTGAGACCCAGACCCAGCAATTCTTTATGCATGGGAGAAACGCTCTAATGGTGACATTACTTTCAAAGTTCTAGAAACTTAATAGTTATTTCTGCATAGTACCCTCAGCTCTTGGCAGTCTCAAAGACAAGTGATTGGTTGTGTGACCTGGTAACACATCATTCCTGACATCTCATTTCCCTGGCTTTGTTTGCTATCAGATCATCAGGTTGGTTGCTAAGTGACAAAGATGGGGAAGTTTCAGAAATATATCATGCAGTTATAGACTCCAGGCACAAGGTATTATTGTCAAATGTGAAATTATTACTTGGAAACACATGCAAAACATCATGAGTTGAAATAACCGCCTGCATAGAAATAGAAATTCTTGAACAGAAAGAGATCATTACTAAAAATCCAGAATTTTAATAAATATCTAAAATGTCTTTGATCTCTTGTCATTAGGTCTTCAGGCTAAAGGATTACGTTGGTTTAACATTTTATTGCTACCGAAACTCAATATATTGACTGTTACATATTTTCAGAGCCTAAGGTCTTTTTGTTCTAGTACATTCTATCTTATCTTCTGCACATCTGCAAATGATTAGCCAATACTTTCAGCTGCAGCTGCACTCAAAACCATTTGATTAATATGGTAGTGAAATTATGCATAGGCTACTTCCCACCTACTTCAGCTGATGATTATTTATTTTTACAATATTTATAATTTAGGGGCTTGTCAGATAGCTTAGTGGATAAAGGTACTTGGTATATAGGCTTGAAGAAGCTTCACAGGACTAGTAATGTGAGCTTGAATCCTAGAACCCAAGTAGAAGTAGAGAGAATCAACTCCACAAAGACAGCCATACATGTATACCTGCACACATATATACACACACACAGGCACACACACACACACATACACATGCACATATATACACACACATACACATATACTCACACATACACAAGACGTTTTACAAAAATTATAATTTAGTGAGCATGATATAATATCAATGAACTTTTTTTGAGGTTTTAATTTAATTTTAGTTGGGGTCTTACTGTGTTGTTTAGGGTAGCCTTGAACTCCTGAACTCAGTTGACTTTCTCATCTCAGTGCATCCTCGGACTACAGACGTGTGCTATTGAGCCTGGCTGAGTAAGCTAATCTTATTCTTTTATGTAACTTAGTATGTAGGATTTTTATTAGATACTCTCTGTATTTACATTTTAAATGTTCTTCCCTCCCCCCATTCTCCCATCCCCCCTCCACTTATCTTCACAAAGGTGCACTCCCTCCTGATCACCCTCTGCACCCCAGTGCCTTGGCATTCCCCTACATTGGGAAAATTTGCCCTCCCTGGACCAAAGGCCTCTTCTCACATTGATGCCAGACACTGCTGTCTTCAGCTACATATACAACTGGATCAATAGATCTCTCAAAGTGCGCTCAGTGATTGGTGTTTTAGTCTATGGGAGTTGTGGAGGGTTTGGTTGCTTGATAATGTTGTTCTTCCCATGAGGTTGCAACCCCTTTCAGCTCCTTCAGTCCTTTCTTTAGCACCCTCATTGGGGTTCCTGTGTTCAGTCCGCTGGTTATCACCAAGCATGCTCAGCTGCATCTGTATGACTCTGGTTGAGCCCCTGAGGAGGCATCTTTATCTAGTTCCTGCCAGTACGTACTTCTTGGCATCAGCAATAGTGCTTGGGTTTGGTGGCTGCATATGGGGTAGATCCCTGGGTGAGGCAGCCTCTGAATGATCTTTTCTTCAATCCCTATTCCTCTATGAAAGCTAATCTTATAAACAAAATAAGGAAAGGGCTACAGACCTTGACTGGCTATTTACTTATTAGATGGCAGTAAAAACCTCAGGAAGAAGAAGCACCCAACCGTCTTCTTTAGCATGTGCCACTGGGCGTTGCTGCAGACATAGTAGCTCATCATGGCTACTTTGTGTTTCTACAGAGCAGCTGTACCACAGAACCTAAGTACCATGTCACATGTTACCTCTGCATTCTCTATGGGGATCTTAGGAGAATTACTCTACCCCTTTTTGCTTCAGTTTCCTTACAGCAACATCACAGGCTTATCATAAGCCATTAATATATACCTAACAGACAGCTTAGGCATATGCTTAGCAAACACAGCATAATCTCTAAATAAGTATTAAACACTATTTTTATTCTGTGAGGATTAAAATTCCTTCTGAAATGGAACATTTTGCTATATACTATTTGGCATTCACACTTAACACACTATCACGTAGGCTATGGCTTCCTCCTTATATAGTAAAAAAAAATCTTTGAAATATGGCATGTTTTAATAAGATGAATAAATAATACTCTTTTACATTTGTTTTCTATCATTAGAAGCAAATGTTATGTACCAGGAAGTGTTCCATACACCTTTCTCCAATACTTTATTTCTCATGATAACACAGACCCTACAAAACAGAGACAGGTGCCATAAAGCTGCTTTTGTAGTGGGGAGGGGCATGGGTTGACACTGTCAATAACTCAAGGCTGAAGCCAAGGTTCAAGGTCATCCTAGGGACCTCACACATAAACATAACTAATATTCAGTGAGTTCACTTGATCATAGGAATTCATACACTTGTTTCTCTGGCCGATCTCATTAAATTCCTAGAAGAATTTTAAGATGAAATTATGACAGTTGTGGCAGTTACGACAGCCACTACAAAGGCACATTTCTATACCACTTCCTCTTACGCCTCCAGAACTGGAATATCTAAGGGTGTTGTCCAGGAAAATGCATACTCGCTAAGCTCTGTTGATTGAGGATCATGAATGCTAAAGTACAGTAATCATTGGCAATATGGGTTTTAATGAGTATGTCAAGCACGTTCTATGTACAAACTCATGTTCAGCCATACAAGGTGGAAATCCTTATCTTTCCTACATATGGCAGGACAAATGGCAGACAAACATTTGCTAAGTAAATACCATATTAACCTTAACCTTTAAGAGGATGGAGAGATAGGGAAAGGGAGAGGGAAGAGAGGGAGGGGAAGGGGAGGGGAGGGGAAGAGTAGGGGGAGGGGAGGGGAAGGGATGGCGAAGGGAAGGGGAAGGGAGAGGAGGGGATGGCAGGGGAGGGGAAGAGGAGGGGGAGGGGAAGGGGAGGGGAGGGAAAGAGGAGGGGTAGGGGAGGGGAAGGGATGGGGAAGGGAAGGGATGGGGAAGGGGAAGGGGAGGGGTAGGGGAGGGGAGGGAAAGGGGAGGGGGAGGAAGTGACTTTGGTAAGAAAGTGTTCACTTTTCCCTCACTTTGTCTTGTTTAGAATTTTCTCATTCACTCTCTTTCAGCAGGTGTATCGCCCGAATATCAGACAAGAACAAGTAGCTGAGACAGCAAAGATAAGGGGATGAACTGGGTGGAGATGCCCATGACCTGTGGCTTTTAGAGACTATTTTTGGATACCTCCTGACTTCCATTCTTAGACCTTGAAAGCCACCTGGCCAGGTTTCTGGTTGCCATAGTAACTTTCTCTGGATTTTTCCCTGCTAGCACTTTCCTTGAATTTTTCTGAAAGCAGGATTCAGGCCCAATGGGGACTCTGTAGCTTCTCGGAGTAGCAGCCTGTGGACAGGTTAGCTGAGAATTTTCCATCTTTAGAAACTGTACATACACGTATATACACACCAGACAGTTTTGCTTAGTTTTAGGAGCTATTAATTGAATGTTTCCAGAAGAAACTACCTTTGATAGCAAGTGATTATGAAAACTGTATGAGTTTAGTACAGAACGTATTGTGGAGCTTTCTCGGGGCAGGCATGATATTGTCTGCAATGTCTTTTCATTCTTGTACTATGATTGTGGTTTTACTGAAATAATAATGAAAATGTATTGAGTGTTTGCTATATACCTGGCATTTCTGTCATTTCTTAGTAAATTTCACATGAATTTCCACAACTGTTTAGTAATAGTATTCCTATATTCACCCTCATTTTATAGGTAAATAAACTAAGGTAGAAAGGGGGTAGATGTTCAAGATTCCACAGAGAACACACACACACACACACACACAAACGTTCTTCAAACAGGCAAATTCACAAAAATACTTGGGATGCAAAGTTAGTAGACACTTTGCAATTGACCCATGGTTTAAGGCCCTCGTGGTCCATTTTAAAAGAAGGGCCTTACATTTTATTGGTTTGTAAACCAATCTTTCCTTTGATGTGGCCCATGTACCTATGGCAGAGATACTGAGCAGGAAAAATAGGACCCTCACATAGGGCTCTATGGTCTCTCATGTTGGAGACAGGATAGATGGCAGATGAGCTCCAGGAGTTGACCCACTCACACTGCTATTGGAAGAGTTCCACACACTGTGGTTAGTAACTCCTATTTTTCATCTCTCAGTTTGCTGAGCAGAGTCTCTTGCCCTTTAACAAAGCTGGAAAGGATGTTGCTTCTATTTAAGACGTGTTCATCTAGTGTTTACCAAAATGAGATGGGAGCTCTGCACGTCTGGCAGGAGGATCTAAATCAGGAGGAGGAGCGCAGAGGTGGCAGTATTGAGTGGAAACAGAATGTCATGTCAGGGGCAGGGATGGAGGAAGGCAAGGAGGGAGTAGGAGAGAAGAATGTGAACAAGATGCTGACAACAATAAAATTCAGGGCAGGGCCAAGACTTTCAGTCTATAATACAAGATAGGAAAAAAATAGATGGATACATTTCTTTCTGTTTTACACCTCTTCATCCACTCTTCTTGTGTGAAGACAGGGTATAACCAGATTGGATTGCTAAATCTGAATGACTAAAAAACTCCCACTTGCTGGAAATAAGGCAGCATAAGATTTAAGATTCTGATGCCAAGTAGTACTTCTGGCAGGAACCTGACATAGATACCTTCTTAGAGGCTGTGCCAGAGCCATACTGATACAGAGGAGGATGCTTGCAGATAACCATCATACTAAACATGGGGACCTCAATGAAGGAGCTAGAGAAAGGTATGAAGGAACTGAAAGGGTCTGTAACCCCATGGGAACAAAATGATCAACTAACCAAACCCACCACAGCTCCCAGGGACTAAAACACCAACCAATGAGTTTGCATGGAGAGACCCATGGCCCCAAGTGCATATGTAGCAGAGGATGACATTGTCTAACATCAATGGGAGAAGAGGACTTTGTTCCAGTGAAGGTTTGATTTCCCAGAGTAGGGGAATGCCAAGGTGCTGAGGTGGAAGAGGGTGGTTGAGAGAGAGAGTACCTTCATGAAGGCAATGGGAGGGGGAATGGGATTGGGGAAAAGGGATAACATCTGAAATGTAAATGCAGAGAATATCCAATTTTAAAAAAGTGGAAAAAAAAAGATTTATAACTCCCTGCCAAAGCATCCACTAGGATTCTGAAATAGCTTCTCATTTCCATACTTAAGTTCATTTACAAAGCAACTTTGAAGTCTAACGGCCTTAAATGTCTCTCCTCATCTTTGTCTCTACTGGTCACTAATGTCCAGGGTCTAACTCAGTCGACTGTACACACTCAACCTCCATTTCAACATTCACAGCAGTGGTGAGAGCTCTCCAGTTCATACGCCATCAAACAGTGGAGTTTCACACTGGCTTATACCCTTGACATCCCCAGAGCATCACTGTGCAGCCTCATACTATTGAATGTACTAGTATTATAACACTAGGCTCAGCCAGGTTCTGGTTCCTACCTCTTTATGTCCTTTCAGTCTTCTTATCACTTGTATGTCCAATCTTCATGAAGCTATGTGGCTTTGAGAAAAGTCTGTAACCTCTCTATGCCTTACATTCATTCCTACCATAGGGTGTGTCATGCTGAGTTCTAGGGGCCATGTAAGCTGTGTATGTTAACAAAATGGTGTCTATTTCACAGGATTGCTAGTGTCTTGATTCTCTTTTTTATAATCACCCTCTCTGAATCACATCTCAATCCCAACCTGGACGGAAGCAGAACCAGGGGAAGGATGCGGCACAGGAACTCAGGTGGGGTGAAGATGTCATGGCATATGAGTGGAAAAGGAGAATTCAGAACAGACACATGAAGAAATAAACTACAGACATTCTGACAAAGGACAGTAAGGAGACCTTCTTTTGTCTTTAGAGTCTGAGCAATTGTGTGAATCCTTAGATTTTAACTGTATTGGTTGATTAAACTTGTCACTGTTGTGAGAAACTTAATTAAGACCTATTTAGCAAAGCCTTCTGGAGGAGTCTGTGGTCCATGAGTACCTCCTGGAAACCAAGAGTTCAACAAGGTAGAGATATCACTAATTCAAATTTTTTATGCCCTGCAGTTCTTTTTGTGCCTAACAAACATCATCTACCTGGTCTTTGTTGCAGGAAGAGACAAATTTTATAAGTATGGACTCCCAAATTGAGCAACACAGACTACTTCTGATTAAAGGACTAGTTACATCAAGCAGGAGGAATACAGAACTACCCAGCTCTTGAGACTGTCAGGACTATTGGAGATGATTGCACCTAGAACAGAGAGACAGACATGAGGAGAAGGAGCCAACTATGGAAACGGTGACATGAGAAGAGATGACACTCCCAAGGCCACAAAGGTAACTTGGAGAGAGGTGAGCTTAAAACTTTTCCTGAGTCTTGGGACCCCAAGTCTGTGACTGAGAACATTAGGAGTTGTCCTTCCTTGACACAGCTCCTTCCTCGTCTCTTCTCTAAGGAAACATGTGAACACCTTTGTCCCATGAATGAGCACCAAACAAAAGATGTGTCTGACTTCCCTATACTACCGCCTCTAATAGTGTTCTGATAGTGACCTTAGTGGTCATTACCCATAAAGCGAATAGCTGACAGGCAGGATAGGAAACAGAGAGGCAAAGCATCAGTTCACATTGCTTTGTGGACACTAAACATGTCATTTTCCTAGAGAAGAGTGGCATTTGATTATTCTCTCTGTATCTTAAAACCTATTTCTTTATTATGAATCACAGAGGCACAGATCGGTTGAACCATAGTCTCTGGGGACAATAAGAAAACTCTCCCAATAAATTTACTAATAATTTCATTTTATTCCTACTTAATGTTTTATTGTACAATCCATATGAAACTTTATTACTTCACTCTCTTATTGATGAGAAAGTGAAATAGATTTGTTATTTAGTTTTTTATTCTTTTGTTTTATTTTGTTCTTTGAGACAGAGTCTCATGTAGCTCAGGTTGACCTTAAACTTGGAATGTAACTGAGGATGATCTTGGACTTCTAACCCATCTCCTTCTACTTCTTACCTTCCTGGATGATAGGTGTGTTCCACCATACCCTGTTTGATGCGGTGCTATGGAGCAAACCTAGCACTTTATTTATTCTGAGTAAGCACTTTATCAATACAGATGCACCCCAACTCCTAGCTTCTTCAATCTGATATTTATTTCATCTCCAGGAATGCAACTCATTCCCATCAAAGTCCTGAACAAATCCATACATATGACAGAGCCATAGGTAAAGAGAAATATTCTACAGAGCACCTGTCCTTATACTTACTTCCATCTCATTACAGAGGCCAAAGAATTCAGAAAACAAAATCAAAATCAAAATGAAGCAGAACACCACTACCACCAGCTAGAAGCTATGCTCTACTCTGTCCCAATTTTTAGGTACAACATGGCTATGGTCATACTGTCTTTTATGATACTGCCTACTCTGCTTGGTCCCAAATTATCAATCGGTTCTGCATGCCCTGGTGGTTTTTGTTGGTGTTTCCACAACTCTACTTCTTGCTTTCACAGAGAGACAAGGCAGTGGATGTGAGAAAGTAACTAAGTTACTGGGTTGTGCACACAGTCTCTCTGAAGACGAAAACCCTGGTCCCAGGGAGATGAAGAGGGAAGCAGGTTATGTGCCATGGACCATGACACCTCAGAGTATAATGCTCCTTCTCAGACCAAGCCTTGGGTTGGAAAGTGAGGGAAATACCCGAGTTTCAAATGTAGGCCCTGTTTCTTTGGTTTGATTTTATGAGAAGAGAAGGCTACCATTTAAAGGTCTTTTAGAAAACACCTGACCTGCTTTAGAGTAGTGGAAGACAAAGGGAAGATAATGGCGTGGGAGTGTCCCTGAGCTGAAGTCGATGCTGTGCCAACATGCCTTTGGAGAGTTACATAACTCCTGCAGAGCAGGTCAGCCAGTGACTGAACCTATTTCAGATGCGCCTCTGCTCTAAAAGTCATCCATGATCGGCCTAATTACTGTGTGGTTCTTGGAGGATGCAATGACATCACCTGGAAACATGTCTCTGACTCACGTGTGAACTTAAGACTTACAGGTGGGACAGGCTCTGTACTGATGAGCCCTCCAGGTACAGAAACAGCAGAGACACTGCTCCCGGGCACTCCTTGCCTGAGATGATTTTCAGGACAGTTTTCTCAGAGGCTGCCTCTCACAGAATGGGACAGACGGTTTGACTGCTATTTCCAATATAGTTATCCACTAGAGTATATATTTTGGGAGTTGTTTTTTTTTGACACATTTTTACATCCCAAATGTGAAATGTTAATGAGTCTCACTTGGCAGAGTAATGACGCACACTGACTGTGTTCCATGCAACTGTCAACCCACTCTGCTTGAGTGTGATCTAGCCAGCAGGTTCGGGGTCATCTTTCTGTTCTTCCATCTAAGGATGGTGTGACCTCAGGCAATTGCTTAAACTCATTATGTTCTGCCTGTTTTATCATTCCAATGATGTAATTAAAGAATTCCTTTTGCTTGGGATTACTGCGGGCATTAAACATCTAATTGCACAGTAAGGATTCTTTATATTCATCACCATCATCAGGGTGTGGGTCCACATGGAGCCACGCTTAGTAGGTCTCCTGCTAAACAGCTTCCCTAGGAATTCTCATAGAAGAAAGATGATGCTACATTCTCAGACAGGACAACATATTATAAATATGTTTTTAGATGAATTATCAGTACTGGAACAACGATTCGATAAGGGCTTTTTAAAAAAACTAGTATGGTGAGAGGAGCCCCTGCGGCAGTGTGTCACCTGTAGTATCTCCATCTCTGACCTGAAGTCCTTGTCCTTCTCAACTGCTGATGGAGATTTCCCTATGAAACTTTCTTCTTTTCCACCATTTATGGTGAGCTGGTACAGTACGCAGTGTCTTAGTTTCCACGTGTCACTACATAAAGCCATCAGTTAGATGTTGACCTGCTTCCTTCTTCCCATCCTTTGTGCTCTACCACAGTCCCCTCATCCTCACACCTTCCACCCCACCCACCCTTCCTGCATTTCCCTTCAGAAGAGGGCAGATCTCCCCGGAATATCAACCAAACATAGCATATCAAGTTGCAAGCAGATTAGGAGCCTGCCCCCAGATGAAGACTGGACCAGGCAATCTGCTATGAGAAGAAGGGTCCCAGGAGCAGGCCAAGGTGTCAGACACAGCCCCGCTTCCTCTGTTAGGAGTCCGACAGGAACACCAAGCTACATTAATAGGACATAGACACAGACCTGTATAAGCTTCCCTGATTTTCAGTTTGGTATCAGTGACCCCCATGGGTCCATGTTTGTTGATTCTGTGTGTTTTTTTATGCTGTCCTTGACACCTCTGGCTCCTACTCTCCTTCCTTCCTGCTCCTCAACAGGATCCCCAAGCTGTTTGGCTGAAACCCCTACTTTCTACTTGCAATTTCCAGGCTACACCCAACGGTTGGCTGTGGCCCCCAATAATTTGTCCTGTATTCTGTTCCAGAGCACAAATCTCTTTAGACAGTCCCCTCCTTAAGCTCTTCTGGGTCACCTGTGTCGTGGAAGACACAAGGGAGACAAAGTTCACTGACCTTAGTGTGCTCTATGATGCCAGGCTGTCACACCTGCTGTCCCTTCTGCTAGAATTATTTTCTTTTCCTTCAGGTTTGTCTAACTGCTACCTGTTCTTCCAGTCTCAGCTGACCTTTGACCTTTGCCTGATTCAAGGAGAGAGTGGGTGTCCCTCCTTTATGGCCTTAGTCTCACAAGTTTAGTCACGTTGCATGGTTATTGTGGACATGCTTTAACACACGTGTCCATGAGCTTACTCACTATCACTTCCCAGTGTCTAAGGACAATTTTCACAGCAGTAAATATTCCTTCATTGTCAGAATTCAGTGATGTCTCCTGGGAGAGATGATGACCAAGCTAAAAATCTCCCCCACCACATGTTCCCTTAGCTTGAATTGACAGGTTGATGTTATTTAGAACATTTCAATCCTCTGTTTACCTCTATCCATCTTATCCGACTCTGAAGACTCTGCTAAGGGTATTGGCCTGTGGCTGGGAAGGCCTGTGTCTTATTCCCCACTGCATCCCCAGAGACAAGCATGGTGCCCGAAATGCAGCAAACACAAGCAATGCTTCACTGAGTGGTGGGGGAGGGGGTCTGATAATGCTGAGGGACAGGATCTCTTTCAGGGACACTACCAGCTTTTGTATAACTACAGAGTTCTGGCAGGTTGGAAATGGGACAGAAATATGCAAGTTGTAGATGAAGGGACATATTGTGAGAAAAAAAAATCACCCGCTGTTGACATTGGTGTTGAACACCATAAATTATAGAAAAGGTCCCATATGAACACAAAAATAAATAGATAAATTAATTAATTAATTAATTAATTAATTAATTAATTAAAAGCCTGCAATAGCTCCCCATACTCTGAGAGCCACATACAGAAAACACTCCTTTTTATCCCGACGGGGTTAAGACTGTCATATAAAGCACATGTCTGGAACTCAGTAGACGTTTGATACAACCATTGAAGATACTCCGACAAACGAAGCTGCCACATGCTCTGGGTGATAGCACGCTTCGGTACCCAGAGAGGCCTGACTAATGAACTGCCCATCAACCTCGAGGGAAATCTCTGGCCGTTTGTCACCCCGCCCGCTGCATCCTCGTCCTTATCCTGTTTAACGTGCTTAATTGATGACATGAAGAAGGCACAGTAGTGACAGCAGACTAAAGTGCCACAGGGCTGGGAGGGATAAGTGACAACAGATGTCATTGCTGGATAACAACGCAACTTTAAGCTGCATGTCCTCAGAGCCTTCTTGCTCAAGGACCCCAGCTCTGCTGTTCCCTCAAATCCTTCTATTCCTAGAAAGAGAAAGGACGAGGGACCAGAAGTTCTGAGGGGTGATGAGTCTCCTCAAGTTGGAGCCGACTGACTTGTCTGAGTCTGAATTCTTCCCAGTTTGGGAGCTGGTCATCAAATGTCACAAGGATGTAACAGCTGGATGCCCGGGAGATAACCTTTCAGCATGCGCCATGTCTTGTGCACTCTAGGGCTCTGTGTGGGGTAGCTACCTGGAGAACACAGTTCCAGCACTCAGGATCTCAGGGAACTGGCAGAGCTTCCAGTAAAGTAGCTAGGGGGCATGGTGAATGGAGCACGCTGTGCTGGCTGGGTTTGTGGGGTCAGCGTGACACAAGTGTCATCAAGGAAGAAGTTTGAGGAAATTCCTCCATGAGACCCAGCTGTAAGGCATTTTCTCATTAGTGACCAGCAGGGGAGGGACCAGCCCACTGTGGGAGATGGTGCCTACCCTACAGTGGTACTCCTGGGTTCTATAAGAAAGCAGGCAGAGAGCACCATGGGAAACAAGCCAGTAAGCAGCACCCCTACATAGCCTCTACATCAGCTCCTGCTTCCAGATTCCTGCCCTGCTTGAGTTCCTGTCCTGACTTCCGGTGGTGATGACCTGTGATGTGGAAATGTAAGCCAAATAAACCCTTTGCTCTCCAGCATCCTTTTGGGTCATGGTATTTCGTCACAACCAATAGAAATCCTGGCTAAGACATACACACACACATACACACACACAAACACACACACACACGTCCAGGGCACAAAAGATACAGCAGAGGAAGAAATTCTTGCTGAGTGAGGGCGGGCGGCTCTGCAGCAGGGACAGGTGCTATCTGGGATGGGCATGGAGCATGAAGCAGAAAGCAATATGGGAACGGGCCTGAGCTCAAGGAACAGGAACAGTGCAAACTGAAACATGGAAGAAGGGAAGCAAGGCAGGTGTGCAGGCCTCACAGTCCTTTATTTGGATGGAATACAGCATTCAGTCGAGAAAAACTGTAGTCAAAATGGAAATATTGTATTGAGGCATGTAAACGGGGAAAGCCATGATTTTGAAAGAGAGACGCAGGTCATACTGAAGGCCATCTGTGAATGAGGTTGTGGTATGCCTTAGGAAGAAATGTGGCTACCTGGTCTGGAGTGGGGGCTCGTCTGGGGCTGGGCAGAAATCAGGTCAATGGTTACAGTTAGAAAACAGAGGACATGTTGGAAGAGAATGAGATGAGTGTAAGCCCTCTTCTCTCAGAGTTTGTATGTTTACAGACTCACTTCCTAGTGCAACAATTGTGTAAAATTCCAGGTGAATAAAAGGATTTAATAGAAAAAAAAATTAAACATTACATAAATACTTTTGTCTTGTACGGCACACTTGGCTGCACTTCAGCCTACATAAAGGAATAGTCAAAAGGAAATATGTATGAACCCTACCCAAGCAAAGGGCAGAAAACCCAACAAAATGGAAAGAATTTCAGTCAGCAAATGCAAACACCTATCTGGCATACAGCCTGAGTAACTAACAGCCCGAGGAACTAAAAGGAAAAAAATGCAATAATACAGTCTGAATGGCTTGAGATAGTTAGAGATCCATGCTGGATTTATCCCTGTGACATCCAATAAAAAATAAAATGAATTACAGAGTATGGGAGCCAACGGATGAAGAAATGCTAGTTAACTAGGTGGTTGCCTTGTGACACCTTAAACAGAAAAAAAAAGATATTGGATAGTGAAGTCATGTAGAAATATCTTAAGGGGAGAGCCTGAGTACTACCAGAGAGCTTCTAGATTAATCAAAGGGCTCAAAGGAAAGTAAGTACAGGGCAGGTAAAGTGAGTGACACCTCTCTCACACCCTGTGATGCCTGGTCACAGTATGGTGCTGTCACAGTGCTAAAGATTACACTGTCTCAGTGGGTGAGGGTGATGTCAGGTACAATAAATGATGGGAAATAAGGTTGGGAGCCATGATATGTTTGGTCAGCAATGCTACATGGGCTCTTTCCTTTCCTCTTCCCACCTCCAGGAGAACCAAGAAGAAACTACCGTTCTGCAAAAACATGTGCCCGGGATGCTGTGCTATACTCCTGCTCTCCTCTGGAGCTTGGGTGTAGACAAGGCAAGGAAGGTAGTCTATCTCCCGGGATGCTGTGCTATACTCCTGCTCTCCTCTGGAGCTTGGGTGTAGACAAGGAAAGGAAGGTAGTCTATGTCCAGCAATGGGCTCCAGTTCTGTGCTCTCCATCACTGTCTATCAACTAAAACCCATCCCTACTCTCGAGCCCTGAAGAGTCTCAAGCTTCTGGGCACTCCACTTTGCTCCTTCCTTCCCTCCGAAAGGGCTTTCTGCTTGTTCTAATGAGATGTACAGCTTTTAAAGAAAAGGAAGGGTACTCGCAAGTAGATTAGCTCTGCATGTCTATGGACTGTTTTCATGGAACTGTCCCAAGGTTCTCACTCTGAGTGACAGCTGGCACAGAGTACATACACTCAGGCCAAGACTTTCCCTGCCCAGCTAATCCGTCCCACCCCCTGTACAAACTAACTTTTCAATTCAAGTGTACTGAATGTTCTTTGCTCTCTCTGCCCCTTCCTTCTCCACCCCATGATGTTTTATGGAGAGAGAGAGAGAGAGAGAGAGAGAGAGAGAGAGAGAGAGAGAGAGAGAGAGAGAGAGCAGAAGAAGAAGAAGAAGGAGGAGGAGGAGGAGGAGGAGGAGGAAGAGGAGGAGAAGGAGGAGGGAGGGAGGGAGGGAGGGAGGGAGGCAGGGAGGGAGGGAGAGAGAGAGAGAGAGAGAGAGAGAGAGAGAGAGAGAGAGAGAGAGAGAGAAAGAGAGAGAGAGAGAGAGAACAGAAAAGCAGAGCCCTACAAACAATGAGAGCTACTTTCTTTATGGACACTGGAGAACTTTGGCATGGTAGCAAAAAGAAGGTAAGGAGGGTCTGGAAATGCCAGCAAGAAAATACCCCTAAGCAATCAGAACTTCTGTGACACTTGTGTGCCTTACATTTACAAGCACCCTGAAGAGGTAAAACAAGGTAAAACAAAGAACCGAGCCACCTGGAGCCAGTCACTACTACCTTGCCATCTAGGGGCACAGGAAGACCCCCTAGGCTCAACCATGCCTATTCACAAGCATCCCTTGAAGACCTACTAAGTGCAAGGTGTTGGGCAGAGAAAGAGAATGGAAAGGTAGAGAAAACATTGCTCTAGGGTTTTAAAAACGTACCTTTGCATTCCATATTCTTCAAGAATATGTGTTCAAGGTGGCAAAATTATCTTAAGTGTGAAAAAATCACACACACACACACACACACACACACACACACACACCCCACACACACATCTTGGTATAATGGTAATTGCTGCTGTGAAGCAGAGACTGGAATACAGGAAGAGAAGGCAGGTGTTCGTGGTGGCACTTCTTCAAATGGAAACAGGTAACTGTCATGTGCTCTAGCTCACATTCGTTTAAACATAATCCAGAGACCTGAATAAATCATAACATTTTAGTGGGCAACACTAGTGTGGAGCTGGGCTCAGCTCTGTTGTATGGTGGCAGAAGCTGATGGTAGAAATGCAGAGCCCTAACCAACTCTCAAGGTACAGGCTAGCCCCTTAAGGGGCTGCAGCTTTGGGTTGGGCAGCATGGAGACAGTGGTATACTCTGTAGACCCTCCAAGCATCTCTCTTTATGAACTCTCTTCTATGCTTATGTCTGGGATGCCTCACGGCTACTGCTGCTCAGGAAGAAAAGCATTGGATGTCAGGCTGTAAACCAGTATCAGGTTCTGGCGTAGCACCCACAGCTCAAGATTGGTCGGGCCTGCTCCTAGTCTTCAGCAGAAATCAGATCTTCCTGGAAGGGACCTGTGGAGCTGCTTATCTTAGTAGCTGAAGTGAGCATAAGAAACCAGACTCAGGACTATCTGGTTTCCATGAACAATGTCACCACTGCACCAGCCAAGGGAACACCCCTCCACTTGAACAGCCACAAGTTCCACTGTTGGAAAAGGACTCAGCATACGGAACTGTTAAATAAGACTGGCTAATGCTCCCGGGGGGGTCAACTAATGATGTGGCAGCAATCCAAACACCTAACATACAAACTGCGACAAGCTGCCCAGGCACATACATATGCATGCGTAGCATCAATGGGAAAAATAAGGGTGCTATTTTTTAGATCTGTAAAATAAAACTAAAACCTGCTTTGTTAGTAGGGATGATGTTAAAGCTTTAATTGTCTTGGAACATTAGAAAAGAGGCTTATTCTTACTAGATAATCTGAGTAATGTACATAGAAAATTATGCTCAGCAAAAGGTAGGTGGGGTGTGTGGACCTACATTGCTCCCGAGTTCGTAATCTTTAGAGCCTCCACCCCAACCCATTTTCTATTTAAGCAGACTGGTGATATAGTCCTTTTTACACACATCACATTCAACCCAGGGCAAAACAGATGGAAGACAGAGAATATGCCAGAGAGAAAAAGCAGAAACGAAAACGACAAAATGAAAATAGAGTTGCAAAGTACAATCTAGGTCAGCTCTTCATGTGCTTTAAAAAAAAAAGCACCAGCAGGCTCCGTGCATATGTGCATTTCTATTTTCATTCCATTTATTTATTTATTTACTTTTTAATTCAATGTCATACAGAATTAGCGCAAAAGAAAATCTACCAGCATGGGGCCTGTTTCTATACATACTAATCTGTCATTTCCTGTCCCCTTCTCCCTCACCATCCCCTGACCAGTCAACCTACTGCAATGGTTCCTTCTTTAAAGTACTTTATCCACTCCACTAACCATGAATGGAAAAATTTCAGAAAGTGAGATGAAGAGACTCGAGCCCGGATGTTAATTGTTACATATTCAATTCGTTGCACTAATATGAACTAGAACTGTGCCGTGGCTTAGCTTCGTTCCCCACCCCTCCGCTCTGTAAAAGCTTCAAAAGCCGCTGGGACCAGCAACACAGCTAAATGGACAGCGTTCCGTTATGCATGTGTAACTATCTAACAAAATACAAAGCGACATCTTTGAAGTGGACAGAAAGCCAAAATGGTTCACTTTGGGATAGTCACCTTCTCTGGTACACTGAAACTCACGACTCCCTTCAAGATGCCGAGTGCATGTAGATTCTTAGAACAGTTGATAGGCTGAAAAACTGTTCCAGCTGCTATCTAAATCCGCTCTTGACTGCTCTGTGCTGTCACACTGATGATGAATACTCTTACAGGAACCTTACACAATGCCACTAATATTTAGGGGATGCCACATGGTATCATTTTTGAAAAGAACCTTAGTTGATTGACAATGTTTTTATCTGCCCATTTTAGGTAAAGACAATGACATTTTGAAGTCAAATTAAAACACACACACACATACTACATACCATATACAGTACACACACATACACACACATACATACTACATACCATACACACAGTATGCACACACACATACATACTACATACCATACACACAGTACACATACACACATACATACAACATACCATATACACAGTACACACACACATACATAAAACATACCATACACACAGTGTACACACACACATACATACGACATACTATACACACAGTACACACACACACACACATACTACATACCATACACACAGTACACACACACACATACATACAACATACCATACACACAGTACACACACACATATACATACAACATACCATACACACAGTACACACACACACACATACATACAACATACCATACACACAGTACACACAGACACACATACCATACACATACATGCACACAGATGTACACACACACTCAAACTCACAGACATACCATATAGACACCATACACACCATCACATATCACATACTCACACCTTCACACACTACATGCACATACCCCCCACACACCTTATTTTCAAAAATCAAAAAAGAAAGAAAAATCCATTAGATACAGATGTACAGATTTCTGTTTCAACTGATGAAAATGGTGTTTATAAAATAAAATACACAATATTTGACCTAAAGCTTGACCCATGTGACAGGTTGGGAACATAATAGTCACCAGTACATTCCTGCTCTCAAGAGTAGGATGGTCTGCCATTTGGGCCAACAACCACTGTATGACTGACTGCTGGAAAACATGATACCAAATAGTATGTCCTCTGCTCAAGTGGCCATGAATAATGAGAAACAAAATAACTTTGTAATCTAGCACAATGTTCAGTTCTCTCTCTCTCTCTCTCTCTCTCTCTCTCTCTCTCTCTCTCTCTCTCTTTTACTCAATATCAGCATTGTATACTTCATGGCCCATTTTTGTTTTTGATTTGAAGGCATATGCCACATGCCTATTGAAGACATTTTAAAAATCTTAATTTTTAAGCTTTAATACTAGAGTCAGAGTAACATGTATATAGAAATTCTAATGTTTCTGCTAATAATTTTAACACCACAGGCATTAATCATTTGCCTTGCAGATGAAAGGCACGTTAAGATGACTCCCATGTTTTACAACAGTGAGAACTCAACCTTTACACTGTTGGAATGTACAGTAAAGAGCAACTCAGACAACACAAATAAAAAAAATCTATACTCCAACCCACGAAGAGTTTCTGAATTTCTACTGGGTACCATGGAAGAAAAGTAGATTAAAGTAGGTCACACAGGCGTGCCCTGAATATTTTTCATAGATAAACAGCAGACATGGGCATCTTTCACTAATCACAGAAGCTGACTCTCTCTCTCTCTTGATAATAAATGCATCACATCTCAGCCTACACAGAGGCCCACAGCAAACTGTGGGAGGTGCCAATTAGCGTTAATTGTAGTCATGCCTGCCTATTCCCATAGCTCAGACACTCCTAATGTCATGCAGACTATTTCCAAATGCACCATGCAATGCTCAGAGTAAAGAGAACGTGTTCAAATATAATCATCCAGAGTCATTTTGAACTTAAGTTTTTGGCATTGATTCACATACACAAAGTCACCAAAAGATGAAGTCATTGAAACATTTCCCATTTAGGCCATTAATGCCACATGTAGGTATTAAAGAAAAAAAAAACTTTAGTTATTGACACTGCATTCAGAATACCTAAATGGCAGAGTTCAAATTTGTTATTATATATTTTTATCCTATTACAATTAACTTCACACACACACACACACACACACACACACACACACAGAGCATATCCACTGTGATTCAATATAACCATTTACTTACTGTGACTAACAGTACTTACTAAGAAAGTAGGCTCCATAGACTTTCATGGCAAACACTGCCTCTGAAAGCAGCCTTCCGCCACAGGCTGGGGTATGTCTTTTGCAGAAATAGAGTATGTGCAGCTCATCTCTCAGTAGAGTACAATCTCAGAGTGGGGTATCCATGGAGACGGAGCCTCCTACATGTGTAGGGCAAGGAAGTTACTCTGCTGGGCACCATAGCAACAGGAGGCAGAGGGAGAAGTGGCCTATCAGGGAAGAGCACTGAGCCTTCTCCCTGGTGACTGCAGCATTTCAAATGAAAGCGTCGCCCTTGTGAATGGACACAAAGCATTTGCAGAAATACCAAATTGTCAAATGGAACCAAACGCTTGCACAACCGGCATAGCTAATCTCTGGTAACACTAGCACAAAGCAAGCAACTGTATTCCACACTGTGATTACAATGCCCAAGTGAATAAAGCCAGAAATGACACCAAACACATACGGTGCTTTAAATCCGATGGCAAGCATGGAACATTTTGAGGAGAAAGCTTGGGCTCTTTCTTCATGAATTGCGGCTAGTTAAGTATGCAGGTCACTTCATCCCGCTGCCAGGCAGAGAAGAGCAGGGAGCTCTGTTGTTCCGAGAAGGAGAAAATAAAATCCAGAGCTCTCTGGAACAACTGTAGGAGCGCTTTCCAAACAGGGGCTTTCTAGAAATAGACACTTCCATCAGAGTATTCCCTGAGATCAGGAAGACTCCTAACAAGACACTACGGATAACAGAAACCCAAAGGGAGGGGAGTATTCAAATGCCTGCAAGTTGTAATTTGTAAACTTCTCTTGTTTTCTGGATTGCAATGGAAGTGCTTACCTACTGAGCAAAGACGGTTTGTCAGGCAAGGGTTTCCACTGTCGCATAGCATTCTGTCTGACGCTGACATTGACAATTGCAAAGATGGAGGCTGTATACTTGCCTGCCAGAGTCACGTGGGGCTTAGGCGCTGTATTTTCTCTGCCACATGCCTCCCATCATTTATGAACCCCGTAGCACCAAGGAAAAGCTAAGTATTCATTATCATAACTGGGGAAAAGAGAACATTTTTTGACGTTATCATCTCCCTTCTGCTGGCCCTCTCTGACCTGCTCAAGGGTGACCTGGATCACCTACTTCAACATCTAAATATAGAGTACCTCCTTTCACAATTATCTCTCAAAGAAGCAGGACTCTTTGTATACTGAGCCTTCCCCAAGCCTCTTATTGCAGATCCTCATAATTACTTTCTTTGAACAGAAAGTGCCATTTGAAAACCACATGTCAGTCTGAAATGGTTCATGTCTGTGCTGGCTCAGGCCAATCTCAGAGCTCATCTGATGGGGTTTCTTCAAATAACATGAGAGTCTTGGGTGTTAAATATTTAAAAACCCACTTCCTTTTGCTTGGCTGTTGAGGTTATAATGTAATCACATCATTTTTCTTCCTCTTTCCAGATCCTCCCATAGCTCTCTTTGTTCTCTTTCAAATCCATGGCTTCTTTTCCATTAATTATCGCTGTTGTTTTTGTTGTAGTGGTGGTGTTGTGTATGTGAGTGAGTGTGCATGTGTGTGTGTTCACACATATTTCTAAGTATAACCTGTTTGGTCTGTCTAATATTACTTTTTTGTATGCTTTTGGAGATGACGGTCTGGTTTTGAATGGCCAGTTTGTATGCACTTTCCTAGGAAAGATGATCTATCTCTTTTCAGTATTCCTTAGTTACCTATAGTCCCTCATGTAGGGTTGAAGCTCTGGGGTCTTTCACCATCTACTTTGGCATGCTATTGCTGTCCCTGTTCAGCTCATGCTTAGGTGAGAAGGTCATTTTCTAATTATTCCTAAGGAATGATATCCCACTCATTTTAAGGATCAGTTGTAAGCAAGGCAGCAAGTGATTTGGTGTTGGGACCATGCAACCCTACACCTCTTGCTGTGCTATCTCAGGCATTGAATAGCTCTTGGTAGTGAAGGAATACTCAGATACCTACAGGATAAGAGAAAAGCCAGCTGTCCTTCTGCTATTCAGGGACACTATGACAACTTATTGACTATTTACTAATGCCATATCTATAGTCCCTTCTACAGTCCCTTCTTCTATGGTAACAGGTGCCCATGTGACTAAATAGTCCTGGGTTATAATTAGAAATGGCACATGGCCCCTCTTTATTTTATCCAAGATGACCAGGCACCTCCCATACCTCTGCCTGGTATGTCCCTTCCCTCTGCCTGGTATGTCCCATGGCAGGTAGTATGACCACTCAAGGAAGTTAAAGAGTTTAGCTTAGCTTAGCTGCCTTTCAGTCTGAATCGCCCAGACACCTAGCTGCTATTCTGCAATAGACAAAGACATATGAGTTTAATCAGTGTACTTGGGGTTAATAAAAACCTTCACCATCACAATAAGTGTAGGCTCATATAAACGACCTATGAGAGGAAGTGCAAGGCATGGATTCGAAATTGCTCTAACTTAAGAGAAATTAGGTCAAAGCAAAGATAATAATTTGACCTGAAAAAGTAAAAAGGTAGCCCAAGAGAGTAAAATAACCGAGGAAAACTCTTAAACATAAGTAGTTGGGATGGTGGGACACACAAGCACTTGTGAGTCAAAGGCAAGCACATCTTTGTGAGACCAAGATTAGCCCAAACTATGTACAAAGTCCCAGGTCAGCTAGGGCTATATAACAAGACCCTGTCTAAAAATTATATATATATATATATATATATATATATATATATATATATATATATATATATATATATATATATATATGATATGTTATATGTAAGGTCTTATATCTAAATCAATAAGACAGCATAAAAACTGACTCCATATATCCCAAACTCACTGGAGCTGGCATATCCAGTGCTGTTAAGAAAACGAGAGCCTTGAGCTAAGTCATCTATGCTGTGCTAGTCTGATTCCTCTTCATCCATCCTGCTCTTAGCCATCTGAGTTTTATACTCTGTTCAGTTACACTCCCAGGTAACTCAAGCTCCGCGAGCTACACGAGAAACCTCAAGCACATAAATCGAACATCTCTCTTGAGCCCTGACACGGCCACCCATCACTCTGACAACAGACTTCACCTACTGGACTCTTTCCTCGCTCACTATTCTGTCAGCCACTCATGCAAGACTCTGAGCTGGACAGGACAGCCACAGTGCTTAATCTCATGACATCTGCCTTTCCTAGGACACTAGCCTTGTTTTACTTCCTCACAACTGAAACTTACCTCAGTAGGCCCCTATGTTTCCTCTACATCCTCACCTTTAAGTTGGGTAACATGAGAGCACACAGCACATCCTTCTCTCCTCTTTTCTATTCACTTAATGAGAATGCTGACAGCACTTTGAAAATAGCTCAGAGATGTGCATCAAGGGAACGGTCAAGCTAGTGGATGTATAGCCAGGGTGCAAATCTAGGTCTAGCAGAAACCTCTTCTTAGTGATAAGCTGAGGACCCCTCCCTCTTTAAAGTCTCATGTAGGGTAGTCACCTCTATGAAATGCTACAAAGATCCTGCTGAACATATTATAGCCATGTTTCAGAAGCTAACCCCTGGTTGGTACCATGAAAACTATTTACTGTTGACTATTAGTAATGCCCTGATTCAGGTCATGTGGTAGAATAATTTTACTACCTGATTTTCCCAAGGTAACAAACTGTGTTGCTAAACACATAAATTTTTGTAAACCACTGTACTAGCATAACTGAACACTACACAACAAATGCACTTGTGAAGAAAAACAATAGACTGAGGTCACTGGTACCTCTATCCAAGCCCACAGTACCTTCACAAGGAGCCTCTAACTACCCTCTCTCTGGATTTTGGGTAATGTGACCTGTGATGACTAGTTTTCGCTGTCAACATGACTACGTCTGGGATTAACTGAAACCCAAGCAGCTAGGCACACCTGTGAGGGGCTTTTCTTTGTTGGGTTGAGATGGAACATCTATCCTAAGCCTGGATCATTATCGGTCAGATCCATACTCACTCTGGGCCACCATAACAGTAGAAGGAAGCCTTTTCTTTTTGTCTGCTTAGCCTCACCCTCACTGTCAAGTGCATCAATCGTGAGCCATTCCTTTACTTGTGTTAAAACCTACCGTTTAAAGATTCCAACCTCGGCGGAAAACTGGCAGCTCTCTAGGACTTCCTTGGGATTCCAGCACCAGACCAGGGCTACTGAGACATCTAGTCTTGTGCATAGAACAAGTACTAGATTATTGGCTTTTGCATCAGGACAGCTATTGTTGGGCTACTCAGATTAGAGCCTGTAAGCCACTATAATATATATATATATATATATACATACACATGTATATATATGTATATATACACACACATGTATATATATATGTATATATACACACACACATATATACATATATATACATGTACGTAAACACACACACGTATATGTAAATTAGTGCATTGCATCAGGGTATTTCTTTAGAGAATTTTGACTGATAACACACTCCTCCGCTCTTGTTACCACAGGATGCGGGACTGGCTCCAAACCATTATAACTATGTATTTTTTACCAAGCAGGCAAGAACTGGAAATCCTTAAGTATTTCTATTCTTCTGCAGACACACTCTTCAATAACTGTTTCTCCACTTATTGGTGGAAATACAAAGCCCAACCTAACACACACACATACATGATTATAGCTCTTGGTTTACAAGTATGCATATGAAAGATGTTTCCAAGTTTATGTCTGTCACGCTGAGGACTGAAAAATAAGCTCAGTGGTGGGTGTAGACGGCTGTGGCTTCCTCCAAGTATGAGAGACCTGCGTGGTTTCTTCGATGCATTAGAGTATGTAGTGAGCATCTGGCAGACCCCAACTCAGTGACTGCGAACATTGGCCATGCAATAAATCCCAGGAGACTGGGTTTGGACAGCAGTTGTCTTCTAGAGGAGGATTATGATTCATTAATTCTTAGGGGTAGCCCATTAAGGTCCATTTGGCGCCATTATTTTGACTGAGTACGTCATCAAAGGCACAGATGGGAGAAAGGCGTGAGAGTAAATATGTAAACCAGCCGCAGAGATAAACACTTAAGTGTGCTCATTACATCCATGTTTGATGCTGCTGTTTAGGCCCTGCTGGGATTTTATGAAATGATCTACAACAAAGCATTATCTGCTGTATTCTGTGTGAACATTTTATCTCAGCATGAGAACTTCAGAGTCCCATTTTATAATAACTTCAAATACTCTCTTGGACAAAGTAATGATCTCCCTTTAAGAATCCTAGAAATTAGGTAGAGGTCCTGTCTAATGTTCCAGCTTTGTTTTGTTGTAATAAAATATTTGTCCAAAAGCAACTTAGGAGAAAGAAAGGCTTGTTGTGTTTTTAATTCTAGGTAACAGTCTAGCATTCAGGAAAGTAGGTCAGGAACCTGGAACAGAAGCCATGGAGGATGTGACTTACTGGCTTGCTCTCTGGCTCATGCTGAGCTGGCTTTCTTATGTATCCCAGTCCCACCAGCCTATGGATATTACCACCCAGAGTGGGCTAAGTCACCCTTCCCATATAAGTCATGAATAAAGGTAAACTCTCACAGACATTGACACATCCCAATCTGATCCAGGCAATTCTTACTCTGGGAAGAAGGTTCCCTCTTCCCAGGTGACTTTAGGTCATATTAATTTGGCAGTATAAACCAAGCAGGACATCTAGAAAATGGTAGACTGAATTACATCACCAACCATTCTCACATTCACATTTACTTCTCATTCTCTCTTTCTCTCGCTCTCCCACCAAACATGGATGTAATGAGCACACTTAAGTGTTTATCTCTGTGGCTGGATTACATGTATGTGTATATATGTATGTGTGTGTGTGCATGTGTATATATATGTATCAGATAGATGTCTTTGTATTCCTTGTATTTGATTCTCTCTCTATATATATGTATACATATATGTGTGTATAATAGTCATAGCAGCTAATTCTGTACAGAATGGCTTCACTCATAATTAAGTGAAAATAACTTAGGACCTTGGCATTTCTTTAATCTCTGTGGCTGGTTTACATCCTATCTTCTTCATTAATTATACTGGTTTGCTTCAAAACTGCTTATGTTCAACCTTCTGAAAATAACTGGTCATCAGCTAGTGATTACCTTTTACCTATATTGATATAATCAGATATAGGATATATCAGATATATCAGATAATGTAAAATAATAAGGAATTTTAGAAATGTATAAATAATATATGTTTATATATAATATACATATATATTTATATCTTATACCAATATATCTTTGTGAAATTTTCACACTGCTCCACTCTATCTAAAATTACATTTTTGGAGGCAGATCTTACAACTTCTCTAATGGTTAAAAGTAAGGGGTATAGTTACCCCATTCAAAACCCATTTATTAGCTCTGTGACCTAGGATGAGTTACTAGACATTTTTTTATTTTATTGTTCCTAACTGCAAAATATAGAATAGGAACATCAATTTTTTTGTACCAATGTTAAAATTAATTAAGCTAAGATCTTGGAATTTTGTCAGGACAGTGAGTATTTAGTAAAACTCTCAGCTTTTCTTTCCATTAGTATTATTGGCTGTAATGGTTTATATATGCTTGACCCAGGGAGTGGCACTATTAGAAGGTGTGGCCCTGTTGGAGTAGGTGTGTCACTGTGCGTGTGGGCTATAAGACCCTCATCCTAACTGCCTTGAAACCAGTCTTTCACTAGCAGCCTTCAGATGAAGATGTAGAACTCTCAGCTCTGCCTGCACCATGGCTGCCTGGATGCTGCCATGTTCCTGCCTTGATGATAGTGGACTGAACCTCTGAACCTGTAAGCCATCCCCAATTAAATGTTGTTCTTATAAGACTTGCCTTGGTCATGGTATCTGTACACAGCAGTAAAACCCTAACCAAGACACTAGTAATCAGCCATATTTCAGAATGCTGTGTAATCCCCAAAGTACATTCAACTTGACGTATTTCCCCTTATCTATTTCAATGTCAGAAACAGATTTTAGTCTGTGCTTGAGGTTATATTTTGCTGCTGCAGTCTTTTGCTTATAGCTGACAAGATGTGAGGAAATAACTCCATGCAAAAGAGTACAAAGAGTGGAAAGTTGAGCTAGTGTCCATGTAGAGCCTTCACCCATACAGACTAGTGTTTGTGGTGCTGGAAGACATTCTCAAGACCACCAAAAAAGAAATGTAAATGGCAACCCAGCTACAAATCCTCCAATCTACACTGGAGACCTGTCTGCAAGGTGAGCTGGTACAATGGTGGCACAAAGCTAAGGGAGCAACCAACCAATGTCTGATTGGCTTAATGGCCCACTCCACGAGATGGAACCCATTCCCAGCACTGCTTAGGGAAAAACCAAATACTTCTATTCTGATAAAAGAATGTGGCCGTAAAATGATTCCTAATAATATTCTGCTATATTCATAGATGATCATCTCCCTCGGCCGTCATCAGGAAAGCTCCTGCTTACAATAAATGGAACAAATACAGAGACTTACAGAGTTCAAAGAGAGAGACCTTATAATACTCAGTCCTAAATAATATCTGCTTCCCCTCCAAGCTGTAACACTAAATATTTTTATCAAACCCGCTCTGCTCAGACCCTGAAAGGATAGAAGACACCAAGGAAATAAACCCTTCTAAAGACAACTGGCCCCTAAAACATATAAACTTACAGACTGTGGCAGCATGAGCCCACACAGGTCTAAGCCACATGAGGTCTCAGCTGAGAGGAGAATTAGATAGATGCCCCAATCTCTAACCCAGAAATTATCTACAACTGGTAACTCTCACAAAGAAAAGAAATAGTTTTCTACAGCCGTCACCGGGATACAAACGACTCTTGATAGCAGGCCCCATGCCCTGCCGTAGATGACCAACACAAAATGAACTCAATGGCACGTTTGGAGGGTCTTTGTGTATATATTTTGGTTTCCAGTTGGTTTTGCTTTTTTTTTTAATTGAATTTCTGTGTGTGCAAATGTGTGTGTGCCTCTTCATCTATTTTTGTTTTTTGCACATTTTCTTTAACTGGTTTTCTTCTGTTTTCCTTGTTCATTTTGTACTGTTCTAGTTCGCTTTTATTTCTTTATTTTATTGTTTTTTTTTTTTTTTTTTTTTTTTTTTTTTTTAGATGCCTCTTTGTTTTCTAATGAGAGAAAGAAAGAGTGTGGGTCTGAATGCAAGAGCAGGTGAAGAAGATCTGGGAGCAGTTGGGAGATGGAAAACTATGTAATCATTCCTATTTTAAAAACAAACAAACAAACAAAAACAAACACAACACAACCAGATGGCAGTTATAAACCCAAGGTGGTGGCTGATGCTTGGAGTCTTGGCACTTGGGAGGCTGAGGCAAAAAGAATGCAGTGAGTTCAAGACCCACCTACATACTAAAAAGGAATTCCAATTCCAAAGAGGCAACAGGAAGAGCTGCACCTAGAACTGCACTTGGGCTTGCACCTGGAATTGCACCTGGAGCTACAGCTGGAGCTACACCTGGAGCTACACCTGGAGCTACACCTGGAGCTACACCTGGAGCTACACCTGGAGATGTACCTGGTATGCTAACTTTCAGGTCTGGGCTGGTGCTCTGGCAGCAGAGGTTGTAAGAATGGATTCTGGTAAGTAGCCAAATAGTAATTTCACTTCACTGAACTAATCCTGAAGTAGAAACAATAAGAAACACACTGTGTAAAGAAAGAGTGATCACTAACCTAGTTGGTACTTTTTTCGGGTTTTCTAGCAAATGCCTCTTGGATGTGGGAAATCTCTTTCTTTCTTTCTTTCTTTCTTTCTTTCTTTCTTTCTTTCTTTTTTTTTTTTTTTCTTCTAGAAGTAACCAATCCTGGGCCATTGTTTTGAGGTTATTATAGTTCAGCCAACCAAGTCTCTAATTTCAGTAGCTGGTGATATCTGATGCCTGGGCTAAGGAGATACAGCGGCATCTTTCAAATGCAGATTTCAACATTTCAGCTTCTGGGTAGATGTCTTGGCCCTGACCACTCTTAACCCTTCAGTGGCCTCTAGTGGTTTTTCCTCTTATTATTCCTGTTTGTTTAAATTGTGTAATTTTGCCCACTCCCCATCTTCTAATCAATCTGTGCACAAAGATTCTAGTACTTCAATTTGTAAAATAGTGACAGTGGAATTCTTCCTCTTGGGGTTAAGATATTCTCCAAGTAATGAATCAGCAACCACAAGGGGCTCTGCAATATTTGAATGGACTTGAAGCAAACCAAGTAGGACTTTTACTTCTGGGTAAAATGGTTTAAAATCCTGACCGCACGCTACAACAGGTATAGGGTATGTGTGGGTGGATGAGAGGGGGTAGTGAGTGTAACCACCTGATTCTTTAGAAAGCCACCTGGGAAGAAGGCATCCACTCCTTTCTTTTTGGTTTGTCATTACATTTATCATCCTGTGCTCTGCCTTGAATTACAAACTCCCTCAAAATGGGGTCACACATGATTATCACCTTCATATTCCCTTCCCTCTGAACTCCTTTTACAAAGAACACAATCCTTTTCCCACCGAAGCCTTGACTGGACACTTAGCTCATGATGGACACAGACGCATCCTCCAGTGGTTTTCGGAACAGGCATGAAAGAAAGACCAGAAAGTAAGATTCATCATTTGACGGTACCCTGGGAATGCTTTGCTTCATTCTTTGATGCAACTTTTAGTTAAATCTGCATGGTTAGTAAACAATAGAAGCCAAAATGACAGATGGCCTCTCGGAAGTTTCCAGAAGGGTTTTCCTGCCGAGGGCACCTCAGGGCTCTGTTGGCAAAGAGCAGGTTTGTTTGCTTCCTTATTCACCTTTCCAAGCCCATCCTGATCCCCTGGCAGGTTCTCTGCCCGGGTCACATCACAATCCCAGTGACCATTATTCGTTCCTTATGTTACTGACCTCAGACCATTTCAGGGACTACTTTTTGAGGTAGGAACAGCAATGTTCCCAAATCTAGAGCAATGGGCCTAAAATTAGATGGGCTTTGGTTACTTAATTTTAAAGAGTCCCCGACCCCCACCGTGATAGCCACTAATTGCTTGCTATTTTTGTAATCTGGTATTGGTTTTAATGAGTTGCCTCTTTAAAAAAGTAGAACATACATCTAGAGCTGAAAGTCAGCTTTGGCTAAGGGTCTTAGGGGGCTGTGGATAACAGACAGCTTTATTTTAACCCGAGAGCAGGACCTCCCGAGCTTTAACAACCCATGTCTCTGCATTTTATTCATTGTAAGAGTTATCCAAGGGCCTTGCTTCCTGGATTTCCTCTCTTTATATTTATGAGACGGATGGGCTTACTCAGCCCAAAGGTCAGAGACAACGCAGGCCATTTTTCTAGTACAAGGAATTTACTGTACAGAGTTGGGCTCCATCTAAAAGCAGCAGGGGCTCTCACAGTGATGTTCAAGACTGTAGTTGGCTGAGAAAATACAAGTTAAAAAGATCAAGAAAAGATTTGTGCCTATGAGCAAGGAAATCAGAAGTTTTGTCTCCAGCGATACCTTTGCTCAAAGGTCATTAAATCAGGATTCACACATCTTAATAAACCAGATCAAACAAACATACATACAAAAACAAACCTTTTCTATGATGGTTACATACTTTACTTAATTACTAGCAACTATTGCATTAAATTTTACATGCTACATTCTTTAGAAAGGTTCCTGGGTGCAAGTCATTTCTGATTTGATAGGCAGGGTTCAGATAAAAATTTCTCTTACTACACTACGTCTCCTTGAATGAACAACAAACCAATTCATTATCCAATACCAAATGGTTATCCCTGAAAACATATATACATATAATATTATACAGACTAAGCAGATATATTTAGATGTATGTATATAGACACATATATGTATATAAAAACAGTTAATGAAATAAAAAGCCATTAATTTGAAAAGGAGCAAAGAGACATATAAGAGAGGGTTTGGGACAAGGAAAGGAAAACAGAAATTTAACTATATTGTAATCTCATATTTAATTACATATAATTAATTATACATATATACATGTATTTAATTATATGTAATCTCATATAATTATATTAATCTCAAGAAACAAAAGAAATACATTTTAAAATATGAATAGTAAGGGTACTTACCTGGCTTTATGATGCCTCCCTTGGATTCTTTTTTATAACGAGCCGACTGAATACCCCCTTCACCGGCCATCCCAATTCTGCATTTCTTCCTGGGATAGTCTTCATTGCTTCCAGGGCAAAATCCAACGGGACTGTGTCCTGTGTCTGAGGGAGTCTTCACAGGGGATACTGACTGGCTGCTGGGACAACCTGTGTCATCTAGGAGACAGAAGTCCATGAGTTCTGAGTCATGGCACAGGGACGCCAGCTATGCAGATTTCACACGCTCATGAATGAGTCGCTTGTAGGACCCAAATACACTAGGCATGACTCTCCTATTAGAAGCCTTCTTTTTTTTTTTTTGTTTTTTTTTTGTTTTTTTGTTTTTGTTTTGTTTTGTTTTGTTTTGTTTTCCCAGACTCACATTTGCAAATAAAATATTATCTTAAGGAAACACTTTAAAGATATACCACCTTAGAGTTTTCTGTGACAAAACACCATGACCAATGAGAAAGTTGGGAGGAAAGGGTTTAGTTGGATTACACTTCCATATTGCTTTTCGTTATTGAAGGAAATTAGGACAGGAACTCAAACAGTTCAAGGTCCTAGAGGCAGAAGCAGATGCAGGAGCCATGGAAGGGTGCTGCTTACTGGCTTGCTCAGTCTGTTTTCTTTCTCTTTCTTTCTTTCTTTCTTTCTTTCTTTCTTTCTTTCTTTCTTTCTTCCTCCTTCCTTCCTTCCTTCCTTCCTTCCTTTCTTTCTTTTCTTTCTCTCTCTTTCTTTCTTTCTTCCTTCATTTCTTCCTTCTTCCTTTCCTTCCTTCCTCCCTGCTCCCTCTCTCCTCCCTCCCTCCTTTCCTTCTTTCCTTCTTTCCTTTCTTTCTTTCTTTCTCTTCGTTTTTAATTAAATTTTAATTGGGTATTCTCTGCATTTACATTTCAAATATTAACCCCTTTCCCCCCACTCCCTCCCTCCCTCCCACTCCCCTTGTTTCCATGAAGGTGCTCCCTCTCCCAACCATCCTCTCTACCTCAGTGCCTTGGCGTTCCCCCACACTGGGAAAACACACATCCACTGGACCAAAGGCCTCTTCTCCCATTGATGCCAGACAATGCTATCTTCTGCTACATATGCAACTAGAGCCATGGGTCTCTCCATGTGTGCTCACTGGTTGGTGTTTTAGTCTCTGGGAGTTCTGGAGAGTTTGGTTGACTGATAATGTTCTTCCCATGGGGTTTCAGCTCCTTCAGTTCTTTCTCTAGCTCTTTCATTGGGGTCCCTGTGTTCAGTCTGATGGTTAGCTGCAAGCATCCTCAACTGTATCTGTATGACTCTGGCAGAGCCTCTGAGGAGGTATCCATATCTAGTTCCTGCCACTAAGCACTTTTTGTCAGCCTGCTTTTCTATCAGCCAGGGATGGCACCACCCACAATGCACTGATCACTAATTGAGAAAATGCTTCACAGCTGGATCTCATGGAAGCATTTTCTCAACAGAGGCCTTTTCCTCCCCAATTGCACTAGCTTGTATGAAGTTGACACAAAACCAGCCAGTCATATACATTATAATCCTTTACATCATAAAGATTTCTGTCACATACATTATTTTATTCAAGGCATATGTCTACTTGAATATTTTATATGGTATAATCTTGGTTCATATTTGTCCACAGACTTTAGTTTTGAGTTCTGTTTGTCTGTTTTTGTGGTTGAGACAAAGTCTCACTAGGTTTCCCTGGATGTCCTGGAACACATGGAAATCCATCTTCCCCTGTCTCCTAAACACTGTGACTAAACACGTGTGACGCTGTGTCTTGCTGACCGCAGGCGCTTGAATGGGGTAAATAATTTAACATTCAGAAGAAAAACTCAAGGCAATTAGCATGCACTTTTCTGAACTGTGTTGGGAAAATAAAATTACGTAAATATTACTGACATTGCCTAAGCTTTATGATCACATGGCCCATCGTCTGGTTAGTAGAATTTCCAGTGAGCGTCTTTTAGAAGTTCAAAGAAGCAGAAAGATGTTATCTTATAAGCACATATACCCAGCTAAAATAGTCCAAACAGATCCACTCCTACCTGTAGTAAACGGGACAAATAAATACTAAGTTTCTTTATAGCTAAATATAACTAAGGTGGTTCATTGTATTGAGCCAATGTGTACGTTACATGGTGATTCCTGAAGAGGCCTACCGTGCAACAGAAATCCCATTGTTTTCTCTTATAAATGTTTTTTGTATTTATTAAAGTATTTAGGATGTCTGATTCATTCACTTAGGCTCTGAGAATTGCACAAGAATTTAGGGCCAAATGGATGTTAATTTAACATATATATACTCAGCCAAATAGTAGATTTTTTTTTATTACTGGACCCTTTTTTACAAAGTATTGATTTCAAAATTGCTTTGCCAATTTAGCAAAAGATTGTAAATTGATGGACACCACTAATAATTGTAGAACTGTTGAGTTTTTATGAGAATTAAAGTACCCAGAGTGATGGGCCATCTACCATAGGCTATCCTGGGTTTCCATAGCTGAACTTAGTACAGAACAGAAGTTGGGCTAAATTAAATCCAAGAACTGCATGAACCATGCCTAGGCTTTCTCTAAAAAGGGGTTGCCATTGCTTCATTTCTGCTTTCTACTTCATTTTTATTATGAAATACCCTAGTTCCTGGAATAAAATTAACTTGGCACTGCAAGACAATGTATTATTTACTGCTTTTTATTGTTTGAACTTTTGGACACCAAAGTTTACTTTTCATGGGAATCTCCACTGTTTGTTTCTAGCAGTGAACAGTAGTTAGCGCACTGTGTGTGCAAATGTGCTACAACCTTCCTTAGTTGCTACTGACTTTTGGTCCTGTGTTCCAGAGGTGAGCCCCTTTCTGGGCTATGACTGTCCCATCGAGTCCCACCCATGCCTTCTTCCCTCCCCCATCTGCATGACCTTGTTTCAGAGCTCCTCTCAGGGTGCAAATCTGCTTACTGGGTCAGACTCCAACAATTAAAACATCTATCTGTACATTGCCCAAGAGAAACTTTTCTCACTCCAGTGCAGATAAACTCTAAATGAATGTAGTCCAAGCACTCAAAATTGCCTACTGCCTTTGCAATGATTTATTTGTGAATCAGACCCACCAATTTCTTCTAAAAAAGTTACTGTATCCAGATAAATAAAAAACTATGCCTTAGAATGTCTTTTTAATTTTTTTCTTGAAAGTACACAGAATCAATGAGATAAAATTAAGTTGTTTTTTTTTAGTTGAAAAATGAGTGTCTAGAAAAGCCTTTGAAATTATGTTTTAAATGAATAGGAAACAAACATGTTTTGCTTGGTTCTATGACATTCTTCTGGAGTAAAAAAAAGTGTATAGCAGAGCATCATTTTTAATACTTGTGACTTCACCAGCTGCTGGGATTAAGTGCTATCTGTGATCTAGGTAAAATTTAGGATTTGGCACTTGGGGCACTATGGGAGATGCAGTAACAATTTTTTTCACCTGGAGTTTGCATTTACAGCCTTTACAGCCTAACTCCAGGAGAAGGGATGGAGAAGATAAATATATAAGTCAATCTTGGACTCTGGGTACCTCCTAAAAACATTTTATCACTATCTACCATGGTTGGGAAAACAACAGCCATAGGAGATAGGGGTTTTCCTAACAAGTATGTATCAAATTTTGGCACTGGAGGGGCTCATTATTTGGGCTACTCTGCAACCTGATTCACTTTCCAAAAAAGCCAAAGGGAATTTGTGTATATCACCACATCTGCATATGTTGTCTCAATGAGAAGTAAATGCAAACACACATGTAAAAGATCAATAAGTTCTCACAGTGGCCTGCACTATCTGCCTGATTTTTCTAGTGGAACCCGCACTTACTAAGGAATGTAACCCTGAGAGAACAGATCTAACACTTTTGTTACGGTCGGGATAGACTGAGAACTTCTCGTGCCAAAGAATCACCTGGTTACCAATGTTACCTGAGGGATTTCCTTTGTGCAGCCCTGAAGGAAAGATCATCCTGTCAAGCCATGTTGGGGCGATTTGTCTGCTCTTACCAGTTTGGGAGAAGGTTATACTTTCAAAATTCTGTACAAAATACTCTCAGTTGTCAATTACAGCCATATTCTAAGAACAGCAAAGCCAAGCTGCTGACCTTTGGGTTTATATTCAATCCTACAGTTGTGACCTGACATTAAGATCCAGTATACATTAAAGAGATATATACTTATCGGGGGCTAGAGAGGTGGCTCAATGGTTAAGAACACTTGCTGCTCTTGGAAAGGACCTAGGTTCTATTCCTAGCACCTACACAACAATTCATAGTACTCTGTAGCTCTAGTTCTAGGAGATCTGATGCCTTCTTCCGATCTCTGTGGGTACCAGGCATACACGGTACATATGTGTATATACTATATATATGTAGGTACACATAAAAATAAATCTTTAATAAGACATTAGTTACTAGGTCTACTATACTTATTAAATGGGAGTGAGCCTTCTCTTTCCCACTGCTACTGACAGCTAAACTTGCCTGCATAATCAATAAAGTGACAATCATGTATTTATAACTGGAATGTTTATTGCTTTCATTAATATGAAGAAATTATTAATGGTAAAAACTTCTAAATAACAGAAACGAGGGGAGTATTTCTGAGCAGGAAACTGAAGAAATCCTTACACATGCATGCACATGTTAATGTACACATAAAAGTTTTGATTGTGTAAAATTATTCAGAATGCCAGTCATAGATCAAGTGAGGCTTCAGAAGAGGCTGTGGACGATTGTTGGAGGGAAGGAATTGAAAACACACACTATGCAGCTGAATGTTTACATTTCTTTGATTCATAGTAGGTATACCTATTCTAGAGCACTTGATAAAAAACTATGGGCAAGAACAATTCAGAGGAGGGAAGGGTTTATTTTAGCTACCCTTCCAAGTCAGTGGGTCATGAAGGGAGTCAACAAAGGAAACCAAACAGAAGATATGGAAGAAGACTGCTTCCTGATTCACTCAGTGGCTCATGTTCAGCTGGCTGTCTTATACAACTCAGCACCGCCTGCTTAGGAATGGTATAGTTGTCTGGGGCTTCCTATGTGGATTAGCAATCAAGAAAATGTTCCCAGGCCAATATGACCCAGGTAACCTTCAGCTGACATTCAGTCTTCCCACGTAACTCTAGGTCGTGGCAGGTTGGCAATAAAAACTAACAAGCTTAGCTCCTGTATTTTAAAGAACCACTTTACACAATGCGATTCATTTAAAGGTATGGGGTAATTTCCATCGGGGGTCTATGATTTGAATTCCTACTAGATAGGTCCAGGATGGCCACTGTTAGAAACTAGGTAAAAGCAAGTCTGATTAAGAGTATACCTAAGTGATCACCAGCTACAATGAGGCGGAATAATTTAAATTTTCTGTTTAATTTATATATTAAGAAATGGGTGTACCAATCTTGGTGTCACATACCTAAAATTAGAGCACTTCACAGGCTAAGTCAGGGGCCAGGCAATGGTGGCACATGCTTTAAATCCCAGCAGTCTGGAGGTAGAGGTACAGGCAGGTGGATATCTGAGATTAAGTTGAGCCTGGTTTACATAGTGAGTTTCAGGACAGCCAGAGCTATACAGAGAGACCTTGTTTCAAAAAAAATCAAATCAAGCTAAAGCAAGCAAAAAAAAAAAAAAAAAAAAAAAAAAAAAAAAAAAAAAAGCCCTAAACAAACCAATGCCAAGGCAGGAGAACTACCAAGGTACTTCTGGAATTGTTATTGTTGTTGTTATTGTTGTTGTTGGTGGTGGTGGTGTGATTGGTCAGTTGTCTAGCATCTATCCAAATGGAATTAAGAGCAGGGGAAAAATACTGAGAGTCCCAGGAATCCGTGGAAGTTGCTGTTTATATAAGGCTGGTAACAGAGAAAGAAACACCCATAGAGTAGTTTCTGCACTGTTGATTGAGAGAAAACGTCCTTAAGGCCAGTGAAGATAGCTGGGGGGAACTGGGAGCTACAGTTAAAATTATATGGCTGCCTACCTGCATAGAAAATGTATGTTTATTTATTTTATAAAGTAATTTTAATCTCATTTTAAGTGTGCCGTGGGAATTTAAAAAATTAAAGAAATTTAGAAAATCATCTGATGATGTTAAAACTTTAATTGAACTTGACAATTCTAAGATTAGGACTCAGTACGTATGAGTGAATAAATAATAAAAAATGGTAATTGTCACCTAGCCAAAAAAAAAGAACCATTTTGCCTATTTGATTACTTAGATTAAAAACCATAACAGCAAATATGCTTTACTTGCTAGTTGTTTATAAAAAATTAATAATTATTAATAGAGAGGCTTATTACTATGCTTAACAGCTTTTCACCTGGATACTGATAGCTTAGCAAGACAGTAGCTTTGGAATATTAACAAAATAGGCCCCTTTAGCCAAGGATGGGTAAATGAAAAAAGAGTAATGAACAGAAATGAGCGATAATGATCATACAGAAAAATCTGTGCATTAATTTTCACACAGTCAGAAAGAAAATAAGCAGAGAATGATCTTCTTTATTCCTCAGAAACTCTGAAAATCTCTGGAAGGGGTGCTGTGGGAAACTGTTCATTAAGGTCTTGGAGTATGTAGCTCAGAGCTTATCTAGGATGTGCAAAGCCCTGGATTTGATCTATAGCATGGCATCAACCAGCTCTGATGGTGAAAGTCTGGGATCCTAGCATTTAGAAGTTGGAGGCAGGAGGGTCAGAAAGCTAAGGTCATACTTGCCTACACAGCAAGTCTGAGCCCAGCTTGGTCTACATGGACAGTGACTCAAACAAAAACTGTCCATTAAAAGGAAAGAATCATCAGCCATACTGACTGTAAAAAGCAAACAATATAAGCTAAATTTTCTTCAGTGGACCCGAAAATCCTTTGGGAGCTTCTTTTTCTTATTATAAAAGCATTTTGGCTAAAGGAAGTGGGCAGAATAATGGAAAATTGCTTTTATGCGACTTGTAATGAAATGATTGAGTTAGGCAATAACCTTAAGGAAAGAGGTCATAGATGACTAAAATTTACAGTAAGAACAGGCATTCCCCAAATGTACCCATTTGGAATCATTAGTACCATGCTGCCAGTCAATATGCATCATCCTTTGAGGACCCAAGGGATGCAAAGATGCTGGGGATGTGACACTTGTCTACCAAGTCCAGGGTGCCCCAAGCAAAGTCAAAGGAAAGGACTCCCTGTGAAGTATTCTTGCCACACACAAAACTGTCCCTACATCTAAGCAACATTTTAAAGCTAATGTCCATCTTCCACAATACACAGTTAAATCAGTGGTAACTTTAGCCTGCAGGACAAATGTTCTGAGTGCTTATAAAAAAATAAAGCGTTATTGGAACACTTTAACCAGGCTCATCTACATTGTGTGGGGTGGCTTACTAGCAACAATTTGAATTCTAGTTTATTAAGTTCATTATTTTTAAGTCTATTCAAAATAGATAAGATGGGTTTTTAAAGACCATTTCCATTTTATAGCTTATTTTAAGCTTCCATTTTTGTGATTATTGTTAAAATTGTTTTTGCATCTTACAGATATATTTTCAGCCAAATCTGATTAGCATGTAGAAAGTATGTCTAAACAGAATTACTGCAGTCTTTATAAACTTTGAGATAATTTATATCTCTGTACTCTAGTATCTTGCTGAATTCCTGACAATATTCTTTTGCTTATAATTTCTCACATTAATGATTACACATGACGGTTTGATATTGGTATTTCATTTGTCAGTAAAGCATCATGAATTTCATACTGTTGTAGGCTTTCTGTACACAGCCCGTGCCTCCTTCGTATCTTTTCTATTTCAGTATTCAGACTTCCTTAAAGTTTGTATTTGGCATTTAATATATATGCCATTTACGCAAAAACGCTTAAAATTCGTACATTTATCTTTGTTTTTTAAAATAAAGTTGTTCAATTAAAAAATATATATGCCATTAACTCACTATTTCAAACTTTTACCTTCATAATCTTTGGAATATTCAAATATTTCCCATTTTGCCAAGTCTCTCTAAATGTTCATTTGTGTTTTTTTTTTTTTTTTTTTCAATAATTTTTGAGACCATATTTCCCCCGTGTAACAGAGCCTGTCTGTCATGGATTTGTTTTGTAGACCAGGGTGACCCCAAACTACCAGAGATTCACCTGTCTCTCCCTCCCAAGTGCTGGGATTAAAAACTTGCAACATCACACCAAGCACCTTTCTATAATCTTTATACATGCTTAAAGTATCTTTTTATTTCTCTCTCTCTTTCTATTGGATTTTACATTTTAACTTTACATTTTAGATGTTATCCGCTTTCTAGGTTGTCCCTCTACAAACCTTCCCCCTACTTCAATGAGGGTACTCCCCCACCCAACCTCCCACCCATCCACTCCCACCTCACCAACCTGGCATTCTCCTATACTGGGGCATCAAACCTTCACAGAACCAAGAGCCTCTCCTCCCATTGATGCCAGACAATCCCCTGCTACATATGCAGCTGGAGCCATGGGTCCCTCCATGTGTGCTCTTTGGTTGGTGGTTTAGTCCATGGGAGTTTTGGGGGGATCTGGTTGATTGATATTGTTGTTTTTCCAATGTTGTTGGACACCCCTTCAGCTCTTCCAGTCCTTCCCCTAACTTCTCCGCTGGGGAAAATCAACTAAATTAAGAGCCACACTATTATCTAGATTATTATAGTTTCATTTTTCATTTTATTTAACCTATTCAGAATTCATTACAAATTTCTCTGTCAAAGTTAGATAGTAACGATTATTTTATTATATTTTTAGGAAAACAGTTATTTTAATGTTTCCAGTACTTTTACATAGAAATTTAAAAGAAGTGAATATTTTGGCAAGCTAATTTGTACTTCTAAAGTCTTACTATCACCAAAATGTTTACATGTGTGTGTGTAGATATGTAATATAAAATGTCCTGATATTTAAGAGTATGCCTAGCAACCAATGTTGCCAAACACACTTGATAGTAGTTATGATGGCCAAGCCTTCCTCACTTAAGTGTCCTAGTACCAATTATATAGAATCGTTAGAATTTTACAACATTAAAACACCAGCTCTCAGATGTAGAGATGGTAGTGCAGGCCTTTAATTCCAGCAATTGAGAGACATTAACAGCTGAATCTCTAAATCTGAGGCCAGACTGGTTTACAAATTAAGTTCCAGGGCAGCCAGGGCTACACAGGGAAAAGCTGTCTCAAAAAAAAAACAAGCAAACAAGCAAGCAAACAAACAAACAAACAAACAAAGAAACATACCAAACCAAATCAAATCAAAATAAACTAAGCCAAAGCAATAATAACAGCTCTCCAGCAGCTCCCAGAGATTATAAATAAAGCACTCTGTGAAAGCATACGAAGCACATCTCCAAACCTTCTGGCCTTTGTTTTAATATATATGATCTCAGAGCTCCTTTGCCTTGCAGAGTGTTGAACTAAATAATTCCAGAAGACACACTTAACGTCAGACAGAAGAAAACATGCTTTCTGTATCCAAATGCCTTGAGACATTCAAGTATGTTTGGATGTTGCTGCGGCTTCGGTTGCGGAAGTTGAAAGGGAATCACTGCCATTGTAAGGAGGCTTTCCTTAAAATAATATGGAGTTTGCTTTATTCTCACATGGAATCAGTTGGCTGACATCCACTCAACAATGATTGAAAACCTACCATGTGCCAGACACTGCTGATAAAATTGCTCTAAATACTGTAGTTCTGAAGGCAGTTTGATAAATGCATATAAAATATCAAAGATAAAATTCATGATTAATAGGGACCCTGTGGACTCTCACCACACAGCATATACTGAGAAACAAAGGGGAAGAAATAAAGTAGCATGCTCATGTCTACCCTATAATTCTAACAATTATAGGATATAATTATTATGTATAGGAACTGGAGCTCTGAGAAGAGAATTTTTTAGTTACAGAGATCAAGTGTTGACTTGGTGTTTGTTGTATGAAAGAAGATGTATCTTTAAAATACACCCTTTCCTTTTCTTTCCCTTTCTTTTCAAGCTTGTTCTGAAAGGAAACATCAGCAGTTTTCAAAATGTGCATATTAAAAACAGTCAAAGCAGTCACCCCATAATAAGCAGACCACAAAAATTTGAGGCAAGAAATGTTTCCACATTTCTGTGAAGGCAGTGTTCCTGCCTCAACCCATGGGGTGATTTATGCAGGAAGCATATACTTTGGCAGTGTGTTTTACTAGACCTTTATTTATTCACCCCAAATCATAAGTGTATAAGGCTCCACCGATTTTGCTTTCGAATAATACAAAGTATAATTATATTATCTTGTGTTCAGTGTTGAGAAATAATAGCGTCCTCTGCCCACCCATCCTCTCTGATAATGACTGCTAATTTTCTGGTGGGCCTGGTAGTCTATAAGATGCCATGATGCCCAGTACTCAGAGCTTTCCCTTAAAGAGTTCACACTGTGCTAGTGAGGAGGGACATTGCACAAGTAACTCGGAAACTATGTAAAGAGGGTCCTTGGGAGTATGATGTACTATTAATGAAGCACACTGAAGCATTATCTAATGGGGATGAGCCTCATTAGCTAGCTGGTCACAGAAAGATCCAAAAGAGATCATTTGAGTTGAAGATGGAAAGAAAATAAAAATGAAAAGGAAGAAAGAAAAAGAAAGTAGGGGAGGAGAATGGAAGAGAAGAGAAAAGGGAACTGGGAAAGGGGATAACATTTGAAATGTAAATACATAAAAATTCGATATGAATAAAAAAATAGTAAATGATTAAAAAAATAAAAGGAGGGAAAAACAAAATGAAACATATCAGAGAATAGATAGGTCAAAAAACTCCAAGAAAAGCAAACATGAGTGACAAAAACCCTTCTGAAATGAGGATGAACCATCTCTGTCCATGTGGCTCTAAGTAGCCATGGGTAGATATGTATACTTTCTAGGGATGGATTTTTATAGGTCAATTTATCTTATCTAGGAGGGCGGTTTATATCTTTGTCAACTGGTGGTAAGCTTATTATGTGGCTGGACTATGGATTGAGAATTTAACACATAAATCTATTTGATAAGTTAAAAAAAACAAGCAAAACAAAACAAACAAACAAAAAAAACCCCCTTCTGAGTTGATAAAAGGTATGGCCCCTCAAGAATAGTGACTGGAAGCTGATGGGGAACAAGGAATGCTACTGTGGTTTAAGGAAGGCTGAAGCCCAAGGCTGTAGGAATACTTAAGTCTCTTTCAAGTATCCCAACACACTGAGCATGGAGAGACAAAATTCTTCTTTGTGCTAATGAAGAACAGGCTTATTTGGTGATAACACATCTTGATAGTAAGCCTCAAGTACTGTTTTAAGCACTTAACACATCTTTATTAATGGAATTCGATGTCCCCCTCAAAGGGTCACTATTGTCATCAGGATTCCTAGGCATGGACAAGAGTGGTACCTTCCCAAGCTTGTAATTAGTGAGCGGGTAAAGCTGTGGTCTAAATCCAGATAGGCAAGACCAAAGGTTCCTTCAACAGTAGGCTGCCTGCCTGCTTTAGGAATGAAAGGTTAGAGGCAAATACCCATTTAGAGGCTCTGAGTGCAATATAGACAAGGAGCAACGGTGGTTTGATTGGGATGGTCATATTAAAAAAAAAAAATGAGAAAGGCGAATGTGTTTAAGATACATTTAGAAAAATAATGAAAAACATGACAATGATGATAAGAAACAAAGCTATATTCCATATTTTCCCTGGATGAAGAAAAACGAGTTTCTGAGTATGTCAACAGTGAAATAAAAATTCTGACTTTGCTGCGGTACAATTGAGGGATGGATTCCAGACGGAACTGAGATGTGGACCAGACACGGGGGAGTGATACAGCATACAGGATGGACTCAAGATTACCACACTGCACAGGCCAGGCACACAAAGACAGACTACCCTGGGGTAAGTCAGGTATGGCGTAACCTGACAGTAGCAGGAGGTCCACAGGTGTGGAGAGCGGGTGTGGTGGCAGTCCAAAGATGGCGCTTGGGACTCAGGCCTAGTCTTGTGACTAGCACCTGACTTCCTCCTGCCCCCAAGATTAGCCACTCCCACCGTGTGATCTACGCAGGCGCACCCATGACACGACAGATGATGCGGACCTATGAACTGCAGCCACGCAACTGAGGAGGTGGAGTTGAGAGAGGATAAAAGGGACTGCGCTTGGGGTGGGGGTGGGAGGGAAGAGAAACAGAAAGAGAGAAAGAGAAACAGAAAGAGAGACAGAAAGGAGACAGAAAGATTTTCACTTGCATGCTGCAAGGTTCCTGCTTTGAGAAGAATGCTGTGTCATCACTCCTTTTCTGCTGGTTGGAGACATTATCTACAAGTCACAGGGAACGGAGGGGTACAAAAGCCCAGGAGGAAGACTGTGTGTGGAAGACAGCGCGTAGAGCATCGCTGGGATGCTTGCCAGGGTGTCCGCTCACACAGTGCTGGTGACACACGGCTGTGAAGAAACGCAGTGGAATGGTGGAGCAGCTGCAGAATAGTGGAGCCGGGGAGACTGTTTTCTCTTAATGCTGATAGACATGCTTGTCTAAGTAACTCTGATGAGCACCTCACCCTCATCCAGGGAGCCAGTGTTTCCCAGAACAAGTGGAGATTGGGATAATTATTTAATGGATGCTTCCCTTGTTTCTTAGAGACAAAAGTAATCATCTTACAACTAAACATTCCCAGGATTTCTGGGCTACTTTGGAGCCCTGAGTTCTCCCTTAAAAGTCCCTGGGTGGAGTACTGGCCAGGACAGGAGCGTGCACAGGAAAAAGTTTGTTTAATTTCTCAGCTGGAAGACCAGAGGCATTATGCGAAAGAGGGGCCTGTGACTTGGTTTCCCTCACAAGACTCATGTTGCTTAACCTGTCCCTAGAAAGGGAGTCTGGAGGGAAAATATCAGAGCAAAACATTTAATATAGTAAGAGGAATACATTTACCTAGATGTTCTGGGGGAGAAGGGACTTAAACTACAAAACTGGAGATGTAGGTGAGCCTGGTAGGGGAAATTCTGAATCCAGCTAACACAGAAGTTTTAAGCCAGTGGTGCTCAACCTTCCTAATGAACAACACTTTAATACAGTTCCCTATCTTGTGGTGGTCCCCAGCCATAAAGTCACTCTTTTTGCTACTTCGTAACTATAATTTTGCTACTGTTGTGAATTGTGACATAAGTCCCTGTGTTTTTCAATGGTCTTTGGGGAATCCTGTGAAAAGGTAGCTCAACCCTAGAGGGGCTGGGACTCACAAGTTGAGAACTATTGTTTAGGTAGTATCAGATCTTTCTGAATTTCTTTTCTTTTTAGCTTTGTTGGTTTGTTTACTGTTTCTGGCTCATGGCTCGTTCGAGTCAAAGTTGGACCAAGAACCCAGTTTCCAGCCTTTAGAACTCAATACTTAAGGAACTCTAAACCTTTCTGGGCTTGCCTGTATCTCAGTAAACTACTGTAGCAATGTACAGCCCCCCTGACCCCCACTTTCTAGTTCTTCTCATACCAATTATCTGAGGACAGAGGTGGTCAAAATAATGCAAGGTATAAACCAGAAGAAAAGAGAAAAAAACTGGAGTGTTCTTTGTGTAGGGCATCATTTGAAATATTTGAGACTTCAAATATTTGGGAAAAATAATGGTTTTAGACAATATGATATGTATCATATTTACTTTTGTTAAAGATTATTTTACTTTATTTTTAATTATGTTGTGTCCATGAGGAGTTATAGATGTGGTGCTTGGAATCCATGTTGGGGCCTATGGAAGAGCAGCAAGTGCTCTTAACCATTATGCTGTCTTTCCAGCCTTAATATATGCTTATGTTGGTTTGTGCTAGAGATAGGGGACCAAAGTCAGGCCTTGCTCAGATTCTCTACTACTGAGGCACACAACCAGCTTACCTTTAAAAAAAAAAAAAACAAAGAGGAAAAAGCAAAAAAGAAGAAGGAAGAAAGAAAGATACATGGTCCTAAGTAGTCTATTTCCTGACAGTCATAAAGCAAAACTCGGAATTGTGGGAGTTAGCTTTAGATACAAAATGTGTGTCTATGGAATGACTTTGATAAAAGATCGTCTTTAGACTATTGAGTCATCGTACACTGGGACAAATGAAAGCGATTGATTTTTGCACATTGACAAGCGATTGCAATTGCAGGTGCTGGGTAGCACGCACCTGCTGGCCCCCACTAGCATTGTAACTGCTCCAACTCAGCGATTAGAACAGTGCGTCTCCTACACTGCATGCTCTCCACATGGTTACCCAGCACATGAGCACAGCCTGCTAAGAAGCAAAACAAAATGAATCTTGGAAACGAAACCATATCTACTCTGATAGGTGCCCTTCCACATTTAATAAGGGGTGCTTATCATCAATTTTTCAATTAAGTTAGAATTCTTTTTCTTAAACTGAACTTAAGAATTCTCTCACCCCAAGATCTAGAAGATTCTCTGGGCCTTCTAGAATTCTGGGTGTCAGGCTAGTTAGTGTTGGTGGGAATCCCAGCTACACAGGCAACCACACAGAAGACAGAGGAATGATTCAGTCAGTGATTGAAGGGAAAGAACTCAGAGAAATCCACAGGAGGAGGCCAAAGACGAGGGAGTAGGCTCTGGTGGAATGGGGTGAGTGTAGCCCAGGTCTCAGACTGAGTTCAGACATACACTGCCAAGTGGTTTGGGTTCACTGTGAAGATAAACCACAGACCTTCTTTAGGAGCCAAAGCAACCACCCTGAAGAGACTCCCAGACAAGGTTGCTGACCTACCAGTGTCTGAGCTCTATCCAGTCAGAGGCTGTTTTCTCCTGTAGAGAGAGGGCTGGGTTTTACTTTTGAAAGAGGACATAAGCCAGTAGAACAGCAGGTGAGCTTTGAAGCAACTAGTTCGCCTGAGAATCAGGAAAGTCACCATAGCCAGAAGCATGCCTAGCAACTGTGTCCACTTGATCTCTGTCTCCAATTTGGTAGCTTGAAGATGGAATTTTCTCTGAATAAAGCCCTTGAAGGTGAAGTATGAAGGTAGCTGATGTCAAGTCAGCCCGGGACACATATAGCCGAACAATTTGAGACTTGTCTTCTGAGCTGCTGGCTGGCTTTGTGCAGGCTTGTGCAGACTGAGCAGAAAGGATTAGGGAATTCAGTATTCTTCAGTTCCTTCCATAGGCTGAGCACTTTAAAGACTTTTACATACATACACATAGGGGCTTTTACATGCATCAGTTTCCCTTTCTGTCATACCACTATCTGCTTCTCAAACTCTTACACAGCATCCACACGTTTACATGCCAAGGTTTGAGGGAAGCATTTTCTGAATTTCTCTCTCTCCCAGCTACCTACAGAAGTCACAGTGAGTGTGACTTCTTTGTGGAGCCTATTTCCCCTGGTGTTTGGAGACACCGCACTCCCCAACACAGGAATGGCAGACTAAGTTGTCAAATTATTAGCGTGGACACTGAGTTTTACTTCAACGATAACTACAATTGGTCCCCCTATCAACAGACCTTCTCAAGTTGGTGATAATTCTTCCCTACTCCTGTTCTCAGATTATTTACTGCTTATGGATTGGGCACACTACAGAGGTCTATACTGCTTCTGCATAGAGAGTCCTAGGGAGTCACCCATTAGAAATGTAGCACTGGAAAGTAACCTAGGCTCTGCATTGCTGACCAGGACTTCCCACTGCAGCCTAAGTGTATCATTTCCAAGATGCATGAGTCCAGAAGTATTTTAGGTTTTGAATATTTTTGGAAGTTGTACATAAACAACGGTTAAGTTTCAGATTCTGGTTGGGAATAGCTATCTGGTAATGCCCTTATACACAATTTCAGCCTTATGCATATCACTACTTTTTTTTTTTTTTTTTTTTTTTTTTTAGTGTCTCTCTTCCTTTGAGGTCCAAAACCTTTATCAAGTACATATCACCTGATGATGACCCAATATTATTACAAATGTTTTATTTGGTCTCACCCCATTTAAGCTTTGGAGCAACTGTCTATACTTTCTCTATGTATCAGTCTTCTCTCAGGTCTTAACCTCCCAACAATTTTCTACTTTAATTTTGGTTTATAATCCTGACATCATTGATGTCTTCTTTTGGATTACTATTTAACACAGTGGTTTAAGGTTTACTTTTTTAAAATAAAAGTTTATATTTTAAGTTTTATGTTTTGTATCATACAAGATTGTATATATGAGGGTGTTGAGTTCCCTTGAGCTAGAATTATTGGTAATTTTGAGTTGCCTGATGTGGGTTCTGGAAACTGAACCCTTTTCTAATCTTCCTTTTGCATCTGAACTTCCCTGTCCTTTTCCTCTGTAACATCTCCTCCTTGTGGGACTAGAGCCACCACTATCATTGGTCCTTCTTTTTACTGGGCAAGGTGACTTCTTGCTTTCCTTTTCTTCCTGTTTCCCTGGATGGTGTAGTATTCACAGTCCTCGAAACTTCATTCTTCACACACCCATCTACGGACTTCAGCTGTTGCTGTTTTCAAACCATGTCAAGGGGTTCTGTTTGTTTCTTAAATGCAATGGAGCCTAACCTGAACAATTAAAACTTGTCTTCTTTCTTGCTTCCCGATTCTGCTATTCTGTTGTGTTCATTTAGTAGAAATCGAGAGATCTTCCCCTTCCACATGCAACTGGCATCTACGACCTATTTACCGTGGTTGTGTTTCCAGAGTTCATGTCTAGCCTTTGATTCATTCATCATCTCTTGTACTGTGACAGTGGCTACAAAGCCAGGCAACCTTTTTACCATCATCTCATACTCTTTCTATCCACTGTCCACCACAGAAACAGAGCTTTGTAAATTAGAAAACTGGCCAGGACCCCCTCATGCTGAAAACCCTTCACTGGTTTTGCCACATACTTGAGAACTGCAAACTAGCAGCCCATGAGCCATAGCTGGCTCTTGACACATACTCTCTGTCCTACAGAACTAATTATAAAGCTGTATTATTAAGATTCTAGATGCTTATGGATGTATCGCACGTGCCATCTTGTTTCCAAGTCCCCGCCAGTGTCTTTTGTCAGTCTGTGTCATTCATCTGGTTCCTGTATGGACACTTGATCTTGCACATCAAGCTTTGGCTTGATCTAGTTGGAGCTACTTCCCAGCTTATTTCATGCCTGCAGTGAGCTCTGCGGATGCTAAAGTTTGTGTTTATTCAGTACACCATGCTAGCCAATGCTACTTCTTTAAAACGCTGGACTTAGGAGATATGAGAGGCCAAAGTTGACAGTAAGTGGGGGAACAGGCTCAAATTCAGGCCAGGAGTGTGTGTAGATATGGGTAAAAGGGACAGGGACATTAAATGGGCAAGTAAAGGGAACAGTAAGGGATCCCACCCAAGGGTTTTGTTGTCCTACTGTTTAGGCATTCTAGTTAAGGCAATAAAATGAATAGTCTTTCTAAACCTTGCTGTGTTTCGTTCATTCTTGTTGGCTTAGCACAACTCCTCATCTTTAGCAAACACCTACTAAATGCCTACTGAATAAATCTGAGTTGTCAGAATCATCTAAAGTGGTGGTTTTCCTAATACACACAACCATCAGTTTCTTTTCCTTGACTTCTTTCACTCTAGCCCCGGAATTCACAGGCTTTGTTCTAGGTGTGCTGCGTGCGACAAGCCATTCGTATCTTGAAGTAAAGTCAGAGGTTTTCTGAGGAAATAAAGTAAAAAAAAAATCCTGTCTCCTCACCATTATTTTTCTACCATCTGGCTACAAGTGAAACCCATTACATAAACATAAATATTACTGATAAGACTGGATGTGAAGTTTGTCTGCACAGAGTCAGAAGCTGCAGTTCATGGGGATACTCAGACACTTCTTTTGCCCCATGGCCAGTAGTCACCAGCTCCACCATCTTTGACTATCTGTGTATTTCATACTGTGATTGTATGCCTCCACCCACATGACACAGACTAGAAACTTCTGAGGCTGAGACTTTGGCACACGTTAGAATAATCCAGTAATCCTGTAAAATGCAGACTCCCAGCCTCGAAAACTCCAGGATAAGAGGTTTAGGTGGGATCTCCAATGTCTCCATTTTAAACAAGTAAAGTTTCACTGGGAACTTCCAAACAGATAAATAACATACTGGTGAGGGCTTTAGAATGGACAGGTCATTCAGGTCGAAGAGGGTGTTTTACCCTTAGATGTGGTTCATCTCCTTCAGTATGGTTACATTCATCAGTTCCCATTGCTAAAGATTTTTGAAGATTTGAATGACAAAAGTTTCTTATCCTTTGCTGTCTGTAACAATCTGTCCAAAGAAACACTGCCTATATACCCAGCCCTTACAATCTATCCCACCAGACTTACACTTATGTGGCTGAGGAACTTATGTCTTTGAAATGTATATTATGCCATGGTTCCTAGGCCCCAGACCTGTTCCAGTGGTCTTCTGTTCTTGGGGTGTTTGTTTTTCAGTTTTCAGCCGGTTGGCAGTCATCCACTGCTGGTATAACTTGGTACTGTGGTCCTTGTCACTTGAAGCAATCCATTTCAATTCTAATCACCAATGTTCAAAGGTTCACTCTATCCAGATAGTAAGTTTCCTCAAGCCAGCCAAAAGCAAAGCAGAAATATTTCTGTTTGGCAGGGCCTGGCAAATTTCTGAAGGCGTCGTCACGCCGCGGCAGGGTTAGTCAGGTTATGATTTGCTTTAATTGTTCTACCACAAACAGCAACAACAATGGCCTCCAGGCTAGTACCAGTCAAAGATTTCACCAGAGCCTCTGAAAAAACTCAAATACCTTCTGCAAACACCTCACCTGAGGTCAGATGGCAAAGTATGTCTGAGTTTTCACTCTCCGGTGCATGCTTTCTTTAACAGAACTCAAACTTGCTCATGTATCTCAGCCCCATGTGCACAGCAGAGATAATTCTGAGAAATTACTAGTCTCTCATAAAACAACCAGTGTTCTGTGTGCCTAATCTGTTCCACCTGTCATGTTTACAAGGCGCCCCGTGGAGAACCAGCTTAAACCTCACCAGTCCATCTGCCTCCCGTTCTAAAAGGTAATTATTGCCCCAACTAAGCCAGGAGGAATGCACAGCAGGCTGCTAACTGTGGCAGCTGACTGATGGCTGCTCCTCATGTGTACCTAAGTCACCAGCATGCCTAATGATGGCCAGGGTGGTTAACAACCAAGATGATAACAACGAAAGTCGATCAAACAAAAAGCCACAGTCGTGCCTCCTCGTTGCAATAATAATAATAATAATAATAATAATAATAATAATAATAATAATAATAATAATAAATAAAAGCCATGACCTTGAAGAAGAGCAAGGAGAAGAATATGGGAGGGTTTGGAGGGAGGAAACAAAAAGGGGTAAATGAGGACATATGTTATAATCTCAAAAACTTCAAAAAGGAAAGAACTTAAAGGAAGATTTTAAATAAATTAATAAAAGCACCTACTACCAGCACCCTCAAAAAGAGAGAGAGAAAAAAAAACAGAAGCCTAGAGGCCATAGGCATATGGCACCCCCAAAACACAAATTGCCATTATGGGCTTTACCAGTTCTTGTGGGCACATTAGAAACAAGGAAGATGGCCTGGGCAGAGAAATGGTGATGTTATGCCCAAACCAAGTTCTAAATGGAACAAACACTGGCTTGAATAGAGGCACATGAAAGCAGTAATAGTCATACTAACAGTATTAATGGTACTTCCATCCTGAGTATGATCTACAGAAAGCCAAGAGTCCAGGAACTGTTCTGAAGGGTCTACTCTAGATTAGCTCTAGAGATGGTGCCCACACTGATGCAATGCAAACAATGGGCTCATATTCGGAGACCCCACCCACCCACAAGCAGCCACTCAGAGAAAAGACACGCCCCAAATGATTGGTGAAATGTCATGCATAACTCGTTCCCTCCAAAATTAGATACACCCAACATACAAATTAGCGTAATCTTATCTAGTCATTAAATGCTCCTTTACCAACACTCCCCTGGGAGGAAAGAAGGAATGTGGTGGAGTCTGGGTGGAAAAAGAGACCCTAGGTAAAGGAGGTCACTTTGGAAATGGTGCCTGGCTTTTAATTTTACTGATCAACAAAATTAGCAGAGAAACACGTAGCAGGAGCACAGGAAACAGTAAGATAGTACTCTTGGTTCTGTCAAAGAACAAAGACCATCTGCTATAAAAATATTTGGTTTTATACAAACAATAGGAATGCCAGTTTATGAAAAGAAGGGGTAATTTTTATATTAAGTAACTTCAGCAATATCTAGATGTATTATCTTTCATGTTTATTATCTTTCAAAATTTGGATATTTTAGAACAGATAATGCTATTTGCAAGTAAGGCCTTTGATACAAAATTTGGGAAAAATAAAAGAGAATTTCCAAATTAGAGCCTCAGGAAGAATGTTTTAAGTAACACCTTCCTCTAAATTTTCAGTTCTAAAAATTAGAATTTCTTTCAACTTCCCATGGTCCCTCCGCAGTACTGAATGCAAGAACTCTGATCAAACAAATACTAATGTTGAGAGGTTCATTCAAGCCTGGAAGCTCTGGTGGCTGAACACTGCTATGTGTCCCGATGGTTTCATTTCGGCAGCTAATGGCAGTTTCAAAGCTCTGTCAACATTTGTCTTTGGTTGTCTAGTTTAGCAGCTCTGACTAGGGAGGCCAGACTATGGCCTGGATTTTCCAGTGTCTAGGCTAACACCAGCTATTCCCCCTGATGGCTGGACATGGTTTCCATTCTCTACCTCACTGCCTGCAGCATTACTGCTCCCCACAGAACCAGACCCATTTATTTTCCACCAGCGGACTGACCTCCTAAACATCATTAACATCTCCCAAAGGCCTGGCTGCTGTCAATTTCGGTCAGAGCAGCCCTCAGAAGCTTTGTAGAGCTCATCAATGCTCTGCAGGAAAGGAAAGGAAGACCGGGGAAGGCATCAGACCCAAACCTTGGGGGATTGCCAGCACAGGAAGCTGGACAGAGAAGAGGGAGTGGAAGAAGATGAAGGAGGTGAAGGGCAAGGCCAAGGATCGAAAGGCTGGTTTGTAGACACCCATAATTATATGTGTGTACCACTCGATTCTCAGCTAGTTAATGGCAGAAGAATCAATATCCCATTTCGATTTTCATGTCTACTGTTATGGTCTTCATGAGAGACAGGTCTTTGGGGAAGAAGGGGTAATTCTGGAAATGGGTCTAACAGAAACTGACTCAATCAAAATTAATAGTTTTATTTGTTTGCCTTTATATTTTATAATATATTTGTTATATACAGTTATATATGACTATATGTAGTCAAAACAACTATGTATAAAACTATTAATAACTACATATTTATATTTATAACTATACAACTATATATAACTGCATACATATAGTTATATATATATTTATATAGTGCATATGTATAACTAAGGTTATATATTTATGTAACATATATAACTGTATATAGTTATATATAGTTAAATACATACTTGTTTTGACTATATAGTTATATATTGCTTTATATATACAGCATTGTATGTATACTATATATACATAACTATATAATTGTTTTACTACATATAAATATATATTTATATTGTATTATATAGTTATTTTAAGGAACTCCTTATCTTCTGACAAATACTCACCTTGAAGTCAGTCACAGAGAATGCTAATATGTGCAAAGGCTATTGGGAATACGTGTGGAGCCCAGCTGTATACACAAAGCTGGAAATCATGCCCTATGCACACTCATTCAGAGTGAATGCCAAACTCCACAGTGGTGTTAAAATAAACAACCATGGGTCCAGCAGCTTCCAGTCATGCTCTTCACCCCAGGAGAGGACTAAGTAGCTATGCCTGAGATTTCAATGGAAGGGAATTCATTTCAGAGTATAACGCTGTGATAGCGGTTTTCAGAATGAATCCAACGAGTTTTGAGGATTCATAGAGGAGAAACATTGAAATAGCAGGCAGCTACATATCTGAACTACAACTTTTGTGAATGTCTGTATGTCTGGAGTGTTCTGAACACTTGCTTCTGCTCTGAAGGGAACAGACTGATGTGCAGAGCTAAGCTAGAACCTTGCTCATAGCATTCAGGTCACTCACCTATGTCACAATCGTTTCCCTGGTCAGTTGGATAACTTTGGGTATTCCACAACATCCTTTATAACCATAAGACAGTCCTTTAAAATTTACCCAAAGTCCTAGTACTTCTTAAATAAACAAACAATAAACCCACATGTCTTTGTAACACATGCTTCAGTATCACAGGGGCTGTCCCCTAGTACCAGTGGCATTTGAGGAACTATGAAAAGATCTGTGTCCTTAAAAGATATTTCTGACAAAAATAAAAAAAATAATAAAAAAACAAAAAAAACTTAGTTATGTGCTGAAGAGTCCATGACATTAAGAACCATGATATCAAAGACCCCCAAACTGCATTGCTGTACTAGGGGAACACTTAGGTAAATGATCCCTATGAGTTTTCCAGCAACTCTTCAAAAAAGGTATAGTTAGACATCCCATAATACAAATAACCCAAATCCCAGATGCTACATATGTGGAGCTTTTGAGCACTGACATAAAGCCATGGCCCATGAGTAGGAAAATGATTACCAAAGGTTACATACAAATATGTATGTGTATATATATATATATATATATATATATATATATATATGCATATATATATGTGTGTGTGTGTGTGAGAGCATATGTACATGTGTATATATTCATACATGTCTATAGACATACATATACATAACATACATATGTATGATATATATGTACACACATACACACATATTATACACACACATACACATTCTCACACATACAATACTACTCCAAAATTTAAAAACTCTAAAACTGCAAACATTTTGGTTCCCAATCATTTCAGATAAGGAATCCTTAACCAGTATTTATTGTCCCATTTAATAGCTATAACGACTGAGATTCACCAGACTTAAGCAACCCAATCAAGATCCCATACCATCTAAGTGTAAGTCTGGGATTCCGGCCCATCCTGGGAATCAGGTCTGGCTGGTAATAAGCCTCGGTTTCACCCCACAGGGCCAGACCTGCAGTACAGTCCTCCTTGACCTTTATTTCATTTGTTAGAAGTTATTTTATTTGGGGTAGCTCATAACCGAGAGTGCATAATTTTAGATACTGCTAGTATGAAACCCAAACTAATATAATTTGTAGATTTCATAAAAGAATACACCTTTAAAAATTATAGAAAGAAGTTGAATGTTACATTCTAAATGGTAAGAAATTTAACTGGGCTGAACCATAGATATTTAACTGGGCTGAACCGTGTTGGCAGCTTACAACAGCCAGAAAGGGGCAGTGCGAGCGTCTTGGGGATAGCAGCCTGATTCTAGCTGAAAGACCCCATCTTTCTTGCCACAGTGGCTCACAGCGTTAATGTACCTGAGCAGAAACTGTTGCTGCTAATCGTCCTCGCTGAGCGTCCAGAGCTGCTGGGGTTGAACTCTCTACTTTCTTCCTCCGAAAAGGGAGACTCGGAGGTTGGGGAAACCTTGTTCTGCTGCTGCTGCTGCTGCCGAGGCAGGTGGGGCCGCAGAATCAACCGGGGGATCCGGCTCCTGGAACTCTCCTTCTCCTGACGCTGCACTCTCTGCTCCTTCTCCAAATTGGAAAGCCAGAAGAAAACAGTCATTTTCTCTCTGCCCTTGCAAGCCTCAGTTCCTAAGAGGTCATATCTGAGTACTGAGCCCTCAGTGAACCGTCCGGCCATCTGCAACCCAGCGTTTGAACGACGCTCCCTTTTGAGCCTGTGAATATCACCAGTGCAGGTTCACCCCCCCCCCCACACACACGCACATATACATACAGACACGCACATACAGACACGCACATACACCCACGCACACACACACGCACACACACATACAGACACGCACATACACACACGCACACACACACATGCACACACACACACGCACGCACACAATACAGACACACACACACACACGCACGCACACACATAGACACACACATACACACATGCACACACACACACGCACACACATATACACACACGTACACACACACATACACACATACACATACACACACACACACACACACACACAGAAGCCACCCATCAGCATAAATGCCACCCCACACCTCTAAGCCATTCCAGCCTCACCTGCCTTTCTATCACACTCAAGCCAGGGCTTCTCAGAGGCTCTCGCGGTGTGTCTAAGCTTACTGCTGGTTTTTCCTTCCCTTTAGACTCTTGTGTTATCCCCAAATTAGCTAACAACTTCACATCTGTTTTTCTGTCTCTTCACACACTAGATCTGTATACCTAGAACCATTCTTTTCTAATGGATCACACACACTTATCTTTAAAACCCCTCCTCTTCTGGACAGCCTCTTAATTATTCATTAATATCCTGGTACACAAGGCTTGCTGCCAACAGAAAAGCAAACACATCCAATACCCAGGAAAATGGCTCCACCTTTTACATCACATCTAGCTTTTGCTTTTCCAAAAGGACAACCAGGAGGAAAAAAAAAATTCTCTGTTTAGAAATGCATTTTAAGACCTTACCATGCTTTAGTTTAAAAAATGCATAAGAACTGTATTTTGACAATGTTTTCCATTTAAAAATCCCTTTTCTTGACATCCGAGATGGCTTAGTAGGTAAAGATGCTTATATCCAAGCCAGCCTACCTGAGTTCAGTCGGGACTCACGTGGTAGAAGAGAACTCTTGCAAGGACATCCACACATGCCTTGGCACTCCTCCCCCAATAAATGTTATAAACAAATAAGTTTTGTCTCCACCATTTAATGGATCATTTAATGGATCCTTAAACCGAAATCTGCAACATAGACACCCACAGAAGCACTTCTGTGCAGATTGAGAAACTGAGGTTGAAAGAGGTGAAAGCTGAACATTATCTAGAAGAGAGAACTCCATACAGAACGCCTTCAGAGTCGCCACTACTAGGGAGTATTGAGCCGCATCCCCGGGAAGAGGTTTCCTCCCCCTCCACCCCCAGCAAAAATTTCACAGCTTCTTCCAACCTCCGTAACTGAAAGAGGGCTTTGGCTAAAGTAGCAAATGTCATTTCCCAACATGACCTCCTGTTTATTTCCTAAGCTTACCAGGGGAAGGGTCAAGGCCAAAATGAGCACCTCTGAGAGGCCTCCACAGGGAAAACCCCTCGCAGCCTGGAATTTGGCTCAGGCATCTGTGCCATCCTGGGGCTGTAAGCCACACCCAGCCTCTGGATCTACCTAGCCCATCAGTCAGTCACTCAGCAGGTATCCCACGCCAGCCACTCTGCCTGACACACTGCAGACTCGTGAGCTGGGTCACCGTCCGGCTGCAGTCTCCCTCTCTCAGTCACAAATACACCAAATTCCTTTCGCAGAGTACACACACGCATGACACCAGCTAAAAGCTCCACGCAGCTTCAGGAGCTAGGATTAACCCCTCCAAAGTCAATCTTCTAAATCCTCATATTAATCCCCCAAATCTCTTCCTGTAGTACCACCACCCCATCTGCCACATCCCATCACCGTAGGATGACCCTCTGTATCTCTGCTCTCCTCAGCACCACTCATTGCTTGGACTCTGAACGCCAGGGTCCATCTCTCACCTGGCAAGCTGCGCCACCTTACTGAAGCACCTCCGGACCCTTACCTTGCTCTCTCGGAGGGGCCCCATCTCGCCGCTGCCTGCCGGCTCCCTGCGCCACCGCCACCGCCGCCGCCGCCGTCCAGGAGGAGGCACCTGTGAGCACCGAGCGACGGAGGAGACAGCACTGAGTCCGAGGCTGCGTGCAGCCTCTGCGGCAGGCTCGCCGCGTCCCCGCCCGCGGTCGAGCTGGCTCCGAGGGCGCGCCCGCCGCCCCGCCCCGCCGGGCACGTAGGGCCACCGCCCGTGGCCGCTCGGGAGGCGCCTCCTGGTCGCTTGCCTTCACCTGCGGCCCGGAAGAGAGCTGCCTGGCACCTCGGAGCTCAGCACCCACCAGGTCACCCGCCACGTCCCCGCTCTCAACGCCCCTCCCTTCCAAGCCTAGCCCGACCCACTGCGGGCAGGCGGAGGCTTAGTCGCAGTATTGCCAGCCCAGAGGTGTCCCCTGGTCCAGGATTGGCAGGGGGGTGACAATCGAATGGAGAGGCCCCGAGAAAAGCTGCGACATCACACAGCCAAGAAGGAGAAAGAGGGAAAGTAGCCCCGCCCCCCACTCGCTGCCCCCCTGTGACCTCTAGGTTTTAAGTAAACATCTGAGTCTCTAGGATAACCTCAACCGAGGGTGGTGGCGGTAAGGTTGGGTCTTTCCGAACCCCAGTCGAGCCTGCGCCACAGTATTGATATAGCATCTGGGTTTCAGGAAGTTCAAGACTGCGGTTCTACTTGGAGGGGGTTGTGTCAGAAAGCCTAGGGTGGCAGGGAAACACAGCTGACATCAGGGGACACAGCAGGCAGACTCATTCCCAGCTCTCTAACTGCTGCCTGACTACATAGTGAAGAAGGCCCTGGAATATTCGGTAGAGGAAACAGCACAGCGCTTCCTTCAAGCTGAGACCCTTCAGGTTGGCCGTTGTTAACGGGAGGGATAAGAATACACATCATCATCGGAAGGGTAGCTGGGAGGGATAAAAGAAGACAACCAAACAGCTGTATTCTCTCGACAGCTGGCAGCGAGGTCAGGTCCAGCTGGCCCAACATCTGAAGTTATCTTTTTGACAGGACAGGCAGATAAAAGCATTTGTGGTGCTTTGCAAAACTCAGGTCTAAACAGCTCAAAATGTCTCCGAGGACAGAATGGTTGACAGCCTTACTGTTCTCTGCTCAAGTTCTATTTGGTGATAGGCTTTCAACATTTATGACTTACACAGCCTTTCCTCGGGTAGAGAATATTCTAGGTAGTGGTGAGAGCAGTCACTTGCCTCATGCTGACACCCAGGATCTTACGTGCAAGGATTGTGCTTCTAGATAATGTAGCTCAAATTCCACCATCTGGCTTACATTCCTTTGAATACCAACTCCAAAAACCAGGAATGCACCGAGTTCAGACATCCGAAAGATGAAAGATTAGTGGAATCCATTTGTTGGCTTCCTAAAACCCCAAGAGATTATATTCTACAAATCCTTATTCCCCCTTGGATCTACTTAACAGAGACATAATCTTGGGATTTTTCTGGAGCAGAAGAGGTGACTAGTTCATCTTTTCTAAACCGGTAACTCTTTTAACCACGGACCAGCCTAAGAGTATGGACAGAATTTATTATTTCTAAAACTATGTGCCCAGTTTTGTAAATTATAAGATAGGAATGAACTATGGAGTTCTGCATTCCCTGAGAACAACTGAAAACTGGTTGTTAGGGACCTTAACAGCAGAAACTGTCCACAGAGCTGCTGAGATCAGACAGTGTTCCTGTCTTGTTTCCCAACCCAGTCTTTTGCTTTCCAACAGCACCATTTACAGTGATTGAAGCCTTAGCCTGTTCTTTCCTGGTTAGCTGGACTTGAATATGACCCCCTTGTCCAGCATCCATCCTTCCTATCACTTGGTGTCTTCATTTGGAGTCTGATTGCTCTGAGTTATTTCCAAATCAGGCCAATGACGTTCTGTTGCTAGGCTTACCATCTTTTTTCCTAACCAATTAAGGTTTTTTTTTTTTTTTTTTTTTGGTTTTGTTTTAGAAAAAGCTTTTACAGAAAACAAATTGCTTACAGCTCCAGTTGATTTTGCTTGGTTTGATTGTTTGGTCTTTCTAATTGCTTGTTTGTCTGTGGTGGTGCAGGAGATAGAAAGGGAGGGTCTTGTGTTGGTGAAGTAAGCACGCTGCCAGGAAAGTGTTTGACCTAAAGCCCTCTGTTAAGCAGAGCTAAGTCAAACTATGCTTCTCCACGGAGCTCCGGAATAACTCCCCGTTTCCCTGCTGGTAGTATCGAAAGCTCCCAAGATGGCACCGAGCCTTGTCAAGACCTGATTGCATCTCTTCCTGCTTCTCTACAGGTGTTCCCTGCCCACCCCACATCCCCTCCGCCTGCTGCCCTCCCTCCCTACACACACACACACACACACACACACACACACACACACACAGCTGTTGTTCAAACTGCAGTCTTAAATTCCCTGGAGATTTCATGTTCTTTTCCCTCTAGACTTTTGCACAGTGCTGACGCCCTGTTTACAATTCTCACACTCGACCCAGCTGCCCTCCTTTAATCAGAGGAAGTTTAATTTTAGACAGCTTCTACCACGAAACTTCCTGCAGGTCACCTATGCCTGTCCTAGGAGTGCTGTTATGATGCTACGTCAGAACTCCCCTCTTCATCATGGATTCTAGGTATGGCCCGGCACAATTCCTTTTCTATGGTAGCATCCATCAAGGCATAACTGCCAAGTTAATGAATCCCACAACCCCATATAGGGTCAACAGGTACAGGGGGAAGAACATAGATGCAGCTTGTGTTTCTCAAATGACTCAGATAAAGCTGTCCTTGTATTTAGTGATGGGATGTGTGCCTAAAAAAAAATCCAACATGTGTTCAGTGAAAGCTTTTTACTGCAGAAGGGCAGGCACTGGGAGGCTGTGTGGTAGCCTTGCTGTCACCATAGCAACCTTACTGAGGAAAAGGCTGCTGGTTTACTGTTCAGATGCCTCTTAGCCCAGTACTTTTGGAACCCGAGCCCGTTTTTCTGTCGTTCTAAAAGTCAGGCTTTACAAATAATCGTTATCGATGTCGCCTACAATTCGTTCCTGTGTCTCTCATGTCATTAGGAGCCATGTAACCTTTGGATTACAGCATCAAACAGACGTAATCTAATGGAGTTTAAGGTATTCATCTTTCATCTGGCAGTTACTATGCGGCTGTTTAATTTTATACTTAAAGACTTTATTGTCTTGGTTTGTAATTTTGTGGCATTTTCTCAAGGAAGGAAAAAAAAAAAAACCCAAGATTTTTAGAAAACATAGATTGCTTTGGAAGGCTCGAACCCTTAAAGATTTTAAATAATATACGTATCCAAGTCTGGATATAGAACATAAAGTACTATGGACTGGAAGCAAAGCAAAGTCAGTGTATTTAGTTCCGAAATCTAGGAATTCCTCCTGTGAAATTTGTAGTCAAATGATCTATACTTTTAATATGCAGAGAGAATGTCACATCATCAGAGCCCTTCCACACAATATGATCTCATATATGTCCTGCCAAAACATCTGTGACCTGTCAGTGGCCGACTGATGCTGTCAGATAAATGATAGAGAACAGGTTTTTATTCAGAGAGACCCCACTCCCCCCGACTGGAAACTTCACAGAAAAGACAATACAGATCTACTGCCAAAGAGAAGCATTTCTATCACGCACTCAGAGTCCCACACATGCTCTTCCCCAGTGTCTCACCTGCGTATGCTGGGGCTGTCTGGGACTCAGTCAGGGCTGACAAAGCAGGGTCTCCTAATCCTATCAGCTGTACGAGCAAGCGTTGCCGGCTCTCAGTGACCCGATGTTGGCTGATCTGCACAGCAACAAGGAACAGCTGACTTGCTTTACAACACGTCATGAAGAAAAGAAACTGCTTTCTGGGGCATCCTGGGATTTTTTTTTTCTTCTTCTTCTTTATTTTTTTATTTTTTTATTTTTTTGGTGGTGGGGTGGAGACCCATATTTTTCTTACCAGGGAGAGAGCTGCCTGTTTTCCTGTAAGAGCTTTATGTGAGTGATCCACCCTCCTCTGATTGTACGTGCGTTATTGTTAAGCTGTGGTGAAGGTATCTAGATGCTGTAAACTGGGATGACTAGAATTATGCAAGATCACTCCCTGAGGAGGGAGTCCAGAGGGTCCTTGGGACAGAGGGGAGCGGGTAACTTGAGGCAGTGTGCCATGAACACTCACTGGGATTGGTGTGTGCCAATTATCTGGGCTCTGCTAATGAGTTTTCAGTTATAGATGCTTCTAAGTGAGGGAGAGAAATTAGGTGAAGTCCAGATGAAGGGGCAGAGAGGTTTGGGCCTGGGGACTTTGAGGCATGAAGGATGTATTATTTCTGTCTATCTAATGAGGGATCAGATGTGAGGTTGTTTCTCATATCATGGTATCTGATGTCTGTGGCCTTTTGTCCATTTGTAAGAATAGGGTAAAGGAACTAGCCAAAACATAGGAATGGTGACCGTATTAAACAAAGTGGCCACGCAGAGTGGGACAGACAGCCGTACACCAATTGGGAAAATGGATTAAGATGATTGACAATTAGATGCCTGGGACGGATGAGTAGAAAGCTGGGCATCCAGGTGGGAGAAGGCCGAGTCTGGCCATTTTCCTAATGAACTGCTTCCGATGACTAGACAATCCGTGGGCCTCAGTGCTGCACTGAAAGGGCACAGGAAGTGGTCTGGGAGGTGGCACCGGAAGGCCTTAGTCCAGATGTTGAATTCTGGGCCTGAAAAGGAAGCATCTGAACCTGAAGGTATAAGAAAGGCAGGAGAGAGTCCTCTGACCCAGCAACAACGCTTCCTAGAAAGGAGATGAGAGGAAGAGGTCCAGGTACTTCTCACATCTGTCAGGTGCTTTGTCTGGGGGTCCTGAGGATTGGTTTAGCACCCAGATCAGTCCAGGATTAGAGGAGGCATTTATAATATCTTCTCAGGAAGCACACGGATAGCTAGATCTCATTAACAGTATTTGTTTTGCATGATAGAATTTATGTATATGACTTGATACTTTCCCCGCCATTCTAGTAAACACCCTTTTCAAAATAAGTCTGCCTTATTTTGTTCTCTCCTGCTAGACGATAGTCTGATTTTGAAATTTCTACTCAAAAGACCAGAGCCTTCTTGCAAAACAGAACCGAGCGCCCCTAGTGTCTAAGTGCTCTGACAGAGGCTGCAGAAGCCGGGGGGAGTTACGGAGCTGTTTGCGGGCCAAGGAGAATAGCGAAGGGGGTAAGAGCTTGGAGGTGCTTTCCGGGAGAGCAGTACGAGGAAGCCTCAAAAGGGGTAGGGCCGAGGGTAATCCTGATTGCTGCTTTCATTCCCGAAACCTGCAGTGCCATTGTTACCAACCAGTTTTCTTCGTTGCTCTCATCCTGTGACCCAGTGAGTAAACACAGCTTTGCTGTGACCTATCTCTTCCCCCAGACTACTGCCGGAAAAATCAGGAAGAAAATACACCTAGAATCTGGGAGTCCGTGTTGCCTCATCCTCTCCACGTGTCTTTTATTAGTCGCTTCTGGAAAACCATTTAATCAAAGAAAAAAATTGTCTTTGAAAGAGATGACGTCTGTGTTGGTTTTACAGATATCGAGATGACGTCATCAACACACTTGGCAGATGAAAGACTAAAATTGCTCATTTCATTGGCCTAATATCTATGATCCCCATGGTCTTTCTGTTAGCATCGTTTTTCTTTTGTACTTCAGGCTTATTTAGTGTACATCAAAACAGCATAACAATGGTAATAAGATTCTAAGTACCCTGTGGCATTTGGGGATCTGTGAATACCATTCTACCTGGCTGTTTTGATGACCTACCAAGGACTGGAATGCTATTTGCTTCCCAAGAAGTTACTCACCTCCTGTTGTCCTCTGACTGGGAAGTGATCTGAGATAGGGCCCACACGCGTGCCTCTTTATCATGGCTTCCCACATCCCTCCCCACCCCCCATCCTGGTAACAGCTGTAGTAGATAAAATTTTAGGAAGAGCTGCCTGGTGGAGAGTTAGTAAAAACTAGGATTGGAGAAATGACCTTGAATTAGGGGCTGGGAGGAAAACACCTGTGTCTGCTGTTTTATTAAGAAGCCCAGCTACTGGTTGGCCTCCTGGTGATGATCCTTCAAGAGACGGTGGGAGGGAAATGAGTTTCCTAGTCTGCCCAGAGGTGTGTGGTGAATAGGAAATGAAAGATACAAGGGCCTGAGGCTCACAGCTACAGCACTGAACCGAAGTCAGTTGTCTGCCTCGTTCTGACTGTACCATCCCACTGAAGTTGTTTAAGGACTCCTAGGACTCAGCTGTAAGGGCAGGTTAGTTGTAAAGGAAGACCCAGTTGTATCAGTTAATGTGTTTGAGGGAATTAAAGTGCTCGATGCTTCATTTTCACACCTATAAAATAGACTTAATAATAGTAATTAGCTTGTAATACTGTTAGAAGGATTAGACAAGTCTAGTATTTATGCCCGGCATGTGGTTAGAGTTTCCTTGACATCTTTTCTTGCTTGGATCAAAGTAACCTAACTACCTACCATGGCTGCCCCTGGTCTGAGTCTTTTACATTTGCCTCATCTTTAAGATCTTCATTTTTGCCAAAGGGGAAAATGTTTGCCTACATGGGTTGTTACACCCTAAGAAGGGAAGTGGATTTCACATCGGGGAAGTGGTTGATAAGCCATTTGCAACAAAGGCAGATTAAACGTGGTTAAACAGAAGGGATGGGGAATGGCCAGGCCGGGCAGCCATCACTGGTCCATTCTTTCATCTATCTGAGGTGTTGCTGTTCTGACTCTGAGCTACTGTCTCCTGTTCTTTAGGGTCTAACAGAGGTGAGGGCAAAGCGGCGACTCTTACCATTCCGGAAGTTTGCATTGTATCACAGAGATGCCAAAGGGGCTTGTCAGAATTTTAAGTCAGACTGGGATCTGAAGCTACTAGGGGTACGTTTTGAAATGAGTTTGGAAGAACAAACAGGTTTGACGATCATTCTGGCTTCTTGAGAGTTCCCTTTATTTCCTTAGTTTCCTCTTTCTCCTCCCCTTCCTCTTCCCTCCCCCAGTCCTCCTTTCTCTTCTCTCCACTTTTCTTCCCCCATCTTTTCTTCCTTTCCTCTCCCCTTCTGTCCCTTTATCCCCCTTTCCATTCCTTCTGTCTTTTTCTTTTAGATACTCTGTATTTACATTTGAGATGTTATCCCTTCCCCCCCACACCCTGCTCCTGTCCCCCTCCCCCTCCATTTGCCTTCACAAAGGTGCACTACCTCCTAATCACCCTGTCTACCCCATTGCCTTGGCATTCCTCTACATTGGGAAAACATGTCCTTCCTGGATCAAAAGCCTCTTCTCACACTGATGCCAGACACTGCTATCTTTAGCTACGTATGCAATTGGATCAATAGGTCTCTCAATGTGTGCACAAAGGTTGGGGTTTTAGTCCATGGGAGTTTTGGAGGATTTGGTTGGTTTATAATGTTGCTCTTTCCATGAGGTTGCAACTCCTTTCAGCTCCTTAGGTCCTTTCTTTAGCACCCTCATTGGAGTCCCTGAGTTCAGTCTGATGGTTAGCTGCAAGCATGCTCAGCTGTATCTATATGACTCTAACATAGCCCCTGAGGAGGCATCTCTATCTGGTTTCTGCCAGTAAGTACTTCTTGGGATCAACTATAGTGCTTGGATTTGGTGGCTGCATATGTGGTGGGTCCCAAGGTGAGGTGGCTTCTGAGTGATCTTTTCTTCAATCCCTGTTCCTCTATTTGACCTTTCATTTTCTCCCGTGAGTGTTTTGTTCTCTTTTCTAAGAAGGACTGAGGCATCCCTATTTTGGCCTTCCTTCTTTTTGAGCTTCATAATGTCTGTGAATTGTCTCTCGGGTATTGGGTATTCAGAGCTTTTGGGGGTTAGTATCCCCTTATCAGTGAGTGCACACCATGTGTATACTTTTGTGACTGGGTTACCTCACTCAGGATGATAGTCTCTAATTCCATCCATCTGCCTAGGAATCTCATAAAGTCATAGCTGAGTAGTACACCATTGTGTAAATGTACCACATTTTCTATATACTAAATATACTATCATTTCTCTGTTGAAGGACATCTGAGTTCTTTCCAGCTTCTGGCCATTCCTTCTCTTTTGACCTCTTTCCTTTTCTTGTTTCTATCTACATTGGAAAACATCTGCTACTAAGATGGATTGAAGCAGTCAGAAGCTTTGGGTTCAACTTGAAGCACTCACTACGCACTGCCGGTAATCTTTTGGGGAAAAAAGGGGGATCTGTCTCAGTCTGGATTGAGTAGAAATAGCACCAAGTACAACATGTAGCATCTCAGTCAGCTTTTGCTAATTAATATCCTTTAAAAATCTTAAGAGGATCGTGATGGCCAACAGTCTTCAGAGAGCTCCTACTTCACCTATTCTCATGTGTCTACTATTCCTATAAAAATTGATAGGCTTGATGCTATTAAGCTGATGTCTCTTAAAGCTGATTTAGTTCCATAGAAATGTTAAGTAGAGAGTACAGGCTAGTACAAGCACCAAAACCCACAATAAGTTTCATCTCTTTCTTTTAATAGTTTGAATGCAATTCATTTCCTATTTGCCTGACTGATTACATAGACTCATATTCCATTTTTGAAGAAGGTGAAAAGAGATGTGAACTCAGTAGATCTTCCCAGCTTCCCATGCCCTCACCTGTTTGGATGGTTTCCAAGGTCTTCTGTGTCTCTAATATGTAGTCAGCACCCCAGCTTCCAGAGCTATCTTAGATAGACTTAATATGCCCACCTCTACTGTGACCTGAATCTGTACAGAAGGACCCCCATGGTCCCACTAATGAATAGTACTGTTTGTTCTCGATTTCTAGCTGCTGGCGGGATATGTGGCAATAATTTTGTGATCTGTAGTCAGTGTTAGCATGTTAGTTCTTGTTCACCTTGGCCTTCGTTGAAACCTTCCCCATGAGTCAAACCTACTACCCTGCTATTGCTGCCTCATGCTGAGTAGATGCTCTAAGTCCTTGGCTGATAAACAAAATAGAAGGTACAGAGGAACTTTTCATCTCCTATTTCCAATCTTATGAGTTTGCCAGTCTCTCTCCTATCTCTGTTTTCCCATTCTGTTAGTTTTGTTACCCCTTTATAAGGGCACGCCCTACACCTGAAAACTGAATTCTGTCCTTTCATGTCTCCTAAGGGAAATTATCCAATGAGCCCTTAGAACTCCCTGGAAATGTAGTCTGTTGTCTTTAAGGTAGGATAATTATACCTAGGCGTGTATGAGCATCATTGGAACCACTCTAACAAAGAGCTGAAGAGATTCCCCAGGATAGCATTCTCATGCAGTTGGGGGTGGGCTGATGTTAGCTCTCACTGTCCTTAAAAATTACATCAACACACATCTCTCTTTGCCTGATTCTGAGTACTACTGACTCTCTCCCTTATCAGCATGCTTTGGAGGAATGGTTAACTGGCTATATTATCTGGAACTGTCATCCTATGTCACTCCATAAGTACTCACCATTTTTAACTGGCAGCTCTTGCCCTAAGTCCTAGATGGCCTCTGTGCAGCTATTACTCTAATGGCTAGTTTCGACCAGAATCTTGACTTCTGATCAGCCTTCAGAGTAAGCACTACTCCTTTTTTTCAAATCTATCCATCCTCTTCTGAGTCTCTCCTACCTTTCAGTGCCTGCTTACATAGCCCACCCTTCAAACACTGGCATGGCCATTTTATTTCTTACCTTTCCTTTATTTTACCTATTCCCTAAATTTAATTTATTTACTTAATTTATTTCATTTTCTTACCTTTCCTTCCTGGGTAATGCTTTTCTTTTCAACTGCTTCAATTATGATTTGTACGTAGATCATCTATAAATTCGATAAATACATATATCTACTATATTTCCTACAGTCCACTTGGATATCTCAGCTTATATATGTCCCAAAATTGCCCACACAGGAACTCTATTTCTAAATATATAACACTTGCTCTGCAGGTGGATTTTACTTCTGCATTCTCTGATGCACTAACCAGTTTCACCATGCAAACCTGGGGACCTTGCTGACTCTGTTAACCCTTTTGTCTTTTACACTTCTACGAAGAGTTGTCCTATCTTTCTTACCTGCTAATTATTTTCAAATTCTACATTTCTCTGTATCTCTTTCTTTGCCTAGTGTTCCCCTGGCCTGCTAGACTGGTCCACTAGAGTAGATTCTTAAATAGTGGCCCAAAAAGTTTTTTTAAGGTGCACATCTGATCAACCCCAGTCTCCAATCCACCTTGACACCATCAGGCCCAAACAAATCCCTTCAGTGCTTTCCAGGGACCTGAAGAAAAATGTGTATGCATATGCCTCCCTCCCATCTAGTGCTGCCACAATATTTTTGTGCCTTCACAAAGCCTCTGCTCCCCAGAGCTCTCCTTACAACGTCTCCACTGTCCTTATCTAATTAATTCTCTTGCTCCTCACATAGATTCAGTAGACAGTCACACTTGCTCAAGTCAGGGAGCTTGTCCTTGTCCTGAGAACAAGATAGGAAAGAATGATTTCTTGGCTTAAAAATACCATCTATCTTGTTGCATGGTTGTATACTCCAACAGAAAAATAAAGCCACTTGCAAGATATGATAATCAGAAGCTAGGTTTGCTTCCGGGCTTCTCACATGAGTTGAAGAACAATTCAAAAGAATTTTTAAGTAAGCAAGTGAAAATAATGATTTCCAAATTGGCAAACTTGAAAAGCTTCTGCCTCAGAAAGTACATAGATTTTTATCTTATGGATTATAAAATATTAATCTTAGCTTCATTTTTAATGGGTTCAATTCTCTTGGGTGAGCATTCAAAGAATATGCTTTGAAAAAAACTATTCCCCTGATTCCTTGTTATGGCTTTTCCTCCTCTTTTCTTCTATCTCTTATTAGAATTTCAGTATTAAAATAGAACACAGTTCTAGACAAGGGTTTATTTTCTTAAACTTTAGCATTTAAATTTTTAAATATTCACATATTTATATTGCTATATCTTTGTTATAATAAACTCAGCTAAATGTGTGTATATATACATATACATATATATGTATATGTATAATGTATTACTTCAGTAGACCTATTTTGAAACTTGGAAAAATAAAGCAGTAGTTACTAGGGCAGGGACTGTTAGAAAATCTCACATTACGAGTCTACTGTAAATAGTCTTTGAGAGCAGCGAGTTTCTCAATGCTTGGGATGCTAAATATAGACTGTGGATGTTCTAAAGTCAGTGTGCTTGTGATTCCCTTCGGAAGCACCTGGGGATTTCGAATCTAAATTACTATTTTTATTTCTGCCCACCTACTCTCATGTCAGTAGTCTTCTTATCCACAAACCTCTACGTTCGAAATTCCTTTATAGAAACAGACCATGAAATGAAAGAAATAGGCAATAAACAAAGTGAAGGATCTTCTGGGTTATTCATTTGTTTGTTGCCTTCTTATTATGCAGAATTGGATATTTGAAAGACATTGTCCTAAAAGGAGAGGGCTCTTCATCTTTAAATACAATGAAGATGAAGCCAATAGTGAGTACTAAGTTTAGACCCTTGTCTAGGAATTGGCTCACAGTGATCCTCTTACTAAGTACAAATCTTATATTTTGAGTCCAAGTCTTTTTGTCAATGTGATTTTTATTTATTCCAAAGGTATGAGTTGAGCCTTTGTTACTGGAAGAAACTCAATCAATTTACTATTATAATCATAGAAACAAGTGCAGTTTCTTAATTTCATATTGCTCCTTTGTTTGGGATCCCAGCAATTTTTGGACTGCTATGTGGCCATGGAGAACAGAGGGAACAGTGAGTGGTATTCAAGCTCTAAGCCACACTGTGGGCTGGTCAGCTAATTTTCTATTTTGTCTTGTTCCTGTGATAATGTAAATTAAATATTAAATTATAATGATTTTAACATAGGATAAACACATGACCATTTGGCCCATAGAGACCCATTTCCAACTATATTTCAAAATAAACCCAGAATGAATTCACATAGGAACATGACAAAAGGAAAATTTATTAGGCTAAAATGTGTTTTTATTAATTTTTGAAGCTAAAAGTCGTAAGCATATGAAAATTCCACCTTAAAAAAGTTCTTGGCTGAATCTTTTAAATCCCCTTTCCATGGGGCATTGCTGTTTCTATAAATATTAAAAGTAGCATTCAGAAACATGCACCTTCATTTCATTTGCCAGTGGCTCTAGGAGTATTATTTCTCTCCATCATTAAAGTAATATGAAGGGGGTGTTTTAAGCACAGGAGCTTTAAGCACAAATGCTATTTTTTTTTTTTAAATCAGCAAGATTATGGCTATCCTTTAAATAAAACCGAGGGTTTCCTGGTTGTGTACTTGCACAGAAGTGAATCGTCTGTTTTAATGGTTAGTAAGAAAGTCTGCCAGCAGACCTTTTGTGGTGTGTTCAGTACGCAACTTCTGGCTCAAGCATTCTCTTCCTGCGCTGTTATCGCTGAAACTAGAAATGGCTGTCGAATACAAATCATATGATAAATATCGGGAAATCTGCCTTTGTGGTTTTCCAGCACCACTGCCAAACTTCTTGCCTAGAGAGCTGTGTGAGGCTTTTCAATTCGGAACCTTTGAGCCACGCTGTTTTCTTGCCAGCTGGGGAGCGTCCACATGATTGAAGTGCAGCAGCCCTTCTAAGAGATGAACAAACCTGGCCAGTAGTTCGCATCTTTCTAAGGCTTGTTTATTTGTTGATGGAATTTTATGCGCAATAATTTTAAACACATCTATTTTATGTGAACTCTCAAATGGGATGCAAGGAATTTTGAATGGTATTAGTTTTTAAATGAGGGGTCGTTTCCCCCTTTATATATATATGTATTACAAATTTTCCTCTAGTCTAATACGACTGGAAGAAGCTGCCTTAGTGTTCATTCTTTATTCAGTCGTTGTTCCATGTAAGGTCCATTCCTCATCCCTCTTTGAGGTACTGGAGCACATTTCAAGAAATGAGTAGCCTACCATGGCGTCCTTTGGTGCTGTTTGCAGTGTAGATTTAATGTCTCTGTGATGAGTGACTGTTGGTCAGCATCCTCAAGAAACCTTGCTCTTTCATCCCCAAGGTTCCAAACCCTTCTACCACCCTTCCCCCAAAACAACGTGGTCAAGTTTGTCACCAGCCTAGCCTAGCTCCCTACTCTCAGTACCAAGTTCTGTGTTAGCTTGCTTTGTATTCTTGTGGTAAGCATTGTGATCAAAACCAACTTGGGGGGAGGGGCTTATTTCATCCTACTTTCAAGTTAAAGCACTAAACTAGGAAATTTACCTGTTTACCCTATTTTTTTTTTAATTCTATCTTATTTCTTTGGGATCGTCAAACCTGTTTCCACAAAGACGAAGCCTTTCCATTCACAGTGACTCAAAGGGAAACCATCTACTGTAAGAGAAATTAGTCTGGCAGAAATAATGCCATCAGAACCAGTGTTTCAAATTTCTCAGAATGTTGAGGATGTAGCTGAGCCCTTGCCTAACGTGTCCAAGGCTCTCCTTATGGTTCCTGGCCACACCAAAAAAGAAAACAAAAGAAAGAAGAAAAAGAAATATCAAAGGCCCACACAGAGGTAGTGGTGCATTCCTGTAACCCTAGCCCACAGAATGTAAGGCTAGGATCATCCTCTGCTTTGGTTTCCAGGCCTGCCTGAGCTATATGAGGACCTATTTCAGAAAAACAGGCCAGCAAACAAACACATGTACTCGTATGTAGCAACCCTTTAATTGCAACAAATAATTGAAGTTAAGACAGACCCTTTCTGCTCAAGTAGGTCAGACACTTCTCTTTATTTGGACAGTAAATCAACACGGAGGTTCTTTCACTTGGGTTCAGTTCCCAGAGCCCACATGACACCTTACAACTGCCAATAACTCCCGTTCCACGGCATCCAGCACCCTCACACAGACCAAACACCAATGAACAATGCATAAAAACAAATAGTAAATCATTACAAAAGGATCAACGCCAGCACACATGAACCAGTGTGTTTTACTTGTCTACACTCCAACCTGAGACTCCAGTTTGTGCTTTTTGAGAGGAAAACCTTGTTTTGTTGCCTGGGCTTTAAGTCCTGGTCTTCCTGTCTCACCTCGTAAGTAGCTGGGATTACAGGCTTATGGAACTGAGTATATAAGAAACTTCCCTAAGACTTACAGTGCTGGAGTTATAGCCCAGTGGTAAAACACCTCACCTTTGTAAGGCTCAAACCTCAAGGATTTAAGTTCAATTCCCAGCATAACCTTACTTGCTATCTGTTCAGTCTAATAGTTTAACGTTTGCTAAGCAGCCTCTCCCACACAGAGCATTTTGCTGACCTCAAGGTCAACCCAAAACACTTGTGGTTTTTAGCCTTAGGTTGCTGGTAAGAGGAAAAGAAATGTGCTCACTCCATAGTTCCCATTAGATCTGGCTCTCTTAATGGTGCAGATGAGCTTATATTTACTTTCTGAACTGTGGTGTCCCTTTAAGTCTGCTTAAGGGCTTCTAGTTTGACAGTAGGGAACAAAAGTCAGCTATATTTCCTGTCTGCCTAATTCCTGTAGGCAATTGCAAGCATCAGTACAACCTGCTACCTCTTCTCTGCATTAGTATCTGTGAGACTTCTTTTTGACATTAGGCCATTCAAGTTCTCCATGTGAGCAAGGGGTTTTCAAAGTGTCTACCTTTTGTTGCATTTTCCTGCCTGGGCTTATTTATTTTATTCTTTTCCAGCAAGTAATCCAGGATGCTTAGGCAAAAGAAGCCCTGTATCTCACACTGGTCCAATTTGCATTTTTTTTTCCTACTGCACATAGAGAACAAAAACAAATTTGCCCATCACAAGCGGACCACAGACCTGCTGGAGTTCTGCTTGCTGCTTTAACTGTCTCCATTCTAGCAGCCACCCGGCCCTTCTATTTCTGTCTTTCACTTAGGTTTCTTTTTCCTTTCCAAATCTCGCCCCTCTTTTGCATTGGTAATCAGGAACAATCTGTTGGATTGTGTGAGCCTGAGAAAGCCCAAAATACATATTTACGATTATTAATTTGATTTAAAATGCATAGCTCATTCAAATAATTTCTCAAAAATCTGTTTTTAGAAATGGCTAGTGATAAACATCCCAGCTACATGCACTGTGTAGAAATATGAATGTTGCCTGAAGAAGGCCGCATTTTAGAGATCCGAATGTTTTAAACCAAATAGCCAATTACCCAGATAGCACCGAGGAATGACTACAACACAAACCTGATTGTGAGACACATGTGGGCAATTACCCACTTGAATTGGCTTATTTTAATAAAAAAAAATGTATAGTTATTTTCCTACATTCATTCTACGTATAAATAAGCCAGAACTAACTTTTTTTTTTTTTTTTTTTTATGTACATTAGAAAGTAAGAAGACAGTTTGGTTAGGTTTGAAAGACATTTGTATTAGATAAACATTTTCAGAGAGTGTCTCAAATAGTTCAGGCTGGCTGGGAACTTGATAAGAAGTTGAGAATGACCATGAACTTTTGAATTTCCTCCATCTACTGACTAGTAGGGTCATGGGTACACTCAGTCAGACCTGGTTTCTAGTCCAGCGTAGTCTAGTGTGTGCCAGGCAAGCCTCCCACCAAATTATCTCTAGTAGATCTTCTTTATAGACATTTTGGAAAAATGTTTTTACCTTTAATAAATGTTTTCTACTAGTGCTAGGCTGGGAGATGGCAAGTCAGGGTGAGATCTGTCTCCTCAATTCTCTATATTATGTTTATTTTCTGTCTCAAATGAGAATATATTTCCATGGGCTCACTAAGCAGTTAAACTAGGATAGTTGGTGAGCTCTGGGCCCATGAGAGATGATATTTAGGTATGATGAACATGACCTGGGGTTTTTTTTCCTCTGGATTCCACATATAGGCACACACATAAGGTAAAATAATATTATATAATAGCAAAAACCAAATGACTCACATGTGGCATATATCTAAGCATCACTATTATCATCAATAAGATATTATTAATAAGAATAGTAAAAATGTGATATGAACACAGTTTAATTCATCTAGGACAACACACTCCAAGCACTAATAATAATCAGTTGAAGGAAAGATGGTCAATTTGTAGAGTTTCCTAATAGATTTTACCATGACCAAAGGTTTTAAATGGGTAAAAATCTGTTTTGTGAGTTTAGAGGAATTTATATTTTTTATTTTGACGGGATATAAAAGAGACAGATTAGTTTAAAGATGACAAGCCCCAGTCTTCTTCCAAACAATCTAACTGATACAGGAAGAAAAGTCAGAGACTTTGTGATGAGTAGTTGGAGTCTTCAGCCTGTGTCAGCTTACTTATAAGCACCCACATGTCTGTGAAACTTTTTCTCATGTTTTAAATTTTCTAAGCAATTCCTCCAGCTGGTACAGCCTCTTCACACTCCATCGTACTTTCAAATAAGCGACCATGAGGCAGTGAGGATTTCATCTGCCGAAGGCTCTGTACCAATTCTCCCCCAATCCATCTATTTAAAAGACAAACGAGTTTTATTCGAGCTTCTAATTTTGGATCCACTAAAGGAATTTGAAGTGTGTGTGTGTGTGTGTGTGGCGGGGGGAGAAGTAAGATGCCTGCTGCTCAACTTTTCTTCTCCACAAATTCCCTTTACTGAGAACTTGCATGCTTCTTGCTAAGTTTCCAAAGCATGTGAAATTCCCACTAGGAATCGAGTAACTATAGCACACTCTGTAAATAGGAGCCATGAGCAACTTGTCTAAAAGATGAATCTCAATGTGGCTGGCATAGGACTGTGTAGACCTCTGTGCCAGCAACAAGGACCGAATGGGATCAGGAGCGGAAAATCCGGCAACACAGCACGTTCTTTGAAACGCCGTGGCTTCATTCCCGGGTTCTGCATCTCAGCTCGATAAATTCACCGAGCTTAATAATACCTGTTTGTGAGCCTGTTCTTCTTCTCCATTTTGGAGGATATTTAGAGTTTCCAGCTTCCTCTCATTAGCAACCACTGACCCCCCCCCCCCCCCAACTCAGTTAAAGAGTGACAAGCTAAACATGCCTCCCAATCCCCAAATGTCCCCTGGGAAACAAGACTCCTCTCAATTGAGGGCCAAAGCTTTATTCAAAGTCTAAAAATTCGATATTTAAAATACAGCATTTTCTCTAATATCAGGGCTGAGTTAACCAATTGGATAACTTTGCAGACCTTGTGTACTTTGGGAAAAGCAACAGACCACAAGGTGTTCTTTCTCTCCTGGCATGCCTTCTTAATTTTAGTGGGTTTTACCTTTTACCGTATCATCCGATTTAATGTTAAATACCTTATTTTCTCTGGAATTGGTTTGTGTATGAGAACATCTCAACTTTTATGTCAAACCAATTGTCACTTACATCAAAGACAAAGGAGATGTAGTTCTTTGGACTATCTTGGATAGATATTCAAGATTACTGAAATTGGTTTACATGACTCATACTCCTTCAAAAACTATAAAGATTATGTCACTACTATTAACTTGGAAGCATTAGACGAAAATTTGAGAAGTCACATCTTAAAGCAATACCGCAGACCTCTCTACCTTCATAAAATAGATGAATAAACAAAATCTTAAAACAAACTTTGTGCTTCTTTCTTTGTTCCCTTAGAGTTATCCCAAACAAAGCATTTTAGCACATCTATTTCCTAGTCTATAAAACATTCGAATAGTTAAAAAATAATAAGGAACAGTGTGGACTTTGCTCATTTTGCTTGTATATATTTTTTGAATGGCAGAATTGGTTGGTAAATGCAGTACTGGGCAAAGGTAACGGCAATATAGCAGAAGCTAGTGTAGGTAGGTTTTTTCTGTACTTGGTATACATAAAAGGGTGTTAACTTTAGTATAAAATGAATTATTTCACACCACAAAGGCTGAGAAGATATAGCATGCCGTTTAAGCTCTCTTAGATGTATTTCGAGGGTGTGCAGTTTATACAAACTTCCTTAGTCTTGGTAATTTTCTTTAATAAATGCCTTGAAGAGTCATTATTTGAAGTATTGATATCAAAGCAGTCATTTGTTGATAAAAACCATGCTAGGCTAAACAAATGCTTATCCATCTAACACTTAAGGTTACAATCTACATCTGATAAGGAAAAGGAGGTCCTGAGTGTTGAAATTGTTTGCAGAAAATGATGACTCTGGTAAAAATAACTTCACTTTATTTTCGAGCTCTAAAATTCAAGTTCATTCTGGGAGTTTTCCTGATTGCCAGGCGACTTTGAGTGAGACCTGGCCTGACCCCATAGGCCTTTGATTTCATGGAGGCTAATGGGCTTTTTGGCAAGACAGCAGAATTTTGCCTTGAGAAAGAAGGAAGAAGGACCAGGGTGAGGAGGATGGAAAAGTGGTGGAAAATGTGGTAGAAAAGGAGGAAGAGACATTAAATAGTTCAAGTTGGAAGAAGGCCGGGAGAGAGGTAGAAAGGGAATGGAGTTAGAAACAAAAAGCCATAGATTTTTGTAGTGGAGGCTCTCAGCTAAAGCTGGTAATGAGTTGTGTGTATGTTATGACCTGTCCCACCACATGCTATGTATTTCAAGCCTTTTGAGACCTGACTTGAATATTAGGGTTCTAGGTATATATACCAATATTATCTAGTATTTAAAGAAAAATAAAGATCTTTTCTAACTTTAAAAGAAAAATGACTATGGTGAACTTAATGGGTTATTTAAGGAATGTTGTAAGATGTTTTAACTATATTTTCATTGTCCTCCCATGATTTCTCTAAAACCTAAACCCAGAATAATGTAATTTTGTCTGTATGTAAACACACTAGGAAAATAGAGGTTAAGGTCTGGTTTAGAGGAGAGTATCAACCTATAATTTTACAACAAGAAAAGTAAAATCAAAACCCCTTCATTTTCATGGTATAATTTAAAAATAGCAAACTAGTATCCTTCTCTTTCAGGCCATTTCTGCCAAATATGAATATGTTTTAGAAGACTACAGGATGAATGGGTTTCAGACTGAGGCAAGGCCACACTGAATGGTAAATATTTTATTTCCAAACCTACAGTCCAACAGAAGATCAATAGTAAAAACATTTTGGACCTGTAACCCAATCTCGGAAACTTTACTTGAATTTTTCTTAACTTTTGTTATGATATTTTGCACATATGATTTTTGCACATATTTTGTGTCAACAAAAGACCACTGAAACAGCAAAAATGTTACAAGAGGTAGGATTAAAGACTTATTTTTCTGATGTGTTTAGTTCTATAAAGCAACTGATTTGTGAGACTGGAAATTTTTATAGATGTTGGCATTAAAAAAAACCTATAAAATCTGATTGACCAGATTACATTTATAGGGTGTCATGTCTACCAAAGCACTGGATCTCAAGAGGGAAACATCATTTCTGATTTAATATTCTGTGAGTTTTACACAAGTGCCGTATCATTTAGTGTCTGGGCTGTCGTGGAGAAATGTAGAGACACACATCATAGTATAATCTATTTTTCATTGTCTCTCTTTTCTCTAGAGTTTTCTTTTCCCATTTGCTCCAGAAAAATGGCAGGCAGCCAGCAGGTTTTATTTAAGACATCGAAGAACACACTAGTTGACTTCTGAGTTTCTATTTAGGCATTTGTTTGTTAGCTTAAACACATCCCTGAAGCTTTATGACAATTGTAATTGTGCAAGTAGTATTCAGCGACCCTTTCATAGCTATGAATTTAAACTGTGAAATTCATTTGTGTGTGTAATATAGCACTTTAATCTTTAGTCAATGTTGGACATTTATCATCACTATGAGAATTATTTTAAATTTAAAGGTAAAGACAAAGGCGTAATTAAAATGAAAAAGAATTAGTAATAGTAATAAAAGTCTGAGAACACAAATATATTCATTTTATTATGCAGAGACTAGCCCTCTCTTTTATTATTCTGTCAGAAGCTATGGCCAATACATGTATAAGAAGTTATCAATAACAGCATCAAAACTGTGCGTCAAACAGGTTAAGTTCTACCTGAAGGAAAAATGATGAAAATGAGACTACATTATTCTTTAAAATTTTACAAAACTACACACTTAATGTTAATTCAGTTTAAATGTTCTGTGCGTACTAGCTCACCTCTTAGGATGATGTTTCCCCAAATTATTTAATTATAAAAACTCTGTAAAATTACTTAAAATTTGATCTTGCTAATAGAACTGAATGAAGTCTAAAAGGATACTTCACTTCCATAACATAGCTTTCTCCATCACTGAGGTACAACATGGTTAAGATTGAACTCATGTTTCAATTCTTCCAGAATATGTTTTCACCAACACCATTATTCCTTCCCTTCTATTTCTATTATTCTCTCTTTCCCTGCCCCCTTCTCTTTCTGCTTTTTGCATGCATGGTATATAATTTGAAATGACAATAAGAAAGAAAGAGAAAAATAGAAAAAAAAAGACGAGTAAGGGAGAGGAAGAAACTTTAGCACAGAATTTCTCCTCTTTGTATTCTAAGTGCAAAAGTTGGCATATTCTTTTTAAAAGATTAACACCATCTCTCAGACTGTTTTCTAGTGAATATTATTTGGTCTTCCCAATTTATTGTAGGGCAAGGAGACATGAAAATATCACTTCAATGTGTGATCCTGGTTTTATTTCTTCAGATTAATTCCTTTTTTTTTTTGGCAGAGTGGAGTAAATTTGTATGAAGAAAACTATATGTTAAATCATATTAAATCTGGGACTGTTATATTAGCAAAATCTGTCTCCTACTTATGGGAGTGAGTGGTAAAGTCTAAAAACAGAAATCTCTCTGAGTGCATATTTCATAAGCTTCTTATTCATTATTCATGTATGCCATTAGAAAGAGAAGGAATGTGTATGCACAGGCACAGGAAGCTATGGGCACTTGTTCAGGTATGTGCCATGAGCAGGATGGACAGCTTCTACCATTCACTCCATTCCTGGGTGGAATGAGAGTTACTGAGCAGAGCAGAAGGCTTTCTTGGCAAGTGCTCCAGAGGGTCCTAAGATCCACCAGAGTTTTAGTTTTTACTCTGTGAATTAGGCCAAAAATACTTCCCCCTAAAATAATTTAAGAGTTGCCTTTGAGAAGTTTTAAAATAGGCTTGCTCTATGTGTTTCATGAACTTTAAAAAATGTAAAAGTAGGAAATAAAGTTGAAATCCTGTCAACTTTGGGAGGGTTTATAGCACTTATGTTTTTGTTTTTGTTTTTGTTTTTTTTTCTGAGTGAAGCAGGATTTATAATTCTCGAAAGAACATGTAGCTGATTCGGGGCTATAACTTAGTGGCTGTGCACAGGAAGGTTTATGGCTACTTTATCAATATTCACTTATAAAAATGAAGAGTGTAGCCTCCTCCTCTACAGAAACTAAAAGAGATGATTGCTTTAGCTCCTTTAGCAGAACATTTATAAGAAAGCCAATCATGTGGGTGTAAAAACAGAGCATGCAGCTTAAGAATAAGGTGGCAAATACTTTTTTCATTAAATTAGGTTTTTCCATGATGTGTACAATTTGGATAATGAGTAAGACCTTAGTGGCGAAGCCAATAAAGCTGAATGTTGAAATAACCTTCTCCTTCCCACTTCCACACACATTGCACCTCACATTGATCATCTTAAGAAAAGCTCTTTCCAGAGTGATACAATGCTCATGACATAGTCTGTCATCATTGGAAAGACTACAATAACATCAAACTTTTAAGTCTGTTGTACATTTCATAAACGGTGGTTGGGCAACTTGGAATCTTGTGTCCAAGTATTAAAACTATCTGTGCAATTCCACTTCAAGAATACAACATCAAGGAGTTTTTTTTTTTTTTTTTTTTTTTTTTTTTTTTTTTTTTTTATGCCAAGTTTCCCAGTTCCACTGATGTATAAAAGTTGCGTGGTGATTAAAAATGACTTAGCCATTTCCTTATTAAACTGAACAGTGGCCATAGCACTTGAGATGGAATGGATTTTTTAAGGAATTAGGAACATGTAAACCTAGTACTTAAAAAGATAATTTTGGAAGTGGTCATTTATTAAAAACATTTAAGTCTTATAGTATATGTCGTAGAAAAACATTTATATTGTCTACATGATCTTAATAACTTCCAATTCCATTCATTATTTTGGAAACAGTTACAAAGAAATACACATTATGTTCCAGCAAAACTTTGAGTTAATCTGCATTTCAGAACAACAAATCTGGCTGGGGAGATGGCTCAGTAGATAAAGGCTCTTGCTGCCAAGCCTGACAACCCAAGTTCTATCCCTGGATCCGCATATTAGAAAGAGAGATAATGCCCATAGGTCTTGTGCGTTCCACACAAGCATCATCACACTCATGAAAGCACAAGTAAGCCAAAAATCAATATAATTACAGGACATAAATTTTTTTCATATCCTTGTTAAAGCTAGTGGATATTTTAATGTCAAAACTAATCAGATAAAGAACAAGTGTTAGGACTATCTTGAGATAAATAAGGACTGTGTGTCAGGCACCATTTAGAACTTTGAATGGGCATCATCTTTTGGATTTTCTTTGTAACCTTGAAGCCACAGTTCAGCCTCATTTTCGCCCCTGTGCATTGAAACTACCTTCAATGTAATGACTTCCAAACTACGGACTAAGATGGGCCTCAGAGACAAGGGGAGAATGATAACCCGAATGACTTTATTATAATTAGTTGCAGAACATTAAGATCTAGAGAACTACAATTTAACACTCCTTCAACTTTTAAAAAAGAAAAGAAAAAATGCTTTTTAAGACCTGACTCCAAATACATCAACACTTAGGTAGGACATCTTGTGTCTCCTTATTAAAGACAGATAAATTTATACCCCTATGTATTTTATCCGACATACTGTATAGCAGGAATGGTTTCTTAGTCTTGAAGTGCCATTTAGTGTTTTGCCAGAAAGTTGTACCTATATTATCTGTAGCTGATTTAGGTACAGAAAAAAAAAGTTCCAATGGAATTCTACGGCTGTGGAGAGAGAGAATTCTTTCGTAGGCAGTAGCTCATGCCCTGGCTAAAGACTAGAAAGACTTGGGGTCTACTATGTGATTCTAATTGATTCTTATGGACAGCTCTTGGTTGTTTTCCACAGTAGAAACATTTTTCTGCAATTGTTTCTTATTGTGCTCTTGTGACTCATGAGGTTGTGGTACCCAGTGGATGGAGGAATGAAGCACAGAGAAAACTCAATGACTCTATTGTCAGAGATGTCGTAATGCAGTGACAGTAATCTCCATCACTTCAGAATCCATTCCTGAGTGTATGAGAAAACATAGGTCTTACTGTTGTCTGAAGGCATTCATTGCTCAAAAGCTTTTCCTCTTTGTTGAGGCTAAATGCTGGGTCTTCCTGATGCTAAGTAGCACTGAACCCTATAAATGTATTTAATCCAGTTTTGTTTCAGGAGTCTCCCATAGGTTCTAAAGTATACTATTAGATTCTTATTAAGTATTTTCCAAAATATAAACAGTAGACAATTAAGTAAGTATAAAATATAGAACAGATAGTCCAGTTTGGAACAGAGATGAATCCTAAACTATGCTAATTCCAAACTAAGAAAACATGCATAAACTCTCGAATGCTGCAGAAACACCTGGTTTGTACAACTTCAAGACAGATAATTTTTATTTACAAGAAATGACTTTTAAACTGATAATTAGTTCCCAGTTACTTTCTCTAACAGCACTTGCAATACAAAACCATAGGACCTCAAATAAACTCAGAATAGAAGACACTAACCGAAGCCCCGCCCCCAGAGGCTTTCAATCTCCATGTGGAAATGACTATGTGCAGCTCTTTCCTGTCAGTCAGAGCGAAGGCAATCACAGTGAAGATGACAGAAGACATCTTGTGTAATTTGAGGGAAGCGAAGCTGCTTTCTACCATAATGACATTTTGAAATAAATGGTAATTCCTATCATTTGTAAATTTTTTTTTCTGAGAAAAATCAGGCAGTAAGTTCTTCGTTGTTTAATTGCTCAATTTGAAAATTTGCATTTTCCGCGGACTCCTAACTTCAAAACTAAACTTTGAAACACCAGCAACATTTCACAAAACAATGCCCAGTTCACCTATTTTCTTTAAACTTCTTGTGACACTATGGCCAATCTTTGATAGATAATGACCCCTATCAAAGCAAATATTTCTTACCCATGACCACAAGCAAACTTACCTATTAAGAAAGAGAAGTCATATAGGAATTACTATTTCATCTGCTAGGAGTGGTAGTGAGTGGCTATTATTTTAGTACTTGGGAGGTGGGGACAGGTGGATCTCTGGGAGTCCAAGTCCAGCAGGTTCTGCATTGTCTGGTTCCAGACCAGCTGAGACTAGATAGCGAGATCCTCTCACACAAAAAATAAAAGTTTTAGTTCTGGGACAAGGAACGGAGACTCGTCTTAAAGAATCCAAAGGTTGGGTGGCTCGGTCTCCTCTTTAGTTGGAAAGCAGAGAAATCCGTATTGATTTCTGGGACTTCTTTGTTCGAGCAGATGACTAATGGTGAGTTCTCCGTTTGCGTTTCTGCTTGCTCTGGCACACTGATGCTCGGAGGAAGCTTCTCAGCAAAACCAGTCATGTGATGGGTGTAAATCAAGTTAGAAATTCCTTATCATGTTGCTATCAGTCTCATTTATATGAGGCATATTTATGAAGATCACATGATTACTTACTTTACATGTGCGTTAAAGCCGAGAACAGATTTTTGAATCATTTTTTTTAAACCATTTCCCCCCCTCTGGTGTGCAAAATTTGTCATTGACATGTGTAACAGCTGTAAGAAAATCAGTTTCTAAGAGCAGTGAAATGTAGACGATAGCGTATGATGAAGAATGCCGGGGAAAAGTTAACGCCATGACATAATAAGAAACAAACAAACAAACCAAAGCAGACACCTGACTTTTGTGTTACCATGAAATATTAAGCAACGCTATTTTACTTCGAAATTTTAGGGTTTGAGTTTCTTAGCTTCCGTTTCTTAGTGTTCATATGACTAATGTTCATTTTCCTCTCCTTACATGTGATCCTTGGACAACAAAATTACACTAAGCCTTTTAGAGCATGTGATTGAACCACCAGCACCACCACTATCACTATCACCACCACCTCCACCTCCACCACCTCCACCACCTCCACCACCACCACCACCACCTCCACCACCACCTCCACCACCACCACCTCCACCACCACCACCACCACCACCACCTCCACCACCACCTCCACCACCACCTCCACCACCTCCACCACCTCCACCACCACCTCCACCACCACCACCTCCACCACCACCACCACCTCCACCACCTCCACCACCACCACCACCTCCACCACCTCCACCACCACCACCACCACCACCTCCACCACCTCCACCACCACCTTCACCACCACCTCCACCACCACCACCACCATCACCACCACCACCTCTACCACCACCTCCACCACCACCTCCACCACCACCACCTCCACCACCACCACCTCCACCACCACCTCCACCACCACCTCCACCACCATCACCACCACCACCTCTACCACCACCTCCACCACCACCACCACCATCATCACCATCACCTCCACCACCACTTTCATCACTTCCACCACCTCCACCACCTCCACCTCCACCATCAACTCCACCACCACCACCTCCACCTCCACCACCTCCACCACCTCCACCACCTCCACCACCTCCACCACCTCCACCTCCACCACCTTCACCACCACCACCACCACCATCACCTCCACCTCCACCACCACCACCACCACCTCCACCATCAACTCCACCACCACCACCTCCACCACCACCACCACCACCACCACCTCCACCACCACCTCCACCACCACCCCCTCCACCACCACCACCTCCACCACCACCTCCACCACCACCTCCACCACCTCCACCACCACCTCCACCACCACCACCTCCACCACCTCCACCACCACCTCCACCACCACCACCTCCACCACCATCACCTCCACCACCACCACTTCCACCACCTCCACCACCTCCACCACCTTCACTACCTTCAGTACCACCACCACTACCACCTCCACCTCCTCCACCACCTCCTCCACCACCACCTTCTGTCTGTTTATCTATTACAAGTCTCTGTGGATATTTATTCACATACAGGATAACTAAGCACATAAATCAGTGACTTTATCTACTCTCTAGGTCCATCCTTATTTCACCAAAGAAAACCAGACTGTCTTTTTTCTTTTGCAATGAGAGAAATGTACTGTTTTATCAGTATTCACACCAGTTAATTTTTTTCAGTGTTGCATTCCTTAACTGATGCCAGAGACCTATTTATGAATGACAAGCTTGTAACTCTTTGAAGATTCCTTCTTCCAGTACTCTTTTATCATAAAATTGCTATTCTTTTAGCTTAAGTTGATTGGTGAGTTTTTTGGACACATTTTATTGATGATTAAAAGAGTGATTGGGCAAGCTCAAGAGTGATGCTAAATTTACAAGTTTTTATCTCAAAAAAATGTAACATAAAGACAAAATATCAGTCACATTCAGAAAACAAAAAATATTGGTAGAGTTTATTCATGACATTTATGCAAACGAGTTTAATATGTAAGTCAGAATTGGTCACCGTTTTCAATTGTTTGATAGAGAGCTTGTTGGAAAGTTTGCAGAACTTTTTCCTCAGTCTGTGACTGGACATCGTGCCATAGCTACAGGAGAGATTATATATTACAATACAGGAGAATTATTCCTCCAGTGGCGTATCAGCAAACATTGTTAACAGAGAGTACTGAGAATTATTTATTTCCCATAATGTCATTTTCTTTCTCTATTTTTCCATGTAACTCCAGATATCTAGGAAAGGGATTGTATTTATGCAGAAGAAGCTTGCCATGAACAAATCACAAGAAATAGATTTTTGAAGAGCTTTAATTTAGACAGTGATATGAAAATCAAGAAAGCACTTAGATGTTAAAGTTAGCTGCGATTTGGGGATAATAGTTGCTTAAAAGCTCAAAATTAGCCATTAAAAAATTTTGATTCTTATTTAGTTGTTTGGTTATTTAAGCAAGTAAATTAATGCCCCATGTTTGAAGAAAATAAAGACAAAAGTTACGTAACTATTAAAGGAATCATATAGAGAAAGCACAGCACATATGTATCATTGAATGCACACTAACAGATGGGCTTTCTTTGCTCTAAATATTTCAATACATTGAGAATAGCAGATATCAAGTCTCTAACTTGCTAATTGATACCTGGAAGCTACCGCCATGTGATCAGTGCCACTGTCTTTCAGTTCTTTCTTTCTTTTTTTAAAACTTTATTTTAAAAAACAAAGATAAAAAATTTAAACATTTTTGCATAAATGTATACAGATACAATTGTGTCAGTGCTTGGCTTTTTTTTTTCTTTTCTTTTTTTTTTTTTTTTTTTTACAATGAGCAAAAAGTACATGTAAAACAGGGTGTAACCCGGAATTTGTCAATGTGTTCTTGGTGTGTAAGGATTGAGCATGACTTTTCTTTTCTTTTTTTTATTTTTGTTTTGTTTTCTTTTCTTTTTTTTCTTGAACTTCACACAGTCTGTGAGTTGTTTCTGGGGCAGTCTGAGTCTCTGGGGTTAGCATCCCACTATCAGTGACTGCATATTATGTCTGTTCTTTTGTGACTGGGTTATCTCACTCAGGATGATATTCTCTAGATGCAGCCATTTTCTTAAGAATTTGGTTAAGTCATTGTTTCTGGTGGCTGAGTAGTATTCCATTGTGTAAATGTACCACAATTTTTGTATCCATTCATCTAATGAAGGACATCTGGGTTATTTCCAGCTTCTGGCTATTATAAATAGAGCTGCTATGAACATTGTGGTACATGTATCTTTGTTGTATATTAAAGTGTCTCTGGGGTATATGCCCAGAAGTGGAATAGCTGGGTCTTCAGGTAGTACTATGTCCAATTTTCTGAGGTCTCACCAGACTAATTTCCAGAGTGGTTGTAACTACATCCTAGTAAAAACAAGAAAACTCCTAAGCAAGAAAACCAAAAGAAGAAAAAGACACAGACACAACTCAACCTACAAAAGCATAATAGCAGGAAACAGAAACAACTATTCCTTGATATCTATTAACATAAATGGACTCAACTCCCCAATAAAGAGACATAGGCTATCAGGCTGGATACATAAACAAAATCCAGCATTTTGCTACATACAGGAAACTCATCTCAGAGACAAAGACAGACACTATCTCAGAGTAAAAGGTTGGGAAAAAAACTGTCTTTCAGTTCTGCAAGAATTCTTTCATTCAGAGTCTAATTCATGCAACTAACAGGTTGTCATCACTGTGTGTTGTTAATAACTGAGTTAGGGAATAAGATAATAATGAAAATACCAAACTGACTCAGGTCCTCCCTGATGTGGTTTTAGTGTTATAGACTGCTTTATGGTGTTATTTTATTTTTGCTATCTGTGCAGCAACTTTTAGTGCCTTGGTAGCATGCACCATGTGTTAAAGTAATTTGTAATTCTCAGTGTCTCACTGAATTAATCTTAAATTGATTGTAAGCATTTTATAGGTGTATAAAGATTAATTCAAGTTGTGGTTCACTATTAGAAAGCTTCTGACTTTGCCTCTCAAAACAAACTGGATGGTAAATGAACAGAAGTCAGTGACTATTGCTGTCTTATTACAGTTTTGTAAAGAAAGGAATAGTAAGAGTGATAATATGAAATTACCAAGTTGCAACATTAGGCTAAAAACCTATGCTTTCTGTTCCCCCTTCAGATTTCTCAATTACAAAAATTAATTATGTTTTTTACATCTTTTTCTATGCTAAGTAAAAAATTGTAGAACACATGAATTTCTAAATTCCAATTACGGCTTTTGTTTGGTTCTAGACAGGCTTTTGTTTTTCTGTGTAGTTTTGGTGGTCCTGGAACACACTCTGTGACCAGGTTGTCCTTAAACTCAGAGTTCACCCTGCCTCTGCCTCCCGAGTTCTGGGATTAAAGGTATGCAGCACCATCTTCTGGCCATATATTCATTTTTTAAAGAATGTTGTTGATCAAGAGAAACACCAGTCTTCCCTTCTTCATTGTTCACTTTTGTAGCAGGTGTGGGAGGTGTCTCAACCAAAGAGAGCAATTCAGCACCATGGATAGAACACCCAAGACACTACAGCAGCTACTAGAACCATTTCCTTAGGTTAGAGTTAAGATATAAACTTAGAAAATAAAGACAAACAAAGAAACCAGAATGACAAACAAAAGACAACAACAACAACAACAACAAAAAAAAACCAACAAGAAACACATACACACAAACACAAAACAAAACCCATTAAACAAAGAATGTGGGTTAGTGAGGAGGTGGGGATAACCTGAGATGAGCAATGGGAAGAAGCCATGATCAGAATGTATTGTGCAATTAAAATATTTTCAGTAATAAAAAAAAATAGACTTAGGTGTGAGCTGTTCTGTAGATATATGTGTTTGAACTGGATTCCAAAACTCTGCGTTTTGATTGGTTATGGTTTTCTGTAGAAGGCTCCATCCGTTGCAAAGAGTCGTTTCCTCAATGTGGGCTGTGGACTACAGTTATCTGTGTGTATAAGGACAAATATTTAGAATGTAGTTAAGGACTGTGTTGGTTTGGTAAAGTGGCATTTGTGGGTAATCTATAAAGATCCAGGACTTGATTAGCTTTCCTAGGTTTTCCAGCACCAGGAGTGGTTTTCTCCTTGTTGGGTGAGTTCTACTTCCAATTAGAGAGTTGTTGGTTACTTCCAGGATATTTGTGTCACTATTATAAACTTTCTTTATGTTATCATACCATGATGGTGGTTGTTATGCTTCATAAGCATTGTAGATGTGTAGAACAGTTGGTTGCCTCCCTACTTTGGAAGCATACCTGATGCCCTCTGGCACCATGAAAGCTATTCCTCATGTAGGAGTATAAAGGTCAGTTTCAGCTCAAGACCCTCTGGGTCCTGTATCTGAAATACATGGTGTCTTCATCAATAGGAACTTATCTTGCCTGCTCTAGAGGGGTGAGAAAACCAAGGGCAATAGCAATACTTATAATGTTTTGCAGGCTTTCTTGAACAATCCTGATCAAACAATTCAAAAGAAGACTTCTCATGCCTGGCACTGTGATTTTTGTTATGTGGTCTTTAGCTTTTAGAGGGAGCGTTGTTTGCTCAGATAAGGGAATTTTAGGGATCATTACAGAGGAGAAGGTGAAAAGACTGTATAAAAAAACAGAAAGCAAGAGGATCAGAGAGTTTGGTGTTTGCGTCTGTTAAGAATGTTACAAACTTCACCCGTCTCACCAACATGACTGCCATATCTTGAGCTAAACAAGGACAACATCAATAAACATCCCAATCTTTAACCTAACATGAAGAACTATAGGCAACTAAGGAAGGGAGAAAGCTCTTCCCAGGGAAGAGGACTCTATTTGATTAGCCAATAATGAATGATTGGTCTTGAAATATATATACAAGTAAAATTATACAGACTGAGAAGGTTGTATTTATGTATTTAAGAGTACGTGTGTGTGTGTGTGTGTGTGTGTGTGTGTGTGTGTGTGTGTAACAATGACTAGTGAGAAAACAAGCCATGAATTTGAAAGAGAACAAGAAGGGGCTCACAGGATTGCTTGGGGCAGGGAGGGAAAAACAAATGATGTAATTATATTGTAATCTCAGAATATAAAGGAAATGAATAAAAAAAGAAATAACTTTGTAGTAGCCACCTTTCTTTTTAATATGCCAGGAACCAAATAAATATGGAATAATGTTCATCTAGATGATATAAAGTTTACAGGTCTATCCCTCGCTATTGTATGGAAACATAATGGCTCTTTCAAAGGCATGCATCATTTTAATAAATACATTAAAATGTCATTGGCTTTAATAGCACCTACTCACTCAGACCATTATTCTGCTCCTTCTAAGTTAGTTTAATGTGTATTAATGATGTGAAATTGATGAAATTACAAATTGGGTTTCCCTGGGCACAAGTTAAACCAAGAACGTAGAGGAAAGACTGGTTAATATCACCCTCTACCAGTCTCTTCATTCATACTACAAAATTATGTCATTTTGCCCCAGGGAAAGAAAATGCACTATTAGTAGATTGAACCTAACATGATTTTTATGGTTTTAACTCAAGAAACTGTCTTTGGTTGGATCATCAAAGGTTCATCATTTTCTTTGGGGAATAAGATAGAATGTTCTGTTTTGAGATTGAATTCATATCTTGTATATTTATATCTTTTGAAAAATAGATAACTAATTATTGTCTTTTCCTTCTCTATCTTAGCTTAAAGGACCATTCAAGATATCGTTACTTTACATTATCTACTTAATTCTATTACCAATTGTTAAACCAATAGCAGTGTTTAGCTGATTAAATATTTGAGCTAAACATTATGATAACAAATGTTATAACTACTAATATAACTGTGAATAATTGAAAAGTCCAGAGCTTTGATTTCAGAAACACGTGATACAGTAACACTTAATTTCAGAGTGTCAAGGAGATTAGAAATGAATTTTAACTCTGTCTTGCAGAAATATTAAGAAACAAACAACAAAAACGCTGTTCATTTTAATTATATTTGAAGGTAATAAAGTAACTCCAAAAGTAAAAGCTGCAGAACAGAGCTTATAAGTGGGAAGTAAGACTTAGACTGGACTCTCCTGTGGAAGCACTTAGTTCATTTGACAGCCAAATAATGTGGCCGGGCTTTATAGTAGCATCTCTAACCAACAGAACAGAACTATGGCACCACTGTGAACATCTAAAGAACCTCGGAGAAGAAAAAAGACACCTCCCTACACCTTTAAAAAAATCAGACAGAAAGAAAACATCTAATTTTTCTGTTTCCTAAACTACAGAAGCGAGAGCTTCTAGAACTGTAAAGCCTTAAATTTGTTTATTTTAGTAATATTCGAATACTCTACATATTTGATTTTTGTTTACATTCTAATTTAAATATTTACCTGTGGTGTTTAAATGTTTTAAATATTTAACATTGTAGCTGAACAACACAGCAGTGCATTCTGAACACTTAGAAAAGAAATGCATTGGTGCTTAGAGCTCAGCTTTGGTTCAAAGAAAAGTCTGGGCCATAAGTAACTCACTTTATTTTTACTCCTATATCTAAAGATGGAATGGGAATAGGCCATCTGAAAGGTGATATAGGGCATACATCACAAAGCTTAGACACTTTTGTTCAAGGCAGTCAATACAGGTGATCTTGTGGTCAGTGTACCATCTGCAGAACAACATAGGCCCCCTCAGCAGAAAAGCCTGCACCCTCACCAGAATGTGCCAGGCCTGATAAAGCTAGAAATTTTGATTTCTAAAACAAGTACTCTCGATCTTTATAAAGATGTTAACTTCAATCTTTTCCAAGTGAATGTCTTCCTGGTTTTTAAATGAAGTATATACGTTTGGGACATGAAGCTGGCTTACAGACAGTTATCTTGGGACATGTGGGAAGCATACGCTACAGTAAAGCATCTGGAAAGATTCACTCGATACTATTACTGAGAACTTCTGACTGGGTGCCAGTAGATATACTGTGATTGTGTGAGTTCTGAGTTAATTTCAGTATAAAGATTCTCACTTTTTTTTTCTATTGCTGGAAAGAGCTGCTCTAGCACAGAACTCTTCCAGTTACAACCAGGCTGCTTGCAGGAACAGTTGAAAAATGGTTAGGAGTCAGTTGTGTGCCTTCGTATCAATGCATTCTCCTGTTGTTGTGTGTTGAGAGGTTTCTCTCGCTCTCATTCCTTAGAGCATGTCTCAAGCTGTGTTTTTTTCCAGCATGCCAACTGTACAACTGGAGGTACACAGATGATTTTAGGTGACCCTCAGATGAATCTTTAAAAAAGTTATATATGCATTTTCTACAATCATAACATATAAAACCTGGTATTTTGTGTGTTTTAGTACATATATAAAGTTGAATAAAACACAATATATTTAACTAATATTAAGCATATACAGTAGCTTATATTTAGAAATCATAGAAATGATAATACAATGTAATAGAAATAATTACACCAGTAAAACTGACACTCTCAGAGTCCCGTATTCCCTATGCCTATAATGGAGACTTGTCTAGAATTGCTAAGAACTTAGTCTATAGGACTGCTTTAAAATTACATCAGTATACTGTCAGGCTTCTTCCATTGGTTGTCAACCTTAAAAGTAGAGACTTTTGAAAAGTACAGGTCTGAAAATCCAAATTCAATTTATATTCCTGATGTCTTTGTAAAACGGGAAGCATTTATGAGCACAGTTTCTTTCTGCAGAAAATATACTCTATCCTACCATTTCTTTACAGAGGTGGCTGTGTGGTCAGGTGCCCAAAGCACAGAGAATGCTTGGTGAGGATAAAAGGAAAATTATAGATTTGGAGAGAGAATACTTTGTGCCTGTATGGATATCTTACATGTCAAAAAAAAAAAAAAAAAAAAAAAAAAAAAAAAAAAAAAAAAAAAAAGCAAAAGCAAATCAAAGCAAAACAAAACAATATGCCATATATGAAAAGGAGGAATGAAAGGTGGAGGAACATCCTGGAAGGCAGAAAGAATTCTGAGATTGAGGCAGGCTCAGGAGATTTGCCCGTGGAAGATGTCAGAAGATAGACCTATGGTACTTGAGCACAAGTAACCAGCTGTGCGGCAGAATGTAGATTAAAATAAATGAGTTAAATTATGACCTACTCAGAGAAGAGCCTATCTAAATGGCCAAGGCATTTGTAAATATATTTTCAGACTGAGACTTATTTCTGGGAGTGTGGGGCTGTTAATTTAACACAGGAATAATTTCTGAGATTATTTGCTCTCTATGTCCCCAAGATGAAGAAAAAAAATTCCCCCAACCACTGAATAAACTGCTAAGATACTGTTGAATTATGCTATGCTGGTATCCTGTATGAGTACTAAGACCAAAAAAATGTGTATGCTATAATTCAACAGCTTATATACAAAAGTTGGTCTTGAAAAACACCAGTAAAGAAGTATACAAACATTAGTTTATATCATAAATATTTTAAGTATGTAGTAAATGCCATAGTGTGTGTATGTTTGTGTGTGTGTATGTGTGTGCATGTGTGTGTGTGTGTGTGTGACATTTTGTTACTGCTTGGATTTATAAAAATAGGCATTTTTTTAAGAATTTTGTCTACTTGTAAAATGACCTTAAGGAAAGGCTTTTATTGTGAAATAGTTATAATTTCATAGGAAGTTGAACAGGAAGAGGCCCCATGTACCTTTCATCCAGTCCCCTCCCCCCAGCAACTATATTTTCTAGAGCTATAGCACGACATCATCAGGAAACAGACATTTGTAGTGTGTCTAAAGATCTGACATTTTGTCATGTGTGTAGGTGTGTGAAACTGTGACAGTCAAGATCACCAACACACCATCATCTCAGGGCTTACCCTCATGCTGTTCCTTAGTCATTCTTCTCTAACAATGTAGTGAAGCCCAACACTCACTCCTACTTGGTAAAATCACTCACTCACAGAAATCAACACAAGTCCCACGTCTAGACTTCATGGCATGCTGGATTGAAACTTGCCATTGGCCAATTATTCACACCCCTTTTGACTTTTTTGATCAGCCTCAGTTGTTCCTCTACAAAATCAAAGCCTGGGGATTGTTATATGTTTCAGCAGATACAGTTGCATGCCTCTAAGCCCACTAACCAAAGCTGCACCCACAAACCCATAAGGTAGAAGATAAGAGCCAACTCCTAAAAGTGACCCTAGGAACTCTACACAGGTCCCAGGAAACACATGCACACAAGTACACATGCATGTGCACAGAAAAATAGATAAATAAATATGGAATTGGAATCCAATGGTTTTCAGAGTGGCACACTTAATATATCTGGTTGTTTAGTTTTATCAAGATATTACCCTAAGGACGGAAAGTATAAAGTCCACAACAAGTTCATGAAACACAACATAAAGTGCTGAACAGTGTGCTTTACATGGATTTGTATTTAAAAGTAACCGAAATATGCATTATAGTAATATGCTGCTTTCCAAGAGATAAATGTACTATTCTCTCAAATGCCACATGGAGAAATTTTGGGACAGCCTGTTTAGTTTCTTTTGCCCCAGGGGTTTCCTTTGGCGGTAGGAAAGACACCATTGCCCCAACTCACCTGACCCAACACTGAACTGGAAGGAAATGCTACAGCAGAACCTAAAATGCAGATTCTGAACTGCACTGGGTTCAAGTTTGGCTCTTTTTTGGAAAGACTTTTAGGAGTTGAATTACCGTGCTCTGTGGTCACTGAAAACCAGCAGGAGAACCTCTCAATTTGTTCCACCACACCAGAGAAGATGAAAACACACCAGAGAAGAAGAGTTCTCCCAAGTGCCTCCTTCATTTGAAATTTTAGGCGTCTCCTCTCGCACCAATTTCAGGTTCCATATTCCTTCGTTTGGTTGTTTCTACAACTCCATTATATGTTGTAAGCTGTTTACACAACCCATTATGAGATGTTCAACCTCTTCGATAACACAACAATGAAATCCTTATTAATCTTTCCACCTCGGATAATCTTTATGAAACATTCCCTAGGAAGACTGCAGACTTGGGAACAATCCATCCCCTGGAGGCCTTTTGGAGACACCTCTTTACTGAACCTTCCCTTTCTAAAGGCGCCATTTCTAAGCCTGGCTTCTGAGAAACACCAGGCAAGGGACATGCAAAAATGATGGCCAACATGCTGGTCTAGCCAACCTGAGTGTTTCGGATTCCAGTTAGATCCTTTCAATAACCAATCAGACGGGGCTATTTTCACCTTGGTGTCTCACCCTTGTGTTCAATTTCCCATGACCTCCTTGAGTTTGTCCAGAGCACCCTGGGTGCCTCCTTCAATGGAAGGGGACATTTTGGTGTCAGCAGTCCTCTCTGCCCTCAATGAACCCAAGGAATTGGTTGCGGTGCCCGCAGACATTGACACCAAAGCGTGCATCTTACCGTTTCCTTTACAGACCATGTCCATTGCGCTGTCCAGACAGAGTCCCCGAATGCCCTAGAGGCTTCTGCTTGTCTGGGCCGCCGGCTGGCGACACGGCACTTGGCAACGGGTTTGCGCTGGGGCTGGAGGAGCCAGCCCTGACCCGCTCCGCCCGCGCCAGCCCGGTTAGCACACGTGGTGCGGCAGCCGCCAGCGCGCTCCGGTCCCCTCGGCCTCTTGGCTTCTGGAGCCAGCGCGGCGCAACACCCGGGGCTTCGGAACACGTGGGGACAGGCGCTGGAGGCCGGAGACTCTGTACGGGTAGGTGGGGGCGCAAAGACGCTGGCGACCAGAGACCCGATTGCCCCCAGGGTCCTATTCTGGGGCTCACAAACCCAACGTCAGGCCGCTGTCACCAGGGCCTGTGTGGCTCATGAGCTTGGGCTTCAGATTCAGCTCCTGGCAGGGTGTCGCACTGCAGTGCCTCCGTTTCCCACCAGTTGGGGGAGCCCCATCTAGGGCGGGAGATGGGTTGTCTGTATTGCAGGGCCAACATGGGGGGGGGGTAGTGACCGTGGGCCTGAGGCAGGGGTATTCCGATCTTGCAGCTGGAGATTTAAAACCCTGGAAACCGCAGCATGGACCTAAGGGGGCCTTTAGAACAGCCTGCCCTTGGAAAAATTCTTCTCACCATCCAAGGTTGCTTGGGTTCACTTAAGGAGACAGCACTCCCAACTGGGGGCAAACATTTATGCATCTGTAAGCCCTTTCCAAGTTCATCAACTGCCTTGCCCACCTCCCCCAAGCAAGATGTCTGTCTAGCTGTTCTGATTTCTGATCTGGAGGCAAACATAGCCATTTCCTTTCTGGCTCTTAGGGGACAATAGGATTGGCAACAAAAATAACACGTTCTTGGACAGCTAGTGAGACGCAGACAGAATTTGTGCTGGTTTTCGAAGAAGCTGGTTTTCTCTCGGGAGGCTGGAGAGAAAGAGCGTTTTAATTTGTTAGCGCAGACACAGAACTAAGCATCAACTTCTCCACCTGCTCGTCTGGAAAGGGGAGATTTTGAAGAGAGCCGTTAGAAGGATCTTTGCTTTCCTCAAAAATGCAGTTCCAGGGAGTCCATTAAAAAAAAGTCCAAGTCTTCTAGAACGATTCAGAACTAGCTCTTCTTCCCATGAGGTAGGGGATGCCACAGCAGGTTAAATACTTCCAGGCCAATTTCTTCCTGATTTTATACATTGTATTTGTTTCCTGGCAGGACACAGTTTGCAAGAAAGGCCTATCTCCTCCCCTACTTCCCTGGATAACGCCCCCTACACCACTTACCTGCCCTCTCCTCCCTCCCTCCCAACCTCCCTCCCTCCCTCCCTTCCTCCCTTCCTCCCTCCCTCCCTCCCTCTCTTCCTCCCTCCCTCCCTCCCTCTCACTCTCCCTCCCTCCCTCTTTCTCTCCCTCCCTCCCTCCCTCCCTCCCTCCCTCCCTCCCTCTCTCTCACTCTCTCCCTCCCTCCCTCCCTCCCTCAATTTCTTTCCCTTTCTTGACACTAATAAATGCACTTTGCCCCCATCCCCTCCACTTCTGTTCAGGTTCCGACCTTTGAATTTAAGCTTCTATTGGCTTTTAATAGATGGACGCAAGTTCCCACTATGGCTTTTGATTAAAATTGTTGGTTGTCCTGTATTTTTTTTTTTTTTTTTTAATTTGCTTTTCATTGGTTTAGGTTCTCTTGGTACTGTGCCCTTGGAATTCGGTTTCCTCTGTCTACATTCCAGACTTCCGGAGTGTCTGCATCAGATATCGTGTCCCTTGAACTGCCTGGGAGTCCTTTATGTATCTCTGTGGAGCTAGAAGAACAGTACAATAGAAATTCAGGTGCTTGGTTTTAAACGAACCAGCTCGGCCCTTATAACATAGATTCTACCTGCTTGGAAGGAAATATCACCATATTCTTATACAGAAAATTGAAACCTTGAAAATGTATGGTACATTGGGTGTGAGAGGTGGGGTGCAAGCCCCAGTGTGAAGGATTGGGGAGGCGCATGTGTGCTCATAAGCAACTGCAGACCAGACCATCCAGACTAGAGATGAAAAGATAAGAAGAGAAATCGTGGTCCAGGTGCTTTTCAGCAGAATGGGCACAGGGCTGATTATGCTGTGGATTCAGGAAGGATTGGTTCCCAACAGGAGTATTGTTCCTCATTCCTTCGAAGTGTAGTGCATAGATATTAAAATGTCTTTTGAAACTGAGGATATAACAAATCCGTATCACCCAACTTGGAGCTAAATTATTTTTATTTAACTTTAATTTTGGAACATTTCACACATGAGCACAGTAGCTGGCCACTCCTGTCCTGTCTGTCTCTCTCCAATTCATGGTCTCTTCTTTATTATTATTAATGCATATATACAAATATATTATATAGAATATATATATGTGTGTGTACATGTGTATATGCCCTAAGTCAATTTAGTGTTGTTTATATGTATGTCTAGGGCTGACCACTTGAGATTGGAGAATCTATGTAGGAGGTCATCTGGGGGAGAAACTGATTCTCTTCTCAGCAGCCACTGAATTCCTATAGCATCCCACCTATAGGTGGGAATGTGTAGAAGTTCCCTTGTCTGTACGAGGATGCTAACTGGTAGTTAAACCTTTACAATTGTCCTCTGCACCTCCTTTCTCCAGCAGCTTTCTGGAGGCACTCATGCATTCAGCGTAATACACAAGTAGGAGAAATAGAGCTCTTGTAGTGAGAAGGGGGTAGTTTGGGTCTTTTCAGGACGCATTCCTATGATAAAATACCCAAGGAGAAAACTCAAAGAAGGGAGGATGTGTTTGGGCTCATGTTTTGAGAAGGTACCAGAATAACAGAGCGAGCACATGGATAAGCACGCTAGGTGGCTGGTGACACTGTGACGGCAGCTAGCAAGCAGAGACATGAGCGCTTGTTGTCAGATCGCTTTCTCCTTTTCATTAGGTTTTGCAACCCAGCCCATAAAAAGGCGCTGCTCATATTCAGGGTAAGTCTCTCCTTAGTTAAATGTTTCTGGAAACTATCGCATGGACTTGGTCAGGTGTCTGTTTCCTAGATGACTCCAAGTGCACTCAAATTGGCTCATAAGTTATCCCTCATAGTGTGTAAATTGGCAGAAGTTCTCGTAAAGGTACGTTAGGCTAGCATCTTATGACACTCTCACAGGGACTGAAAAAATGGTGTTAGAATTCCTTAAGTCACATATATAGCAATCAATATTAGTTAAAATAACATTTTGGACACTTCCTGGTATGCACTATGATTAGATTATAAAAACTTCAAGCATTAGATAATATGCTTTATTCATAATGGATATGTCAACTGAAATGAGATACAGGGTAAGGTTGAAAAAAAATCTCATAACTTCTCAGTCTACAGACCTCCAGCTGTAAGGAAGCAACAGAAATGAAAGTGTCCTGTGAACAGGGACAGCAGGTATAGTATCAGACATAACAAGAAAAGGAAGCCCCGTGGACATCGCACATTGGGTTGAGTTGAAAAGGAATATTTTATAATTTAAATCAGCTCTGCATGTATCTATAATTGCTGATTTGGGGGGGGGCATGGGTAGGGAATTTATGCCTTTTTTTCAATTTTATTGGATATTCTCCGTATTTACATTTCAAATGCTATGCCCTTCCCCCCTACTCCCCTCCTCCCTCCCCCTCAACTTGCTTCCATGAAGGTGCTCCTTCTCCCAATCACCCTCTCCACCTCAGTGCCTTGGCTGATGATGATGTTGTTCCTCCCATGAGGTTGCAAACCTTTCAGCTCCTTCAGTTCTTTCTCTAGCTCTTTCATTGGGGTCCCCGTGGTTTTCAGTCTGATGGTTAGCTGAAGCATCCTCATCTGTATCTGTATGACTCTGGGAGAGCCTCTGAGGAGACATCCATGTCTGGTTCCTGCCAGGAAACACTTCTTAGCATCACAATAGTGCTTGGGTTTGGTGGCTGCATATGGGGTGGTTCACCAGGTGAGGCAGTCTCTGTAGATCTTTTCTTCAATCCCTGCTTCTCTATTAAACCTTGTATTTCCTCCCCTGTTTTGTTCTTCATTTTAAAAAGAACTGAGGCATCCACATTCTGGTCTTCCTTCTCTTTGAGCTTTGTAAGTTCTGTGGATTGTTTCTTGGGTATTCCAAGCTCTTTTTTTGGGGGTGGATGGGTGCTAGTCTCTGCTTATAAGTGAATACATATTATGAGTTTTCTTTTGTGACTGGGTTACCTCACACAGGATGATAGCTTCAAGTTTCATCCATTTGCTTAGAAATTCCATGAACTCCTTGTTTTTATAGCTGAGTAGTACTCCATTGTGTTTATGTACCACAATTTCTGAATCCATACTCTGTTGAATGACATCTGGGTTCTTTCCAGCATCTGGCTATTATAAATATTATGGATTGTTTAATTTGCCTCATTTTATATGTGAAGGCACAAATATCCATAAATAGTCTTTTGTGATATCCCTACACCTAAGAATACTGTTGAAAATTTTTTAATAAAAAAGGTGGCTCCTCCAATTAAAAAAAATAAGGCCACAGATTTGAGAGTGGAATTTTGTAGGGTTTGGAGGAAGAGTAAAAAAGAGAGATGTATTGTCATTAAATATAATATCAAATATTTTGTCAGAAAGGTGGTACCATGGAAGGCGTCAGAGTCAGGTTTTGTTGAGTGACTATTACATGGTAGGCCATTGGCTAGAAATTCAGCAAAGCACAGAACAGTTATCATTCCTGCCTTCTAAAACTCCAACACTAATGGAAAGAGCAGCCATCTTAGCCAGTAAGTATCTTAACGTTCTTAGAACTGGAGATGTAGTCATGAGCTCAGAGGCTAACAGGAATAAGACATGAAAACATTTCAGACTGGTTAGATGTCAAGCTGACAGGATTTACCAGTGGTTTGCATAAAAAGGTCTATGGGGAGAAAGAGTCAACAATGTCAGACTATTTGGCCTGAACAACTGAACGATTCCATAGGCAGCTTCCTTAGATATGATGGTCGGGATGGGGTTAGGAGACATGATTAGTTTGTTTGTACAATATGTGAAAGAATAGTCAAACTCAGAAAAGGAAATTTGAGCTGGAATCTGGAGTCCAGAAGAGACTCAGCCAGACTGGGAATCAATACTTGAGAACTGTGTTTAAATATGAAACTCCATTATTGATCATTGGTTCTGCCATGTAATTGTAACTGTTTCCTGTTATCGTATTTGGCCATCCTGTGAAGTTTTGGGCAAAAAGGTGGGTGTAGACAGTGTGGTAGTTTCATGTAAAGGAGAAACAGACTCTCATCAAATTGGAATTGTCTTTAATAATTTTATGCAGGACATGGAAGGCTAGTCGTGCACTGAGGTGACTGTTGAGGGACGAGTCAGAACACTAGCGAGTTTCTTTTTTTTAAATGCTTAAAATATGTTTTAATATTAATACCACATGCATATACATACATACACACACAAATAATTTATACCAAGACAAACATATCATTTTAAGTATCCAGTAACATTTTTCTTCTTATGAGGCATTTTGATCCATTTATCTTTTTAATAAGTTGGCACAATTGTTTCAAATCATACTTTAAAACTAAAAGGAAATACCTCATTCCTTTATGCACTACTAGCTGTTCTTCTTAGTATTTAAATTCTATGTATGGCTGTTTAAATAGTGAGCTATTTATCATTCTTGTGAAGAAAAGACAATGGGCAATTTATCACAGTGTGCTGCCTGTACACTGTGACAAAGTTCATTAGAAGACACCACGATATAATTATGTTGTGACAGAATTTTGTGATGTAACTAACTCAATAACTATCTGTGAATATTTTTTGTGTATCAATTGTTTTTTGGCATCTTATGAACTTGCTTTCCGCAAAATTTTGTTATATGACTTGAGAGCTGATTTTTTTTTTATTTAAAAATATCACATTGTTGAAAAACATTGCTTTTAGTGGTGCTATTTAATTTTAATCACTTTTTAAAACAACTTTACTTTAAAAAACAAAGATAAATATACAAATTTTATGCATTTTTTGCATAAAAGTATACAAATACATTTTTGTCAGTGCTTGTTTTTTTTTTTTTTTAAGGTTTGATAGTGTGCATTAAGATCTTACTAGTTACAATGAGCATAAATTACATGTAAAACAGGATGTAACCTGGAATTAGTCAAAGTTTTTCTTGGTGTGTAAGGATTAAGCATAATGGTTTTCTTTCTTTTTTCTTTTTCTTTTCTTGAACTTCATATAGTCTGTGAGTTGTTTCTGGAGTGTTCAGAGCTTTCTGGGGTTAGTATCCCATTATCAGTGACTGCATATTATGTCTGCTTTTTGTGACTGGGTTATCTCACTCAGGATGATATTCTCTAGATGCATCCATTTTCTTAAGAATTTCGTAAAGTCATTGCTTCTGAAAGCTGAGTAGTACTCCATTGTGTAACTATACCACATTTTTTGTATCCATTCATCTACTGAAGGACATCTGGGTTCTTTCCAGCTTCTGGCTATTATAAATAGAGCTGCTATGAACATTGTGGTACATGTATCTTTGTTGTATGTTGTAGCATCTCTGGGGTATATGCCCAGAAGTGGAATAACTGGGTCTTCAGGTGGTACTATGTCCAATTTTCTGAGGAATAGCCAGACTGATTTCCAGAGTGGTTGTACGAGTTTACAACCCCACCAACAGTGGAGAAATGTTCCTCTTTCTCCACATCCTTGCCAGCATCTGCTGTCATCTGAATTTTTGATCTTGGCCAATCTGACTGGTGTAAGGTGGAATCTCAGGGTTGTTTTAATTTGCATTTCCCTGATGGCTAATGATGTTGAGCACTTCCTTAGATGCTTCTCAGCCATTTGCTATTCCTCAATTGAGAACTTTTTATTTAGCTCTGTACCCCATTTTTTAATAGGGTTGTTTGGTTCTCTGGTGTCTAGCTTCTTGAGTTCTTTGTATACCTTGGATATTAGGCCTCTATCTGATGTGGGGTTGGTAAAGATCTTCTCCCACTCTGTTGGCTGCCGTTTTGTTTTCTTGACAGTGTCCTTAACCTTAAAGAAACTTTGCAATCTCATTAAGTCCCATTTGCCAATCTTTGACCTTAGAGCTTGAGCCATTGGTGTTTTGTTCAGGAAATTTTCCCCTGTGCCTATGTGTTCTAAGGTTTTCCCTACTTTCTCATCTAATAGTTTCAATGTACCTGGTTTAATGTGGAGATCTTTGATCCACTTACACTTGAGCTTTGTACAAGGAGATAAGAAAGGGTCTATTTTCATTCTTCTGCATGCTGAGTGCCAGTTGGACCAACACCATTTTTTGAATAGGCTGTCCTTTTTCCATTGAATGTTTACAGCTCCTTTGTTAAAAATCAGGTGACCACATATGTGAGGGTTCATTTCTGGATCTTCTATTCTATTCTATGTGCCTATCTCTGTACCAGTACCATGCAGTTTTTAGCACAATTGCCTGTAATATAGCTTGAGGTCAGGGATAGTGATTCCCGTGGATGTTTTCTTGTTGTTGAGGATGGATTTTGCTATTCTAGTTCCTTTGTTATTCCAGATGAAATTGTACATTGCTCTTTCCAACTCAATGAAGATCTGGGTTGGAATTTTGATGGTGATAGCATTGAATCTGTAGATTGCTTTTGGTAGGATGGCCATTTTTAAGATGTTGATCTTTCCAATCTATGAGCATGGGAGATCTTTCCATTTTCTGAGATCTTCCTTAATTTCCTTCTGTAGAGGTTTGAAGTTCTTGTCATACAGGTCCTTCACTTGCTTAGTTAGAGTCACACCTAGGTATTTCATAGTTTTTGTGACTACTGTGAAGGGTATCTTTCCCCTAATTTCTTTCTCCACATGTTTGTCCTTTGCATAGAGGAAGGCTACTGATTTGTTTGAGTTAATGTTATATCCAGCCACTTTGCTGAACTTGTCTATCAGCTGTAGGAGTTTTCTGGTATTATTTTTGGGGTTACTTAAGTACAGTATCATGTCATCTGCAAATAGTGATGTTTTTACTTCTTCCTTTCCAATTTGTATCCTTTCCTTTTGTTGTCTAATTGCTCCAGCCAGGACTTCCAGTACTATGTTGAATAGGTAGGGGGAGAGTAGGCAGCCTTGTCGAGTCCCTGATTTTAGTGGGAATGCTTAAAGTTTCCCACAGTTAATTTTAATGTTGGCTGTGCGAGTTTCTACATTATACATACAGGAGATGATGGTGGTGGCCAAGGTGCTGCATCCGTGGAGGTCAAAGGTCGTGCTCAGGACGTTATTTGGCAGGTTAACCATAGTTATAAAAATTGTTCAGAAAGTGTTGCATGCTGCAGAAAGCCAGTTCCCTTCTCAGTGTGACAGAGATAGAGACAGATGCAAGGCCACCACAGGTGACACCGATGCCAAATATGAGGGAGATCCGGGCAAGTGCCTACTTGGATTAAATTTCTGAAAGTAAACCATTGTAAAGGAGGCTCAGCTAGTGCCATGGCTTCAAAATGTGCAAATTAAAAGTTTAAACTCTTTAGTTTTCCAAGAAAGGGTTTCTCTGTGGGGCCCTGTCTGTCATGCTTGAACTGAAAGAGACCCCCCTGCCTCAGCCTCCCCGGGGCCGCTACTGCCTGGCAGCATGTTTAGAAATTTAGTACACTTCTCCTGTGACTAATTTGGATACTCAATTTATACAGAGGCTAAGAATTGAGAAATTAAAAAAAATGTTTGGGAGTTTTTACCATTAGGCATTTCTTTTTCTTTGTGTCCTGTCTCTGCTACCTTGCACAGTGCCTGGGACAGAAAGAAATGGTTGTATCTGTGTCACATTGCCTACGTGACCCTCTCATGCAGTAAATTCTTGCATCATAGTTTCCAATCATAGAACAACCTTCAGACAATCCTAATATACTTTATTATTTTCTCTCCAATACAGTAGGTAGGTTATGAAAACCGATTCCCTCAGTGTGTCTTAAAATGGGATACCATGTTATCTGAGAGCAGAGGTCTTCCTGAAATTCCTGGGAAGGTGCCTGTTCCTGAAGCTAGCACAGTCGTAATCTCTGCAAAAATTATGGAGGACCATGGTAGAGTAGCTGAGGCTTAAAGGGAGTTATGGATGTCAGTAAGACGAAACCCCTGGAGATATGTTGAAATCACTCCAGCGCTTTGCAGATCTAAGATATTATTTTTACCCTTTCCATCCAGCTCATCTGCATCAAGAACTTTGTCATCTATCTTGGTTGGTTTTTATTATAGGAAATAGGATTTTACATAAAATGTAGATATATAGTAATAGATTTTATCATAGAAAGCAGATATTTTAAATACAATATATTCTTGTTATGATCTTTCCTCTCCTTCCTAGTTCTTCCGTGAATCCCCTCCCATCTGAATTCACATCTATTTTGTCTCTCCTTGGGGGAGAAAATAGGCAACTAAGGAGTAATAATAAAATACTATAAGCAAAAACAAAACAAGCAAATCAGACTAGGACGAAACAAACAGGAAAAGGCACAGGAAACACATATAGATCTCAGAAACACATATATTCACACAGGAATTCCTCAAAATCACAAAACTAAAAGCCATAATATATACACAAAGGATGCACAAGTTAAAAAAGAAAACAGAAAATGCCCTGGCTCAACATTATGAGACAAAAAACCTCTAAAGATGCCACTGACTTCATTTTGTGTTGGCCATCTACTGCTGGGCATGGAACCTACCCTGTTTGTATCTTCCTTGGAGAAAACTAATTTTTCATTCACAAATCTGTGCTTCCGTTCATGGAAGAGCCAATAACTATCCTGTAAGCTGTAGAATTTTGAGTATTCTTATATCTGTTAGCATATGGAACCTCTAAGGTCAGGATAGCAAATACCTTAGTTCCATCCCCTCTATCTCTGGTAACTCAGAGGAAGCCAGAAAATATTATTGCTATTTCTTATGAGCTCAGCGATGGTATCAAGTGTTTGCTTAATTTACAGAGTTCCATGGGAAGTCTCCATGGCCAACTGAATCAATACTTTAGTAGAACGAGCTAGCCAGCTTCAATAATGACTAATTTGTAAGCATGCATGCATTAGATTTAATTGTATATTTGCCAAAGATGTGTGTGTGTGTGTGTGTGTGTGTGTAGGCTATGTATGTGTTTGGATACATGTATTTGTTTACAGGTTGTATGTTCTCATGTGTTTGTAGTGTGCCTTTATATATTTAGGTATGTGTGATAAAAGAAAAGCCAAAGGAGTATTAATGTCATATTTTAGGCCTGGCTTTGGTATTAAAATTGACAATAAATTCTGAAAAGATTTTAAAGAGTAATATGCATTATACAGACTTTCTAGTTACAGCCAATTTTAAAAGCTAGCCTCTCGGGCCAATCACCAGATTCAGAGTTGCTGTTTTATTTATACAGAGTCCCAACTTGGAATCACATTTCTTGGGAGCTGGATAATAGTCTGAGCTATTTGGATATCTTAACTTTATAATATCTTGACCATTATAATTGATCTTAATTTTGTTCCTACTGATGGAGATCTCTTTACTGCTTTGGAATGGTGGCCCAGACATATACATCAGAGTCTCCCTCAAGTATTTTATGTCCTAAAAGAATTCTGCCTTCGCAACAAGATGGCTTTTATGTAGAACACACCGATATTCTAGAGAGTAGTGAGTGCTACATGTAGAACCCCTACTGTCTCAAAGCTTGCATCAAGCACTTCTCCTACATGCTCCTACATGGCTTTATACCCCACCTTAAGAATTTATGTGCTTTAACTATTACTATATCTCACTGAAGTAGAGCCCTATCGGGTAGGATTGAATCTCTATTTCTATAGGTTAAAGTAGGGCTTGGCAAACCTTTTCTGTAAAGACGTGGGATGATAGACATTTTAGGACCGATGGGCCAATCTGTCTCTGCCCCAGATGCTAAGATTTGATTAAAATGTGAAAGTGGCCATAGATGATAGAAAAACAAATACATGTGTCTGCGTTCCAAACATTTCCATTTACCAAACAAATCAGTAGGTCAAACCTTTCCTACCATTCGTTGACATGAAAATGTTCAATAGATTTTTTTTTTTTTTTTTTTTTTTTTTTGATTTTGAGACATAGTTTTGCTGTGTGGCTCAGATTAATCTGGAACTCACCATCTTCTTACTTAGACTCATTTATACTGGGATTCCAAACCTACCTTTGGTAGTTTCTAAAAAATAATGTTATGAGAGGATGGAGGTTAGGGATCAGATCGTGGTAACATGGAGTTTCCCAAGGACCAGCTGGGCCCAGGTTACTGGCTTCTGGCATCTGCTGCAGTTAAAAGGGAAAGATGGCTGCCTTTGGACCGGTCCTGTTCAGTTTGAATCTTAAGCTGAGGTTGAAAGACCACAGAGTACTGGCTCTTAGAAACATCAAGAGCAGACTGAAGAGGTGATTCGGACCCAGTTAAGATGCAGTGACCACTATGACTGGGCTGTGCACCCTGAAGCTGGGCCATATATTACTTATTTGATTCGCAGGGTTGTCTCTTTCTACAACATATGGTTATCAATTTACAACCTGGCACATCATGTATTCTGAGCAGCTCACACTGGCTGCAACACAAAGACCATACTTATTAGTGACATAAATCAAGAGGCTCTACACCTGAATAAAAATGAACCTGTAACCCACACCTAGGGCAAGGAGAATTGGAAAGCGGCGCTCCTTATTCCTGTAGCAAACAGTAATCACTCCCTTCCCTGAATTCTGGCCCTAACTGCTTGCATCCTATTCCATGTGAAGAAAGAACAAACAGTCAAAGTCTGCCTGTGCCTTCAAATCAGGAAGCTCCTCAGTGGACCCCAGACACAGGACTGGCTTTTTCTTAACGATGATACATTTTCGAAATGGAGAAGGCAGGCTCAGGAAGGAGTTGTAACTTGAATAAAAAAATGTCAGGGAGGCTCTTGCTCACAAACAAAAGCCTTCCTACTGCAGGATCTTCTCTAGGGGGAGGGCCGGTTGTCATTTGTCTGTGCAAGCCACAGGTGGGAACCCATCTTGAGAATGGGTGGTGCATGCACTCATTAAAAGTGAAATGATTTTTAAGGCCAAAAATGTTATTATTAATAGTTGTATTTTAGTTTTTTTTTTTTTTTTTTTTTTTGAATGAATAAGTGAAAGCATTATGCAGTCTAGGAACTTTTGACTTTTTTTTTTTTTTTTTTTTTTTTTTTTTTTTTTTTTTTTTTTTTTGGAGACGTAATAACTAAAATAGAGTCTGGGAAAATGCTGGGAAAGACCCTGGGCACTGATTTCAAAGTCCAAAGAACATCACCCTTCTCTTAGAAGAAGTGAGGACTCGCAAAGGTTTCCAGAATAAATCAAATTCTGAATCTCTGCAGAAGAACGAGAGGTTATATGGTTGGGATTAGAGAGAGAAGGTTCTGCTGGCTGATGGTGTATTGCTAAATACAAAACCATAGAGGCAAACACAGGACTGCACAATCCACGTAGAGAACTGCAGATAGGCAGGGTATGGAAGTTATAGTGACAGAAGGAAGTACTGCAGCCAATTCCTGTTCTGGTATTCTAATGTTCTTGTCTGTTTTAACCTAGGACCAGCAGAGTCATCCTTCTTATCTCTTATCTCTCGCTTTACCTTAGTAGGTAAACCACTCATGTGTCCAATACTTGAAACTAGTCCCTTCATTGTTGCTATTGCAACCCTAGCCATCAGCACATCACTCATCCCGTTGATCACCACACTTACACCGACTCCAACCACCACTACAGCCATTTAATGATGGTGGCAAAGTTGGGGGAGGACGTAGAAGAGGTGATGGTGGAGGTTTCAAATGTGCTGGGAGTGGTGGTGGTCCTCAGGTGGTAGAGACAGAGGAGAGGGAATGGAGGTGGCAGAGATGATGGTAGAGTTGGACTCAGAGCAGGCAGCGGTGTAAGTGATGACAGAAATAACTCCCCTGTATTTTCTACATCATTGGTCCAAACCGACTTTTTTTTTTTTTTTTTTTTTTTTTTACATTTAAGAGACTTGGTATATTATTCGATGAGAGAAATTATCAGTAGAACTCATCGATGCACCACCATTTCATTTAACATGGAATTAAAGTGAGAATAGAAATGCTAGCCAAGATACTTATTTCAGATTAGCAAATAACACAGCAAGACTGAGCAGAAGTCCTTTTCCCAGCATAGACTACCTCCACTAAAACGGAAAGAATGCAATTATGGAAGGGGTTACTCGTGGCTAGACTTGTTCATCAGCTCAAACTCCAAGCAGCACGTGCCAACTAACTTACTTCCTTGAATATTCTTATTTTTAAGATTTGCTTCCAAAGTAATGGGTTTCCACATGTCTTTCATTTTGCTTAGTCCTTCCCCAGTTCCCCTTTATTTCCTTGTCTTTTCTTTTCCTGTTCTGTCCTTTAACCCTCTGCCTTGTTATGGTGACTTCCTCTCCCTCCCTTGAAGCTTCACATGTCCCCAGTCATTTGGGTCCCTTTATAGATTTCCATCCTGTATCCATGTCTGCATTCACCTGGATATGCACATTTAACAGCTTGGGGCTATGTTCCACATATATGTGGGGAAAAGGCAGTATCTGTCTTTCTTAGCCCTGGTTACATCAATTGATTGATTGACTGATTGATTGATACAACATTTTCCAGTTCCATTTAGTTTTTACCAAAAATTCCTTTTCTTTGTGGTTAGATAAGATTCCATTGTGAATATGTACTTGCTACTTTGAAGGAATAGCAACAAACATGGTTATGCAAGTATCTCCGTGACAGGTCATATAGCCCTTTGGGTGTATGCCCAGGAGAGATAAAGCTCTGTTATATGTCAGTTCAGTTATTAGATTTTGGAGAACCCTCCACTTTGAGTTGCATAGTGGCTGCAAAGTTTATACATCCATCCACAGAGATAAGGGTTCTTTTCTTCCTGTAGCCACAGCATCATTTGTTGCTATTTTCTTGGTGGTGGCCATTTTTGCTGGGATGTGACAAGATCTTAAAATCATTTGAATTTGCATTTGTTTGATGGTTATCTTTACAGGACACCTTTGAGCATGCTCACTAGCTGTTTGTAGTTTTTCTTTGGAGAACTATCTGTTCTGACAACTGGCCCTTTTATTGATTGGAAGTTTTGTTTGTTGTTTAATTTCTGCTGTTCTTTGTAAAGTCTAAATGTCAATCTCCTGCCTGAGGTAAGGCAGACAATTTATTCTCTCTTTCTCTTTATTCTATTGATAGTTTTTTTTTTCTTTTGTTGCTTTTAAGTTTTATAATTTAATGTAATTCCATTTGTCAATCTTGGGCCTACTGCCTGTGCCAGAGATTTCACTCAGAAATAGGCTCTACTCAGAAATTTTTTGTCTATATCCTATACTCTGAAGTTTTTAAACCAGTTTATTTTTAATTATATTGCTCCAGCTTGCATGATATGTGTATGTTTGAATTTATGTATGCTACTTAAAATCCATGTATATTTAACTTTTTATTCTCCATTGCAGAATTTTATTTATTCCTTGACAACTTAATATGCTGTATACACCGAATTTCAGTCATAATCACCCCCTCCTCCTGCTTTATTCTCTTAGGCTCCCTCCTGCCACCTTTTCATCTAACTTCATGTCCCTTCTTTTTCATTTAATACTCTGCATTTTAATGAGGTCTGCCATGTGTGTTCCTTTGTCTTCGGTCTGTACTCCCCATTCTTCTCTACTGTGCAACACATATGGAAGCCCCACTGAACTACGTCTCCACAATCATTGTGTTCCGACCCCACCATTGATATTTATCCAAAGGGGATCTAATTATGTCCTTGTTATCTCTGGTGAGCTATTTAATGCTTTACTTTCAGTGAAACGTCTTCCCGGTAACCTAGTATTAACTATATCTTCAGACTTCTGCATCATGTTCAGATGGGGATATATCTTATCCTTGTTGCCTTTACTAGATCATATGGCCACTAAGGACTCTGTTTTGGGCTTGACAATCAAAAAAATTCAGTCGTTTTGCCATTTCACCAAAACGCACAGATGAAATCATGAATGTAGTTAATGTTTCCATTTTTTTTCCTACAATATACACTATGGAGATATATTTTAGGCATGAATTATGCTTTCTTGCTTATAGGCTTCTGTTTGAGCATTAGCTATGATTCCTTTGTGGCTTTGCGTCTTGGCATAGGCGTCTACATTTTGACAGAGACCTCATACGATTCCTGCTCTCATATCATTAGCTTTGCCTTCTCCATTTTCATGCATTTTCTTCCTTCCACCTGCAGGCCTAGAATGGTTTCTGCTACAGCAGGAAGGCTGTAAGAACTTCCTTCCAGGAACTGAAGATTGCCTTGGAATCAAGCTCTCCCTTATGCTGGTACCTGGTACCTGGTCTCCTTACTTGCAGATCACCTGACTCCCACTGCCCTGCCTCAGCTTTTGACCACCTGCCTTGCCTTACAGCTCTGGGAGCCTCCAGTTCGTCTCTGCTACCCTTCCCCACTCACCAGCTGTTTCTCTGATCACCCACATAGTCACTGATTTTTTTTTTCTTCCTTGTGTGTTAGTTTTTAACTGACTGCAACATCATGACCTTTAACTCCTCCGAGTGCTTGAAATGTGGGCTATGTAATATTGTCACTTTTGATCCCTTTGTCTGGTTCCCCTCCATCAGAATTCGTTTTGTGTATCATTCTCTTTGATTGTGAACCAGGCCTTTTATGATCATTTCCTTTGCACGGGGACACTGTTCCTACTCCCTCAAGGATGGTCAATGCTGAAGTGGAGAAATGACCACATCCAGCTCAGCTGCTGTGCTTCTTCAGCAAAGCTTATCGTAATGAGTCGAACAGTAGCATTTAATAAAGTGTTCTTGACTGTGACTGTGTGTCCAAGTTATCCTGGAAACTGAAGTAAATATAGAGGCTTGCTGCAGAGACACTGAATTAGAATATTTAGATGGGGTCTTAGTACATGTATTTTCAGACAAATTCTTGATGCATCTTGAAATAAAGCTTGGACTTTGATTGAACACTGCCAATGATGACAGTGAATCTCACTAAAAATGCTAATAGTCGTTGCTACCTGTGCACCAAATGGTAAATTCTTTACATTTAGTTTCTCACTTAATTAACGTTTGAGTCAATACCAGCTGTCTACTGTGCACACAAAAAACAAATGTGATTTCATCAGAAAAAGCTCCAGTTACCAACTAAAAGTGACAGTTCATTGCCCAATAGGAATTTAAATCCAAATAGGTTTTATACTTAAGTGTACTGTATATAGTCCACATGAATATCCCAATAGCCATGTATCAAAACACACAGTGTGTTGTAAGTATCAACATATAATTTTATGAGTAGAGTTAATATGATCATCACATTATCACAGTTGAGGATTCTTATAGTTTCATTATTAGCCTATAAGATAAAGTGAATTTTCCTCGTATCTCTTAAATTTGTCTTCCAGCTGTTTTCCAGCTGCGGATCCAGTGAGCTCTCTCACTCTTACGCTCCCTTTCTCCCTCTTCTCTCTTTCCCTACCTCCCCCACCCTCTCACACACACAAACACATACATTCTCTCTCTCTCTCTCTCTCTCTCTCTCTCTCTCTCTCTCTCTCTCTCTCTCTCTCACACACACACACACACACACACACACACTCGCAATTGACTGGGGTTGGGGGCTTACACTTCCAGAGGCCTATTGTGTTATGTCAGGAAGCATGGCAGCACACACATCACTGGAACCTTAGCTGAGCGATTCATCCCATTATCTTGGCTCCCAGGCAAGGGATATGGGAGAGAGGGGGACATGGAGTAAGGGCACTGAACCTGGCTTGGGCTTTTTGGGACCTCCAGTGACAACTTCCTCCAACAAAGGCACACCTATGCCAATAAGGCCATGCCTCCTAATCCTACTTTCAAATAGCATTATTCGTAAGCACTGAAATGCATGAACCTATGGAAGGGAGTTTTCTTATCCAAACCACCCCAGGAAGCGAGCTGGAATAATGAAATGTCTTTGCATTACCATTTGAAGGTAATTGGTGTTCAACACTATGCCATTTTTCCAGACTTTCTCAGCTGCAAAAGACTTGTGCAAGCCATGGATCCAGAGATGAGCTTGAATCAAGTGTCTGGGACTATGAGCTTTACCACCCAGACCCAGGTGTGACACCTGAAGGAGCGTGTGCTCCAGTGGTCCTGTGCCCTGGAACTCTTGTAAACAAAAGTGTTCAGACAAATGGCTAGTGAGCACAGGCTGGTACTGAGATGGTCCAGATCCCGAGAGCTGTCAGTCTGTGGGTTGGAGGGAAGGAGTAGTAAGGAAGTCCAGCCTTGTGTCTGGGAGGGAGTAGATGTCTTCTCCCACACTTTTTTTCTACTCAGTTTACACTGCTTTGATTTCATCACCAGCCTCAGGGTCACGTCCTGGAAATGTAAAGGTTTTGGCACTCTTTACCCAAGGCATTCAGTTCATAGAGCTCTGACATGTTATCCGTACATACTTATTCAGATTCTTGTAAGCTCTTTACTTATTGAAAATATTTTTCATACAATATAATCTGATCATGTTCTGCCCTTCACTAACTTTTCCCAGATCCTCCCCATCAACCCAACTCTATGACTTCTCTCTGCTCTCCCTCCCTTCCTCCCTCCTCCCCCTCTCAAACAGACAAACAAACTAGAATTAAATAAAACGCATACACACCCATACTCCACACACACATCATTGTGTACTATCTGATGCCTAAACTTTTCTGAAGCAGAAACATCATCTCATTTGTTCTTGCAAAGTTTAAAGCCCAGTCTCAGGAGCCTGAAGTGTGTCTCTCCGAAGCATTACATTTCCAGAAGTCTGTCTTAGATGTCTGTTCTAGATGGAGCCCACAGGTGTTCAATCTCCATCTAGAATTAGCCCAGGATGTAGAAGGATTGAGTTAAAGCTGATTATTTCATATAATGGTGATTATAGACTGCCATTTTGTTTCAAGGGTTTGTATTAAACTTTCAGTGGAAGATACATGTGTGTTAAGAATAGGACCAGCCTGGAAAAAATCAATGCAAGGTCAACATAGAAATAGAATAGAAAAAAAACACCTAAATGTCAAACAAAAATTACTACATTTGGAATCAGTAAAAATCCTGTGGGCTATAGAGGATTAGTCTTACAAAATATATTTATATGCTTTTGAAAATGTCACCAATATAAAAAGCTTAACCAGTGATATAGTCACATGTATTAGAAGGCATTAGCTCAAAGGAAAATAATACATTTATAAAACCAATATTTTAATCAATGGAAGCATACCATTTTATTTTCAGAAACACCTATTTTAACCTTCACGGTTATTGTATAGATTCTCCCATAGTTTCTCAGATTGATACCTTATATTAAAAGTTCAAATCCCTTGAACTTTAGGAATACACTTAAATTATCACATAGTTCCTATTAGGTATTAATGTTTGACATGATGAAATCCAAGCACACATTGGTTTGGAATTGGCATGTTTGTTTATTTTTTCACTTGTAAATTTATCTACTTCTTGGAGTAGCCAAGGCGATCACTGGGGATTAGGTTGCTGTCCTTCCTGCACAATCTTCCCTGTTATCTTCAGAATTGGGGATAGAATTGTGATTTTTTTTCCCTCCACAAATGTCATTATGTTTCTCTTTGTGTAAGGCATAATGTGCTAAGAGGATGAGAATCATGCCACAAAAATCCTTCTTTTCCTGATGTAAGGGCATGAGCACTTGGTAAACTACTATGCTTGGGACACAAGAGAATGAGGTCGTGTCGTGGGCACAACTATATGCTGAGTCAGTGTTTAGGTATTTTGTTCTTTGTGTCTTACAATATCAGACACAGTCCCCCATATGGATGATACATTTTAAGCTCTGGCTAATGAGTGATAAAGCTGGTGACTCACACAACAGTGACAGGACCTCATATATGAAGATAGCTTTGAATTTTAAAAACCCATTCTGATGAAAGGGGTTATTTCACTTACTGTGCTGGGTGTTTGCTAATTTTGAAGTGTGACAAGATGAGGAAGGGATGCCACCACCTCCCAAACAAAGTTCTTACCAGCAGACAGAGCTTTTCTGTTGGCCTTCTCCCGGTAAGTTTTTTTTTTTTTTTTTTTTTTTTTTTTTTTTTTTTCAAAATTAACTACTATTTTGACTTATATCTCTAGACATTCGTTTCTCTGTTTAAAGAAATGGAACTGGTAAAGGCACACTCTTTGTGGCTCACTGCTGCCATATGAGCCATGTGGAATCAATTCATGTGGAAGGATGTAGATATTATTCATCCATAGAGATTGCTGATTAGGATTTCTTCATATAAATATACTATAATTTACCATTTCTACTGTAGAGGAACATTAAGGTTTATTATTTTTTAATCTGTGGGCATTGCTAATAGTACAGTAGACAAGTTTCACCTATCATTTGGAGATTATAAGCACAAATGTCTAGAAATGGGGGTTCCAGCAAAGCTCAAATACAGAAGGTTAGCAAATCCCGCCATCAGTGTTCTGCAATATTCTTACCCCCATCTCCACCTGCAGGAGCTGAGAGTTCACCTCGTCTTTATGGGAGACATTAGATTTCATGTTGGACATGCTGTGGACTGTGTTGTGAAATGACAGAACACGGTTCTTTGCATCTGTATCATGACTAATAATGACGAGAATCTATCTTATACTTGAATATGTGCTCTTGTGAAGTTCCTGTTCCTAATTTGCTCTCTCTCTCTCTCTCTCTCTCTCTCTCTCTCTCTCTCTCTCTCTCTCTCTCTCTCTCTCTCTGTGTGTGTGTGTGTGTGTGTGCTGTAGCAGTTATTCATGTGTTCTAATACAGTCCCTTTGTCAGGTGAAGGCATTATAAAATTTGTCATTGTCAGCAGATTTAACCTGAGAAGTCTGAAGTTTAAACCACATGGGCAGGTCTGTCCCTATAGGTGCAGGTCTGGTGTATGATACACTCCTGTCCTAGAAATTCCCTTCTAATTAGCAGAACGAGAGGTGGAAGCTGGCTATAGATACTGTTTATTATTTAATTCTCAGTGCCTTTTAAGTCATTTTCTTAATATTGAAACTGATTTTTTTTAAATTTTTCAAAATTCTTTTTTTCCCAAAAAATTACATGTAATATACATTTAAAGCATCGAGTTGAATGGCCAAAACCATTAGTAGAAACGAATAAGTGGGGAGAAATAAACACTTGTCTTTGGAGGTTGAAGAGATGGCTCAGCAGTTAAGAGCACTGGCTGCTCTTCCAGAGGTTCTGAGTTTGATTCCTAGCGGTCACATGAAGCTTCAATGTGACCCAATGCCTTCTTCTGGCACGCAGTTGCATATGTAGATAGAGTACTTGCAGACATAAAAAAAATCTTAAAAGTCTTTATAGGTTTACTGTGTAATTATAATAAATATTTTTAAGAGGCTATTTAGTTCAGTTGAGTGCTTTATGCAAAGAAATCCCTGGGGTTGACCCACTGTTGGAAAAACTAAGCTCGATGGTATAACACATGATTCCAACACTTAGGACGAGACAGTAAAAAGAATCAGAAGTTCCATGTCATCTTCAGGTACATAGCAACTTTAGTGTTAGCCTATATAATATTATGTCTCACTAAAAAAATAAATAATAAATGAAAAAGGTGAAAATATTTAAAGAAACCTACTTTCTGATAGGTTATTTAATTCTAGTTTCATGTAAAAGGAAGAGATTATTACTTTACGTTATTCTTCCTAAAGTGATGGTTTAAACATTGTAATGCAGATTATGAAATTCTGTGCCTTCACAAAACAGGTTTATGGTTCACAGTCCATTGGAATCTGTTGCCCTGAGGGTCAAATTTAGTGAAATTGAAAGACTATAGGTTGTAGTTCGTTATTGGGAAGATATGGGGAGAAAGCTGCAAAACATAAGCCTTGGTTTAGAAAGCTGCCTGGCCCAATATTAAAGATAATCACATGCAGTTGGCATATTCATCTGATGGAAATTTCCACAGTGAGGTCACCAGATATAACCCCTTCCAGTATCTTCAGCTTTCATCCCATCCTGCTTTGCGATGTAAAGCTTCCCATATATTGTGGGTACCATTCTCTCCTTGTTTGTAAAACCCTCCTAACCTTAATTCTCTTGAGATTCTTGCCCTGGGCACAGAAAGTCCCACCTTTGGGATTTGGATGTCAATCTTTGAGGGACTGATGACTTACAGGGCATTTTCCTGCCACGGGCTCAGTATGGGGCTCCTTGTATTCTTCCCTTTCTCTTTGGATTTCTTCTTGCTGTGGGATTTTAGGGAGCCTTGCTTCCTTTGGTTTAGATTTCCAGGATGTTCTATGAAATGGAAATGTAGCAGTTTGGCAAAGAAGATTGACAGCCACAGTCCTTAGTCTGCTTTTACAATGGATGATTTGTTCACCATTAAATGTAAAAAGCTCTGTCTGAGGGTTGCATTAGAACCAGTGGGGTGTCGGATCAACCTACTTGCTGGGAACAGGTTCACACAACTCGCTCCTTTTAGTAATTATTGCCTTTAAGTGAGGGCATCAGGCATGTTAAATGAGACTCAGTTTCTAATTGTCAGGTATTAGTATAATGGATTCCCTTAAAAGGATTCTTTAGACACTTGGGGCAATTTAGCCTTCTTTAGAACCAGCACATGGTGTTTTGGATGAACTTGATTCTTGAAATTAGAGAATCATATCAATGCTTGGATGCCTGACTTTAGTTTATAATACTTTATGACCTATTTGCTACCCAGAACCTTCTTGATTTAAGGGCCAATACACAAGGAATAAGTTGATTAAGGTCAATGCCAGAGAAATAAGAGAAATACCGGAGGGATAACTAGGGAATGCCTACCTTTAGCCAATGACTGCTCTCTGACCTGATGATTTATGAAGTCCAGAATTATTGTCAGAAGGAAAAACAAAGAAACAAATAACAACAACCAAGGTAAAACCATAATCGTAAATAGTTTTACTTAGTCTCTTAGCCTTTTCTGCAAGTGTTGTATGAGTTTTGTTAGGTCTTACAGTAGTATTGTAATCTGAATGAGAATTGTCCCTCACAGGTTCAAGTATTTGAATTCCTGGTCTCAACTTGAAAATGCTATTTGGGTAAGTTGCTGAGCCTTTAGGAGGTGGTGAATTTTCAGGTGTAACAGATTTTTTCTCTACTTTCTGTTCATTTTCTGCCTCTTGTTTGTCAGTAAAATATCAGCCAGCTTCCTGACTGGTAGACCAGCCTTCTTTGCCTGCCTTTCCTACCAAGAAGGACTATCCTGTCTGGAATTCCTTTACCTCTAAGTTGTTTTTTGTCAGGATTTTCTATACAACAAAAGAAGTAGCTAATACGGCTAGGAAGTGAGTTGGTCTCAGTTCTTACATTCTGAACTGTCTAGCATAGACTTTTAGTAGCTACAATTGTGGAACGTTTACTTTAAGAAACACAGTATTTTCCCCTGAAATCTTATAAATAGGGGAGCTTTTTTAAGTACATTTAGAAGCCACAACGGTTATCATTATGACAATATTGGGTCCCGATTTTCACAGCTTGATAAGACTGGCTTATCATAAACAGAGTTAAGGATCATTTGGAGATCACTTTTCAATTTCACCTCAGAAATATTTGGGGGAGACAAAAGTACGTTTTTCTGCTTTGTATTACTGCAAGGAGACACCTGAGAGATAACAGGAAGGGTTGGTTTTGCTTACAGTTTGGAAACTTAAGGCCTTGGCAAGCTGGTACCATTTCCTTGTTCCTGTGATGAGGCACATCACAGTAGGAGATCAGGATAGAGCTCACTTCATGGTGGCTAGGAAAGAAGGGAAGAAGGATGAACAGGTGTTTCATCTCATAATTATTTTTGAGGTCATGTAGTAAGAGCTTAAGACCTCTCACAAGGAGAGTACCTCTCTCTCTCTCTCTCTCTCTCTCTCTCTCTCTCTCTTGATACTAGTAAGTTTATTTTAATATAGGCTTAGGTATAAAGATTAGAAGAAGACAAGGCCATCAGAAGAAAGTAAGCCACATCAAAAGAAAGAGAGATGTGTGATCCTTGAGAGAGAGGGGCATTTGAACCCCACTTCTTAAAGAGTTCCATCACTTCCCAGATACTGCTGTCAAGCCAGAGGCTGAGCCATTAGCACGTGAACTTTCACACACAAACTACAACATAGAATATGCACTGATTACCTTAAGGGACAGACATTCCCGGCAGTCTTTCAGCATGCCTTACCTAGCTTCAGAGTACCATTGGATGGTAGAGCCCTCACTGAAAAAAATTCATCTTCCAATCACTTTTATTTAGCTTGTTTGCCATTTAATTGTGTTCTACAGCCTTAGGCAAGTCCAGCTCTGGGATCGCCATGGATAAAGCATATTTCAAAGATTAGTTAGCCTAATACATAGACATATGTATCTATTTTACACACACACACACACACACACACACACACTTGGAATTGAATTTAGGGCCTCATAAATGCAAGGTAAATAGTCTACTATTTAGCTGTGCTCCTGATGAATACATTTTTTTGGGGGGAAATATTCAAATAAAAAGATAGCCTCCTTTCATTCTTCCTTCAAATTCTACACTTACTGACCCTGTTATAAATGTAGCCGGTATTAATACTGAAGTACTATTCTAACCACTGTTTATATAATATATAAATAAATATAAATATATAACTTAAAAACTATTTAACCTATCTAGTAATTAGTGAGTACACATATGCATGTATTATACACACACATGCACACAGACACACACACACACACACACACACACACACACACACAAACACACATGCTTGGAATTGAAGTTAGGGCCTCATAAATGCAAGGTGCTCTATTACTTGGCGAGTGTTTGTGTGTGTGTGTGTGTGTGTGTGTGTGTGTGTATGGTTGTACATACACATTCAAATATGTAATTTACCAAATGTAAAGAAATTACAAAGTCTGATTTTTTTACTATTTTAGTTTTATTTAAAAGTATAAGTAAGCAACATTTAAATCAGAGGTCCCAAGGCTTGGGATATATCCCCACTGGAAACCGTATTAGAGATGGTTTTCCAAAGGCCTCTTAAGGTGCAGCCTTGGGCTGGCTAGTTTCACCTGTATTGCTATTCTTCAGCTGCGTAAAAAGGCAAGACACTATATTCCATACAATTTAGAAACCCTTGATTGTGGCTTCATAATAAAATATTCATATGATTTTTGAACCAACTGGATGAGAAAATGGGGATTTTTAATTAAGAGTTAAACATGCTACACAAATAGGCTACCCGGGCATCCAGGGAATACTTCCCAGATCCTTGGTGACTACAACGGGATGATTACTAAGACAAATGGCTCCATCTGACCTATTATTCCTCATTGTACCAAGTTCCAGAAGCCTCTCTCACCCTTGCTTTATGCCCACTTGACAATGGAGCAGAAGATGATGGCTTTTTCTGTAACTGTTGCTCTTGATTGCTTGAAATCTTCCACCCCCAGGGGTTCACGTGCCCCCCTTGATTAGGAGAAATGGCCCCCTTCTCATCCTGTCAAGACGCCCACGCTGCACAGTGAATATGGGAGAAATCTCATTTTGGAGACAAGCATTTTCTGTGAACTCTATTAAGCAACAAAGAAGCTGGCCTTTCATGGGGTCACATTTCCAGGATATAATCACCAACTTCTTGGGCGCAATCTAAGGCCCCTGCCGCAGCCCACTCTTCCCACATTATCTGCGATGATTTCATGAAGGCAGCATCTCAAGGGAGTTGGAGATGCTTTCTGCACATTTTAATGAACCTGTCACCCTGCCTCAAATTTCCCCCTTCAGTCCTTTATTTCCCTCTGATCCCTTTCTTTCATGTTGTGAGCAATGTTTATTTGGAAGGCACAGGGAGCAGAGATTTTTAAAATGCCATTCAGTGTAGATGGAAATCCATTGTCTTCCCCTCTTGAGACATAGCAATATTTTATTTCCTGGTTAAATAGGGTGAAAAGCTTTTTTATCTGCATTTTGGGGAAGATAATGTATAATGGGGCATGGAGCTTTGATAAATAATACTTTTATTGAAATGTCCATGAATGCAGTTATTATAAAAGCATTATAACAAACATTTCTATATAGTAGGAGAGGTCAGACTTGGATCATGACTCAGCAAATACATATTCTATAGTTCTTACACAGCTTTGGTAACAACATTTTATTTTTAGAGGTTAACTTAATAGCAAATGCAGTTATAATAAAAGCATTATAACAAACATTTCTGTGTAGTAGGAGAGGTCAGACTTGGATCATGACTCAGCAAATAAATATTCTATAGTTCTTACACAGCTTTGGTAACAATATTTTATTTTTAGAGGTTAACTTAATATCAAATACAAAATTTAAGATTTAATTTGAAGAATTTGCAAACAAAAGATATACCAGGATAATCAGAATATTTTATATAATTCATTGGGTTAATTTTATCCTTTATTTTATTCTGCTTTATATTTTTCTCACATTAGAGCTTCATTTTATGACTAAATTTACCATGGGATTTAGTATTAGTAGATGCTAGAATAGAATTTGATTTTATAAATAAATTTACTTTAGGATTTATTATGTCAGGACTGTCAATTAGGTTATATTTTAATGCATCATAGCTACCCGTCAATGACTTTTATTTTAATTTTTTTTCTGGTCGCCTTTGTTAGCAAAATAATGCCTGTGACTAATGCTCCCTGTAGCTTTCCCTATTTAAATTAATCTGGTTCTTTATCCTTTGCAAACATATGTATGATCTGCTTCAATCAGATTTTCTCAAAACAAAGGAAAGTATCCACCATTTCTCCCCAAGGGCTTTACAAATGATATGCATTGAACTAATCCAATTGGACTAATATGATTATTTTTGTGTGTATGCAGAATGGGGTAGGCTCTTCAATAATACATGAGAAAAGAGACGAGGTCTCCTGATAATTTCTTTGCATGGATCTGGAGAGCAAGATTTCTGGGCTAAGAACCCATATGGCCACCAAGACTCACTTTTTTTGTATGTGTGGTGCCCCTTTGTAAATGAGGGTACACTCTCTGATACAGACAAGGCAGATGTGTTGGCTCACCTACACTCACACTTTTTTTTCCCAGTAGTGGTGAATGTCATGTAAGTGCAGACAAAGAAAGATTCTCACCTGGCCACAGCTGTGACCAGATGTGGATTCCTGGACCAGCTGGTTGAGGGAAGAACAGTATTCTTTGTCTAAGTCAAGGTGGTCAAGGAGATCCCACATGGTGTGGGTCCTCCCTCCTTTTTAAATTATCATGTTGGTTTTCTAAAAGCTTCTCCTTTATTCATGCTACACACCTTTGGAAAATTTCAAAGAATGACTGCTTTTTATCTTGTGCCGGTTGTACCTTAATATGTATAGGTATAGGTGTTACTACATAAATATTGATTTAATAAATATGTATAGGTACTTAACGGTGCACACACCTATCAGATCGCTTCTCCGTTTTCTGTGGTCTCTTGTACATTCATTCAGGCTGCAAGCTCAGTTATTGCTTTATAGAGAAGGGGAGTTGAAGGCACAGGGAAGTGAGTGGTTTATTCTCTAGGTATGTCTTATAGGCATTTTATTGGGCACAATTAACCACTGAACACACAGCTCCATTTGCCATCTTCTTACAAACCCTTTGTCAGTAACATATGTTGAAATGTATTAGTTCAAGTTCAAAGACAAACCTGAGCCTCGCTGGTAGCAGTTTTTCCCTAATGACCACATGTTCTTCATATCAGCTTAGACTCTCACTACTGTTACAAGAGAAACTTTTGATTCACCTCAGCTTCCAGTGGTCTGATGCTCAATGCATAATGGCCATGCCTTTTTGTTTTAATGTATCTCTTTCTGAACATCAACAAATTGTTATGTCATGAAAATGGCATTTTTGCGTTCTCAGCCACTTACAGTAAGAACTGCCCATGATTTTCATGAATTACTACAGAAATAATACATTTAAATATTTCTATTAAATTAGCGATGCTGGTATCTTTTAAAAATTCAATTTTTAAATTTTTTATTTTTATTTTTGAAAATTTTTATTTAAATGAAATAACACCTCCTGGTCTTTCCCTTTATATTTTCATAATCTTCATACTTAATCTCATGGTCTCCTTGCCCTTTCTCAAGCACCTCATTCCAACCTCTGTCAGCCCTGTTGATTCTGGCTTGCAAAGTTCTCATAGCTTCCTTTGGTCTTTCATTATTGATAATACTTTAGCCTAGTAAAGCTGTTGGTAATCTGATCTCCATTTTCTCTTATTCACCCGCCCAGTATTCGCTAGCCATTTTAATTCATTCTAGTTGTCTGTCTGGGATGAATTTCTGTTTTCGTTGTCTTCTTCGAAGTTCTTGCCCATCTTTCGCGCTTCAAATACAGCCATTTATTTTTACTAGAAAATTATAGAGTACACCTTTTCACCATTTCCTCATGTTTGCTATAGCAAAGTAAATATGTCTTATTTACTTAATTGCGTTTGCTAATATATAGACAATTATTAACTTAAATAACACTGCCTTAAAAAGACCCTTTGTATTTCTGCACTAAATGGAAATTCAATGTGACTTGCAATAGATACAAGAAACCCATCAAAATTAAAATGTTGCTATAAAAATCTGTCTGTACCAAACATTTTTTTTATATCATCTTACAGAACAACACTGGCATATTGGTGACTTGACAATACCACCCACCAGCACTATTGATCAGATCACTGAAAATCCCAGTTACAGAGAAAAGTCCTAGCAAATGCTTCCAGACCATCATATAATCGTAGTTATGGAAATGTAAAGTTTATGAAAGATTGGCTGTGCCTTTTGGTAATCTATCTCATTTAGTTTCAGTGAATGGTGTCGGTCCTAACAGTGTGCTAGGGAAGCAGGTTGGCTCTGCAGTGGCTACATGATGAACAGATAAACGTGGTCCTTAGCCATCATCCCTGTGGTGTTTGTCTTAACTTAGAAAGGGAAGTATCAAACACAGAACGGACGGTGGTGTCCTCAGGGCAGTCAAAATGGAATGTTGCCCTGATGAGGCAGATGTCATCATGGAAAATTCAACGGTTAGGTGAGATTTGTTAGATTATGGGGTACAAAGTCCATGCCCTCAGAATAAAACACACTGTCATCGGTAGAGTTGGGGATGCTTCAAGTACTGACACCTGACTGGACAAACTTATATGTGACATTTAGTTTTGTGGTGCTTAGAGTTAGAAAACTCTAAGGGAATTTTTATTGAAAAAGTTAAAAAAAATACACAGTTCAAAATACTTCTCAATAGCCTCTCTTGTATCTTAGTACACTTAGTAGAGATGCAATAGAAATAGTTTGTGTTTAGATGTTTTCACTACTTGATTTGCTAAGAACACACCAGCTTATATGTTGGAAGCTAGAGAAAAAGAAAATTATTACTTAAACTATTTTACATTTGACGAATTCTTAAAACCAGGATTAACAAATACCAGTTTGTATGAACTCTGTAGAAATGCTACCAGTCTTAGAGACCAGAAGAAAATACTACACACCACAGAGTAGTGTAAAAATAGAACTTTGTAACCAGTAATAAAGGGGAGTGCCTTCCCTATATTATTTCAACATGTGTAATTTTAGTTGTTCCTTTTCAATTTATAGCAGGATTAAAAAAAAAAAAAAAACAAAATCCTCTTTTCACACAGAAAGCGTATTATTAAGTCTTCCTTGGGGGAGGGGCAGGGAGAAGACAGCTGTGTGTAGGAAAGTCTCAAAATAGCCCTAAAGTTGAATGTAATAGCTTATTAAACAGGGTTATATTGGAATGAGATGAGCCATGGTGTTTGATGCCATATCATTTATTCTGACTTTATTCTCCTTCCCCATGCCTGATGTGGACTGCAAGACTCAGCATAGCAAAGCTCAGAGCTCACGCATGCACTTTGGGAATAAGGACAGGTGTCCCTTTTGTTCTGTGACCCCATCTGTGACTTTGTTTGGTTTGTTAGCTGTTTGTTTTGCTTTGTTTCTTGAGGACGTCAGCTAAACTTGAACATCACCTGTCAGTGAGATGAATCCTCTTCCTTTAGCTATTTGGTACTTTTCTCACCTCTATGAGAAAGGATCGAACAGGAATAGCACAGGGAACTTGGCTCCTGGTTTGAGATGGTGTAAGTCTATCCTGGTGGGGAAGGTCACAGCAGCAGAAGCTTACGGTTAGAACTTCCCACATCTCAGTGGATCAAGGAGCAGAAAGACTGAGCTAGAACGAGGGTGGGTTATAGCCTTCTATCCCCGTTCCTACAGCCATGGTTTATATTTTTCATACCCCCTGCTCAAGGCCAAAAGACTCTACAGACCTCCCCGCAAAATATTACCACCACTGGGAACTATGTCTCCAAATGCAGGAGCCTAAGGGATGCGTTGCCCAGGGTGACCTTAATTGATCAACCGAAAGAACAGCTGTGGCGTTGTTGCAAATGAGTGACTCCCCCAAATCAAACTAAGTGATGGGGCTTCTGGATATAGTAAAATTTGCCCCCAGATTTACTATAACAGCATTTTTTTTTTTGTTTTCTTCATACTGCTTTCCCCAGAAAGAGGATTTATGTTTCTTGAAAATTCTTCAGGAGCCCACTAATTGAGAGCTGTTTGAAAACAATTTTTGTAATACTTCATTTTGTTGTGGTTCAGAGTCCTGTGCACACAATAACCACAGTATGGAGACTGTAAGCGTTTTTAGTTTAAAACTAGATAGACTTCTTACTAGAGAATACTGTGGTAAAATATGTAGCAGCCACTCGAGACCGTACACTCGAGTGGTCTTATATACAATCACGGTGGTGTGTAAGCACCGCTATTATCTACATCCCAAACTTTCTTCATCCCCAATAAAAATTTCTGAACCCAGTAACCAGTGGATTTTTCTCCAGCCCCAGAGAAGCATCTGTTCTGTTGTCTCTCTGTGGCCTTGCCTCTTCTATTGGACATAGCATTTGTTCTGTGTTTGATTTTGTTTGATTTTATTTCAGTGGTATATTACTTCAATACCCATCTATATTGTCTAATGTATAAGAAAATTATTTTCCTTTTTATGTCTGTGAGCTAAGCCATCACAGTTCACACCATATTTCTATGTATTTATCTAGAGATAGGTAATTGAATGCTTCTACTATTTTAGCTATCATGAATAATATTATCGTAAGCATTGGTTTAATATTGCTATTTAAATTGCTCCTTTTAACCATTCCGGATATAAAACGAAATACAACTAAGCAGACTTTCTGGGGAAGTTCTCTTTTTATTAGATTAAAATGTTACACTGGTGTCTTTTGTTTATTGAGAAAATCACTCGCCATGTGCACACTCAAATTCTTGGTTCCTAGATTTTTTATTGTCTGTAGCTCCTTTGATAGAGCTCCAAATGTCTGTGTGGTCACTAAGCTTTCTCAAGTTCCTTTGCATGTCTTGTAAAATGCTTTCATAAGCAGACAAGGACTTAGATACCCCTGTACTTCACGCTTCCAGGATAGACCCTCTCTTTTCTCTTTTAGCATTCACACCATGCTCTCATTATTTTTCCGTTTTGTATTGCTTGTTATCTTAAGGCAAAGCAACCTAGGCATTATTCCCATGCAACCTTAAGAATTTATCTCACAAATTGCTTGAAAAAGCACTTGTCACCAGTGATGAAGATGGGATATAAGGACATGTCATTCTCCTTGTGGGAATGATTATTCTGGACACGGTACTAATTTGCTAACGTGGAAAAAGTCAGCGTTGTTTATAAAGACCTTGACATATCCACTAAATTGAGAATTTTAAGTAAATATCACGGGGCTTGTACTTGCTGATCCCTGGGGTAATTGCTTATTACAAGTTCCTCAGAGCTCCTTATCCTCAGAAATCATATAAAAACGATGACATTATCAAGGTGTAGGAGAATGAGCAGGAAAAAATTAAAGATGGCCTCACTGTTGGAAATGAGACAGAAGGTTCATTTCTATGGACATATTTTGTCCTTTCTCCTAGACTCATTCTTCTATGAGAAAGGCAGAGGGGAGGAATGGACATATTCCTTAGAGACATATAGTTAATTATTCCAAATACTGTGGCTCAGACTGCTAGTTAATAGGAATGGAAATCAAGCAATCTCGGAGAGCTTCAGGCCACATGACTTCTTTTGCCTCCTGCTGCCAATCTTGTGTGGATTAGCTCTGGTCCTCTACGCTGCCCAATGGCTGAACAGCAATGGAGTCAGAGAGGTGAACGTTTAAATGGTACTTGCATTCATGTCTCTGAATTTTGTCTGCATCTTTGCTAAGTAGGAAGCTAGATACCAAGTAAATTTTCCAGAGAAAGTGGGCTACAGAGAGTCAGGGTTCAGGGTCCCCTGATTTCAAATTCAGAGCAATTCAGCTCTGATTTTAGATTCTGCCCCTTGCTAGCTATGTATGAGTCTTTAATAAATCACATAACTTTCACACCCTCATTCTTTCCTTCTATAACACAATCCCAGTAAACACTCTGCATAATTGGTGTACTGATGAACTAAAATAGGGTTTATGTGCTCCTGTAATTGCATGGCTGCCTTCCTACCCTCGATACGGTAGTGTATTATCTTCATAACACTATCACAGGTTCACGCAATGCAAGTCTTACACCACCCATTCCTGTAGGTATCTTAGCATCGATGTTAATGTACCATAACAAAATTTCAACCTGTTCTCCAAAATAAGATTTGAGAAATCACTTTAGAATAGCTGTTTGGCTACACTATTTTCATACTTGAGATGTGTTGACATCATCTGATCACCATGAGGACATTTAGGAACATTTGGGCGAATTGTCATAGCATTTCATTGATCTTGGTTGCCACTAACTGCCATCTTTGACTCTGCTATTATTTGTCCTCAGCAATGGTTAAGTATCCACAGTTTCTCATGTGGCCCATTTTGTAAGAACTTTTCTCTTCTTCTTCTGTCCCAGGATAATACAGGATCTGCTTTGTTCATCACTCTCAATCTATAAGCTCCCTCATTACTCTTGTATGCTGCCTCTCTATGGTTGCTTGATTGTAGTGAGCATAAACCTCTGGTTTCTACAGAACAAGAGCTGTCTTTCACTTTCTACATGGCCTCCATTTCATTGTGGCCTTCAGTAGATATCAACTAATATTTACTGAACTGACAACTGGATAAGAATCTCAGTGCCTTGAAGACAGTTTCATGAGGATCCCCCTCCCCCCAATACGACATCATCTCGATCAATATTCCTTGGTGCACTCACTTGCTACAGGATAGAGCTGGGCGTTTCTTATAGACCAGGTAGAAACGAACACATAGCAGCCCCCCTCCTCACTGCCCAAGCTCTTCTGCAAGAATTTTAGGAGAGCACAAAAATAATTCAGTTCAAAAAAACAGGAGCAGAGCCAGGTATACTGTTTGAGTTGCCTTTCTCAGAGATTTGATCAAATGCCTAACAGAAACAACTTAGTGGAGGAAGGACTAGTTTGGCTCACAATTCAGAGGCCATAGCCTGTCCTGCCAAGGGAAGCAGGGCATGTTGGGAGCATAAACTGGTCATGTCATATTCATTTCTTGAAGTTTTATGGGGCTGAGAATGGACACCAGAGGTGGGTTATCATCTCCAACCCTACTCCCCAAGTTTTATTTCCATTCTCCAGTTAGACTGCATCTCCTAAATGTACCCACAAGATTTCCCCCCACAGCTCACCAATCAGAGAATGAATAATTAAACCTGCAATCCCAGAGGAGGAAACATCACCTTCATACCAGAACACACATAAAATATCATAATCAAGTTCTTGGGAGTGGAACAAGAGGCCAAAGTCTAGGAAGAGGGTGAAACAGATCCATATATTCCAGTGGGAAGTCTTTAGGTGCCATTAAAGGGATTGCATGTCTTTTCTGGTCTGTCCTGCTTTTCCTCCCAGCTATGACATAGATGGGACTGGTTCTGCCGCATTCTCCTGCCATAGCGGGTTTCAAGGCTAAACCTGTGAGTAGAATCGACTTTCCCAAATGTTGTTCCTAAACCATCTTCCTCTACATAAGAAAAAATAATTGTTCCCAAATCCCGCTATTTGTTACAGTGACAGAAATCTGGTGAGTGCAAAGGTCCTTTGGAAATTCCCATATCGAAGAAGTAAAATGTACGACCCTCACATTTTCCCCGTGACTCTGGTCCTGATGAACCACAAACTGTCCAGAAACAAGCTCTGTGCTTTGCCTGTATTTGAATCTCAACCCTTCTACCCTGCTTGTGCAGATAGATGACACCCTTGATCTCCGTGGCAGCTGATCAAAAAGTGTGTATGCCCTTGGCTGCTGAGCCTCTTCCCAGTGCTGAGCAGCCTGCGTGGGTCACACTCACATTGATTTATAACATTAAAGATGCAGCCAAGTTTACTGAAGCAAGTCATGTCTCTACAATATTTAATGCACATTTTATTCTAGACATGCCTGGTGCAAATAAGGCTCTCTAATGACACTAGATATAAGAAATAATTGAAAACTCCACCTATCTATAAGCCTGTTTTCATTTTGTACACTTATGTCTGGATGTGATTTTTGCTTGCTTTCAATCTGGAATAAGTTAGGTGTCACATCCTTTTCTTTTCTTTTCTTTCTTTCTTTTTTTGATTAATACATCATATTTAAGTTGATTGCTACCAAACTATCCTGCTTGCCGAATAGTCAATTTATTTATTTAATTAAATAGGTGACATTGATATTTTGGTCATTCTCTCTTTTATAAGGTATTTTCAAGGGTTGTACATTTCTTGAGTGTATTTGTATATGAGTCTAAGGCTCCTGTTACAAAGCGTTTTATCTGGTTGAACACAAGTCAAAGTGCGGTGAGCATTTTGATTATTTCTGTAAACAAACCTCATGTTAGTTTTTCGGTTTTTTTCCTTTTTACTAATTTATACTCCCATCTGTTATGCGTCTGTGTCCCTTCCAGAGGTGTGAAAGACATGAACTCCAGAACTGAGTCAAGCCCGCCCTCTTGTGGTTTAATTTTAGAACTCCAGGACAGACCTTTCCTAAGGATTCATTCTATATTTTCTTTCTTGGTATCTTATGATACATTAACAAATCATGATTGCGTGTATACATGGAGCACAATGGGATGGTTTTACACACTTGAGATGTTGTGACCCTAGTATAATGCTGTTGCTCTGGCACTTTGTTTCCAAATGCTGGTGTTGAAAAAAAAATTCAGGCATGATTTGGATGCTTAAGCCAAAATATTAACTGAAAATTAGTCTTCAAATAGATTAGATCCATGTACCAGGAGGTAAGCTTTTATGTAGTGGTTTAAGGAATGTGTTTATTTTAAGAGTATACCTTTTTGGGTGAGAGCAGTTGGGGTTAAAAGAGTGAAAACATGTATTTGAGAATGAGAAAGGCTTCCTCTTCCCCTTCCTCTCCTTCTCCTTCTCCTCCTCCTCCTCTTCTTCCTCCTTTTCCTTTTTTTCTTCTCCCTGTCCCTTTCTATATCCTCTCCCCACTCCCTTTCTCTGGTAAACCCAGAAAACCAGTAGAGATTGCCTAGTTTAATTATGTTCCCAATATGGACAACTAGACCAGGGCATTTAACTGTTTATTTTTTTTAAAGCCAATGAGCCCATATAGCACCTGTAAATGTCCAGCTCACACTTTCTTTGGTCATACAACTCCACGAAAGACCTCTTTCTATGAGTCCCTTCATGTGAGTCTGTGGTCAGCATTAAATTGGAAGAGATGCAGGAAGTCCCTTGAGGATAGTGAGAGCACAGGAAGCCAACTTCTTAGGTGTGATCGCAGAGAGAATTGAACACATATGTCTGATCTGTAGCCAAGTCTGTGGGCTTAGGGTTTAGTGCAATGTGTGGTCTTCGGGAAGTCACTCGAGCGCCTAGACTATCAGTTTTCTTCATCTGCAAACTAGAGATGGTGGTAAAATCACGAGAGCTGTTGTAAGGTTCGTATAATCTGCTTAAAATTACTTGAAATGGAGGACCTAATAAATGACTAAGAAAAATATCCAGCTTTAATGCCCTGAAGCTGGAACCTAAGAAGCCCGGCTGATCAACTGTGCACATCATTGGCCGCAGGATTGATCACTAATCAACCTTGTATAGGTTTACCCCTCATCTCCTCTCTGCAACCACATGCAGGGTTCCTATTTATAATTCTATTAACAGATGGGAAAGCAGAGGACCAGAAAAGCTTGATTTTATACCACAGATGAAAGAGACTGCTCCAGAACCTAACCCGCTCAGCCTGGTTCTATTACAGGAGGCTTACTACCTCACTAGGCCAGCTTCAGGGGGGTCACCACTGCACAGACCATCTGCCCTGTTTGTAGATCCTACACAACACACTCTGTCTTCCTGTGATGGTTTATATATGCTTGGCCCATGCAGTGGCACTATCAGGAGGTGTGTGGCCTTGTCAGAGTAGGTCTGTCACTGTGGGTGTGGGCTTTAATATCCTAGTTTTAGCTGCCTGGAAGTGAGTATTCTGTTAGCAGCCTTCAGATGAAGATGTAGAATTCTCATCTCCTCTTGCACCATGCCTGCCAGAATGCTGCCATCTTCCTGCCTTGATGATAATGGACTGAACCTCTGAATCTGTAAGCCAGCCCCAATTAAGTGTTGGACTTTATAAGACTTGCCTTGGTCATGGTGTCTGTTTACAGCAGTAAATCCCTAAGTAAGATATTTCCCCATATGTTAGGAAGCAGGTGGAACTTAAGTCTTTTCAGACTAATTGTAAAATATAATCTTGCTATAATCTATACTTATCAAGGCGAGTTAATTATTACATCAGAAGAACAAGTTGGTTTTTGTTTGGGAAGAGTAGTAGAGAGCCATTTTAAGAGCTGTGTCTTATTTTCTCAACAGTAGAAGGAAGATGAGATCAAGACATGTCTTATTTCCAAAGGCAACTAATACTATGGAAAACCTACTTGCTGCAAGGGTTAAGATTATCCTGAAGAATCAGAGAGATGGGTCCACACACTCATGATACTTAAGGAGGAAATGAATATTAGCTGATGAAAAAGTTAGATGCTTTCTTTCTTATAAAATATCAGGATGCAGAAATTATCCTTAGGAAGTTTATCTTTCTATGAAAGTCTGAATAAGGTTTGCTTAGTCGTAAATATGAGAACGAAGAGATGAAGACTAATAAACAAAGGATTATAAAGAGCACTTAAAAGGGGGAGTTTTAAAGACAGGCTAATGTAGGAGTTGGGGTGGTGGTGCTTCTCTCTCTCTCTCTTTTTTAGGGCACTCAATAACTGGTAAATGGCTTCACTTGGTGTGTGTGTGTGTGTGTGTGTGTGTGTGTGTGTTTTGCTATACACTTTAAGGGAGTGGATCCCAATCTGTGGATTGCAACCCCTGTGAGAGGTTTAAACAACCCTTTCGTAAGGGTTGCCCAAGATAATCAGAAAACACAGATATTCACACTACAAATCACAATAGTAGCAAAATTATAGATACAAAATAGCAATGAAAACACTTTTATGACTGGGGTCACTATTACATGAGGAACTGTATTAAATGCTTTCAGCATTAGGAAGGCTGAGAGCCACCGCTTTAGGAAATAGTCTGTAAAGGTGTATTGTTGAGACGACCACGTGTACATGTAGCTTGCCCAGTACCGAATGGAGACAGATTTGAGTAAATTCAAAGTGATACAGAAAACTACGTCGGTTTAGTGGATATTAAATAGATACACTCACCAGTGCTTCGTAAGGAAGTAGGTATGAGAGAGAAAAGTATCTGAGGAGACAACTTTAGCTGCCTGGTAGTGTGGTTCAGTAGATAGTCTCCAGAAGCCTCTTCACTGTCATGGATGTACATAATTATCGAAGTGATGTGAAATTCACAAAACAAACAAACAGCCATAATCCTTGTCCCGTTCTGACAGCAAAAAGGGCTGGCTCAGCCAGGTGAGCTGCACACAGTGTGTACACAGAACAGGTTAAGGAAGAAGAGAGGGTTTGTCCATCCCTGATGACTTTCATTTGCATTCTCATCATCAAGCTTCCTCTATGCTCAGGGCTAAAGGAGGCTTTAGAAACCCACTTTGAGGTGCTACCAGTTAAAGCAACAAGGGATAGGCTAGAATTTCATAAGTATTTATGTTTACTATTAAAAAGGTGTGTGAATGGTAAAATGTGTCTTTGCTTTGTCTACTTTCTTGGCTTTTGATATTTACTGCAGAGGCGGTATCCAATACTAGCACTGCGCCTGATAGAGCAATTAGGGACATGAAGGAGAGATGCTTCTTGCTTGCAGCGGGTTTACAGATCGGTAAAAGTAAGATAAACACAGAAACTAAGCTACTCAAAGTAAATATGCATATTCACACTGACTTCCGTCTGCTTTGGGAGCAGATAGAAGAGGTTCTGGGCTTGGGGGAGGGGTCCACAAAGTCTTATCTTAAGGTGTAATTTGGAAAGTGAGAAAAGAAATGGAGTGAACTGCAGGGGCTCAGACTTTCAGAGGAAACAGGCTAGGAACCAGGTCATGTGCAATGTAAGCTTTGCACTGTTGTGGCTGTGGCATGGAGTGGGATGAAGGGAAGTGACATAGAATGAGGTGAGGATGTAAGAGGGTAGTTCAAGAAATCCAGGCAACAGTCACAGCAGATACATTTCTTTCCTGACCCAGGCTTTATGCACATGCATGCATTAGATCATTAAAGAATGACAAGATTGTTTAAAAAGAAAACAATGAGACAAAAAGTAAAATGCTAAAAGAAAGCATAAAGCCCACTAAAGAGCAAGTGAGCAAGCAAGCAAGCAAGTGAACAAGCAAGCAAGCAAGCGAGCAAGCAAGCAAGTGAGCAAGCAAGCAAGCAAGCAAGTAAGTGAGCAAGCAAGCAAGTGAGCAAGCAAGCAAGTGAGCAAGCAAGCAAGTGAGCAAGCAATCAAGCAAGCAAGCAAGCATGCATGCTTGCAGGCAAGCAAGCAAGCGAGTGAGCAAGCAAGCAAACACCCCGTGATGTTCATTTGTGTTGGCCTGCCCTGAAGTGTGCTTTACATACCCAATGGCATTCCCTTGCAGAAAACTGACTTTCCCTGTTTAGCAGGTAGCAACTGAAAACTGCTGCTTGGTTTTAGGGGAGACTTTGTGTCTATGTCCTCTTCTTAGTGCTGAGATTTTTTTGTTTGTCTAGCCGGAATCTGTCAAGTCTTGTACATGCCACCATAGCCTATGTGAGGTTAAAGTGTGTCCTTCTTGTTGTGTATGGAGCCATCCTTTACCTATGGCTCTTACAATATTTCTATCTCCTTTTTTTGTATCGCATTTTTGAAAGAGAGTGAGAGAGCAAGAAAGGGAGGGGGGCGAGAGAGAGAGAGAGAGAGAGAGAGAGAGAGAGAGAGAGAGAGAGAGAGAGAGAGGAGTTGGGTGGGAGGGTAGGTCAGAGGGCTCTGGCAGGATTTGGGGGAGGGTGGCCATGATCAAAGGATATCGTATGAAAAAATTTTTAAACAAAAAAAGGACTTGTATAATTTACATAAGATTTATAAAATGAACACCAGCCTCTGTTTATATAGCTTAAGAAATGAAAAAAACAAAAGAAAACAAACAAACCAAAAAAACCGATATCTTTTCTTGCAGGGGTGGGGGATCACATATAAGCATTGTATCCTCATCTAACACAGACTGAGAAGTTTCACATTACGTCATCACTAGATAAAGAGTTATAGGTGGCCAGTGGTTTTTGAGAGAGGGGGAACAGCTGTGTCCAGGGACCTGTTTCTATATATAGCATGCTCAGTCCTAAGTGTTCTATCCTGGATACATGTAAATAGCCGATTCATTCTGTCTGGAACACAGCCAGTTCGTGTGGCCAGATGAATAGTGTCTAAAGATCATTGACCACGTCCTCAGTAAGAGAATATGTGTAGGTGGGTTTTGCAGGCAAGTAGAAAATTTAAAACCAAAGTAGCAGTGGTGGGGAGTCCCACCCAGAGAGTGAGGCTGGATAATCGCCATATCCTGAAATTTCAGATGTCTTGTTGGGTATCCGAATGTGCAAATAAGTAGACGGCATTTTGATTAGCGGTAAATAATTCTGTGCTTATGATGACAGATCTAGAGTCTTACTTGAGATTGGTGGATGACAGCTACATCAATTTCCTGAATGAAACCTAGGAAAAAATATGTAGGTAGCAGTGAAGTGTTGTCATGAGAGGGAAAACAGGGAATCCTCTGTGGAAACAGGGAATGGCAGATGAATCTGAGGAGCTCCAAGTCATTTCATTTGCAACCACTTTATTCTCTGTGATGGCTTCTCCTAAACTATCATGTGCTGGGGAAGAAAGTGGGGAGGGGGAGGGGGAAGAAATGAGGGGGGCACAGGAAAGTGTATCAATCCAAGAAATCAGTCCTTCAAGTGGCTAGTATGACAGTTATAGATAAAGGAGAGAGAGAGAAGGTGTAGTCAAAGTTACCCAAGGAATGGGTGAAGGTTAGCTGTGTTAGGGACAGGTGGTTGGAAATGGTGGGCAGAGTGTGCATTAAATAGAAAAGTTGGGGTGTAGTCTAAGGTAGGCGTGAGGTTCATTTGGAGGAACCTAACAAAATACTAAGTGCTGTAGGTTTTGCGCAGAGAGTCATACTGCACATCAGCCTACCAAATGTTTATCATTTAATGAGAGTGGAAGGGCAAAAATCAATTAAAAGTGAGCACTCATGCCCAGTTGACAGAGCTCAGTAACAGAGCAAGGCGGGGTATCTGAAGGATAGTCAAGGGATGCTCCAGGAAACAAACAGTTACTCCATCAGGTTTGGTGATTTCTGTTTCTGTGATGGAGCTCAGACCTGTCCGTACCTCAGGGTACCCTTGTTTTGTTACTTACCTCTCCTTCTCTCCGCAGAGCTTCAGAGGATGCTCAAGTAGAGAAATGTGAGCCCTGCAGGTGCAAAGGTCACCCTGGCACCTCTAACCCCAGGGAAGAAATAGTCATGAGAAATGATTTGAGGCAAAGGGATCAGGGTACAGAGAGTAGGAGGCCAAGCTGTACAAGGGGAATCATGGGAATGTCTGCTGCATGCTGGATCATGGGAATGTCTGCTGTGTGCTGGAGAAGTCCAGTTGGAAAAGTGAACTTTGCTCTGACTCAAGTGGGGTGGTAGATACATGTGGCTTCCATGTCCCAAGGGGTTGTGAATCATGTAGTCTACACATAGTTCCCCTTTCATTTATTTAGACATCCACTCAACTATGTACAGATACTCTCTTTCCAGAGATGATAAAAACTGAAGTCTGGAACCTACAAATAGACTTTAAACCTACACCCCCAGTCTAATTTAAATACAGACGCCATTTCTGCAGCACCCTACCAAACAGATGTGTCACCCTATAACTGTTTATTCATTCATTTATGTATTTTTAATGTCCATTCTCGAAAAGCAGGTGTCGATATATCCGACTCCAGCTAATTCTGAGTCCTGCTGTAGAACACCATAATGACTTCCATTCTGTAAATAGGATAACTGAGCATCAGAGGGTTCAATCTGCACGCTAAAGGACATAATCAGCCGTAATATGAACTCGAGGAGTTCTGCTGCGGAGCCTGTAGAGTTAACTTTCTGTCCACTTAATTGTCTAGGAGTGGCAGCTGTAGAAAGCAGCTTGTGAATAATAAAGTGGGAAGGCTCATTTTCCGGTTGTTTGATCCCATGCTATCCCATGCTGTTAGGCTTAAACAGAGCGCAAAGGAGCGAGGATTTCAGATTAACTGCAGTGACGTTTGTTACATAATGTAAATCAGTGCCCGTGTCACCAGAGAGGATATTCTCAACGAACCCTTTCCAAACCCAACTCTAAATGGTCTTCTGGAGAATATATACCGCTAGATGTTTCTTAAAGATGATGTTTTGTTTTATTCTACAAGCATCTACTTGTTATGTATGACCCAGATGAAGGGTTTTTCTTGATGGACAGCCTTTGAGAGTCTTAGGTGATCATGCCTGGTGTGCTAATTTGAATGTAGCCACGGAGGCTAATGCAGTAAGTCTAGGATGATTGTGGCTTCGCTGAGGACCATGTTTAAACTGTGGCTGAGGACACAGATCAGTGCTACTTCATGTACCTAGGAGCAACAGACTGTCAGTAGTTTTTTCTTTAAATTATTTATTTATTTACGTGTGTGTGTGTGTGTGTGTGTGTGTGTGTGTGTGAGTGTGTGTATGTGTGTATGAGTGTGTGTGACTGTGTATGTGTGAGTGTGTTAATGTGTGTGTATGTGTGTATGTGTGTATGAGTGTGTGTGTGAGTGTGTGTGTATGAGTGTGCGTGAGTGTGTGTATGTGTGTATGAGTGTGTGTGACTGTGTATGTGTGAGTGTGTTAATGTGTGTGTGAGTGTGTGTGTATGAGTGTGTGTGACTGTGTGTGTGTATGTGTGTATGAGTGTGTGTGTGAGTGTGTGTGTGAGTGTGTGAGTGTGTGTGTATGAGTGTGCGTGTGTGTGTGAGTGTGTTCGTATGTGTGTATGAGTGTGTGTGTGAGTGTGTGTGTATGAGTGTGCGTGAGTGTGTGAGTGTGTGAGTGTGTGTATGAGTGTGTGTGTGTGTCTGTGTAGGAGTCAGAACATACTTTACCAGGGTCAGCCCTCTTTACCATGTAGACCAGGGTTGAACTTCTGCCATCAGACATGGTGCTACATCGCTTTACAGGCTAAGTCATCAGACCTGCAGTGACATCTTCATTTCGTGTCTCACTGAGATTTTCCAGAGCAGCCTGTGTCCACGCTCTAGTACATCTGTGGAGAAGCAGGCAGGAGGGACAGAACAAAGAATATCTTCTGCTCTACAACCAACATCACGGTGGCATTCTAATGTTAGGGTTCCTGTTATGGAGAAAGATTAAGCTGATTGCAGATTAGTGTGAATGGTTGTAATCATCTCTGAGTTAAAGACCACGTTCTTGTTTCATGGCTTCCCCCTGATAATTCAAACCTTTACTATATGGACAGATTTAATGTTGGACATTATTAATTATTATTATTATTATTATTATTATTATTATTATTATTATTATTATTTGGGTGTCATATGCTTAGGTTTTGAATTATTCAGACAGATTACATAGATTTCGACTTTCTCTTTCCATGGTGTCTGTGTTTACTTCATTTTTATTTACCTCACTAGTACAGAGAGTTCAACGACTTCCATGAAAGTCCAAGACTTATAAAGGAACCTGATCAACTTATTCCCAATCTCTATTGCTCACCATTTGCATATTTTATTGATTCCCCCTTTCCTTGCAAGTTTCTTTTTCCTTTCTCCACATCTTATTCAGTGTTCCATCAGGAAAGCACAATGACCTTGGATAAAACACTTGTTTTGGCTCAAATGAACTTGGCCTAGGGAGTAGGAAATTCCTTGCTATGCACTGTGAGATGCTGAGTCTTGAATGACAGGGTATACGATGCTTCTCAACACCTTCTACGAAGGCTTCTCCAACGCTGATGAATGTACAATTCCTTTCTTCCAATTTCAGTACTAGTCTTATCTCTCTGAAAGGTTACCATTATGTCCTTAATATGCTGCACCACCTGTGAGTCTTGCTTATTTGTGTCAGGAAGCAGGTATATTTAGTTTCCTGCTGGGTCCAAGTTTGTCTCTAGGGAAATCCAATTTAGTGCACCAAGTGCATGCAGTGTCTACAGAGGCCAGAAGAGGGAGCCAGATCACCTGGAACAGGAGTTACTGATGCTCGTGAGCAACCAAATGAGGTGCTGAAAAATCTGGGTCCTCCGCAAGAGCAGGGAGTGCTCTTAACAGAGGCTGAGTCAACTCTCCAGCCTCCAACTTTTAAAAAGCAGATTTGTTCCTGTTTTCATTCCCAAGTGAGATACCATTTGCAGGCTGCACATGTATTGTTAGGATCTATGCCAGCTTCGGCCCTCTTACAAAGCTGGGTATGATCACCTTCTAGATGTGTCCTCAGTGTCCTCACAGACCTACTTTTGGACATTGTCACCTTGCTCTGCAGCCATGGAGTGCTTGCTTTATTTTGGGGTCTGGTCTCAGGCAGCCTTGGGGAACTTTACTTATGGAAGAGAGACCAGTAATTCTCCCACAAAGAGTGTCCAAAGGCTCGTGCACCTCCAAAGGTCTCTGCCCTTGTTACCTAGATCCTCTTCACTTAGGTCTCCTGGTCCCTCATTTCTAGTTGTGTTTTCATCTGGACCTTCAGGTCTGAGAGGGACAAGAATACATTCTGGTCACTATCCCTCACAAGGCAGAGACTAAATTATAGTCATTTCACCAATAGTTTTTTATTAAACTTCCTTCAGATAGTTAGTTATATGCTTCCTGTTGGGAATGCTGGTGGCTCCAACTAATTTTGGCAATAAATGTGCTTTCGGAGAATATGATGTTATGCCATATCTTTCTTCTAGGAAAAGAAAGTAGATAATAAACCAACCAACATGCAGGGAAAAAATGTGAAGATCATCTTTATAAGAATATTCTACTTGATGGAACAGAAGTCGAATGTTGGGGATGATGAATAACATTAGAATTGGAAATGGCAGAAGCCCATAGATACTGTTCAAGGGATCATTGACGATCTCAATAAAAACAAACTAGTAAGGGCGTTTTAAAAATGTGTCTGCAGTGGTACTGCCGTTTGGCCTCCAGGATAAAGAAAAGTGCTTCAGCTACAGGGTGCCTAGCACGAGACCACACGCCAGCTCCCGGTGGACCAAAGCACCGTCAACAGGAGGTTCGTGGGTTTTAAGTGCTTATGGCTCATTGAAGGCTGAGTGAGGATTGCCTAGCAACAGGGATGGATGACTTTTCTTCTCTCCATGGCTGCTCGTTCAAAAATACAGGGCTTAAATGACGTACCCATTTGGTTAGTGTAACTCCTTCATGCTGCCAACTGAAAAGCGATGAGACAGAAGATAACCGTATGCCGGTAAGACAGTGGCTGGCTACAAGGTCCTTGGGACGAGCAAATTCTTAGAAGGAGCAACAGTGGTCGGACAGTGTTGGAACAGGATGTGAAAAAGCAGGAAAGGACAAAGGTTGTTACATAAGCCTATTTTTCCCATCTCACGTTTCTGGGGACTCCAGGAAGAGGATAACAGACCAATCGCTCTTTCCTTCATGTGAGAAAATGCAGATGTATCTCCATGTGTGAGGTATCATTTTCAAAGAGTTCCATTGTGAGTCTTGACGATCCGCACTTGTCTGTTTCCTTTTCTATTTTTCAAAACACCCCGGAACTTCCAAACTTCTGCTTGCCACTTCTTGTCTTTGGGCTTGTCATCCGTATATCTAAACCTGGCTCTACTTAATGCCATTGTAAAATTCTCTTCCCGAAAGCCGACCATGTATGAAGCTTACTATTGCTTCTTACATAGAGCTTTCCTTGCATGTTCTTTTCTCCTTAAACATGAAGCAGCCCTGTTTCTGATCATAAGGTTCTGGCCTCTCACTGTAGGTAGACGCACAGTTCTTGTACTTGTAAACTTTCTTACTCGCAGCCAGATTTGCTCCTGACCCTTTACCAACTTCTGTAAGGCACTTCAATGTTCACAGTAAGTAGCAAACGGCAACACAGCTCCCTGCAACACTGCAGCATGCAACACTGCACTGTGCAACACAGCAGCATGTAACACTGCACCCTGCAACACAGCAACATGTAAAACTGCACTGTGCAACACAGCAGCATGCAACACTGCACTCTGCAACACAGCATCATGTAAAACTGCACCCTGCAGTACAACATCATGTAAAACTGCACCGTGCAAAACTGCACCCTGCAAATCTGCACCCTGCAAATCTGCACTTTGCAATAGTACACCCTGCAACACTGCACTCTGCAACACAGCATCATGTAAAACTGCACCCTGCAACACAGTACCCTGCACGCTGCACGCTGCAAGAGAGCACTCTGCAAGATAGTGTCTTATAACACAGCCCACAACACATCACCTTGCAACTCTGCACCCTGCCACACAGCAACCTGCACTTGCCAACTTGCACCCTGTAACATGCCGACCTCCAACACTGTATCCTACAACAGCACACCCTGCACCTTGAAACCCAGAACCCTGTTTCACATCACCCTGTAACATAGCACCCTGCAGCATCATCCTGTAACATAGCTGCGACGCATCATCCTAGAACACTGCAACCCGAAGCACTGCCTCCTGCAATATAGCACTGTGCAACATAGCGCCCTGCAAAACAGCACTCTGTAACACAGCTCTCTGCAGCATAGCATCCTACGCCTTGAACACTGCACCCTGACACACAGCGACGTGATGCACTGGAACTTGCCACACTGCGTCTTACAACACAGCACCCTGGGACTCATCACCCTACATTACAGCACGCTATAATTCTGCACCCTCAAAAACAGTATCCTTCAACACACCACCCAGCTACACTGCACCATGCAACACAGCACACTGTAACTCGGCATCCTGCAGCACAACACACTGCAACTCAGCACCCTCCAACACAGCATCTTGGAGCACTGCACCCTGTAACCTAGCACCCTGTAACCCAGTACCCTGCAAAAGAGTGCTGTGAAACACTGCACCCTGCTCTACGTTGTGATTTTTTTCAGGAGAACTAACCACTGTGCTGATGATCACGGAGAGACTTTTCTTTGAACCCAGGGAAAGGTTTGGAAGTTTCATAGGCATCACAGTGCATGCCTGTAATCCCAGATCTCAGATTATAGGCAAAAAAACTTCAAGTTCAAAGCAAGACTGAGCGACATAGAAGGAGTTTTTGAGTCTGACTGAAGACCTGTGACCCAACAAATTCTTCTACCGGAGTACTATTGTTCTTTACTGCCTTTTTGGGATATATTTTATTTACATTTTAAATGCTATCACCTTTCCTGGTTTTCCCCTTCATAACCCTCTTTCCTACCCCTTCCTACTGCTTCTACGAGGGTGCCCTCCACCCACTCACCCCCTTCTGCTTTTCTGCTTTGATATTCCCCTACACTAGGGCATCGAGCCTTGGGAGGACCAAGGGCTTCTCTCCCCATTGATGCCCAACAAGGCCATCCTCTGCTACATATGCAGCTGGAGCTGTGGGTCTGTCCATGTGTGCTCTTTGGATAGTGGTTTGGTCCCTGGGAGCTCTGGTTGGTTGGTATTGTTGTTCTTATGGGATTGTAAATCTCTTCAACTTTTTCAGTCCTTTCTCTAACTCCATCATTGGGGACCCAGTTCTCAGTTCAATAGTTGGCTATGAGTATCTACCTCTGTATTTGTTATAATCTGGCAGAACCTCTCAGGAGACAGCTATATCAGACTCTTGTCAGTAAGCACTTCTTGGCATCAGCAATAGTGTCTGGGTTTGGTGACTGTATATGGGGCCCCAGGTGGGGCAGTCTCTGGATGCCCTTTGCTTTAGTCTCTGCTTCAGAGTTTGTCTACATATTTCCACCTGTGGATATTTCTGTTCCCCCATCTAAGAAGGACTGAAGCATCTGTACTTTTGTCTTCCTTATCCTTGAGGTTCATCTGGTCTGTGAATTATAATCTGAGCTTTTGGGCTAAAATCTACTTGTCAGTGAGTGCATGTTTTTTCTTTCTTTCTTTCTTTCTTTCTTTCTTTCTTTCTTTCTCTTCTTTCTTTCTTTCTTTTTTTTTTTTTGGTGATGGTGTTATCTCACTCAGGATGATAGCTTCTAGCTCCACACATTTGCATAAGAATTTTATGAAGTCAATGTTTTTAATAGCTGAATAGTACTCCATTCTGGAGATGTACCACATTTTCTGTATCCATTCCTCTGTTGAAGGACATCTGGGTTCTTTCCAGCTTCTGGCTATTATAAATAAGGCTGCTATGAACATGGTGTAGCTTCTTCTGGGTATATCCCCAAGAGTGGTATAGCTGGGTCCTCAGGTAGTACTATGTCCATTTTCTGAGGAACTGCCAGACTGATTTCCAGAGCGGTTTGTACCAGCTAACAATGCCACCAATAATGGAGGAGTGTTCTTTCTCCACATTCTCACCAAAATCTGCTGTCTCCTGTGTTTTTGATCTTAGCCATTCTGATTGGTGTGAGGTGGAATCTCAGACAAGGGATGTTGAGATAAATGCTTTTTAGACATTTGATATTCCTTAGTTGAGAATTCTTTGCTTAGCTCTGTATCCCATTTTTCTTAGGGTTATTTGAGTCTCTGGAGTTTAACTTCTTGAGTTCCTTTTATATATTGGATAATAGCTCTCTATTAGATGTAGGATTGCCAAGAATTATTTTCCATTCTGTTGGATGCCATTTTTGTCCTTATTACAGTGTTCTTTACCTTACAGAAGCTTTGCAATTTTATGAGGTCCCATTTGTCAATTCGTGATCTTAGAGCATAAGCCATGGGTGTTCTGTCCAGGAAAATTTCCCCAGTGCCCATGTGTTTGAGGTTCTTCTCCACTTTCTCTTCTACTAGTTTGAATGTATCTGGTTTTATGTGGAGGTCCTTGATCTACTTGGACTTGAGTTTCGTATAGGGCACTAAGAATAGGTCAGTTTGCATTCTTTGACATGCTGACCACCAGTTAAACCAGCAAGCACTATTTTTTTGAAAATACTACCTTTTTCCCACTGTATGTCAATGATCAAATGAACATAGGTGTGTGGGTTCATTTGTGGGTCTTCAATTCTGTTCCATTGATCTACCTGCTTGTCTCTGTACCAATACCATGCGCTTTTTATCACTATTGCTCTGTAATACAGCTTGAGATCAGGGATGGTGATTCCAGAGGAAGTTCTTTTATTGGTGAGAATAGTTTTCGCTATCCTCGGCTTTTTTTCTATTCCAAATAAATTCGAAAATTGCTCTTTCTAACTCTATGAAGAAATGAGTTGGAATTTTGTTGGGATTTCATTGAACTTGTAGGTTACTTTTGGCAAGATGGCCATTTATACTATATTAATTCTGCCAATCCATGAGCATGGGAGATCTTTTCATCTTCTGAGATCTTCAACTTCTTTCTTCAGAGACTTAAAGTTCTTGTCACATAGATTTTTCATTTGTTTAGTTAGAATCAAACCAAGGTATTTTATATTATTTGTGACTATTGTGAAGGGTGTGGTTTCCATAATTTTTTTATCAGCCTATTTATCCTTTGAATAGAGAGAAAGACTATTGATTTGTTTGAGTTAATTTTATATATAGCCCCCTTGATGGACTTGTTTATCAGCTGTAGAAATTCTCTGGTGGAATTTTTGGGGTCACGTAAGTGTACTATCATATCATCTGCAAATAGTGACATTTTGACTTCTTTCTTTCCAATTTGTATCCCTTTGACTTCCTTTCATTGTCTAATTGCTCTGACTAGGAGTTCCAGTACTATAGTGAGTGAATAGGGGGAGAGTGGGCAGCTTTGTCTAGTCCCTGATTTTAGTGGGATTGCTCCAAGTTTCTCTCCATTTAGTTTGATGTTGGCTTTATTTTTTTATTTATTTATTTTTTTTACTGTGTATTGCTTTTACTGTGTTAAGGTGTGGGCCTTGAATGTTTGATCTTTCCAAGACTTTTAACAAGAAAGGGTGTTGAATTTTGTCAAATGCTTTCTCAGGATCAAATTAGGTCATGTTTTTTTTTTTTTTTTTTTTTTTTTTGTCTTTGAGTTTGTTTATATGGTGGATTATGATGATAGATTTCTGTATATTGAACCATCCTTTCATCCCTGGGATGAAGCTACTTCATCAAGATGGATGATCATCCTGATGTGTTCTTGGATTTGGTTTGTGAGAATTTTATTGAATATTTTTGCATCAATATTCATAAGGGAAATTGGTCCTAATTTCTCTTTCTTTGTAGGGTATTTGTGTGGTTTAGGTATAAGCATAATTGTGGCTTCATAGAAGGAATTGGGTGGTGTTCCTTCTGTTTCTATTTTGTGGACTATTTTGGAGAGTACTGGTATGAGGTCTTCTATAAAGGTCTAATAGAATTCTGCACTAATCACTTTGTTCCTGGGCTTTTTTGGGGGGTGGGGAGACTTTTGATGACTGCTTCTATTTCTTTAGGGGTTATGGGACTGTTTAGATGGTTTATCTGATCTTGATTTTACTTCTGACTCTGGGCACAGGCTGAAACCAATAGGATCCCACCCCAGACTGCTGTGTGGTTACTGTGTCCTGAGGGCTCTGAATGGCTTTGGGCCAGGAGTTTGAGCAGAGGTGAAGGTCTTACCTGTACTCTTTGATGTGTTCGCACTTCTGAGGGACCAGCTGCTTTCCAGCGGGATCTGGGCATCTCGAACTGTAACACACAATCAGCTCCAGGCACAGCCGCAAACCGGAAGCTTTCACTGCCTTTTTCACCATGTGTCCAATCAAGTGCAACCTCCTCTAAAAAAAAAAATTCTAACATTAATCTTTTGTCAATTTAAAAAAAAATTATTTCAAACAAAAATTTTAGTTTACATGATTATATAAATTATGTGTGAGCTTTAAAAAAGGGCAATGCATGCATTTTAATTTTTATTTTAAATACTCAGAGACTACAGTTATATTTTGTTGCTTTGTCCAATTGTTTTGCTTTGAGTCTACCTTCAATTAACAGTTACAATAAATATTATTCAATATTTAGAAAAGGCTATTGGTGGACCCACTAGAATTTAAAATACATCCCCCCCCCCCAGAGAGAATTTGCCCAGTGGGTGATGCTGGCTGAGAGAAATCTGAGACTTCTCCAAATTCATATTTGTGTTCAAGATGTGGCTTCCTGTCGACAGAGACAGACATGGCTCCGTCACAGACAGACTGGTACGGGGCTTGTTGGAAGGACACATACTGGATAAACCCAACTGGACTTAATCAGTTTTAAAAACCATATATAAATACAATTCGAAGAGGATTCAGTTGGGACTGGTATTAATGAAGAATACAAGGAATATCAGAGAGGGGAGAGAGGGCTGAATATGATAAAATACATGTGTACGTGTCTGAAAACTCTTAAATAATAATGAAAAAGGTTTTGGATTTTAAACCACTCTAATTTAGGCATTACTCTATTGTAACCACTAGATGGCAGCAGTGAACAACAAAAATAAACCAGCGTCCAGCTGCAGGAAACAAAAACATCCAAAAAAAAAAAAAAAAAAAAATAAAAATAAAAATAAAAAAACCCAAAAAACAGATTTTATTTTTTCCCTCCTTGCCCCTCCCTTCTCCACTTATTACAGGCACATTTTTCCTGTCTTCCCTCTATACCCCCCACTGTCCTTGTGTTTACAGATGTAATTCTGAGAAGCCCTATTCGCGTCTGTGAAAATCGGTCCCAAGAAGTCGTAATGCAGATACTAAAACTGCACAAAGTATTTTCTTGAATTAAAGAGGATTTTTTTCATAACTTCTCTGTGCTGGAGGTGGGGATCAAGCTTCAGAAGACAGCAAATCTCAGAAAGATTTATGCTTCCAGTTCAGGTCTTTAACATGCAGGCTAGGGTGGAGGGGTGATGGAAAAGGGAACAGACAGAATATGCTAGAAACCTTAAGGCTTTGTCTACACTGAGAAGACATATTTGACCTCTGATGTTATCAAAGCATTGGCTGGATAAGGATCAAAGTGCAGAACTGAAGTTATTCTTTGAAGTGAAGCAAAGCAAAGCAAACCCACCCACCCAAGCCCCCAGACAAACAAAGCAAACGGACTTGCAAAGCCCAGCGGGGTGCTGAGGCAGATGCTGGAGATGAAGCTGCCGGCGTGGCTAATCTATTGCGCAGGGGAATCAAGGGCTTGACTGACAGCCATGCAATTCAGGACTGCGCCGGGGAGCTTGACTCAGGCTCCTAATGCTCCCTGGAGTCATCATTCTTCTCAGTGAATCCTCCCCGTTTATTATTAGCTTGTTTATTCTATTTCCAAAGTCTGCTCCTTTTGAAGACTGGGTTAGTGTAAAATTTGAATTTTGTTTCCTGATCCTCCCGGGGCACACACAGCACAAAAATTAAGACTGTGTGAAGAGGTCTTATGAAATCTTACTATGTGTAAACTAATTTAAAGAAAGATATGTATATATATAGATATTATATATGTATATACAATATATATACTATGCTATATATATACTATACTATATATGTCTCTATATAGATATGTCTATATCATTTATAATGTGTGTATATATATGTATATATATATATATATATATATTTCTAATCTCATATATATGGGGTTTGAAAAGGTGTACTTTATGTTAGTGAACAAATTAAATATCTGGTTTCAGAAGACATGGTCTATTTTATGCAAATCTCAGGGTATGGTAAATGTTAACTCCCTATGTCTTAGAAATGCCCAAGAGTCACCCAAAACATGCCAAGCTATTACCACTGGTCTTCATTGTCCACCATAACAAGGTGAAAACACTTACTGCTGAAGACATTCCACACTTAGGAAACACAGGGAAACCAGTTGTGAACTGACAGGGAAACTCTCCTTACTGGTTAACATTCAAGAGTTGGAGGATGCTGTGCTGGCCGCTGAAGGATAAAGTGGTAAATGGTCCCACTCCTTTATGTGTTACAACACTAAACTGCCAATCAATATGTATCCACTGCAGTAGTGGCAAGACTACTTATGGGAGTAACCAACCACTTTCTTGAGTTAATTCGAGACCTGCTCCACAGACAGAAATTCATATACTTTGAACACTGTCAAATCCAATGGGTAGGGAATTCATAGGCTCTAGGGGAGAAACCATTGTTGTTTTTCTAAGTCATCTTGCTATCACACTGCCTTCTAAATACATATGTTTAGACCTGTAGACTTGTGGTTGACTGTCCTTAACCAGAGAAGCTTCTTACTGCAGTGTGTTGTGGTTAATGCACCGATGCATCTCCATCCAAAGTGCTAAAAGTAATTGAGAGTGCTCAGCTGTAAAGATGGTTATTTCTCTTTTGGAGTGAGCCTATAGGTAGATTCTCCATCTCCCATTGGAGGACCCCAAACCCTTTCACATTTGGGCAGTAACAACAGGACACAGCAGGAATAAACAAACAAACAAACAAATAAATAATAACAATTATAAACAGACGACTTGAAGCTGGGAGGGAAATAGGATGCAGAGTACTTGTGGGATTTGGAGCCAGTATGGGAAGTGGGTTGGATCATATACATACATGTATATGTATGACATCTTCAAACATTAAACATATCTGTATACATATGTATATTTTTATTATTTGTTATGAAAGTTTTAAATGAATGCTTAACAATTTTATTGGATGTTCTCTGTATTTACATTTCAAATATTATCCTCTTTCCTCCCCTCTCCCATCCCCATTCCCCCTGCCCCTGCTTCCATGAAGGTGCTCCCTCTCCCATCCACCCTCTCCATCTCAGCACCTTGCCATTCCCCTACACTGGGAAAGTGAGTCTTCACCGGACCAACAGTCTCTTCTCCCATTGATGACAGACAATACTATTCCCTAATACATATGCACCTGGAGCCGTGGGTCTTTCCATGTGTGCTCATTGTTTGGTGTTTTATTCCATGGGAGCTCTGGAGGGTTGGTTGGTTGAAAACGTTCTTCCCATGGGGTTGCAAACCCTTTCAGCTCCTTCAGTCCTTTCTCTAGATCCTCTATTGGACTCCCTGCACCTAGTCTGATGGTTAGCTGTAAGCATTTTCATCTGTATCAGTATGGCTCTGACAGAGCCTCTGAGGAGGCATCCATATCTGGTTCCTGCCAGTAAGCACTACTTGGTATCAGCAATAGTGTGTGGGTTTGGTGGCTGCATATGGATGGATCTGCAGGTGAGACAGTCTCTGATGATCTTTTCTTCAATCTCTACTCCTCTATCTGTCCCTGTATTTCCTCCTGTGAGTGTTTTGTTCTCCCTTCTGAGAAGGACTGAGGCATCCACATTCTGGCCTTCCTTCTCTTTGAGCTTCATAAGGTCTGTGAATTAATTGTTTCTTGGGTGTTCAGAACTTTTGGGAGATAGTATCCACCTATTAGTGAGCGCACTATGTGTTTTCTTTTGTGATTGGGTTACCTCACTCAGGATGATATTTTCTAGTTTCATCCATATGCCTAAGAATTTCATAAAGTCATTGTTTTTAATAGCTGAGTAGTACTCCATTGTGTAGATAAAGCACAATTTCTCCATTGGGTAATTGTACCACATTTTCTGTGCCCATTCTTCTCTTGAAGGACATTTGAGTTCATTTCAGCTTCTGACTATTATAAACAAAACTGCTATGAATACAGTAGAACATGTGTATTGGAGGGTCTTTTAGGTATGTGCCCAGGAGTTGTATAGCTAGAACACTTTTTAAAAGTAGGCTTTAGAATGCTTCTGTGAGGTTATTCTTACCACTTAGGGACATACTTGGAGCAAATGATTTAACTGTCCAGCTGCCATGTTTTTAAAAATCTATAGGTAACTAAGGCATAGAGGAAGGATCACCTCTATATCTTTTTCCTCTTCTTCATAATCATTGTCTCTCTTTCTTTCTCTCACACACACATGTGGATGAGAAAAGAAACACACATACTAATATAACTTCAACACTGCCCAAACCAAAGAGACTGGGGAAACCTCTTTCCTTGTTGTGACCCGTTCATTCTTTTTTCTTGGTGTTGAAGTTTAACCACCAGTCCATGAAAGGAGGCAAAAGGGAGGTGTTGACTCCAGATGAAGCAGCTCTTCTGATTATATCCTCATGGAATGAGGACTCAGTGACCTCTGACAAAGCTCAGTGACACCAGAGCATAACATGTTATTTAAACAGGTCTTTGAGCTTCCCAGCAACACATAAACAGTGAGTGCAGTTGTGTAGCTCCGTTGAGCATTCATGGTTTCCATTGCTGGGTAGGAGTCCTTCCTTAGTCAGGGTGTAGAACCCTCCAGAGGTGTGGGTTTTCTCTTTCATAAAGCATAATGGATACTACCTGCCAACTGTGTTTTTCTAAGTGTGAACTAACCTGTGAAATGCCTGGCAAACCCAGGCCCATGGTAGATACTTACTGAATGGAAGTAATTAATTTGAGACAGTGTTAGAGGAATAGATTGCAAATTGAAAACTTGAACAGGCCCATTGCTTTATTCCCATTCTTCATCTTAGACAGGCTTTAGACCATATATTGGGTACCTGGATCTTATCTGCACAAGGTGATTGTATCATGCTATCTACAATCTCCTTGACCTGGAACTTGCTAATTATATATCTAGTGGTAATTACTACTATTGTTTACTCCTTAAGCTATTTATTGAAATCATGATACATTTATCTTTGAAACTATAGGATACTATATAAAAGAACTATTGTTTTGGGACAGATGTGTTTGATATATCTTTAGACCCACACAGAAACTGCTATTCTCTGTGACTTTAATAAAAAGACTAGCCTGGTCAATAGAGATAGTTTTAGGTAAACCATTTCTACACAGTAAGACCCTGCTTAAAAACCAAAGAAACAAACAATCAAAAGCAATTCTTGCTATAGGGAGTATATAGATTTATTGTCAAGGAAGCAACAACAGTGAAAAGGAAAATAAAAGCTTAACAGCTAGAAACATTGACGCTTAAACTTAGAAACTGAGCATTAGTACCAAGCGGAAGTGAAGTGGTCCACCCTGGAGGATTTCAGAAATGAAAGAGAGCTGGCATCCCTTCGGCTGGTTTTTTTATGGATGGACTAAGATGGCTGATTTGCAAATGGAGGTGGCCAGACAGTAATTTGCTAACAGGAGAGGCAGCGATGGGACAGGCTGTGATTTTATGTGATGTGGATAAAGAGGAATCTGTCCTCATGAGCTGCTGTAGAAATAAAGGAATGAAGAGAGTGAACCACCGTCAGATCCAGATAGAGCACCACACAGCAGTGAAATATGAAAGGCTGCTGTAAAGGCCACGAGGTAGGAGCCTGCTTATTATGGTAAGATAGTTAGGTGAACCATGGCAGAAGAGTCAGTAATGGTGAGCTGAGAAGGCATCACTGTGGGACAGTGATTTATGAGTGAAAAGACTATGTGGACGTTGTATGCCGTCTCAAATATTTTCTCGGAAACTTGAATGAAATGAGAGACATTAGATGTTTTGAGAGCAGGGAAAAGGCAAGGCCTGACTTTGCCTTCTAAAATTTTTCCTGGTTTTGATTTCATGAAGGTCGAGAGTTGAAGTATGTTGGACTTTTGGACACCACCACTCCTCCCCCCCACATACACACACATTATCTTTTAAAAGAAGGTTTTGGGGCAGTGGAAGAGCTTTTATGGGACACAGAAACTACAGTCCAGGTAAGTTTGATGACTGGTAGCCCATGATGATAGCCATTTTTAACATGTAGTGATGTGGAAGGTTTAATTGGGCCCCAGATTTTAGCACAACTGACTCCATGATAAAAGTGTCATTCAAGATATAATACTCAACACATAGACAACACCACCTGCCAAAAATGAAGACAAAGACCTAGTCTATCAAAGACCATAGTTAGGGGAAAGTTTCTGAATGTGCTAATCATGTGTTTTGGCTTCTGCAGTTCTGCTTCTGGCTAACTGTTCTTGATAACTGAAATGTGTCAGCGGAAGACATAGAATTTGTGCTTAACAGCTCACCCAGAGAAGGAGTCTGAGCTACACTGGGATCCAGAATACCCGGTGAAGTTGCTGGCTGGCTAATAAAAACTTTCTCTTGGCTTAAACCTACATCGGAGCAGTCTGCTCTGGTGAATACCCCACAACAGAGGGTCCTTCACTTGTCTTTTGTGAGGATGAGAGACACACCAGCCTCTCCAAATGACTAACCATGGACCATAGAATTCTTGTTTCATTTAATTTAATTTTAAATTAACAAAATAAAACTTAGTTGGATATTATTTCTCTGTCAGATTTAGGATTGGTGAAGATCCTTTCCCAATCTGTAGGCTGCTGTTTTGTCCAATGACAATGTCCTTTACCTTACAGAAGCTTTTCGGTTTCATGAGGTCCCATTTATAAATTTTTGATCTTACAATCTGAGCTATTGGTATTCTGTTTAGGAAATTGTCTCTTGTACCAATGTGTCCAAGGCTATTTTCTACATTCTCTTCGAGGAGTTTTGTTATATCTTGTTTGATGTTAAGGCCCTTGATCTACGTGGACTTGAGTTTTATTCAGGTTGACAAATATGGATCCAATTGGATTCTTCTGCATGAAGACTGCCAGTTAGACCAGCGCCATTTGTTAAATATGTTTTCTTTTCTCCACTGTATGTTTGCCTTCTTTGTCAAAAATCAAACATCCATGCGTGGGTGGGTTTATTTCTGGGTCTTTGATTAGATTACATTGATCAACCTGTCTGTCTCTCTACCCACAGCAGGCAGTATTTATTACTATTTCCTGTAGTAGAGCTTGAGGCAGGGGTGGTGATTCCAGGCAAAGTTATTCTATTGTTCAGGACAGTTTTGGTTATCCTGGCTGTTTTGTTTTTCCATATGAAGTTGAGAATTGCTCTTTTAAGGTCTATAAGAAATCCTGTTGAAATTTTGATGGGGATTGCATTGAATCTGTAGATTGCTTTCGATAAGATGGCCATTTTCACTATTTTTATCCTAATTATTCATGAGCATAGGAGATCTTTTCATCTTCTGATATCTTCTTTAATTTCTTTCTTCAGGGATGTGATATTCTTGTCAGACATTAAAGTTTAAGAAATGATAAGACTAGGATCTTCAGGGAAATTCAAAATATGATAATAACAAAAACTCCAAAGCCACAGGAAATTACGTAAGGGATTGAACAAAGAGACACAGGTGTGTAGAGACATGCATGCAGTTAAAATAGCCACGCACACAAAAATGTATTTTTTAAAAAACTTGGTTAGTTTTATGTCATCTGGACAAAAGCTCAAGTCATTTATTTGGGAAGAAAGACGCACTTGAGAAAATGGTGTCATAAGATTGGTCTTTAGTCTTTGGAACAGTTTCTTAATGATTGATGCAGCCCAACCCACTGTGGGAGGTACCAACCCTAGGCAAGAGGTCCTGCATGGTATAAGAAAGTTTTAGTGCTGTTTCTTTGTATGAGTTCTCTAACATTCTTTCATTTTCCATGAAATAGCAATAACATTCTAAAAACTTGCAGAGATACAATCTCTCTTTCTCCAGGGAGTACAAGTCCTGGGAATGCATGGTTCTCACAATTACTACTGCGGAGTGTGTGAGCAAACTGTTCCCAGACTGTGCCCTTCACTTACCTCTGAGAATTCACCCATCTTAATGAATGATTTTTACCTCCATTAGTTCAAGCGAACTCAATTCAACCTTTCTGTCTTACGGTGCTATTGTGATGTTTTCCAAACATGGTTTATACCCAAAGAACTCAGCACATTCTTGTCCATACCAGGAAATCTAATACTGTGTCTCATCTCATCTCCCAGGTTTTCATCTTCTCGATTTCTGAGCTTACTGAGGACAAGAATTATGACTCATATCCTGCCATTTTTTCTCATACACAAACAATAAATAATGATTCCTTCACCATTTGAAATTGAAGCAGCTAATTTTTAGAAAAGTGAGATTTTAAAATTTTGGTTTCCAAATTTTCTGTCCATATACATTATGAAATACATTTTGTTAACACTCACATGTAAGGTCTATAAATGTCTGCCTCAGTAAATCTGAGAGAGCACATTATAGATGGTTCGATTGTAAGTAATCATAAGAGAAACAAGTGCCAAGGAATTAGGATGTTTTATATGAACTTGCTTAAAACAGTCAGGAGAAGTTAAGCTTAATCTTATTGTTTATGAAGGTCTCTAGTTTAGGTTCAGTCAGCTGTAAGTAAAGATTACAAGCAGGTGTTCCTGTCTTCCATGATAAACTCACACCTTAGAGCAGTTTTGGTTTGATTTTAATTTTTTTGTTCATCATGGATAAGAGTCCTCATATCTTGAATATATTTATCCCGTTTGTCTGTGTGATGATTGGCCACTTTAAATTGGGACAGATCAATGTTGCAAATGAATAGAAGTCCTCCAGCTTCACCTATTTTGACTCTGGCATTTTTCAGATCATTGACAGAGAGTTGTGTTTTTAAAATGAACTATATATTGTTTGAGAAATTGTTGTGCAAATGAATATGCACAAACCCATCTGTCTACACAGCTCCACCAATCACACACAACTGTGCTTGTTTTTTTTTAACCTCGTTCCAGCAATGATAGCATTTCTTTTTTTTATTATAATTAATTTATTGTTTTATTTTACATCCTGATCTCAGCTTTCTGTCCTTCTCTCTTCTCTGTCCTCCCATTTCCCCGCCCCCTCCCTCCATTCCCTTTCCCCTTTGTTCTTAGAGAAGGAGAGGCCTTTCATAGATAGCAACCTGCCTTGTCTTATTGAGTTGCAGTAGGACTAGGTGTATCTTCTATTGAGGCTAGGTAAGTTAGGGGGAAGGGATCCAAAAGCAGACAACGGAGTCAGCCCCAGCACCTACTACAGAAGTAGGAGGTCCTACCTGAAGAGCAAGCTGCACATTTGTTACATAAGGGCTTGGAACCATCCTATGCATGCTCGATGATTGGTGGTTCAGTCTCCGGGACAGGTCCAGGTTAGTTGATTTTGTAGAATTTCTTGTGGCATCCTTGATGTCTCTTCTATCCATTCTCCCCTTCTTCTCCAAGATTCCCAGAGCTCCAACTAATGTTTGGATATGGGCTCTGCATCTGTTTCAATCAGTAGCTGAGTGAGGCCTCAGGATGACAGCTGTGCTTGGCTTCTGTCTAGAAGTACGGCAGAATATTATTAATGTTGTCCAGAGTGGGCTTTCTCTCTCATGGTATGGGTCTCTAGTTGGCGAGGTCATTGGTTGGCTAGTGCCTCTTTATCCATGCACAACTTATAGGCAGGAAAAAAAAAAATGTTGGTCAAAGTTTTTGTGGCTGGCTTCGTGTTTCCAAACCGCCATCGGAAACCTTGCTGTAGCTGTTTGAGCTTCCGTATCTATTGCTGTGGGTCTTGGCTAGGGTCACTTTTATAAATGCCTGGGAATTTCCATTGTGCTAGGATGAGCTCCGCCCCCACTGATTCCTGTTCTTTTTCATTGACCTCCCCATACTTGATCCCTCCAAGTCCCCTCCCCAGCCCCTCTCCTACCCAAGTCTTTCCTTCCTCCACACTAATATCTATCTTACTTCTCCTCAGTGAGATTCAAGTATTCTCCCTGGAGCCCTCCTTGTTACTGAGCTCATTTGAGTCTGTGAATCATAGCCTGGTTATCATGTACTTTTTGGCTAATGCCTACTTTATAAGTGGTGTCAGTATTTCTGGGTCTGGGTTACCTCACTCAGGATGATCTTTGCTGGTTTTTTCTATGTGCCTGCAAATTTCGCGATATTACTGTTTTTGATAGCTAGCAATATTCCATTATGTAAGTAGCATTTCTGAGAAAAGAGGGGGGGAAAAGAAATGTTAATATAGAGACTGAATTGATTTTTTATTATTTCAAAAGATATGCTTCTCCTTGCTTGATTGTTATTCAACCCTAAAGGAACACACTTGATAACACACTTTCTTCATATCAGTAAAGGCTCTGTGCTTGTGTGTGAGCTTGGAAATGCTTCCCAGGAGCAGCGTTTTCTTACTCGGGCAAACAGGAGTCCCAGCTGGCACTGAGTAGACAGAGTGTGCTACTTTAAATTTCTAAAAGCCTGTCCATATTTTTCTTTTTACCTTTTCTCCTGACTCCTGTATTAGTATCTGATAGAATTATTATCTCAGTAAATTAGTATCCCACTAAAAGTACAGATTATTTTTCTAAATAAGTTCCCCTTTTCAAAGCTCTTTTTACTTGGTGTTCTTTGTACCTGATATAATTTCCCTTATCTCCTTAGCCAGGTAGACTCACAGACGGGCTCTAGAGGGCCCTGCTTCTCCACATACCTGTAGCCTACAGTGTTGCTGGCTCGGCTTCCGCCAGCAACCACGTACACAATTACTTTGTCTGGAAAACACACCTTATTCAAACAGCCCTTCAAGGTAAGCATCCTTATTTCTGTGTCTCAGTGAGGTAACTTAATAGATAAGGGTTATAGGTGGCTTTCTCAGTTTTCACACACAGTAAGAAAAAAAAATTGTTCCGTGTATCTCTGGAGAAGTGAAGTAAGTTCCAATGCTTTGACTAAGTGCTGAGGCCCAGGTATTCCCAGAGTGGCAGAAGTGAACATCTGAGCAGGCGCGGTCTCATCTTTTCAATTATCGGGACAGTAAGTTCATTGGACTGTGTGTTAGCCTAATGCCTACACACAATTGGTTTTAAATAAATATTTGCTCAATGATTTACATAGATGAGCATCTCTTAGACCCTTTCTATATTCAACAAGGTCAGTATTTAATCACTAACAATTCTGGCACTGTTAATGGTTTAAAAATAAATCAATATATGTAGAGACTTTAAAAGAGTTACAAAGATCCATAAAAACTATACATTGTTGTCAAGCCAAGTCTTTTGTGCCCTTATTTTTCTTACTAGTAACTGACAAGGAGGATAACTGAGGGATACACTTTTTAATTACTTTTCAAGACATAACTTTATTTCACTTCACTTTTAGGAAGTCTATTAGTAAAAGTTAGAAAGAACACAACATATTTATTTTGTCATTTGTTTATGAGCTACCTTATACTCACCTTTAATAATATTTACTATACTGTTCTGAGTGAGTTAATATTGGAGATTTTCTTACTTGTTAAGTGGATCAGAAAGGTTTTTATTTCTGACATTGTAATTTCACATTTGGTATTCAGTCTCGCAAACCACGAAAGCTAATGCAGTATATTTAGATGTAAAATACTTGGGAAACTCCCCTTCTATCCCTTGTCTTTGGGGTTACAATTTTCTCTATGCCATGTAGATTTCCATTTTTATTGGTTCACAGCTGGTTTCCAGCATGAAAACCACTCCAATTTTCTACCAACTTGGACCCATGAAAGCTATCTTCCAAGCCCTTTCCGACAGCAAATATTCAGCAGGAAATGAAAGCAGACAGAAATTCACAGACATAGGGTGATGCGTTCAGAAGGAACCTTTATTATAGTGAAACTCAGCGTAGACCCCTTTTTAAGATAAAACAGCATTCATGAAGACTGTCATATTTTACTAATGAAAAGTTTCATTTGGAAGTTCCTAAGAATGTTAATTTCCAGCAAACTTTGTGGCTCAACACAGATACTATTGGCTAGGAAGATACAATGTAGAGAGGCAGGTGCATCTGAGAATACTGATCTGGCTCTGTGGTACAATGGGTAGGACACTGGACTTTTTAAAGAATACTGACCACGCCGGAGTCAGTGTACTCCCTAGAGCACGTACGCACACTCTAAACAAGGCTCTGCCATTTTGCCTAGGATCGGGCTTGCTTCAGTTTCCCGTTCAGCAGCACCTCTGTTATGTGTTTTCACTGTCGTTTTTGCATCTGCATCTCAAAAGGAAGGGATAAATGGTTTTGGAGTTGGTTTTTTCTTTTTGTTTTGTTTTTGCTTTGTTTTGCTTTGTGTTTAAATTTAAAAAAATAATGTTTTTCTTACTTTTGAGATAATATAATAACATCATTTCCTTCTTGCTCTCTTTCAATTCACAGCCTCTCATCTCATTGAGTATTGTTACATGCTTGTGCATACATGTATACAGATATATTTCTAAGTATCACCTGCACAGTCTTTACAATGTGTTACTTGTGTGTATGTTTTCAGGAGTATTTCTCCCGTTCTAATCCCTCAGTTTCCTGTATTTCTTTGTGTAGGGTTTAGGCCTTATGGTCTTTCCCTTGACCATTTTCACTTTTTTTTAATAGTAGTTTCTGATGCAAATCCACATTATGCCACATGGATCTGTCCTAAGCAAAAACAGTTATTTCAAAAACTGATCTCTTCTCTTCCTTCTCTCTCACCCCCCCCCCTGCCTCTCTCTCTCTCTCTCTCTCTCTCTCTCTCTCTCTCTCTCTCTCTCTCTCCCTCCTTCCCTCCCTCCCTCCCTTCTCTTTCTCTCCTTTATTCTTTTTTTCTTTCCTTTTTTTCCCTTTTGAGGCAAAGTTTCTCAATTATGTAGACCTGGTTATCCTGGAACTGGCCAGATAGGTAGGCTGTCCTTGAACTCACAGAGATCCCCCTGTCTCTATCTCTAACTAGTGGGATTAAAGGTCCATGCCACGATGTTTAGCCTCATTTTTTTTTAAAGTAAGGATCTGTCGATATAGCTGAGAATTTTAAGAGCGAAAAATTAGACAAAAATTACTTCAACAATTGTATGCCTTCATTTGTTTTAAAAGTGAGCTTAAAATAATTACAAAAATATACTTTACATCTAATTGTTTAGTATAGTATATCAGGGGAAAAATGTGACCTGTCAGGAACTAGAACTTAGAATTGTTCCTTGTGTCTAGAAACCTGAAATAAATAATTGAAGAAGTAAAAAAGAAAGTCCTTTCAATTCAGCAGCCATTTTAAGTTCGAATTTTTTTGATTGGGAATATCATTATCATTTCCTTCAACTTGTTTTGAGTCCTAGTGTTCACTCCTCAGTCTCAGTATTTATTTCTTCCTTTCAGTTTTAACTCATGCTTAAAAATCAACATCTATATCGTGCCCACGACGAGATGACAGGGAAGTTATGTAGTGCAGTATTTTGAACTTCTATAAAATTCGTTTTTGGGTATTTAGGTGTAAGTGTGTGTGTGTGTGTGTGTGTGTGTGTGTGTGTGTGTGTGTGTATGTGTGTGATGTCATAATAGGACATTATCTTAGTTACTGCTCTATTGAGTTGAAGAGACACCAAGGTCAAAGCAACTCTTATAAAAGGCAGTATTTAACTGGGGTCCTCCTTACAGCTTTAGAGGTTCAGTTCATTATTATCATGGCAGGAAGCATGGCACAGACATAGAAGGAATGGTGTGAGTGGAGAGCAGTTTTGTTTGGACTGATTCTTGAGCCAGTCCTTCAGCAAAGAGAAGGGAGGCAGAGTTGGGGGAAAGGGAAATAAGGAGGAGCAGTCATATCGGTACATTTACAAACAGATTGACCCAGAGTCTGCTTATGTACCTGGAATGGTACACGGCTCACAAACAGGCAGGAGGGTCAGACCGGTGAGTGGGTTGGATGGGTGAATTAATGCAAAGATGAATTCGTTTGCCCGTGAATGAGGGGCTGTGTGTGCAATGACTTTCTTTACAGGGAAATAAAGAGAGATTCTAGCACTACAGGAGCCAGGGAATTGTACCGAAGAGAGACAACTCTGGATATGTGAATAAAGGGTGGTTCCTGCAAGATAAACAGGAAAGGATGCTGGTATTCTTAAACAAAGTGCACATAAACTACAATAGAAAGAAAATGTGCAGCGCATTGATTCCCTCTCATTTACCCATTGAACTTCTTCAACATTTATCATGTGCTAGACCAGAGATCTACAAAGCTCTGAGAATGAGCCAGTAGACATGAACCCTCAAAGGGCTCATGGTCTAGTAGGGGAGACAGAAACAATAACTCAATGGTTATTGCATTTATCAAATGGATAACATATACATGCCTCCCCTCAGGGTTCAGGGAGCCACGTGGAGGAGTGGAAGAGGAAGCAGAGAGAGTGTAGAAACAAGAGGGCAAGAAGACGCCGAGAAAACAAGGCCTTCCCAGTCAACATAAGCAAGATTCAAATGAACTCACAGAGATAGGGGCAGCCTGCACTGGTCTGCACCAGGTCCGTTGTATGTATATGATGAGTCTTAGTTCAGTGTTTTTATGGGATTCCTAAGTGTGCAAACAAATGGGCCTCTGATTCTTATGTCTTCTTTTGGACTCTTCTCTTTGTCTTGTCCAACTCCAATGGGATAGGAATTGTTTGTATCTTATTATATTTTATCATTATCACTTGGAAGCTCTCTGGTTTTCGAATGAGAGAAAGAGACTGGCTCTAGATGGGAAGGGAGGTGGGAAGAAACTGGGAGCAGTAAATGAAGAGGAAACCATGATCTGGATATATTGCTCGAGAAAGTAACCTAGTTTCAAAAAGAGAGATATGGAATATCTCACTTGGAGAAGATATTATTTTCTTCCTTGTGATGATATATATATATTTTTTTTTCTGGTCATCTTCATTATTTTATGTAGGGCTGTGCTTAATAGCATTCAGTATAAACTGTCCAGCATGGAATAGACTCTCTGATATGCCATCTCTGTAAAGTTGGCTCTGTAAAGAAGATGCCAAGGCTGTTCTTTTTACATCCTATTTGCTGCCTGGGGCTCATCTGCTCCTGTTTAGTAAAGGATGAAAGAACCCAGACAGTGAAGTCTGGCTGACTGAAAGAAGAGCCGCCCTGCAGATACACCTAATTGGCTAACTTCCAAAACATCTCCGGGCTTCCTCCAGCTTTGATGAAGCGTTAAAATCAGGTTTTCAGGGACGGAATGTCTTTTCGGATGACTGACAAATCCTCTTGCCAGGATAAAAAAGAGAGGATTGGGTCCCACAGCCTCATGGCTGTCAGCATCTCACTTTATTTAGACAGCAACAGGCTGATGGAAAGGGTGCCTGATTCCTAAAACGGAGGAACAAAACAGACTGCGTTACCACACAGGAGTCTGCAGGCTGAGTCAGCAAATCTGTGGGTACCTGCCAAGTAAAATAATCAAGCAGGTGGCAAGCAGTTTATAAGAACCTTTTCCACCCCTCCCTGGTGGAAAGTAAATGGTCACTCAGACACCAGCCATATCTCAGGGTGAAAGAGACTCTAGGGTTTGCTTTTGAGTTGACTCATTGGTACTAAGTAAGCGCAGGTTTGCGATGACAGGTTTATGCAGTGCTGAAATGTGTCAAAGGAGCTCAGATGAGTGCTAAGCACACAGTAGGTGTTTAGTTAGCCTTGTGGAAAGTCCTGCTTGTATTCATTCACATCCCTTTAAATTCTTCTATTGTCCTCTCGGCTCTTGAGGATAGACAGGACATATATGCCATTTCCTTCTCAATTCCCAGGCATCCTGTCCATCATAATCAAAGTCAGTGGCAAGATCAGTTTTATTAATTAAATAAATTGTTCTTTTCTTTTCTACTGTTTGTCAAAATATTAGATAAAATAACAGATTGATTTGGGTGTTAACCCAGGTGATACATCCTAATATGTTTCTCTTTTCTTTTCTTTCTTTTTTTTAATTTTAGTATTTTTTTTCAATTTTATTGGATATTCTCTGTATTTACAGTTCAAATGTTATACCCACCCCCACTCCCTTCCCTCCTCCCCCTCAATTTGCTTCCATGGAAGTGCTCCCTCTCCCAATCACTCTCTCCACCTCAGTGCCCTGGTTGTTGATGATGTTGTTCTTCCCATGAGGGTGAAAACCTTTCAGTTCTGTCAGTCCTTTCTCTAGCTCTTTCATTGGGGTCCCCGTGTTCAGTCTGATATTTAGCTGCAAGCATGCTCAGCTGTATCTGTATGACTCTGGGAGAGCCTCTGAGGAGACATCCATGTCTGGTTCCTGCCAGTAAACACTTCTTGGCATCAGCAATAGTACTTGGGTTTGGTGACTGTATACGATCCCTGCTGCTCTATTTGACCTTGTATTTCCTCCCCTGTTTTGTTCTCCCTTCTAAGAAGGACCAAGGCATCCATATTCTGGTCTTCCTTCTTTTTGAGTTTCATAAGTTCTGTGGATGGTTTCTTGGGTACTTTGAGCATTTTTTTTGGGGGGGGGGCTAGTATCCACTTATAAGTGAGTGCATACCATGAGTGTTCTTTTGTGTCTGGGTTACTTCACTCAGGATGATAGCTTCAAGTTCCATCCATTTGCCTAGGAATTTCATAAACTCGTTGTTTTTAATAGCTGAGTCTATTTGGAACACTAGGTTAACCTAAGTGATACATCTTAATATGATTCTCCTTTCCTTAATTGTAAATTTGTAGAAAAATTATGATTATAGTGTTACTATTTTTCTTTTTCTGTAGAGTTTCACGCTGTAGCATAGGCTGGCCTGAAAATCACTATGTATCCCAAGGGGACCTTGAATTTGTAGTAATCTTCCTATTTTATCTTCCAAAATGATAGGATTATAGGATTGAGCCACAATGTCCACCTTGTTTTTCTTTTTAAAAGAATTGACTAATGTTTGCAAATTCTGATTTTTTTTTTTTTTTTTTTTTTTTTTACCAATTGCTAGTACTTCCCTTGTAGCTTCAATTCATTAGACATATATTTAGGACACAGTTCTCTACTATCTGATCTTTACAGTGAAAGAAAAAAAATTGAAGATAATAAAAGAAAGGCTCTAAAATCAGAAGACGTAGAAAATGGCTATCAGAAATGTTTTCTCTCTCTTCTACGTGTTCAGGAAGACCATATAATTATGTATGCAGGTTAGGTAACTGTTCGGAGGAGTGAGGCATTTTCTGCCTTTCTAATTATAATTGAAAACATTTTCAGTATTCCAGTTTCAGAATAAGAAAACAGCCACAAAACATTTAATGCTCTCTGCTTTATAAATGATGTTTTTCTCACCTTGCATGGAACCGTTATTTCCAGAGTGACTAATCATCTCTCCCTACAGGCTATATATCAAGCATATGGGTTTTCCATTTTATTTCGTAATTCATATTTGCCTTAAATTTTAGTAGAAGAAGAATTATCCAAGGAGCTTATAAAAATGGGGAGACCAATATTCTGCTAGCAGAGATTCTGACTTAGTAGGTTTGTGGAGAAGTTATGGACTCTCATAGTTTAGAAAATTCTTCTCTGTAGCTTATGGGGGTACTGTTGAGATGTACAACCCCTTATATCTGGGATTTCAAGCATGTCCTTAAAGCAAATTCCACCCAGAACTCTGCAGTTAATCCTCTCAGACTATTCATTGACATCACTACGACCACAACATCATAAAATTTGTCTTTGGTGAAATAAAAATGTGGTTAATTTTGTAGTTTTCATATTATCATGCATTTTTTTTGTGAATTTAAGAAAAGCTTTAGTTGTAAATTCTTTTCTTAAAATTTATATAGGGGTTGAGGAATTTCTCACCAGTGATTAAACACTGAGATAAAATACCATTTAGGCATGTCTGTAGTACTTTAGATGTGAGAGGAAAATCCAGAGTTTCTCCAGAAAGGGAGAGTTTTGGAATAATCTAGAATTGATATTGAGTCACTTGAGATTATTCAACCTATTTTATATCAGTAATCTATCTTTATAATTTTGGACCTCCAGAAAAGTTGAGCTTTGTTGAAACAAAGGCTAATGTGAAGTTGAAATTTCAACAGTTTTTGAGAGACTGCTTGAGGCTGTGAGCAGGTGTATTTGTATTAGAAATAAACTGTCACCTGCTATTTCACAGAACTCTTCACTGATAAGCTTCCTAAGACTTTCCGGAAGAAATGCTTGCATTCTTTCTCTCATATGCTGGACTAGGATGTCCCAAGAGAACTTGCAGAATTAAAATCTTTTGTATGGGGCTGGAGAGGTGGCTCACAGCCCTCTGGGGATCTGATTCCTTTTCTGCTGCGTCTGAAGGCAGTTGACACTGTACTCAAACCCGTAAAATAATAAATAAATCTTTAAAAAAATCTTTTATACATCTGTGCTGTCTGCTGGGTTCAATCCGAGCCACATATAGGCACTCAAATAGTTGGAATATAGCGAAGAAAACAGAAGAACTAGGTCAGTTTTTAGGTCGGTTAAAACTCAGTGACTTAAATTTATTTAGGGACACATGGCTAATAAAACCTCCATCTTTTATCACAGGTCTAGACAATACACTCGCATGGCACCTGTAGCCATGAATTTATCTATATCAAGGCAATATAGATTTCAAAGTCCTGTACAAAATTAAGTTTTTAAGGATGCAGTCACTAGAGTGTTGATTTTTTTTTTTTTTTCTGGCGCTATGTGGTGGTGGTACATTCAGTGCCAATTAGTTTTTGTCACCAATCACCAAAGTTGTCTTTAGAGAAGACGCCTGTTTTCCCTAGTGAAATACAGGGTGTCTAACTAAGGTTTACATCTGTGACTTTTCCTGAGGAAATATGAGCCAATGTCTTTTCATCCTAGTTAGGGCAGTGATGGTAGATTAAAAAAATAGTCTACTCACATCCAGGTGGAGAGCCAGTGAGTTTACTGGGGTTCCTTAGGGAAGCCTGGGTGTCCCTCAGGTAGCTACATTTCCTAACCTCATACCCCCATGGATGATGGGTTATAAATGTCGCACCCCGAATCTCAATGTACCATTCATAGGCAGATGCACTAAAGAGCGTCTCTTCTCCCCACAAATTGTTTACTGTCCTTAGAACTTGGGGTCCGGTAAAAGGCCTTAGGAGTCTCACAACTTTTTGAGTTCCCTGAATTTTCTTAGTTTTATGAGACTAATGAGCTCTTCTCCTTATAGCAAGGGATGTTTCAATTTAGAGTCAATATCCATGACAGACCTCATGTGTAGTATATGGGCTCAGTTACCTGAATGAAGAACACAGAGAAATCAGTAATTTACTTCTACCACTACATTTTCACCTAGGGTTTTCTTTACAAGGCCCCCCTTTTTCCCTTTACAATTTTTCCATTATTCTGTCTGTGAAATTACATTGTACCTGTAAATCTCTCGTGGGGCCTTTGACCACTCTCCTGTTATATAATTACAATGTTCGGTTCTGAACTCCGTGTGAGCATATCTGTGCATTCTACATTGTCCTCTTCTCCAGCTCATGTGCTGAAATCCTGACCTGTGTTGTCTCAGAAAATGACAACATTTTAGGACAGGATCTTTAACAATATTGAGAAACATTGTCGCCTTAATCCAGAATCACAGGTGCCATGTGTAGAAGGATGTCAGTAAAGGGACGTCAGGGCTCCCCGAAGGAAGAGTATGTAATGATGCAGGGAGAACATAGACCAGGGGACACTAGGGAGAACAAAGAAACCAGCCCTCTGTTCTCAGATCCCCAGCCACTAGAATGAGGGGAATATGTTTCTGTTGATGAAGTCATTGAGTCTGACCCTCTGATTATTGCAGCCCTGGAAAACAAATATTACCCAGAACACCAGTGTTTGTATTTGTAGTCAGAATTGCCTAGAATGAAGACCATCCCTTGATTGCTTCTATTCCAGGGATCATTTTATACATCCCACAGGTAGGGGGGAAAAAACCACTCCAAACATCATTTGGACAGACTTTGGTAAAGACTTTTATCCCTTATATTGTGTTTCCTATGGCTCGTCTTTATTCCTTTATTTTGTTTTTTAATTCATCACTACCCTGTGACTTTGCCACTGAGAATCTGTGTTTCTGAATTCTGTTTCCATTTTCAGAATGTCATAAGTTTATTTATTTATTTATTTTGTGTGTGTGTGTGTGTGTGTGAATGTGTATATTACAGCAACTATATGAATATTGGAGGAAGACTTGCAGAATCCTGACAATTAAGCTCAAGTCTTTTGGCTTTTAGGCAAGTACCTTTACTCACTGCCCTTACTTCTAACACCAAGATCCAGTGGCATCTGAGTTTGCCAGGAATGGTTTCGGTTATGAACTTCCATAAGATTCCACGTGGCACATCATATAGTTATTTCCTCCAGTGAAAAGCCTCGGTCCCTTTGTTTCTCATATCTAGTTGCGTAGTCGCTCTAGAAAAACATCTGGAAATAAAGCATAATACACTCCGTCCTTTAGATCCTAAATTCCTTGATGTTTGGTTTTTCTCATCTTTGTTTTTCAGGTATTTGGTGACCACTGAGCTTCTGCTGTATGAAGAGAACCGTAATTGTTGACCTTGGGCTTTACTTGGATGTACACACATCTCTAGTCAGACAGCTTTGATAATTTTTTCTCCCGGACAGCCTGGGTGGGTAACAACTCCAGCATAAGAAGCCTCTGTTTGTGTGATGTTACACAGTATTGAGGTGACTGGAACAGTCTCGTGTGAACATCACTTTCAGATTTATATTGATTTGTATTGCAATAGTCTGGTTTCCTCAATATACTCTTCTGTAATACATATTTCTAAAAATGAGCTGTGGGATAGTCGATAAAATTCAACAAAGCCCCAAATGAATCAGAAACCAACATCCATTCAGTGCGGCTGAGTAGAGTCTATTAAGACTGATCTTTAATTACACAAGGCCAGCTTGGACCTGAGAAAATAGTTTAAAAGATTAAATAGAAAAAATATTAAGGGATCTATGCCATAGCATTTCTTTCATAATTCATTTTTATTTGACTTACATGCGTTTCGGGGAAGAGTTCACAGTGGTGACAGTGACTGGTGCTCTGTCCGCTCACAGCACTGGTTAATGGAAAGGCAGGGAAGAGATGAAAGTGGAAAGCGGGACCAGTACAAAGGAAGAGCTAGATTGTTAACTCTCTATTCAGTTCGGATGCCAGATTTTTTTAAAGGACATAAGGACATAGAAACCATCTGCCTGAAATTCTCTTGATTCGGTAAATAACTTCAGAAAGCCTGCGGGTGGATGTGTCTCAGTGTGCAGGCTACCTCACCAGAAGAGGGAGCCTGAGGTGCAAGGGGACTTAGCGGAACTTGTTCCTTTCACACTGACAGGATCTCACTGTGCTATATTAACCAAGGGGCCTTATAAAGTCTTCTACTTCAGTGAGCTTATTTAACAGATGCACATGAGGCCCAGAGGAGCCAGGATCTGGGGCAAAAGCAGATGTTTGTTCATTTACTCAACTATCATTTTACCACATAAACCGTGACGGTAATGAACATTGAGATACTGCTGTGTGAAAACCACTGTCGTTTGTATATATCTGTCCCCTTTGCTTCTGAGATCACTGAAGTTACTAGATATTTAAAGATAACAACACAATGACAGTTTAGCCACAAAAGGGTAAACAGTCACAAGAAAAGGTGACGACTCAGGGCACAAATGAAAAATGCGGTATAAGAATTCAACCATCAGATGCAAAGATCATAGGCTGAATAGTGTGGAGGCTGTATGTTCAAATCGGAATGAGTCTCTGACTAGTTAGGTATATTTGCAAGACTTATAAGCCTCGCCTCTTTTAGCAGGCTTGTCTTAAGGTGAGAAGAATCATTCTTGCATAGCCCTGTATCTACCTACAGGAAACATGCTTAAGACATGTGGCAGGGCTGTGAAATGCATCCTGTGATTCCTTGTCCTTGACTCCAGAAGCTTGTATGGTTAATTTTTTTCTTTACTGTGACATCCACTAAGGGGTCAACTTCCCATGTGTAGATTAAAGAAAAGGTGGTGAGATACCAGGTCTGTGAGTAGCTTACAGGAATTATTGACTTCCCAGAAGACTGTTGTCTCTCTTGCTGGTTTTCGTGACAGTATCAGTCACAGGTAACAGGTTCACTCAGCAAGGAACTGAGGCCCTCACTCCAACAATTGTAAAGAAAAGCTGTTGATAGCTCAGTGAGTTTTGGAGTCAATTCTTTTCCAGTTGAGTCTTGATTTAAATGGGAATGGACTCCATCTTCACTATCCCAGATTCCCATCTGATCCACAAAGGTTTAAGATAAATTCATGCCATGTAAAACCACTGAATTTGGGGATAATGTCATGTAAGTGATCGAGACAGTGCAAATGCAAAGTTGTGAGTTTAGTGGTAAAGGTAATTGATATTATAATAGGAATTAAGTAAGGGCACTACAAGGTGCTTTTAGATAAGTTGGTATTAAAAAAATAAGTGGTTGCAATTATACAAACAATAATCATGACAGGAGTGGATACAGATTTGAGACTAGAAGTATGATCCCAGAGACTTCAGCATGAAAGTGTGGAGAAGCACAAAAAGGAATATTTTAGAATGATATCAATGGGTAATGCTTGGACACAGAAAACCAGAAAGCATGGCTTCTGATAAAATAATTGGCCTTTGAGCTTAATTTTATTATAGTAGTGTGTATTTGGGTGTGTGTGGTGGGTTTAGAGGACATCTATGCAGGATAGAGGACAACTTCCAGGAATCAGGACCACTTTCTATTCTGTTGGTCCCAGGGATCCAATTCAGGTCATGGGCCTTGGTGGTGAGTGCTTTTATCTTCTGAACCTCTCAGGAGCCCACGTGCATGGTTTTTAGAGGTTCCATTAAGACAGCTGTTCATGTCTTCTCTATTTTCAGGTCAGTGTGTGTAAGCTGTGTGTAGATCAGCCAGGGGGTCTTGTTAACAATAAATCATTGGCACCTCCCTCATGATTTCTGATGCCGCAGGTTTTGAGTTGGACCTAAGAACACACATTTTGATAAAGTTTTGAGATTGTCTATGCTGGTGCTAATGTTGCTTTGACTCCCACACTGTTGTCCAAATTTATCTAACTTGGTCCACAGAATATTGGTGGGCATTTTGTCCATTTTCCCATTTTTATGAGTTCAACAATTTATTGATTTCTTAGTCACAGGCATTGGGCCAAGCATGAGGGATAAGAATATCCAATGTCTGCTAGAGTACTTACGCATATCCATTTTATAGTGTAAGTCTGACAGCAGAGGCACCAGGGAGAGAGAGAGTGTGTGTACAGAAGGCACGTTAGAGGCAGTTTCTTATGGGAGCTTTCAAATGCAGGCTGATGTTCTAACTTTGAGGTTTTTTCCTTATATTTTGGTTTTTGAGTCAGGGTCTTATTAATCCATTTTTGTAATCCTCCTGCCTCTGTCTCTCAAAGGCTGGAATTACAGGGATGTGGAACCAAAACCAGATTCCATTAGGGTGATCAAAATGTAAAAATGCCTTCTAGGGATGAGTATATCCAAGGACAGAAAAGGATGAGGAGGTGGATGTATGCATCTGATTCAAACCATAGCTGAGCACCCAAGTTAGAGAGCTACAAGATTAGAGAAGGCAATGAAGGAATAAGGCTGGATTTGGCTTGGATTTGCCCCAGTGCCCAGAATGTTACATCACATCAAGTGGTGACTAACTGATAGGAACTGACAGCTCTTCCAGAAGCATCTTGGATTGGAATCATTGAGCCTGTTCCAACCAGCAGTTAACAACTCATGCAACTAAAAGGGTTTTCCTTAAAGGAATAGGAAAGGCAAACAGAATGTATTATACAAGCCTATGTTTTTGAGATATACTGAGTATGCAGATCTGTAGGCAGAAAACAGCTTAGCAGTTTCTAGGAGCTGAGGGGAGAGAATCAGGGTGGGTTGTTAATGGGAAGGAGGACTCTTAGGAAATAAAGGTATTTTGGAACTAGATATGACATTTGTGGACTTACATACTTTGCATAAAGAAAATTTATCTTTAAGTGGTTTTTGTTTCAAGTCCCAAAATGTTGACATGATAATTTTAAATTTAATAGAATTTTTAACAGTTTTGCATTTATTAGGAAATACAAATTAGGTCTATTCTAATTTTCATGCATGCTTAGAAAGAGATATCAGGGAACTTAATTCAGTAATCAAAGCAAGTCATCATTAATCCAACTGAAACAACAAAAGGAACTTTTTTTAGAAATTGTTTACATCTTTAATTCATTAATGGACATGTTAAAGTCTACACATGTAGATAATTTCAATGAATACAACCTTTTTTATTTGCAGGGCTATATCGTTACATTCTCTGTGGGATTAATGCCTTCAACTGGCACTGTGTCAAATGTACTGCCTTTCATCTAACTCATAGCTAGGAACAAAATCTGTCTAATACTCCACATGAAGAAAGGATTAATGTCAGGTTATCTCAGAATGTTCACTGCTTTCAGGACAAAGGCATTCATTTTCTTATTATTTTCTTTTATTATGCTTTTAAATCTGCCCATATTGCATAATGCGTACCCATATGTAGGCAGCCTGTATCTTTAAATATGCATGTGGAGGCCACAGTTTATGTTGTGACATTGTACGTCTTCCCAATGACTCTTTGCCTTTCTGTCTTTTTGAACCAGATTCCCTCAATGTACCTGGCCCTTGCTGTTTGAACTGGACCAACTGAGTGGCATTCCATTTGTATTTATCACACTCACGTTAAAAATGAATTTTTTGGCATTTCTTCTTCACCCGAGTGTCATAAATACAGATTTATAATAGCAAATTCTAAAATCATGGGAAAAACATACCAAAATGTATGCAGCACTAACAGTGTTATTATGTTTTTGTGTGTAGTTCCTTTTTTGAAGTTCCTTGTAATAGAATTTTTCCAAAGCTTGATTTTGGTTCTCCGAGGCAGAGAATTGAGTTTTATGATGCTGGCTTTCACAGAGAGCACATCAAAGTTCTCGGCTAGGCCTTTAGTTTTGTATCTTCTTATGTTGAACTTCACTTCCCTACCTCCCTTTATTACTGTCACCTAAATTATGCTCACCAAGGTATAGGCACACAGACTTCTTGGGAAGATATAGTGCTGTTTCATTAACCACTGGTGTTCCTTTGTAGAAATGCTATTACACGGACCTCATTCACTCCATGCTTTATTTCTGCACTCCCTCCTAATTTAAAGTTATATTTAGTGTGTGTGTGTGTGTGTGTGTGTGTGTGTGATTAGTTGTATATGCTTGCCAAAGGGAGTAGCCCTATTAGAAGGTGTGGCCCTGTAGGAGTAGGTGTGACCTTGTCAGCATGGGTGTGTCATGTCTGCCTTCCATTAGCAGCCTTCAGATGAAGATGTTGACCTCTCACCTCTGCCCACACCATGCCTGCCTAGATGCTACAACCATGCTCCTACCTTAATGATAATGGATTGAGTCTCTGAACTTGCAAGCCAGCCTCAATTAAACGTTGTCCTTATAAGACTTGCCTTGGTCACAGTGTCTGTTCACATCAGTCAAACCCTAACTAAGATAGTGTATCTGTATCTATGTAGACACACATTTGTCATGGCTTATATGTTGAGGTCAGAGGACAACTTGTATGAGTCAGTTCTCTTCGATCATTTGGGGCTCAGGGATCAAACTTTGGCCATGAGGCTTGTTGGCAAGTACATTTACCTACTATAACATCTCATTAGTATTGAAGTACCTCCTTTATAGTAACATCTTCTCAAGGTGTCAAGAACCAGTCTTGGATTTTATTTCAGTGACTACATTTTCATGCCCAGCATCCCACTTGCTCTAACTGTTTTGGCTTCTTCTTCCTAACACTCTTCCTCATTTCTTTGAAGACTTAAATAGATTGTTTAATTTTCTTCTTTTTTTCATTAATTTGTCTACTTATTCACTTTCCAGCCTGATCACAGGCCGCCTCCTTCCTCACCTTCTGGTCCCACCCATAAACTCTTTACCTCTATGGGTACCCATCTATGATGGTACACCAAGACACAGCAGGACTAAGTACACCCTCTTCCACGGAACTCAGAAAAGGCAGGCCAGCTACAGTAAAGGGATTCAAAGGTCCACAACAGAGTCAGAGACAGGCTCTGCTCCGATTGTGAGGTGAGCCACATGAAGAATAAGCTACAGATCTCCTACTGTGTAGGGATCTAGGTCCAGTCAATGTATACTCTTTGGATAGTGGTTCAGTTCCTGTCAACACTCCAGGTTAGTTTGCTCTGTAGGTCTTCTTGTGGTGTCCTCAGCATTCCAGCTCCATCATTTCTTCCCCCACGTCTTCAGAGGACTCCTGGAGCTCAGCCTATTGCTTGGCTGTGGGTCTCTGCATCTATATCCATCAGCTGCTGGATGAAGCCTCTCAGCAGATGGTTGTGCTGGCTCCTGTGTTCAAGCACAACACAATATTATTAATGGTGTCAGGCGTTGGCTTTCGCACAGGATGAGTCCCACGTTGGTTGGGTGTGGCAATGCCACTGTCACCAGGCAGGCTAGACGCTGCCTTTTCCTATCTTCTTGTTCCCTGCTCCTCATGCCATTGCTTCCTAGTAACACATTCTTTATTTCATCTTTATTTTATCCCTTTTTAGTATTCTATCGCCTAGACTTGCTTTACCTCAGAATCACCAGCTCTGCCAGAAGAAGTGCAGAGGACTGAACAACCACCTCACACCCGTCCAAGTTTTTGATACATTAATTTTGAGAGGAGAAAAAAACATAGGTAGAACCCCTTGCAGCCCCTAATGCTCCTGCTACTGCCACAGCTGTTGCTGATTAATTGATGATGATGGTGATGATGATGGTGATGATGATGGTGATGATGATGGTGATGATGATGGTGATGATGGAGAGCTGCTGATTTTCATAGCGTGACCAAAGATGAGAAAGTAATCAGCAGGCATCCCACTTACCTGAACCTACTGTTTTCAGTGTCCCCTGCTGGTTGCAGGTTTTGCCCTTTCTCCGCTGGCACCCTGAAGTCAAAGGCTACCTCAAGTGATCCTGACTAGTCCACACGCTTTCCAGAGTTTGTAACTGGGGATTGTAGTTTACAATAACGCTATAATAAAAAAAGAAGGTTCTCGCAGATCATGGATTCTTCCTCTGCCTTAGCTAGCTTGGTGATGATTCACGGTTTCCTCTGAGCTTTGACAGTTACATTCTATGAAATCAGCCTTTTTTTTTTTTTTTTTTTGGCTTGTGTGGATGAGGTCAGGGTCAGGAGCACTTGCAAGCATCATCAGGGAATCTGGCATCCTGCCCTGCACCCTGAAAGTGTTATCAGTTTCAGTTGTAGTCATCAAGGGTTTTTATTTACTTCAGTTTTTCATTTTGTCATATTTGCCTCACACCTGTCAGTGCACCACGCAGCTGGAAATTTTGATTCACACCAGGTGACAGTTGCAGGAATATGACAATATTTCTGACATACACTGTAATGAGCTCAATTCTTCCCTCCTCTTGGACATTTGAAGTTTTTGTTATTGGTCCAACGTTATTAATAGCATTTAATCCATTGCTTTAAAAAAAACTACTGTGAATGTGTTATTAGCTTCTTCTTTCTTAATCCCCCTCTTTTAAAAACTTCCTCCTGGTACTTGAAAGAGTTAAAGTGGCTTCCTGAAGTGCCTTAAGTTCTGGGAGAAGCAGGCTCCTTGTGTCTGATTCATTTCGTGTGGGAGGTGTGCTGTTCTAACCTTGTCACTGACAGGAAAGTTCAGACTCCTCTCATCCTGCACAGAAGTCTGTCCTTGCAGCTCCCTGTGACTACAGCATAGCCCCCAGACAGTGATCATCTATGGCCTCTGTCAGCACGCCTGTGCTTGATGCTGCCATTCCTGCCTTGCATTGAGCTGGCAATTTCCTGGCTTCAGCTAGGCTGCCTTAAACAATGACAGATTTTATTCAGATGCCACATGTGTTCCAGACCTATCCTGTCCAGAATTGACTGTGATTGTTCTAGCTTTCAATGCAATAGAAGATACAAGAAAAGGAAACCATGGGGGTTTTTTTTTTCTTTTTTTTTTTTTTTTTTGTATGACCAAAATGAACGTACAGATGAGTCAAGTTTCGTTTTAGATACACTGATAGCAGTTTGGTAAGGAGCATCTGAGAATAGGTTAATGAGTCATTGTGGGAGGAAGGAAAGGTTTGGTTTTTAAAGGAAGATGCTGGCTGTTGAAAGGTGCTAGCTTTCTCTGTAGATCAGGCATCTTCCACAGTGCAGAGAGGGAAAGAAGCGTACTATACAGTTTGCATTTCTGTTCTGTGTGTCTTTGCACACGGTATGGTTTCAGATTTTCCTTTCCCTCTGTGCTTCAAGTCCACATGTGCTTCCCAACTGCTTCCTCTGCCAAGAGACAAATTTTGGAGCAAATAAAAGTTGTAGTTATGAGCACTGCCTCACAGGATCTCACAGTTAAGGAAGAGTGGGCTCTTATAAACAGGAGCCTAGCATGGCTGTTCTCTGAGAGGCACTGCCAGCAGCTGACTGAGACAGATGCAGACACTCACAGCCAACCACTGGACTGAGGTAGGGGGCCCCCTATGGAAGAGTTAAGGGAAGGGTTGAAGGAGCTGAAGGGGATGGCAACCCCATAGGAAGGCCACCAGTGTCAACTAATCTGGGGACTCCCAGAGACTAAGCCACCAACTAGAAAACATACATGGGCTGGTTTTGGTTCCTAGCACATATATAGCAGAGAAATGCCTTGTCTAGCCTCAGTGGGAGAGGATACACCTAGTTGTGTAGAGACTTGATTCCCCAGGGAAAAGGGATGCAGGGGTGTTTGCTGCCTGGTTGGCGGTCCGGTGTCTGAGATATCTCGAGGGTCCAGGTTAACTGAGGCTGCTGGTCCTTCTATAGGGTCTCCCAAAACAATCTATTTTTATCCTTCTTGATTTCATACCTAATTTTGCCGGCTTCTTTGGGAATCAAAGTATACTACTGTGTAAGCTGTCTCTGTGATAAAATTAGACACATCTATCTTGAAAGTCTTAATCTAGAGGTCATTTGCTGAAACACTGTACCATCATTCATGATAGTTACATTTACATTAGTCATATTATTAGATTTTTGTCACAGGTTATGTATCTGTATAGGAATATAGCTTATAAATTAGACAGAAGCTTTTCATTCACATAAAAGTGAATGCATGATTGGATCATGAATATTCTAAAAGAAATTGAGAGAAAAATAAATTATGAAAATATTTTCAATATATTATCCATAGAACAAAAGGCAGCCTTGAGCCTGAGGTTTGTTACACTTTCTTTATGTATAGCTGATTGATCGCACCACCTGTGCATCATCTGTAATCCTAAAGATTATTTGAGATTTGATCCTACTTTAAAATTTTTTTATTCTTTCTCTTTCCACTTCTATACAGAGAAATGTGTTAATAATAAATGTGTTTTGATTGGCTTCGTAAACAATTTAACTTTGTAATTGAAAATGATTACTTGGTACCAGTCCTATTTATTATCCAAGTTGTCTAGAGTCAGTGTAGCAATCCTCTGAAGTTACAGGAAGAAGGATCCAGGGGGCTACAGAGGTGGCTCAGTGAGTGAAACTGATTGCTGGACATGCTGTATGATCTGAGTTCAAATTCCCGCTACTCACGGAAAGCTGGACCTATGGAGTTAGTGCCTGTAACCTTAGTGCTGCTCCTAGGGCAGAACAGACAGGACCCAGCAGAATCTCTGGAAGCTTTTAGGTGTATGCAGCAGAAAAAGAGCAGAGATCTTGTTTAAAACAAGATGGGAAACAAAAAACCAAGACCTGAATTTGTCCAGTGATCTTCATATATTTAATACACCCACATTTCCCAGACATAGATACACACCCACACACACACAAACACGTCACATAGTTGATACTTGCTTTTTTTCTATAAACTTTGGGTTTTAGGTGATCAAATTTACATTCAAAATGTACAAACACATATACTTTACATTTGTGTTTCCAATATACTTCCCTATTTTTTATTTCTAATTTTGTCAAGTATGTATCGATAAGGAATACAGTTTTTTCCAGTTTTGCACATTTGGGTCTTAGGTTCATACTATTGTGATTTCTCATGTTCTGTGGATGATGGCATTTGCCCAACATTACCTCTGGGGGATACATCCATATGGGTAGGTATAGGGTTGCTGGGTCATTTATGTTTACAATGTTATATGTGAATATTATTATAATTTATTCATTTTACTGTTGATACACAGATTATTTCTAGTTTTGGACTTTTGGTTTGTCTTGCTTTCATCTGTTACAAAGTTGCTAGGGATATGTTTTCTCTTGTCAAAAGCTATGCAGATGTAAGAGGCTTCTGTGTGAGTCCAAAGCCGAAGGCACTGCTCTGTAAGGTATGTGAGTCTCCAGCAGTAGTGAGTCAACCCCAAACATCTCGAAACTAATTATACCCACAGCACACAAATGCTCTCCCCACTTTCTATCAAAGCCCAAAGTTGACTTTGTTAGGTGTTTCATGTTTAATAGCTGGATATGTCCTGTATTTCGCAGCATCTTTAAATTGTAAATCTGGTTATTAAAGACTAAGACTTTCCAATTATTTGCTGACAGCTGCATTCCTCCTCTTCTCCTTGAGGCAGGGTCTTAAGTAGCCCAGGCTTGCCGCAGCTCCTCACATGGTGGAAGCCAACCTTGAACACCTGATTCTTTTGCCTGTGTGCACACACTGACTACTGGCACTGCAGACATGACCATCCCTGGCTTCAGAATTATTTTTTTGTACGATGTCTTTATTTTTACTTTATGTGTATGGAAGTTTTGCATGCATGCATATCCCTGTGTTCTTCTGTGCATATATGCCGTGGTCCTGGAGGCCAGCAGAGGGCATCACATCCCCTGGAACTGGATTTCCAAGATGGTTTAATGCTGAGAACTGAACCAAGGTCCTCTTATGAGCAGCCACTGCTCTTAACCACTGAGAAATCTCACTAGTGTTCTCCCCGTTTAATATTCTTGATGTTGGGGGGTTGTTGTTAAAATATGACAAATATCTTTTAATAACAGAATTTTTACTTAATAGTTTTGTAAAATGTGTTTTTGATTTTAGTGTAATAAAATACATCAACTTTTGCTTCCAGACAAAAGTTGGAATACTTGATACTATTTAAACATGTATTCTTTACTGTGAAGGCATAAAATATGTTTTTAAAAATACTTTTGAATAGGCTTTGCCTTTGATTATAAATGGTTTTAAATGTCATATGTATTATAGATAAACATTTAAATATTAAATAGTAAAAAGAAGATAGTCACTTAAAATAATTTGTTTACTTTATATCCTGATCACAGCCCATCCTCTCTTCCCAGTTTTCCCTCATAGAGCCCCTTATCCATCTCCTCTCCCTCCTTTTATGCTCTGAAAAGAGGAGTGTAACCCCCTACCATATTCACTTTTTAAAACACAAGATACTTGGCATTTGTGGGAGAAACTTTTCTGTATAGTGTTTATAACTATTCAGAAATGACAGTGTATTATAAATTATATGAGGAGCTTTCCAGATATTTGAAAAAATGTATTCTTTTAAATTTTATTTTTATTGTGGCTGTGTGTATGGTGTGTGTGTGTGATCATGCATATGTGCAGCATTTGTGGCATCAATTTCTTCCACTCACCTTCAGTGCATTCTGTGGATCAAAGTTGGGCTTTCAAGCTTATATACCAAGCACCTGCTGAGTGATCTCTCTGGCTTGGTTCTAGGTTGTTTTCTGTGTTATCTTAAATGTCCACAAAAAACGTTTTCATATTTTATAGTGTCAAATATTTTCCATGATGCTAGAGAATGGTATTGATATTATCAGAATAGCTTCCCTGAAGTTTCCAGAACATTTACATTTCACTAACTCAGGTATTACTCTTTATGCAGTCATTCAGAACACCTGACAATGATTGATTTTAATCTTTCTAGTAAGGTGAGGATAAATCCTCTTCCCTTAGGACAGAAAGTGGAGCTACTTTTTAGTTTAGTGGAAGCATGCTATTCTTTTCTTCTCAACTTTATGCACTTGTTAAAGTTTTAAAGTTTCATCTGTTACAGTCTGTGATCCATTATGATTCTTTTGGTGTATGTTCTAAGAAGTGGGGTCCAGCTGAATTCTTGTGAAAGTGGATATCCAGTTATTCCAGAACCATTTGCTTAAAAGATGATTCTGTCTTCATGTGGCGTTCTTGATGAGTTAAATGGACTTTAAATCTAAGCTTTTATGTTTTCACATTTCTTTTTCTATTAGTGACTAGAGCTTTATTGCAAGCTTGCAAATAGTAATTGTAAACCTGCTCATGTCTTAGTTTCTCTTCTCCTCTTAACTTGTCTTGAGAGGTGGTTGATTGGATACTAGAGATCAACCTCTGAGTTTTACCATACCAGAAAGCTGAATTATAACTTTAACCCCCTTTTAACTACCCCTTTTATAGTGATAGTGGCATATGCTTTAGAATTCTCAAAGGAATTTTTAATAGGGATTTACTGACTCTATATACTTTGTATAGAATCTCTATAATCTGGAGGTTACTATTTAATTATTTAATTCATTTCAACAACATTTTATAACTTTAAGGTATAAATTGGTATTTATTTTATGTTAATGTTTTTACAATTGATTCATTTCTTTGCAATTTATTATAAATCGAAGTATTTGGCTGTTTTTATTTTTGTTTGTTTGCTTGCTTGTTTTTTTCTTTCTTTTGACACCCAGTCTCTTAGTGTTACAGAGGTTGTCCTTGAACTGGGGACATAGCTGAAGTTGGTCTTCAACTACTGGTATTCCTGCCTGTTTCCAAGCACTAGGAATACAGATGTGAGTTAGCATGCTGGGTATAAATAGAATATTTCACTACCTTCATTTTTATATTTTTCATCGCTAGTTTATAGAAGCATAATTGAATTTCTCAGACAAGTTCTCACTATGTAGCCCAGGTTAGCCATGAAGTCATTATCTAGATCTGGCTGGCTTCAGTCTGTTGGTTTTCTTGCTTTAGTTTCCCTTGTCCTGGGATTATAGGTGTGCATCATTGTGCCTGGCCGTTATGCGTTACTAACTTAACTTCTGTTTCCTGTCTGTTCTGCTCTCTGGGTCATTTGTGATTTTGCCATAAATCTACCCTAGGCCAATTATGTAGAGCTAGTGTGGAGGCCTGGGTTATGTACTATATTTAAAAGGCATTGGAAACCTAATGGGCAAAATTTAGGCCTAGGAATCCAGAAGGCTGAGCAGATTCATACTCTGGGAGTTCAGCTTACTCCTGTGTTCAAAGGTGGGTTATGAGAGTCTAGTTTAAACTCACGTCATTGCAGGAGTTTAATTTTATCCATTTTCTGATGAAGACCCTGGGATTTCAGGAGCTTTAGATCACGGAGCATCGGGTTAGGGGAGTTGCCATTGTCCATGGCTTTAGTAGGAACAACTGTGTCCCATCTCCTCCTGTTTGTAAATCTGCTGGGAAAGTCTTCCTAAAGTTTGCAAAGGAGGGAAGAGGTTCTTCTCGGAAGAATGAGATGTAACCTTTGGTATAAGAATGACTGACAGGACCCAGGTCTGATTCATATCCGCTCAGGGAAAAGAAACAATCCTTGGTAATTACTGGGTTTGGAAATATTCCTGAGAAATTATAGTTTAGCTTCATGCAGTCATACCTGCATGTGTAGACTGCTGTAGCATGTTTTTGTGCATGATATGGAAAAAGAAATCAGTGTCTCCTGTGATCAGCAGTCACTGCATTACCCTGTTGTTTGCTTAGCAGAAAAGGCAGTATTAACAAGTGTCATTTCAACTTTCTTTTCTTTTAAAAATTTTGTTTATTTTTTTACACTCTAGATTTTATCTCCCTCCAGGTCCACCTCTGACTGTTCCACATCCCATACCTCCTCCCCTGAGTCTCCACAAGTATGTCCCCAACCCTCAGTTCTACCCCTGATCTCCCTACTCCCTGTGGCCTCAGGTCTCTTTAGGGTTAGGTGCATCTTCTCTGACTGAATCCAGACCCGCAGTCCTCTGCTGTTTATGTGTTGGGGGCCTCATATCAGCTGGTGTTTGCTGCCTGGTTGGTGGCTCAGTATCTGAGAGATCTCAGGGGTCCAGGTTAATTACTGGTCCTCCTACGGGGTCACCCTTCCTCCTCAGCTTCTTCCAGCATTTCCCTAATTGAACCACAGGGGTCAGCAGCTTCTGTCCATTAGTTGAGTGTAAATATCTACATCTGAATCAGCTGCTTGATGGGTTGTTGGGTCTTTCAGAGGGCAGTCATGATAGGCCCCTTTTTGTGAGCATTCCATAGCCTCAGTAATAGTGTCAGGCCTTCCTGCCTCCTCTTGAGCTGGATACCACTTTGGGCCTGTCCCTGGACCCCCTTTTCCTCAGTTTCCCCTCCATTTCCATCCATGCAGTTCTTTCAGACAGGAGCAATTATGGGTCAGAGTTTTTGACTGTGGGATGGCAACCCTATCCTTCACTTGATGCCCTGTCTTTCTGCTGGAGGTGGGCTCTATAAGCTTCCTCTCCCCACTGTAGGGCATGTCATTTAAGGCCGCTCTCTTTGAGTCCTAACAGTCTTTCCCCTCCCAGGTTTCTGGCACATTCTGGAGGGTCCCCCAACTCCTACCTCCCAAGGTTGCCTGTTCAATTCTTTCCTCTGGCCCTCAGGGCTTCAGTCCTTTTTCCCAACCTAAAACCTGATCATGTTACCCTCTTCCTCTTCCTATTCCTTTTTCCACTCCAGTCTCTCCCTTCCATAACTTTCTCAAAATTGAAAAATTAGATTAAAGATGATGAGTTTTCTACCTTGTCTGGACATGTTGAAGTAAAATTTTTCTAAGTTATATGAGGCACCATTAAGTTTAGAAAACTTTCTTTTGATGCTGTGAGTTGGTATTTTTATCTCTGGCTTCTTTACTTTTCTAACTGAGAAAGCTATTTATGTAAAATCTTGAAGATGTCTTAGAACTGTTTTTCTTATAGTTCAGCATGGTAATTTCTTTTAGACAAATTGAGGGGGAGGGGAGGAGGGTAGAGAAACTGGGAAGGAAGAGAGAATGGGGAGGGAGAGATACTAATCTGTTGTAGGTTGTAGGTTTGTCATTGCAAGATATTTACACAGTGAGTTTGTTCCCCTTCCCTAATCAGCTCAGAATGGGGAAAATGCAGATGAGCCCTTACTTTTCCACCATTGAAAGCTTTTGTGCTGCTCTGGGTGTTTGCAAGGCTGTGAAGCTATTTGTTTCATTCCCATCCTTTTTATTGCTTTTCTACAAAATCCCTTCCTCCTTTTCTGTCCATGTTTTCCTCTCATCTTTTCCCGTTCCAATCACAGATGCAATGACTTTCCACGTGCTATCCTGGCACTGTCCTCTGTGCATAGCATAGTGCATGCATCCAATTAGGCTGGCTTAGTTGACATTCGAGGTTGTTTAGTTACTCAATTAAAATGTCACCTAGTTATCTTTTTTTTTTCTTGTAATTTTGGGTAATAAATGTAGTTCCTTGCATACAGTAGGTAGGAGCTGAGTTATATACTTAGTTCCCTCTTGTTATTTTGAGTCAAGACCTGCTAAGCTAGTCAAGCTGTCCTTGCACTTGTTATTCTTGTCCCCGGGGCTTCAGAGATGCTGAGATCACAGGTGTGTATCATCAGCCCAGCTTGCCTAACTTTAGATTTAGAACATGTGTTTCATTACTCTTTTGTTTCTATACCAGTCATTCACAGGTCATATTTAAATTACATAAATTAAGAACTTTCAGTAGAATGTTTGTTAAACCAAGTATCGTAGCTCTTTTGGGAGGGGGAATCTTATCAATAATTTAGATTTGAAAGCTATGGTTATTTTATTTTATATTCTATTTTCCAAGTAATTCTTATTTATCTAGTTCTATATAATTATAATTTTCTAAACCAATTTTCCCTCATATACATTCACATGTGGCACATATTCATTCATCTTAGATTGCTTAGGTTAATTTCAATGTGTACACTTTTTTTTTTTTTAGCTTTTTGATAATTTTTATATACTTTCATATGGTACAAGAGAAAAATAACCAGAGCTCACAATGTACAGTTCTTACACTATTTTCACAGTTTGTGAACACTATACACCCTTTTGTTTTAATAAATATACATTGTAATAAATTCCTTGCCCTTAAGTTTATAGTTTATAATAATCTATGATTAATACACTAAAATTGCCTTTTTTATGTGGTCACCCACACAGCAGAAAGTGAGATAGCTCCTGGACAGTCAGAATTACTTTGGTCTCCATTTGCATAATGGCAGAGTGAGGCTATACTGAGCCAGACAGGAATCTGACAGCAGAGAAACAAATTCCTCTGGAGTCCTGGGAGCAATGGGGGACAATGGCTTGGTGCAGCGTAAGGAAGACATCCTTTTTTTTTTTTTTTTTTTATGTGTACACTTTTGACTTTCTTTTATTAGAGATATGTTTAGAAGAGATCCCTTAGGATTGACTTTTGATAGGAATGACATATACTTACAAAATGGGCTGTAGGTAAAGAACATGAAACGAATTTATTTTAAAAGTGAGAGAATAAATGTATCCCCACCAAATCCATGGTTCTGGATGGTAGTATTTTCAGTCTTGTGGGTTAACACTAATAGGTAATTTTTATCTCTTCTCAGGAAACACTGTAAACATTGCTCAAAAGGAATCCAGCCTCATGGAGAGAAACCCGGAAGAAACCCTGAGGGCCACACTCCTCTACCAGGAGGTCTGCTTGGCAGCTCAAAGACTGGATCTCTTCCTTCAAAAAGAAAATGCCCACAAGGAGGTTTTTAAGCCACACGTCCTGGCTCTCAGAGAGATGGTTCAGCATGCCTGCATTAAACTCATGTTCCTCCATCCAGTGGTTTATGGCAGGAAGGCGGAAGAGCTCTTATGGAGGAAAATATACTCTGACATTGTCATGCTTTTCATGAAGACCAACAAGAAACAAGTGGATACTTTCCAACATTGGGGAGAGCCTCTACAGGCTCACCTGAAGGCTGGCCTCAAGTTCTATGAGCATCTCTTCCTGTTCCTTCAGGGCCACTATGAACTGAGATTACAGAGCTACATCGATTGGCCTCACAGTACCATCCACTTGATTGGATGTAAGAAAGTGGGACCCACATCAATGGAAGAGGCTTCCTGGGCTCGCATGGCCTGTCATCGCTGCCTGCTCTACCTGGGAGACTTGTTCCGGTATCAGCATGAGTTCCTAGACCTCGCCACCAAGAACTTGGCAGAGAGATGCTACTACAGAGCGTTGTCAGTGGCCCCGAATATGGGAATGCCCTTCAACCAGCTGGGTGCTCTCATGGGGAGTAAGTATTATGACCTGGAAGCCACATACTACTATCAGCGATGCCTCCACGCTGAAGTGCCTTTCAAAGGAGCAGCTTGGAACCTCAAACGGCTCTATGATCATGCCGGAAAGAGGTACAGTTGTCTGAAAAGGTACCAGGGAAGGAAACTGTCTCACAGCCAAAGACAGTGTTGGGACAACAAAAGGCTTCTGGTTAGCTTCCTTTATCTTCAGAGCCTCCTTCAACCCAAGAGAAAATTCAAAGCTGCAAGGCTCATAGCCTTGTGCCAACTGGTTCTCGATGACTTCCGTCTCTGTCTTTCCTACCGACCGTACCAATCTGGCCTGTGCCAGGCTTCCATGGAAGATAAGCCTCCTAAAGGCTATCTGTTTCTCCCAGACTTTCTCATCTTCCACATGGTGGTTCTTTGTCTCATGAATGTTCACAGCCTGAGGAAGTCAGACTCAAAACGGCAAAAGCCAGCTGTGATCTTCACCCTGACTCTTTTCTCTTACCTAGTACAACATGTGAACACACGAATCCAGGCTGAGCTGCAGAAGAGGAAGTTGACTTCTGAAGAGGCTGGATGCTGGAACAAAGAGCCTGGTAAGGAACATCAAGATGGCCTATCTCCTGGACTCCAGAACAGCTACAAGTGGTCTGGTCTTCGCAGAGAGAGTGAAGCCAGTTTTCATTCCTGTTGTGACTCAGATGAGACAGAGGAAGAGGAAAACTCATCCTTAAGTTCCCAGGAACAATCAGACAGTAGCAGCGAGGCATCCCACTCTGATGCAACAGATGAAGAAGGGAATGGGTTTTTGGGCTCAGATGAAATTCAGAAGAGTGGATGTCCACCCAAACCGAAAGGCACTCACTCCAGAAGCAAACTGAAGGCATATGTACCTCCTGACAGTCTCCTTGATCTCTTGAAAACAACTATTTCTTCTAGCCTGCCATCTCCTTTAGGCCAAAAACTCCAAGGAAAACATGCCTCACCTTTGGCTTCTGTCTTCAGTCATAATGTTCTAACATCTCTGACTGACTCAAGCCCTACTCGGAGCAGTTCCCTGGGCACTGAAGGCGAGATGGGCAGCTTCCCGGAGACAGAATTCCACATGGGTTCCTCTTGGGAGCAGAGGTCCTTCACCACTCAAAACAACCTCCAGACCACTCAATGGAAACTGGACATTCTTTCTGCAGAGGGACTGTTACCGACCATCAAGGTGATGCTGAGATGGCTCCACAGTAATCACAGCTTCCTCATGTCACACTGGAGGAGTGTATGTAGTTTGTGGGACCACCTGTGTGTGCTGCTGAACCTGTTGCCCTCAGTGGGAGACCTTCAGCATCCAGGCCTTTGCCTGTCTCACCATCTCCAGGACTTGCTGCAGAGCTGTCAGTGGCCAAATACTCCCAGGTACTTTCAGCTCCCTGAGGATATTGCCCTGTTCCAACAGTCTCCTCAAGTGTTCCAGGATGGGGCAGGCTTAGGTCAGGATCCACTTCAACTCACCAACCAGGAGGAAGTTATCGTACGTATTTGTTTCTTCAGAAGTTTTGGTCACTTTGCAACAAGACTCCCAGGTCAGTTTTTGAGGTTTGACTCTAAGCTCGGTGTCTTTGTGAGCAGCAGCCTTGGAAGGTCAGAAAGTGCACCTCAGCATCTTGCAAGAACAACTCCAAGAATCAGGCTTTCCAAAGACATAGTCCAGCTCTGGTTACAGCGTGAAGTGGCATTGCTGGAGAAGACGCTTCGAGGTCCCCAGACTTGGTCAGTGTTGACCCCTTACCTGTTCCCGGACCCAAGAGCCCTCTGTGAGCATCTTTCAGTCATACAGAAACTAGCCACTAGTGCTAAGTTTTTTCTTATCATACCCAAGATTGTGGTTGACACCCTGTATATCCTAAAGTGGGAAGACCGCAGGGCCTTGGCAGCCATCAATTTTCTAGAGGATGAGTTAAAGAAAAGGAATCAGTACGTCCTCTGCCAGTCCTTTGTCTCCAAGAGATTGGTGAGGCCCAGGATGACTAAACCAGACTCTGATGCCTGGGATCTCTACAATATTCTTGAGTTCTGCAAAAGTCTGCTGGACTCGTCCAGACCAGGGATCCTGGATCCCAGCAGCCTGGTGACGATCATTACTGGGGTCTGTTTGGAACACCCCAGAAATTTCTCGTACCCGTTACAGCTCGTGCTGGGGATGGCAACTGAAGCTGGTGTGGAAATCAAGAACATCCTGAGTTTCCACAAAGAGTGGAAGGTGGTCAGTTGACATGCTCACACATTCTGTTCCTTGTCCTGCCTCTGCTTATCACTCAAGCTCAATGTGTTTCTCCCTCATAAACACCTAATGCTGAGGTAGGCATTGTGTACATGAGGATTTATGTCTACCCATAGGTAGAGTTGTAGTGTATCAGCTTTCTGAGGCCTTCCTGTTTCATGTTTCCTTTTTAGCCATCTTAGCTCTGCGTTGTGCTTCCCCTGGAAAAAGAGGTCAACATTAACTTATTGTTTAGTGATCTTATGGCAAAGCACCAAATTCAAACATCACTCCTGTGTCCCAATACAGCTTCATGGACATTCTGTGGTTTAATCAAGTCTGTTTTGTGACATGTAACTTCTATGTATACTGTTTGATTATGGTGGGGCCAAGTCTATTGCTGATGCTATGCCTCTACCATCTATTAAACTCAATAAATATAAAGCTAAAATTTCATGATGCCGGTGATGAGTTTTATTGATATTTCCGGTTTTGTCGAAGGAAGGATGATGGTAATAGCTCTGAGGATTGACAGGATCCATCGAGATTTGGTTGAGTACAATATTAACCTTTTAGCCCATATCTGAAGAAAAACTTTCAGCTTTCATTATTGTGGAATTGTCCCTTGCTTTATACTGGCTCAGTGGTATCTTTTTGGGAGCTGTTCTCAATTTCCTGCTGAAGCAGGAATCCAGCAAACAACTAGTTTCTATCAGGATCAGGTATTACCGATGAATTCCTGCCCTCATTGTCTTATGGGTCTTCTGATAAACTCAGCCTCAGTCACGCTGTTCCCTGCAAATGTAGAGAAGTTCCACACTTACCTTCTTCCTCATTTCCAGTTCCCTATTATTTCTCTGTAATTCAGTGTCTCAATCAAAATTTCAGTTTTCCCCCTATCTCAAGATTTAAACTGCTTTGGCATTCTATTACTTTCACTGGGACATTTTAGAAAATTAAGAGAAAACTCAAATGTCTCACCCTAACCTTACAACTTCTGACATTTGATTCTCTTGTACTTCTCCTGAATATATATTTTAAATATATAATTAATTTCGGGTAGGGATTTTTTATGTGTTTGTGCATATTTATATGTATGAGAGTATGTAGTGTCATGCACAGGAGTCGGGATGCATAACCTCTGGTGTTGGTCCTTACCTTTGACCTTAAGACAGGGTCTTTTGTGTTTTGTCAGAGTAGACACCAGGCTAGCTGGCCTGTGAGCTCCTGTTTCTGCCTCTAATCGCATGTCCTGTTGTGTGTAATGTTAAATAGGTTCTAGGGATTTAATATTTGGTCCTCATCATTGCATATCAAAATGTCTCTCTGACCCCAGATAAAAATCCTTTCAGTCTACTTCAAGTTATATTTTATATTCTTATTTGTCTCTTTGAATAGTTGCTTTCTATCAGTGCTTGAGTCTTTTTTTTCTTCTCCACATGTTTAATATTAAATTGTCAATCATATGATAAAGGTTTTTTACATGTTGAATTATTTTTATGACAGATGAGCAGATTTTTTTTTTTAGTAAGTAAAATATACACATATGTTAGATGTAGTTCATGCTTTCACTACCATCCCTTGGAAAGCAGAGGCCAGGGGATTGTGTGTTAGAAAGAGTCTGAGGGACACATCAAGTTTTTGCCTCGAACTAAAATTTCAAAAAAATTGTTAAATAATTTACATATACATATATCAAGTTTTGAAGAGTCATTGTCTAGAAATTATTTTCAAAGAGAAAACATTTTGTAATGCTTTATAGCACATATGTTTACCAAGTATATTTTGAAAATTTTCTTACCTCTTAAGATGACCATCATATAGGAATGTGATAATTACAGAATTTTATCTCTGACATTTGTTTATAAAGATTTTTGTTCCATCATAAGTAATATGAACAATTTATTGCATATTCTCTTGATCATTAGAATGAATTCCCAGAAATAGTATTGCAAGCATATATAGGGGACTGAACCTATAGAGTTCCAGGAAAGAAGTTTTCTTCCAAACCAACAAACATCAAATTCTTAGGTACATGTTGAATAAAAGTGTCTCCTTTGGCACATGTTATCCATAGAATTCCAACAAGTCTGTTACTTTTGTGGATAGTCTCTAACATATTTAACATTTTCAATTTTTTTGGTGATAAAAGAAACTTTTTTAACATGTAAAATAAAAATATCAATTTAAAATCTTGGTAGATTTTATAAAAACAAGAGGTAATGTTGTAATAAAACAGCAGTTAGCCTCAGCTAGCAACATACTGTTTGTTAACCCTGTGCAATAAAATACTTTGTTCATACTATGCTTACTCAAACATGACTAACAATTACTACAGGCATTTTAGGAGTCTTCACCGGGATCCTACAGACTTACTGTTAAAACTGAGACATTTACAATCATAATGTGTCATGATAACTTGAAAACGTCACTTCTAATAATGTAGATATCACTTGAAATTGTTTTAGGTATTCAACAGCTGAGGTACAAGGACTGAAAAGCACTCTAAAAACCCATGAAGACTGTTGTTCACACCCTTCTTCAGTACACACTAAACTTGTCTGACACATCTCTCTTCATACATCGCAAGCAACAGCACCCAATAAATGCCTGAGAAGAAATGTTGCTGGGTAAATACTGCAACTATTCCTGAAATAAGAATTATAGGATACATACTCCAAAGCTGCCCATTCCCATAATTTCTATTGCATAGGTCACATAATCATACATATATATATACACATATGTGTATATACATGTACATGCAAAGAATATATTAAGACAACAATGAAGTCTAATCACAGAGCAATTTGCAGGCTCAATATATGTTTTACATTTTGCTTGAAATTTCAGTATTTTACAGTCTTTAGGCAGACATTATATACACTGCACTTTATGAAATCTAAAGGGTATTGAAATAAATCTTTCCAACATTTTGGTAACAAAACACACAATGCTTCTCCAAATACTTGTGCTATCTACATGATCTGTTTGCTCTGATAACCACTAACTACAAAAATTGACTCAATAGAATAATTATAATAAGTATCTAACACCATGCATGGGTTTGAATCACGGTGAATATCCTAGTCTAGAAACAGTCTACAAATCCTAAGATTTGAAAAAAAAAAGTCTCTCCTCTGATTATTAAAAGATATCTTTTTATGATAATATCCGTAACATGGATAAGTACATGTTAAGGCCAGTATCATTTCCTTTTGTGAATATTTTTGTATTTCCTTTGTCTGTTTTTCTAAGAAAGATAATAAACCCCACACTCTTTTTGAACTGTACCATCAGAAAAGGGGTGCAGTGAAGGTAACGTTCCGTCCTACAGTCAGGATGCAGTCGCTCCTTCCCACTCCACAAGATACTGCACCTGCCCATCAAGTGTCACCTGAAGAGCCAAAACTCTGTATTTTTCGCCACATGCTATTCTACCTGGGACACCGAAATAACTAGTGATGGAGTTTGTCAGGTGATTGAGCTGTAACTCCTGATCTGCTAAGTTATTCAGAATTTCCGTGTTAAGTTCTTCAAATCGATAATCTTTGCCTTCATCATCGTTTACAACTTCTGAGTTCTGAGTCTGGAATGTTCTTCGTGGAAGGCGACCTCTTCTTCTCCGCAAATGTGGTATTGCGGCAGGACACGATCTTCCTGTGCGAGTTCTTTTTCTAGAGTCAGATAATTCATAATGCCTGGAAATGCTAGATGAGGTAGTTTCTTTTGCACCGGAAGCACTTGTGAGGTCCACATCTGAGGTATTGGATGAATGTGCAATTCCCTCAGCTTTCCCTATAGAACAAGGTAAATCCAACGTAGGATTCTCTGTAACTGATTCCTTATCCCAAGGTAGCTCAGCCGTTTTTTGAATCATTTTTCTTGTATATGGGCCAAGAGGACAACCTACGGATTTTTTCTTTCCTTTTTTTTTTTTTTTTTTTTTTTTTTTCCTATCACATTGCTTACTTCCCTTGAGTCAGATATAGGTTTGGATACCTTTCTGCCTTTAATTTTAAATTCATGGGATGTTCGTTCCTTCAGGTTCTTTCTCTGCTTTGAAAGCCACATTTGGTGGCACAGGAGAAACACGAATTCGCAACCCAAACAAATGCTTCTTCTTCTTTATTTCTTTCCCAGACATAAACATGGTCTTGTAATCATTTAATGCCTCCAGAACATGCTCATATCTTTCAGATTTGGGTGTGTCTGCCAGCTCTCCAGGGTGCAGTCTATCCCAGTTTTCATAAATGTATGTCATAAGCTCAAGTTCAGAATCAAAGTATTTCTTCTTGTGAATAACATGTAGGTTGTAAAGGTATAGGTATGCTATATCTACAACTGTAATGGTAGACGTTTGAGGTATTCTGGTCCAGTATTGCAGACAAGGCAAATAAATGTATAAAACCTATCTCCAAATAGCATTGGCTTTTGAAGGCACTGGACACAAGCCTCATGAAACCAGTGCTTACATTTGCAGCACTGCAGCATCTTTAAATACCAGTCTCCAGGGCCTCCACAGTAGCAGTAGCATTGCTGGACATTGGTTTTATGACCTGCATCCCATTCAAGGTCGGCCACACTGTAGGGTAATGTCTGCTTCGTGACTTGCAATGCTTTGGCATTTGGTCCTTTCTTAAGCGCACCACCCCTCTTTGTTGTTGTTGCAAAAATGCACTGTAGACAAAGCCACTTTTCATCCAAATCAATCACACTTGAGTCAATATGAGGTGTATGACAGAGCTGATGATATCTATGACCACACTTATCAAATATAACCATTTCATTGGGAGCTTCTGAATACTCTTCTTGACATATTGTACAGACCATCCCCCACTCCCAGTGGCTCCTGTTTGGATGTCCTCCCAGAGAACCCAGGATTTAGAACTGTGCTCAAATATGATGAAGCTGCTCTGTTTCAATATGTTTATCTTTTTGATAGTTCCAAAATAAAACAAGCCATGGGACCGTCTAGCTAAGACATCTTGACCCTTTTCAAATTTACAAGCTGGTATTTTTGGCTTTATGTGCATCCTGTAAAGACAGCTTGTTCAAGGATGCTAAGCTCTTTTGGTTTCGACCTGAAGGAGACCTCTTGTGGATCAATGAATTACCTGCTCCTGTAGAGTTTCTCATTCGGTCACTTAAGTTGTGCCAACTGCTTCATACAGGGAAATAGAAGCAATCATGTTCCCGTGGGCGTTTCCCCGTGAGTCCAGGCATTCACCGGGCACCCGCCTCGGCCGGAACCCTGCCCACGTGCGCACACACACCGAATTCCTTGGGCATAAGGATTGGGAAGGAAAATGTGCATTCGCACACCGGCCTCAAACACAGACCACTTAGCTACAGCCCTTCGCTATTTTTCCATTTTCTATTTTTTTAATTTAATTAAAAAATTAATTATTCACTTTACATTTAGCTTACTGCCTGCCTCTTAGTCACCTCCTCCCAAAATCCTTACACCATTCTCTATCCCCTTCTCCTCTGAGCAGGCACCAATCCCTACAGTTCCCTCACCCTGGTACTTCAAGTCTCTGTGAGTCTAGGCATTTCCTCTCTTATTGAGGCCAGACAAGATAGCCCAACTAGAAGAATATCTCCCCCTTTTAATGAATGATCAGTGGACACTTGTCAGAAAGTTATGGATTCACTTTTTATCTTTTGTGTCTCCAGTTTTCCCTGAGCACAGCACCCTTCTTCAAGACAATAGAAGACGTTAGAAGAACAAAGTAGATAAATGACACATACAAATAACCTCAAACATGTCTTTTTTTTCTTTTTCTTTTTTTGGATACAGGAGCTTTCTCTGCAGCTTAGGCTGGGCTTCTCCTTAATTTTATGTCATGCAAAGCTTGGCACCTTGACCTGATTAGGAGTGGTAAGGGAATGAAAAAAAAAAGACAGACCCATACACAGAGAAGCTGGGATCAGGTGGGCTCTGATGGAGGGATTAAATACCTCTGTACCTGGGAACCTCAAGTTCAGTGGGAGGGGTCAACTAATCTTCATAGGAGGGTCCTTTGGCACACTCTCTGGTTGTAAACATCTAGAATGAGGAAGCTGCAGTTCCTAAGGTTTTATTTTATTTTATTTTATTTTATTTTTTGTTTTAAACTGCTTAATCATTTGTACACACTTATACTTGGACCAGACAAAGGGTTAGTTACTCTTAGTCTTGACCAAAGCCTTGACCTACACATTTATCCATCAACTTGGCTGTTCCCATGCCAACTATAAACATTCATGAAGGGCTTCCTCTAATTCCCTGCACCATAGACCATACTGCCTCAGCCTCTTGATTTCTGGGATTACAGGCATCTCTCATTTTGCTAAACTATATTTTCTTTACTTTACAGTATGAACTACAGATTTCTCTACTTTTCTGTCCCGTTTTACATGTTATGACTGCTTTTAGATATGAAGAAAAACACGGCTTCCCAAACTCCCATTAAGCTCAAGACTGTAGTATCTTAATGGATTTTAAACATTTCAAACACCCATAGACACTTTTTGTTGGATTTGTATCTCCCTTTAAGTCACATTAATCCAGAAAGCCATACCTACTTGTTCCACTGTCTTCTTAGACATGTTTTGAACTTCTACATTTTCGTCTCTATATTTATAGCTCTGGTGGAAATGCATTGAGCAAGACGAATCTAATGCAGAGCTGCAAGGGATTTAAATTCTTCATATGGAAAGAGCTATAGAGCCAGCATGCTTAATGAGGCAGCAGGTTTAATTTACGTGATACATTTTCTATTAATTAATTAATTAATCTGGAAACTCTTTAAAGGAGGCAGAATCAAGCTTGCTAATTTCCTTCTTCCCACCTTTCCCAGTTTCACTTTCTCACCATTGTTGTTTGATAGATGTTTCACACAGCATTCAGCATCTTCCCCCAAAGAACCAGAGCTTTGGAGCTCAGAAGTCCATTGACTTTCAAAAGAAAGATATTTTTGTATCATCTGGAGATTACATGGAAATTCAGAGGGGCCAATCCATTGTTGGTTTGTGTGCTTCGATAGAACATCGTGGTGGTGGCAGTTTGTGCCAACTCCCTGTGTAGGGAATCCATGGCATAATTTTCTGAAGAAGGTAGACTGTTTAATGCATGAAAAGTTTTCACCAGATAACGCTTCTGTGATATAAGTCATGGAGGATGCTCTTCTAAGAGCAGAGTGTTTCCTATGTTTCTTTTTACTCTAGAATGTAAGACTGCTTTGTGTTTATGTAGATGAGTAAAATAAAGTCATTACTAAACTTGTCATCTACTCAGTGATTTACCTCATATTCCATTCCAGATGCATCTGGCCATGAATCTATCATAAACAGGTCAGAGTCACATATTGAGACCAAGGATGTCTCTGTCGATATCAGGGAGAGCTAAGAGGTCAACTTGTGGAGAATAGAAAACAACTGCCCTCCCTCTTACCCTATCATATTGTTCTATCCTTAATCTACTCTTTCTCATGGTAGGAAGAATTATTCGAAACCCAATGGGAGATTTTGTCTCTGGTTGATATGATATTTCCCTAGAAAGAAATTGATTGAGGTGTGAAGATACTGGGTTTTCTTTACAAGGGGGAATTTTATGTTTGGATTGGAAGAAGTTTGAAGGTAAGTTATGTTCTGTTATAGTAACTTATAGTAACTTCAGTACACTGCAGTGTAAATCTCTGCCTTATTTCAATATGGATATCATAGGAACAGAGGAACTATACTATAGCTCATTTTTTATTTTGACTGATAAGTTCTGTTGCAAATTTAAGCCTTATATTTTCCTTTGCTCTCTCTGTATATCTGCTATGTTTTTCCATATATCTGAAATTAATATGATCAGAAATAAAGTCATTATTTTTACCTATATTAACCCATTTCGCCTGTAGTCTTTGAGAGTGATCTTATCTGTTGAACACCCATTCCATTTTTTCTAATCTTCTTTGATAAAACAATGTATAAATAAACATACCTATCTATATAGAAAAACAAGTTGAACATATTATTATTAAAGAATTAGCTCATAGCTGACAAATGTAAAAAATATACGACATAAAATCTTGGTTAGAAACTAATGCTTAATTCTTGAAGCAGAATTTTTTTTTTGCCTCATATATACCATTATTCTGTTCTGGATGCCTTTATACTGGTTGCCTTTATATTTGATGCCTTTCAAATGATTGAGTAAAACCTATTTTATTTGTTGAATTGATAATCTTTTTAATGCAATATTATCTGTGCATAAACATTAACCATGAAAAATTATCTTCACAAAATTTTAATGTTCAGTTAACATTTTTTACATAGTTCAACTATGTAAATATGTAATATTTAAAAGTAAGCATTTTACTTTGGTAGCAATATGTAAGTAATAAGTAATAATATATAAGCAATATATAAGCAAAATATAAAGAGTATATAAGTAAAAAATTATAACAACTTAGAGATGGTTTTAAAAATGTCAGTTCCAGATATTGTTTGGAAATTATTTCATGAAAAGAAATCCCAGTCCTCCAAATAGACACTGAAATGCTCAAATAAACCAGATGCGTCTTGATATAAACGAAGTACTGTTGACAGAGAGAGGATAGTAACAATGCCTGTAGTGCAGCCTGGAAGGAATATTTGTCCAACGTTCCTCCGAGCGATCACTTCAATACATCATCTGTCTAACTCAAGTCCTCCACACAAGTTGACAAATCAGTGCATCTGGTCGACCTCCATCTTGCTTCTTTCATAATTGTTTCTCTTTCACTCCTCATGCTGCCCCCTCTCTGTTAACCAGTTCAGTGCACATACATCAAATCCACACACACACACACACACACACACACACACACACACACACACACACATAATGTAAACAGTTCGGGACTGAATGGCTGTAGTGAATTTTCTAGCTCTACTCATCATTTCTTACCCTTCTAACATATACTTCATTTTCTAGCCATACTAGCTTGCTCCACTGCTTTCTTCCTTTCTTTTCGTATCCAAGCATTTTCACTGAATATTGGATCCCCTGGAACTGGAGAGTCATGAGCTGCAATGGGGTTTTTGGGAAACTACACCTGGGTTTTCTTCAAGAGTAGTAACTGTTCTTAACACTGAAGCATCTCACCAGTTCCTTTACTGAGTAATCATGATTAAGTTAGGTCATCTCCTTTAGATGTTATTTCCTTCTTTAGATATCATCCTCAGACATTATTTATTTCAAAGAATAAAAGGAGTCAATAGAATAATATGGAAGCTTTATAAAAGAATGCAAATATCATTGTTATTTCTGAAGCTGCTTCCTACATGTATGTGTTATGGACCCTTTGTTAATGGAAGACATGACTCATTCCATTGTAAAATGATATTTATATCATTTCGTGAATTTCTCTTCTTTTTCTTCTGATCTATGAGTAAAAGAATGAATACTTCTTTGCTCACAGTCTAGAGAAAAATGTATATTCCTTTCTTGTTTAATTCATTGATATATAAGATATGTAAAGAGAAAAATTGATAGTCACATATAGCTGATAGAGAATTGTTGTTAGATAAGAATAGTTTATAGTGGGAAATGGTCACTTACTGACAGATTCCATATATATATGGAAAATATATTCATAAGTGTGTATAGAATATGTGTGTTTTTGATTAAATGTATAAAATTAAAAACATTACATGACAAGTTAGCACTGTGATATTTTAAAATGTCTTCACTAAAGACAATATTAATCAACCCCATGACAACTTTAAAGGAAAGTAATAAAACCTATGACTGCCAAATTGAGTATTATCTGTAAAAATAAAACTATTGCCTTAATATAAAGTTCATGAAGACAGAAAAATTCGCTGCATGTTGACTAAACGTACTTTGACTAATTTGCCACTCAAAAAACAAGGTACATGACAGTGACTTCTGCTCTGAGGCATTGTTACAAAGGGTAATATTTCTCTGAACAGACATGATCTTCACAGCACATGCAAGTTGTTTTGTTTGAAAATGACTTACTTTCCTTGGCGAACAATGGATTTCATTAGTTTTTCATGTTGCCTAATATGAAGTTCACGAAAACAGAAAAATTCGTTGTATGTAGACTCTGTTAGAGATTTAGAAATTCTGATTCTTTATGTGGCCCAGGAATACTTTGGCGGTGGTTTCTTCATTTGCTTTCCTGCTGCTGTGACAAATACTCAGTAAGTGGATACTAGTAAAAAGTAAGGGCCCAGGAATGCCTTACTTTGGCTCCCAGTTTGAAGACACTACCCATCAGGGTAGGGATGAGGGCAGGTTCTTTAGACCACATTGTGTCTGCATCCAGGAACCAGAGTAAGTGAATACTGGCACTTTTCCACTGAGGCAGGGGCCACGGCCCATTAAATAGTATTGCCTGTATTTAGAGTGGCTCTTTCCTTCTCCTTTCAATCCATCTATATACTCCTTTATAATTTCTTCCAGAGCTTTAGCGCCTAAGTCATTATAGAGATGTCTAGGTAAACGATCAAGATTGATCATCACAATGGTGGTTGGTCTTTTCTACTCGGCTTATGCTTACATCATTCTCAAAAGTACAAAATAACCAGAACTAGTTATTAATTTCCAGCTCACATGTTGTACAATCCAACTTTGTTTCCTAACAAAAGGAGGCTATATGAGAAGGGGTGCACTTCTTTGTAACTGCATGCTACCCTATTTAGACACTCCCACTCTCTGCTCTCCAAAAACTCAGTGTCAGGAAGAAAAGCTGGCATTGTAGTGGGAACAGATGTGCAGTCATTTCCTTCCCTCTAGCTTGGCTAGGCTGCTGATAAAATTAGCAGTCTATACTAACACGGAGGGCTTGGAACACTGCCTCAAAAAAGCAACATTTAGAATGAGTCTATGGCTCAGAAATCTTACAACAAGTGGAACTGCCTTCTTGCCTCTAGTTGAGTAGAAGTATTGGGAGAAGATAAACTGTGGTCATGTTAGAGTGGAAATTCATTTTATGGTATGAGAATGCAAGCTTTATTTGGTCCCAAATGGTAAATTCTGTGTACATATTACTTATTCTGTATATTGATCCCTCTTTTCATTCTCTTCTCTGGTTGGGAATCTCCAAATTTTGGTGATGATTCACCACAAACTCATATGCGTGAATTCTGTGTCTCCTGGGCAAGGTGAAACAGATAGCAAATATTTAGATGGATTTTTCTGAAGTTTGAACCACTTAGTGGTGAGTTATTTTGTTACCCAAGCAGATGCTGTGGCATTTCCTTTATAGGTTTCCGTTTGGTCTCTAAAGTTATTTGGATTATTTATCCTGGTTTATTATGCTTTGGAAGAAGAAGAATACCAGTCTATGCACAAAATTCAATAATAAATTATTTGAATTATATTCTCCAGGAATAACAGACAGACATTTAAAAAAAAAACAGGCTGTTAGCAACCTTAGTAAGTCTATTTTAAGTATGGCCAGGTTAAAGGCATGATTTAACTATTTTTATTCATCAGATGCAATCTTGTCATGTTAATATTAGAAGGTAGTTGAAATTCTCTAGAAATCCATGAAAAGATTGCTCATGTGAAATATGGGACCACATAGGTGAGATGTTTTAATGAAAATTGTTCTCCGGTCTTCTGTAGCAGAAACCCTGGCTCTGAGATCAGATTTTTTAAGTTGCCACTAAATGAACATCATTTAGCATTTTCCTTCCTCCAAAAGAGCTCATCAAGTAATTGCTCTCTAATAGCTGCCGGGCAGGATGGCAAGCAGGATGAAGCATGATGAAGCTAATGAAAATTTAAAGTCACCTCTATCCTCTGTTGGCTTGGAAAAAGCTCATCAGAACAATGACACTTTCCACAGATAATGACACACCTCCTAGGATAATAGAGAGCAATACTTGCAGTAAACATGATGGGTCTTCCTGCTTCCTCAATACAGCCCGTTCAAATTTATAATAGTTCCTGGAAGGCTTTGTGATTTTTCTGTGCTAAGTAGTACTGAAATTTGACAGTTTCAAAGGTGAAAAGAGACGGAGATCCCTGCATTTAACTATAACTGATCTTGTAAATGTTTGATATAATGTCTGCATAGTTTGTGAGACCTTCACCTAAAGTATCCGCTTTTATATCCTGTACTGGTTCCATGTATTTCTGAATTTGTTCCAGGGAACTTGCCTTAAAAATTGGGACAGCTTCTAAATTACACAATACAAGAGTCTTGTCAAGGAAGGAAGGAAGGATCTTTTAAATTTAGTCTCACCTACCAACAGACACTGAGATGATAACCAGGCATATTTTATCTAGGAAGTGCTCCCTCAGATTTCTACAGAAGCTATGGAAATTGAGAAAGTAGAAATGCCAAAGGGGAGTAAGGAATGGGTTGCTGGTGATGTGAAGATGAATATGGTATAAGTCTTTGGGGATTCATCTGAGAAAGCGGAAGAATTTCCCTCAGTGTCATCTCATCAATGGAGGACAAAGAGGAAGACAAGCGGAAGCAGGGTTATTAATATATGACCCAGGGGTTTTAGGAGATCTTGTAGATGGGAGTTCTTGTGGTACTGGAGGAAGCCCTCAGACAGAACAGGAAAAATCCACAGTTGAGTGGGAAAAGCTGTCTATTCCAGACATCATCTCCACAGCATTTGCAGGTGTTAACAGAATACACTGAGAGGTTCTGGGACTGAGTATAACATCTCTACAGTAAATCATACCACCAAATTCTCATATATGCTTCTTCGATGAATATCCCTATTCTTCGTTTCATGTGTATGATAAACGTGCAATTATATATGCATAATTCACACCTGGGTAAAGATTGGGAAGATAGCTATGTGACAGGATTGAGAAACAGCTCAGATGTGGACAATGTCAAGGAATAATAAGAGTATTATAGTAGCAATCTCCTTGAGAAGCTTTGGTTTCTGTTGTTTGTTTTAAGTGCCTCTTTTGTCCCATTACATACTTGTCATGTATCAACAATTACCACGGTGTATCAGCCACTGTCACAACTCTGGTGGATCAAGTCCTCTTGCCTGTCACTGGTAGCCTTGTCCTTTATTTTTGGGAAAGTTAAATACTATTTTGACATCCTGTTTTGCAAACAGACACCGGTGAGCCTGCTTTCATGAAATACCTCCTACTTTCTGGTAGGCCTATGAAAAACCATAAAACTTCTCATCAACATTGATATTCCCAACATCAGTGAGTATCTTACTGTTTTGGAGAAAAGGAATATCAATCACTTCAGCCCTGCAAAAACATAGATAATTGGAAGATGGCTGGCTTCATTTTATTTTTGTACCTTTCTTTATGTATATATCTAAATTTTAATTAAAATTTCAAATTAATTTATGGTTACATCACTTCTTCCTATATCCTCTTACTAGATCCTCTCAGGTTCTCTCGTTTTCTCTGAAATTGATAGCCTCGTTTTTATCATTATTGATCTATTTTATATATGTATAATTATATAAATACACCTTCTTGAGTTCATGCAGGTTAGCTCATGTGTATAAAATTTTATCTATGGCCATTTCATATTGGATTACCAGTCAGGGAGCTTATCCCTAGGAGAGCCTAATTTTCTCTCTGAGCAGTAATTAGTTGCTTGTAGTATTTTGTCTAGGGTGGGTCTGTGAGATTTTTCCCTTCTGTGTTAGCATGGCCATTGATTTTTAGTATTGTTCAGGTCTTGTTTCAACAGTCATATTGATAAGGTACCATGGCTATGTATTATTTTCTCCCCAGGAGATATGATATCATGCCAGAATTTCTGGTCCCCTGGTTCCTACGATCTTTCATTCTCCTCATGTGTTGTGCTGGGGCATGGGGAACATCACACATGTTTATTAATTCCTAATCCTTTGTCCATCCTCATGTAAAAGTAATTATGTACCCCAGTTGCGATTACCACAGGGCAACAGTGTGTTCACTGATGTAGTGTAGTCTGTAAGCCAGAAAATAGCCTTCCTTTAAGGTATCCCTTCAGTTTCCATTTCTAGGCTCCCTCCTTGATCTCCCATTTTGCCTCCCTTTGATGATGAATTGTAATCTATAAACTGAAATACACGTTCTCCTTTCTCAAGCTGGTTTTAGTTATGGTTTTCATCACAGAAGATGAGCAAGCACACAAAAAAACCAACAAAACAACACAACCCCCAAAGTCAATAATTAACCTGAATTAAAAAAAAAAAAACACTTCTGTTGAACTTGAAGAGGCCTTCTTAAACACAAGATTATTGAAATTCTGTGCTGTATAAATTATGCTGTGAAGATGATTTATAGTATATGCTGTTTGTAAGAATCTATGACCCTTGTTTACCAAACACTAATAGCACCCCTTTCTCTGTTCTGTTGTGTCAGTCCAAAATGCCTCCAGACCTTTGAACAGTCACCAAACGAGCACAGATCAGAACTACTTATAGATATTGTTAAATCACATTCTCCTGGGTCTGCACATGAGATCTGAGGACCAGCACACGCTCTCAATGGAGACAGATTATAGACTTTACCTACAGTCTCTTCTGTGATGACCAGCAGACGAGTAGTTGTTGCACTGTATTTAAGATGCCTCAAGCTTAAAATGAACAACATTAAACTCTGATTATTTCATGAGCCTCCCTCTTCCTTATTTTCCCCTGACTCAGGAAGTGGAGAGCACCTGCTCTACTTCACATTAAAATCTTGGAAACAACTCTTTTCATAGAAAGACATTACCCTACTGAGGCAACTTTGAATAAATTCCTTTAACTCGACTACTTCTCCATATTCCAGCATTATTCCCAACCCCAGGCATGTTTTCTTGAACTATAAAAGCCTCTTGCTAGTCCTTTTGTCATGCTCCGCTCAGCCCGGACACATGTGGGTGAAAAAGCAAGCTTATTGCAAGCTACACCATGTCATTCAACTCAAAGCCTGCTAGAAGCTCTCCAATACGACAGTTAATATGTTCTTTAGAATCCAGACCATCACTGCTACTCTGAATCTAATTTCCTTTTGCCGTGGCCATTTCCACTAATCTACACACTGATTTCTATCTTCTTCACTGACCAAACCAAGCAACTTTGTACCTCTTTTTTTTTTTATAACATTTAAAATTTTTTATTGATCATTTTATATGTTTACTTTTAAAATAATATATCTCATCCTAATTGCTTCTCCACAAACCTCCCACCCCATCATTCCTCTACCCCCTCCCCCTTTCCTCTATGAGGGTGCTCCTCCGCCCAATCATCCACTCCTGCCTCATCTCTCTAGCATCCCCCTATGATGGGGAATCAAGCCTTTATAGGATCAAGGACTTCCCCTCCCATTGATGTCAGATAAGGCAGTTCTCTGCTACATATATACCTGGAGCAGATCCCTCCATGTATGCTCTCTAGTTGGTGGTTTATTCCCTGGGAGATCTGGATGATCCAGTTAGTTGATATTGTTCTTTCTATAGGGTTGAAATCTCCTTCAGCTCCTTCAATCCTTTCTCTAACTCTTCTATTGGAGCTCTTGGGCTCAGTCTAGTGGTTGGCTGTAAGTATCTGCATCTATTTTGGTCAGGCTCTGTAAGAACCTCTCAGAGAATAGCTATACCAGGCTCCTGTCAGCAAGCACTTCTTGCCTTCAGCAATAGTGTCTGGGTTTGGTGTCTGCAGATGGGATGGATCCCTAGGTAGGGAAGTCTCTGCATGACCTTTCCTTCAGTCTCTCTTCCACTTTTGTTTCTGTCTTTCCTTTGGACAGGAGCAATTCTGGGTTAAAATTTTTGACATGGGTACATGGCCCCATCCCTCATCTGGAGGCTGTGTTTATCTACCAGATGTGGTTTCTACAGGTTGTATCTTTTCTTTGTTGGGTATTTCAGCTAAAGTCCTCCCTGTTGGGTCCTGGGAGTCTCTCGCTGTTCTGCAGTCTGGGACTTTGTAGTGGCTACTCCCAGTTCCCTATCCCCCACTGCTACATATTTCTATTCAATTTCCTGACCCTCTGCCTTTCTCTTCTGTCCCTTCCAATACCTGATCCTGCCCCTCCCTTCCTCTCTTTCTCTTCTCTCCCTGTCAGGTCTCTCCTGCCCTCGACCTCCTATGGTTATTTTGTTCTTCCTTCTATGGAGGATTGAAGCATATACACTTTAGTCTTCCTTCTTCTTAAGCTACACATGGTTTATTTGTTATATCATGGGTATTCTGAGCTTTGGGGATAATATCCACTTATATTAACCTTCCTAGCCTTATTTTTATTTAATCAGCAAAAATAATAATAAGGAATACACACTACAGTTACTCATTGGGACTCTGTCTGCTGCTTTGTTTGATAATTTTATTTATAGTGCCTTAACATATGTATATATTTTAGGATGTTCCTACTTTGTTAGGTTTATAGACTATCCCTCAATTGCTGCTTAATCTTAGCTGCCTTTCCCTGTATTCCCCTCCCACCCTAGCTCCCTTCCTCCTTCCAATTTGATCCTCCTGTTCCAGACCCCTATCTATTCCTAACTACCTATTCTATTTTTGTTTCCTAATGCATGTGTATACTCATGTTCTTAAGGGCTATCAAAAAGTGTAAATTATGTGTAATATTGAGCCACCTCACTGGAGAACAATCTAGTAGGTATAGCACATACTTGACACTAGGTTTTTATTTGTTAGCCTGTGGTATCTATAAGAGGTATTGTTGTCTCACTATATTAAAACCTCATTGAAACTCTATTTATATGTGCATATGCTTATAATTTAGGAAGCTTCAGAAGCACTAGTTTTGCTTATGACCTTTTCAATGTTAGATACTCCTCCCTATAACCTCTCTTCCACACTCATTCTCTGCATTGCCTCCACATATAACTCTTGCTGTTCAATTGTCTTTCCTCTGTGTCATGCTCTTTCTTTCTTCCCTTGAGAGCTCTCTTACCAACTCCTTGACATCTGTGGGTATTCCAAACGAAACAGACGTATCTAAAGGTTCAAAGCCAACATCTAAAAGCAAGAGAGAGAGAGAGAGAGAGAGAGAGAGAGAGAGAGAGAGAGAGAGAGAGAGAGAGAGAGAGAGAATTTGACATGTCTTTCTGGGTTTGTTCCTTTACTCAGAATGGTATTTCTAACTCGACGAAGTTACTTAAAAAATTAATAACTTAATTTTTTTAAAAAGCTGGATGATATTACATGATGTAAGTTTATCACATTTTATGATCCATTCATCTGCTAATGAATATTTATGCTGTTGTAGTCATTACTGTAAATCCCATCTCAGGTTTCTATCTTGCCGTTAATGAATTAGTTCCTGAATGAAAGGCACACACAACTTTTATATTTATAATAAGTCTTAAGCAGCACAAGAGCTAGGCAGCTGCCTACCTTCCATGCGGTTAGAATCTATTTTCCTATCAACAAAACTGAGTTATTACTTACTACGTTTCATCTACGCTGCTCTTAGCTCCAATTGGGCAGCCCTCAGGGCTACTCACTCTTGACCCTTAACCATTTCTACTTCTTCCTCCTTCTGCACTCTCTTCTTCCTTGTGGTCCTCCTCTCCCCACAAGCCCCTGAAACCTAAACCCCACCTATGCCTCTTCTGTACAGCTATTGGATACTGGAATCTTTATTCACTAATTAGAAATAACTTGGGAGCAGGGTCACAGGGCTATGTGCTGACTTCAGGTCTTGGGGATCTGCACTAAATATTACAATAGACAGGAAAAGAGAAAACCTCAACATTAGGCTTTTTTTCATTTCCTGGTTGTTGTGAATAGGATCGTCATAGGTCTGAGGGAAACTTCCTACTATTACTCTGCAGATTGGACACATTATTAAAGTGACTCCTAATAACGTCTTATTATATCTATAAACTAGTACATCCCTCAAACTTCATCATGAAGCCACTTTTTTTTTTTTTTTTTTTTGCCGTAGATGGCAATTGACATAGAGACACACAACTTGTCAAGGGACAGATGACAAGGGACTGTGAAGCACATCTGTATTATGTCCTCTCCTCCTAAGACTCAGGGATCATTATGGAAGAGGGAGAAGAAAGAGTTGCATGTGTCCTCTCACAGTGGCTATGACAGAAGGAACAAGATCTGTATAAACTCAAGACAGACAAAATCCTGATATGGAGGGGTCAAGTATGTTCTATATGCTGTTCCTAGCCAAAAGAATGGTACATGGGTATCTGATAGCTTCTAGATGAGGGAAAGTTAGCTTTTCTTAAGAATATGATGGGAGATCTAACCAGCACCAGGGGATGGCGACACAGCCACGAGTATACACCAAACATTAATTAGACTCTACTGTATAAAAACTGAATGAAGGTTACAAAGTCAGGTGGGAATGAAATGTGGGAAGGGTGGATGTGTGGGGTAAAGGACAAGGATGAATACAATCAAAATATGATGTGTGAAATTCTCAAAGATCTAACAAAAACACCTTTACAAAGAACTGTTTACCCAATTCTTCACCCAATTTACCCAATACATGTGAAATGATTGAAAATGCCCCATCCTAGTGTTGTTGTTGAGATAGTTATGAAACAGCTGACAAATTATTACTCTTCTCTTTGGAATTGAAAAGACTGGTACAATAGATTTATTAAAAAATTACTTGGCCCATAAATATTCATGGGCTATAACAACTACCTTCTGGAGCTCATTACAGAAATTAGTAAAAGTCTAAAACTGCTACTATTATATTTGAAGAGGAGTTTTGAAATTTGTTTTATTCTGCACAAAGAACTTGTTGGATGTATATTTCATGAGCTCTGGGTGGGAGGGAACATTTCTTACTGCAACATAGGAGAGCATCTAATCAAACATTTATGTCAGCAAGAATTTTCTTTTGTAGAAGAAAGATAATATTATTAAAAAGCTTAAATAGCATAATCATGCCCTAAAGTCATGGATTCTGTTTGGGCAAGACAGAGATGAGGCAGCGGTTCAAGCAATGGATAATTGCTGACAACTGTATTGCGTCAGGAGCATGACAGATGGATATGACTTTTGATCTTTACTTCATTGGAGTAAGCCTTAACCTACTCTTTCAACCAAGCTCTTTCTGTTAACCTTACTGAGTAACAAAGCATTCGAAAGTGTTAACCTTAAATCTCCTGTGTCATTTTTTATATTCGAAGGAGACAAAGCCTCACTCAAGAACTGAATATTGTTTGCGAATAATTTCAGAAGGGGATATAAAGTGCTTTAAAATGCATTCATTTCAGCCGATGTTGATATGGTAACCACTGGTTTCCGTTTCAGCCGAGGAAGAGAAGACCCTGTCCAGGTTGTTATGGACAAACATACCTGCATTAACTGGCAGCTTTCATTAGATCTTCCACTTTCTGCAGGCTCCTCTATTTCATGTGTGGGTTCTGAGAAACTGTAATAAATCTGATGTATGAGTAGTGATGATTGGGCTGTTTTCTCTCCTCTGGTTTTCTCTCTGAAGGGATCATTTCTGTCCAGTTGTCGTTGTGCATTTTATATTATGTTAATGATTTAAAAGGCATCTGCCTACAGCAGATATTCAGTGCTGCTTACTGTGGACACGCCAAGCTGGAATTATATTTCAATGGGGCACTTCTGTGTAAATGATCAGTATCCTTGAAATATTGTACCCAGCTCAAGACTTGCTATTTATCCAAGAACAGAAAATGGGAGAGATTTTACTGTTATTAGTACAAAGTTATAAAATACAACATCCCATGCTGTGGAATAGGTGTCAACAATTCAATAATCTTAAACTGTTGCCTTTATGGACCTGTGCTATAAAAATGAGCACTACTATAGTACTTACATATAAGATTCCAATAATCTGCTGTTTATTGGAATAAAATCTGCTGATTATTGTAGTAAAAATTAAATTTTCTAACATCTATTATAAGATTGCTGTTGACTAATAAAATTTAGCTACTAAACATGAATGCAATGTAATTTTGAGTTTTTATATGAGGCTTAAATTTACTTTTATTGATGTCATGTCAATTTCCTGAGCTTCTACAGGGCCCAAATTTGTTTTTATATATTTAATCTAGTAAAATAATGGCACTCAAGGGATCCTCAGTACTGATTAATTCACCTTCTCCTAGATTTTCTATTTAAGGAAGTAATATTTTATTTTACTTTTCATAATTCAGCTTAGTTTAAAACTAGTTCCTACTGGAAAATATAATTTTATGTAACCCCAGTATTATTACTAGCCTTGATTTAATTATTTTAAACAAAGTGAAGCTTTGCTAATGGCAGCCTTGTATGAATAACAAAATGTATATAATGCAATTTGACCATAAGATTTTAAGACGAAATAAAATTTCTTAATACCTTGTTCTAAAAGTTTTTCAAATATTAAAAAAATAGGTTTTTTTAGTTCGTTTTGTTTTTAATTACCCCTGAAGTGATAACAATATCCTCAAACTGGGCTATGTCTTCGGAACCTTGGTGCCTTTTATAGAAGACATATGTGTACCACTTTAGCCACTAAAGTATTCTATATATGCTCTTCCTAGTATGTTAATGAATAAAAAAGAGCATGGTTTTTGGAGTTTGACAATGTTAGACTTCAATTCACCATCCATTTGGCTTTGGTCATTTTCTAACTGGTCAGAGTTCATTTTTAAAAATACTAGTAATGATGGTGGTTATTGAAGGGAGGAAAGAGGATTAATACTAGTTAATGTGTGCAACACTCCAGGCATATCTGAGAAATTCTGTACATCCAGGTTTGATGGAAATCTTGCAAGATAAACCCAACATATGTAAAAGGACTTAAAAAAATATCCTTAGTAGGTAAGTATTTAACATTCCCCACTGCTTGGAAACACAAGTGGAGAATTTTATAGCTAACACTTTGCTGTGTTGCTCTGGGTCTTTACAAAAGAAGAGAACCCAGGACTTAATATGAATGTTCATGAGGGAATAATGTAGAGGGAACCAAGAGAATTTTGAGAGCCACCAAGACTGATGTGAATTAACCCAAAGAGAGGGCAGGATGGAGAAGAGATTGTATGGAATCAATACGAAGTCCAGTTTTCTTTTAAGTAAAATTTCTACAGACACCAGTAGTTTTAAGACTCAGTCTCAGACTCCCCAGGCGGCGGTAGCTCCAAGATGGCACCGATGATCTTTGAAGCCCTGGAGGGAATGGACGATCAAACGGTTCTGGCCGTCCAGTCCTTGTTGGATGGCCAAGGAGCAGTCCCTGATACAACAGGGCAAAGTGTATGATTCCTGCCTCCCGTCCAGTCACTGGATGATGAGGATGTCTTTCTCTGCGGGAAGTTTAAGAAGCAGTTCTCAACTCCCTGCAGGCCTTCATGACGGAAAGCGTGAACAGTGCCCGGGGAACGCCCTCGCCTTGGCCACAGTCTCGCCGGCTACCAACAGCATCTAAACACCTTCAGCAGCCCTGCTGCCATCCAGCAGGCCCCGCCTCCTGGCAACCTCCAGATCTCCACACACATCACAGTGCCACCATCCCCACTGATCCAGATCCTGGTGCAAGGGAACATCTTGGTGAGCTATGATGTGCTCATGTCTACCAAGTCAGCCTTCACTTCCTTGGACCAGCCAATGCTCCAAGGACCCCCACATGTGCAGAACAGCTTGAACATGCATTCCGTGCCCAATTACCTCACCCAGCCTCCACTCCTTCCTCTACCCCCTCCACCCCTGCTCCCCACAACCTCCACCTTCTCCACCTTAGACCCTGGGCCCTTATAGGGGCTCCAATCCCGTTGGGAATAGTGAGGTGGAGGTATACAGTGCTTCTTCGGCCATGTCGGGGAACGGAACAGTAGAGATTCAGGCCCTGGGGTTGCAGCCATACCCACCCTGGAGGTGCCAAACCAAATCAGTGTGGGGAGGCTCCCTTGTACCCCACACCCCTGTCCGTGTACAGCCCTGGCAAGAAGGAATGCAAACCCAAAGGACCCAGTTCCACTGTCCCCATGACCAGTGCAAATGGGGCCATGGTGGCCACCATTGACTTCCCACCAACACGGAAGAACAGATGTGCTAAAAAGGTGCCAGTGGACTCCCAGAAGCTGCTGGGAAGCCAAAGGCTCATACTGTGACAAGTCATTCACTATCTTTGATCTTCAGCAGAACATCCGAAGCCACATGGGAGAAAAGCTTTTTCGGTGCTTGGCCTGGGGCCATGCCTTTTGTCCAGAGTCTAATGTCAAGACGCGTATGCAAATTCATAAGGTGTGGCCTCCGAGGAGAATTGGTGGGTGTCACAGTTTCCCGAAACTCTGTGACATTACAAGTCATGGCTTTGAACCCCGACAAGCAAGAAGAGGAAGACACTGGGTTGCGTCAATCCCTGTCCAGCACCACACAGCGCCAGGCCTTGCCCACAGCTGGAGACGAAGGTGACAAGCCAGATGCCAAGCAGGTGGTTCTTATGGACAGCTCCTACCTCTGTCATTTCTGCTCAGGCAAGTTCAGCGCCTACCTCCAGGTCAGCTCCCACATGATCCAGAACAAAAAGGAGCAGAAGTAACCTGGAATTAGTCAAAGTTTTCTTGGTGTGTAAAAATTAAGTATAATGCTTTTTAATTTTCTTTCTTTCTTTTTTTTTTTCTCTTGAACTTCATATAGTCTGTGAGTTGTATCTGGGGTGTTCAGAGCTTTCTGGGGTTAGTATTTAATTATCAGTGACTGCATATTATGTTTGTTCTTTTGTGACTGGGTTATCTCACTCAGGATGATATTCTCTAGATGCAACCATTTTCTTAAGAATTTCATAAAGTCATTGTTTCTGATAGCTGAGTAGTACTCCATTGTGTAAATGTACCACAATTTTTGTATCCATTCATCTACTGAAGGACATCTGGGTTCGTATTTAACATGTACTTTGTGCTCATTGTAACTAGTAAGATCTTAATGCACACTATCAAACCTTTAAAAAAACAAGTACTGACAAAAATGTGTTCGTATACTTTTATGCAAAAATGCTTAAAATCTGTACATTTATCTTTGTTTTTTAAAATGAAGTTGTCCAATTAAAAAAATAAACAAGGTGGTATAAAAAAAACAAAAAACAAACTAACAAAAAAAGGAACAGAAGTACAGGTACATGGTCAAAAGCTGTACCCAGATGTTCCCCAGGCTGGACACCTTTCTGGAGCATGTCCGAAGCCACCAGGAAAAGCTGAGCTATTGCTGTCATTTCCGTAACACGAACTTTCCCTCACTGTATGACCTGGGCGTCCACCAGTACTCCCACAGTCTCCTGCCGCAGCACAGTCCCAGGAGGGACACCATCGTCTACAATTGTATCAAGTGTGTCAGCAAATACTTGACTGCCGAGGCCTTGGAGCGCTATGCACAGACGGCCACTCATAACTTCTCCAGCCCACACTGCCAGAAGGTCTTCCCTTGTGAATGCTACCTACAGCGTCACTTAGCAACACATGGTAGTGGTGGCTGGTTCAGGTGCTAGATCTGTAAGTTCTTCTGGAAGGAGCACTACCTCAAGCTGCACGCCCGCATCCACTGAGGAGAGAAGCCCTGCAAATGCTCAGTGTGTGAGTCTGCATTCAACCGCAAAGACAAGCCAGGGAGATATGGTGACCCATGAGCCTTTCTAGAAGTACCAGTGTCCCTTCTAGATGCACACAGGCTACAGGAAGGAGTTCAGCTGGCAGGACAAGCTGAAAGCTCACATCGCCTCCTACGCTGGCCTGAAGCTCAAGTGTGGGCTGTGCAGTAAGTCCTTTCTCCTAGCAGAGCACCCACGCCCTCACACAGGCATCGACAAGTTCCTATGTGCCGGCTGTACCAAGGGCATCTCATGACACAAATACCTCAAGGATCACCGCTGCTGCCTGGGTCCCAGGAAGGACCTGCAAACCCGGCGGCCCCTCCTGGATGAGGGCAACAGCTTGTGGTGCTGGCATCATCGTCAGCGTGAATAAGGGCTGGTGGAGGTGAAGGCCACAAGCCACCCTTTGATCAGGACGCTGTGGTGGGCGGGGACCCGGAGCTGGTGGTGCCTGGGCTCCAACCTGGCACTTGCTGAGCTGCAGGCTGGAACTGTGGGAGGGTGTGCCATGCTCACTGTCCCAGACTACATCCAGGCCTCTGAGTAACCTGGGTGGACCTCCCGGAGGTGTGTGTGTGTGTGTGTGTGTGTGTGTGTGTGTGTGTGTGTTGGGGGCAGGGGAGGGTGCACTGGCACAATCCCTTTTGGAAGTTACAGTGTCAACCTTGTCCCACTGCTGTCCTATGCTCCGCGATTATCTGGAGAAACTTGCAGCAATCACAGGGTCTGAGGCAGGCATCAGAGCTCCAGGGCATAGCATCGGTAAGAGAGATGACCAGAACCTGAGGTGCCCAGACGACTGGTTGATGGAGTCAGTACTTCGGCATCCTCCAAGAGAAGGTAGGGTGATCCCACTCACCTCTCCAGGTTACCTGGGGTGACCTCAGGTTGTGCTGCCCTTTAGGATGCCAGCTGGATGTGGCTGGAGTCCTTGTTTGTCGAACACTTCTGTGCTGACTGACCCCTCAGATGACTGTATGAGGTATGTAAGAGGCTTAAACTGTAGCTACCAGCCAACCCTTGCTTCAAATTCACCAGTGTGACCAGAGCAAGGCTCTTTACCTCTTTCTGCTGCGTGTTCCTCAGCTGTACAACAGGACACTACCTCCTAGAGTGTTTCGAGGACATAGTATGCTAAAATGTGAAAAGAGCAAGGCACAGTGCCTATGGCTTGGGAAGGGCTCAATAAATCTCAATAAATGTTTTTACCAATGTGGGGTGAGGAGGGAGAGACTCAGTCTCCATCAAAGGCATCTTACTTCTCCCTGGGATGAATATCCTTGCTGTGCTCAGTTTCCAGCCAGAAGAATCCTGCAGAAAGCCTGGCTTTCATGTATTACTGTAATAAGTACTGACAAACAGTAGTTGGGCTAGTCAATGAGTTATAATCTCTGCAACTAGATGTTAGAGTCGTACATTCTACAAAACACATGTTAGGCTTTTCTCTCAACATCCTGACCTCAACTCTAGCAACCCTCTCTTCCGTCTTCAGTATCCGACAGTTCCCATTTTTATCGCTGGTCTCGTTATTTCATAAGAATGTGCTGCTTCTGAAGGTGAGTCAAGCCGTTCTCCATCCTCTAGGAAAAGCTCATTAAGTGTTCTCACACTCATTGCAACCTCTGCTCCCGCCCCTACTTCTCTTACTCAGCCCAGGATCTACAGTATCATGGTAATCAGTATCTTGCATCCAATCAACTGTATTCACGCATCATAATTTAAATTACATTTACATTCAATTATTCTACCGCTTTACAACAGAACCTTAGAAACGAAACGGTTGAAGACTTTCTTAATCTTTATTCACTCTCCTTCTTGGTCTCAGTCTCTACAGATTGCTACCATTTTAACCATACAATGATGCTTCAGCACTGGTTAAAAATCTGTGTTTATACTCTGCTTATACTTGATACAAAAATATTTCACAGCCACACTTTCTCCTTATCCCTTTCCAGCTGCAAAATATTCTCAGTTGAAGGTTTGCTGTATATTTAATCGGGAAAATTTGGGGGAAATGCTCTAAGCTTAGCAAACGGTCAGATTTATCTTACTAAAATAAAATAAGGTTTATTTAGATCTATGGTTTTGGAGACTTCAGTCCAATATCTAGGATATCCAGGTGATAATGATAAAGAGGACATGGGATCAAACTGCTTGTTTCATAAGCCAGGGAGAAAAATCAAAACCTAGTAAGTAAGTATATGGTGTCTTGTGTTCTCATGCTAATGATGTTACATAAAAACATGTTTGCAGTGTCCCCCACAGAAGACTAAAGGAAGCCTGTTCAAGTTGGTTGGGTTTTTTTGTTTGTTTGTTTCTTTTCTTTTCACGCTTCTAAACTGCCTTGCAATCTAAACGGAGGGGTAGTCTATGTCGGTTACAACAGGGATTACTTAGGCTGTGTAGTTTTTGCTTGTTTTTTATTTTGTTTTGTTTGTTGTTGTTTTTTAGTTATTTTCTTATTTCCATTTCAAATGATATCCCCTTTCCCAGTTTCCCCTCCAGTAAAACCCTATGTCATTCCCTCTCCTCTTGCTTTTATAAGGATGCTCCCCCAACCACCCACCCACTCCTGCCTCTCCACCCTGGCATTTCTCTACACTGGGGCATTGAGCATCCATAGGAAGAAAGGTATCTCCTCCCATTAATGTCCAACGAAGCCATCCTCTGCAGCATGTGCAGCTAGAGCCATGTGTACTCTTTGAATGTTGATTTAGTCCCTGGGAGCTCTGGGGGATCAGGTTGGTTGATATTATTGTTCTTCCTATGGGTTACAAATCCCTTCAGCTCCTTCAGTCTTCTCTCTAACTCCTCCATTGGGGACCCCTGTTCTCAGTCCAATGACTGTCTGTGAGCTGTCTCTCTGTGTGTCAGGCTCTGCCAGAGACTCTCAAGAAACAGATGTATCAGGTCCTTTCAACAGCATTTCTTAGCATCTACAATACTGTCTGGGTGTCTATATATGGGATAGATCCCCATGTAGGTCAGTCCATGTATGGCCTTTCCTCCAGTCTCTGCTTCACAATTTGTCTCTGTATTTCCTGCCTTGAGAATTTTGTTCCACTTTCTTAGAAGGAATGAGGCATCCACACTTTGGTCTTCCTTCTTGAGCTACACGTGGTCTGTAAATTACGCCTTGGCTATTCCCAACTTTTAAGCTAAAATCCACTTGCCAGTGAGTACAGTGTTTTTTTGTTTTATTGTTTTGTTTTTTTTCTTTTTCCTTTTTATGTTTCTATTTCTTGGAATAGTTTGAAGAGTATTGGTATTATTTCTTCTTTGTAGGTTTGGTTCAATTCTGCACTAAACTCATTTGGTCCTGGGCTTTTTAGGTTGGGAGACTGCTTCTATTTCTTTAGGGTTTATAGGACTGCTTAGATAGTTTATATTATCCTGATAAGATTCTGGTATCTCTCTACAAAATTGTCCATTTCATTCAAATTTTTCAGTTTTGTTGATTATTGGCTTTTGTAGTAGGATCTGATGATTTATTTTTTGGATTTCCTCAGTTTCTGATGTTATATCTTTCTTTTCATTTCTGATTTTGTTAATTTGGATACTGTCTCTGTGTCCTCTGGTTAGTCTGGCTAAGGGTTTTTAAATCCTTTTGATTTTCTCAAAGAACCAGCTCCTGGTTTTGTGATTTGTTGTATAGTTCTTTCTGTTTCTTCTTGGTTGATTTCAGCCCGAGAGTTTGATTATTTCCTGCTGTCTACTCCTCTTGGGTATATTTACTTCTTTTTCTTCTAGAGCTTTCAGATGTGTTGTCAAGTTGCTAGTTTATACTCTATCCATTTTCTTTTTGGAGGCACTCAGAGCTGTGAGTTTTCCTCTTAGCCATGTGTTCCATAAGTTTGGGTATGTTGTACTTTCATCTTCTTTAAATTCTAAAAAAGTCTTAAATTTTTTTTTCCTTGACTAAGTTATAATTGTGTAGAGTATTTTTCAGCTTTCATGTGTACATGGGCTTTCTGATATTTTTGATGTTATTGAAGACCAATCTTAATCCATGATGATCTGATAGGATACATGGGATTATTTTAATCTTCTTGCATTTGTTGAGGCTTATTTTGTGACTGATTATATGATCAATTTTGGAGAAAGTACTAAAAGACCACCGGAATTGGGGACGCCCCTCACTCAAGTACTGGTAAAACGAGAACCAAGAACTCACAGAGAGCCCATCTTGCTGCAATCAGGCAAGAGGTTCATTGGGGTGGGGGAGGCCAGTGCTCTGGGGACAACACGTATCTCACACAGGAGATAGAAGAGTCAACCCCAAACTCAATTAAAGGGACATATTTATAGGAAAAGTTGCATAGGTAGTTAGCAATAGATGCATAGCAATTTTACTGGTTTATTCAAATTGGCATACTCTACTTATTTTGGACATGGTTCAACTCTAGGCCATCCTGATTTTGGGGCACACTGACCTTCATACTTGTCTTTCTCAGGACTGCAAAGTCAGACCTTTTTGAGACCAGGTGGTTTGTGGTTTCTGTTTTCAGCCTTGAGACATACTTGTCCTCAAGGCAGGGTTAGTGGGGCCAATTTAAAATTTTAACTCTTTCAGTACTGTGAGAGAAGAAGGTATATTCTTTTGTTTTAGGATAAAATGTTCTATAGATATAAGTTAAATCTATTTGGTTCATAACTTTTTTTAGTTTCACTGTATTTCTGTTAAGTTTCTGTTATCATGATCTATCCATTGATGATAATGGGGTGTTGAAATATCTCACTATTATTTTATGAGGTGCAATGTGTGCTTTGAGTTTTATTAAAGTTTCTTTTGTGGTTGTGGTTTTCCTTGCATTTAGAGCATAAATGTTCAGAATTAAGATTTCAACTTGGTAGACTTTTCTTTTGATAAATAAGAAGTGTTCTTCCTTATCTTTTTGATAACTATTGATTGAAATTCAATTTTATTCAAAATTAGAATGGCTACTCCAGTGTGTTTCTTGGGACCATTTGCTAGGAATATTCTGAGGTAATGTCTGTCTTTTACTGAGGTTATGCAGCAAAATGCTAGGTTCTGTTTATGTATCCAGTCTTTTAGTCTATGTCTTCTTATCAGGGAATTGAGTCCCTTGATGTTAAGAGAAATTAAGGACCATCCCTCGATCATTGCTTCCAGTTATTTTTCTCATTATATTGAAATTGTGTCTGTGTGGCCATCTTCTTTCACATTTGTTGAAAAAAGATCACTTTTGTCCGTTTTCTAGGATGTAGTTTCTCTCCTTGTATTGGAGTTTTCCATCTACTATCCTTTGTAGGGCTTGATTTGTGGAAATATATGGTGTAAATTTGGTTTTGCCATGGAATTTCATGGTTTATTCATACATGGTAATTGAGAATTTTGCTGAGTATAGTAGCCTGAGCTGGCGTTTTTGTTCTCTAGTGTCTGTATGACATCTGGCCAGGATCTTCTGGATTTTAGAGTGTCTACTGAGAATTCTGGGAAAGACTGTCTTCATCAACACTTTAACAAGGGAACATTCATATAATATAATATAATATTTATATTAATATATCTAATATATGTCATATAATTAACATAATATGTGCTTAATAAAATACAAGTCACTAGCTTGTATCTTCTAATTTCTATCTCAATTCTCATTGTTTGTTTACTTATGATCAACATACAGCATAAGATCCATGAGAAAAATTTTTGTTTTTGTTATTCACGGACACATGTGCAACTCTGGACAATAATAGTAACTCAATAAAAATTTCAAATGAGTATATTGATTTATTCACAAAGGGAATCTATGTAAACTAAATGAGTCTCAGTGTGATCATTGTTGGGGTTCATTCTTTTTACAGTGTCAGAATTTACTGCATAATGGTAAATTTAGAAGAAACAGAGGTTTTGATAAAACATTTGTCACGTTGTTTGTTTTGGTAGACCCTGTCATCTTTTAGGATAAAATTCTATTATACTGCCCAACTTGGTTTGAAATTCTTGATTCCTTTTTAAGCCTCCCACATGCTAATAACACAGGTATTTGTTGCATATATGTTGTTTATATAATATACATTATTTTATTTTATTTTTGGGTTACTTCAGTTTCTGAGATCATTCCTTTTATTTCCCCAGAGAGGATGAATGTTTTACTTGTTTTTCATGATGTTACAAAACCAGTGCTTCATGGTGGAGAAATAACAGGCAACATAGCACATGTCGAAGCAAAGACAGTACTCTCCTGCATCTGACCCTGTACACACTTCTCTGTATTTCCAGGCATTTCCAAAGAGAGGACACTAAGTCTCTGACCAAAACCCAGTGGTGGATGTGAGCAAGTTACAAAACTATGTAAGATATGCCACTGTTGTTCTGAATTATGGAATTCTTATACCCAGTAGGTAGGTTCTCACCCTCTAACTGTGGCTGGTCTGGAACATGTGTTATGTAGACCGACCTTGAATGAACATCTGCTGTTGAGTGCTGGGATTAGATGATGGTTCTCACCAAACTCAGCTTCATAACCACTTTATACCATAAGGTGATCTAAGAATTCTAAACACCAGAGCTTAACCCCTAGTCTAAATACTTAATATGGTAATTATCAGAAATCTGCACACTGTGTTTATCTGCATCCATTAGGAAGTTGGGGATGTGTCTTAGGTAGCACTGTCAAGAAGAGTTTCTTTCCATTAGTATTACTAAAAGTTAGTGCAAGTCCTCTATTCTTCACTAGTTTAAGATAAGCATGCTAGAGCAGGTCATGTCCAGTTTTATCTGGAAGTGGAGGGTCACTCCTCAATGGAAGTCACATATTTCTCATATGCCTCTTCATTCATTAACTCATCCGGCTCAGGAGGATCCCTCAGTGCCATCTTGATCAGCCAAGCATCTTCATATTAGGATTTGTTGACAAACCCTGGGTTTTCAGCAAGGGCTTCACTGACTTTAGTTACCTTTCCTGACAAAGGAGAGGAGAGTTCACTGGCAGCCTTCACGCTCTCCAAAGCACAACTCTCCTTTAAGTCCCAGCACTTGAGACAAAGGCAGGAGGATCTTTGGTCTTGTGTTTTCAACTTTGTTCCAACTTCAGGCAGACTTAACAGTAAACAACATCTCCCCAAAGCTTCCTGTGCAGAATTGCTGGTTCCCACTGTTCCAATACCATCCTCTGTTATCCATCTCTGCTTCACTGTGAATTTATGCACCAACAGCTAAGCAGATCTGGTGTGCAATGAGCAGACAGCATCAGTGCTCGGTGTCCAGGGCTGCGGCGGGCAGAAGGCCAGGGCTGTCCGCAGGCTGCAGGCCACAGCCCGCACGCTCCTCGCCACACACAGGGACATCTCTGCGATCATCCTTAATCATACTGCTCTAACCCCTATTACTTTAATTCCATTCATATTGACTCTCTGTGCTGATACAATCTTCACAAAGCTGAAGAAACAGATACATCTTTGTATGCATGAATGGAATATGAAAATAAAAGGATGTGTGAGCCTAGTTAGTAGGACGATTGGGGGGGGGGGATCCTGAGTGTTTAAAGTGAGAAAAGAAAAATGGACAGCATTTCTTTTGGGCAGAATGAACTTTGTCAAAAAGGTGGTCACAGTCCTCAGTCCAAGAGAAGAATCTGTTTTAGGAGGACAACAGGAAAATATGGCCCATGGAATCAACTAAGCAGGGCTTATATGGCCTGAAAGTCACCAAGGCATCAGGCATGAATCCTGCATGAGTCTACCAAGTCCTTTCTGTGTATGTTATGACCATTAGTTGTTTCCTGGTGCACCAAGTCCTGCGCCCCACCTGCCCACCATCATATTCTGAAGTCCCTGAACCCAAGTGGTTTTCAACCTTCCTAATCCCACAATCCTTCAATACAGTTCCTCGTGTTGTGATAACTCATAACCATAAAATGATTTTTGTTGCTAATTCATAACTATAATTTTTACTACTATTATGAATCATAATGTACACATTGGTATTTTCTGTTGGTCTTTAAAACATTAAAAAATATTTTCTTGTGAGTCAATCAACCCACCAGGAGGTCACAGTTCACACACTAAGAGCCACTGACTTACATCATAGGACAAAAATCAATCTGTCTTTACATTAGTTTCTCTGTCCATTTTCTGTCACAGTGATACAAAGTTAACTAAGAGGCAAAGTGATTGAGAATTCCTTTAAAGAATTTTAAAACAAGCAGAATGAACTGGGGGAAAGATTCTTCATTTCCTCATTTATAGCAGTTTACAGTAAGAAAGGTTGCCTAGATGACCATCTTTGATTGGAGAAAGAGGTGTTGACTTTGTGTAGCCTCCTTCCTCATTGAGGGCCTTAGATGATGACTTATCTTTGCCTTTCTGCATGGTTAAGCGATTAGATTTGATCATTGGTCTGATTTATCCCTAACAATGTTGGGTCTCTAGTGACTTAACGGCAGAGGTTAGGGGAGATAGATTAGAAAAATAAACAGTGTCTTATTCTCTGTTTCCTTTGGTCTTAACCATAAGTAAAGCCAACATAAAGTTAAAAGAAAGACTTGTGTTGGGTCTCATTTGCACTACAAATATATCTGTGTTTTCTGTAGCTAACATAGACAAATTTATTCTTTCAGGACTCTGAAATGGTGTTTCAAATGAGCAGAGAGGAATTCATGGAATTTCAACCTCCATCCTCAAATCTTTTCTCAACCAATATTCATTAATGATCAATATGGTCAAAAAAATCTAAATTCACAAAATACCAAGCTAGTGGCTTTATATTCTTAAATATTTTGTGTTTGTTATTTGCTTTCAGACTGTGATTGTTCGTGGTTTACTTCAGAGCACCTACCTGTTGGCTTACAACAGTCATACAGTTAGATGTTTGCCAGGCAGGAGCCCCCTGGCTTGCTTGCTATTTCCTATAAGGGTTGGTCACACTAAGAGTTTGGGGCTTCACTCTCCTGTTCTGCTGCTTTAGAGACACTGGTGTTGTCCAAGCTTCAGCTTGTATAAAGCACCAAGTCAGCCCCTTGGTGGGTGGTCTTTGGGGGCTCACAAAAGAGGCACAACACAGCCAATCAAAAAGAGGCAGGGCTAGGGAGATGGCTAAATGTGCAAAGAGATTTATTGTCAGGCTGCTGTTTGAGTTCTATTCTGGGGATCTATATGGTAGAAGGAGAGAATCAGCTCCTCCAAGTTGTCTTCATATTTTCACGTGTACATCATGCCCTCTATATCTACTCCCACAGCAAGCAGACAGTTATGAATGTAATCTTAAAAGAGGGGAGAAAAAGAAGAGAGGGTAGTTTAAGGGCAGACCTTAAGTTACAAGGGAAGCTGTAGTCATTTAATGTTTCCTGGAGTCTGGAGTATAAGGTTTAACTTCCTGTACTGGGAACAGATCACAGTTGCCAATGGTACAGTCGTTAGATCTGGTGTAAACCCTAAATGGCTCAGACTTATGGCCAAAAACTTATAGATAGGGCTCCATCATCTCTCAGTGCTTTCTTCCATGAATTGCTTGGGCATTTGCCTGTTAACTTAGTTCATATTCTATTTCATCATTGCCTGGGAGCAGAGGCCAATGCTCTTCTTGTCCTGGGTCTACAAACTAAACCTTTGTATTTGTTTCTTTCCAATATTTGTGGTATATTGAAACTGTATATTCTACCTGAAGAATGAGGTGCTGGCTCAGCCCAGGTCTGTTTATTTATTTATTTCTAGGATGCTGGAGAAATCGTAAGGTTAGACTCCTGGCGTCAGAGTAGTGGTTACACAGTATAAAATGGTCAGTAGTCACAAGGACACATAAACACATTTCTGGTGCGAGGGACTCCCAGTAGGTGTTATGCTGCCCACTGACTAAAAGAAATATGCTATTAAAGACACATAGTTAGCAGTCAGACCCAGCTTTCCTTTATTTCCCATTAGGTTAGAGACACTGGAACGCTCCAAAAAAGGCATAAGATAACTCTATGAAATAAGTGTTTCTTTACTCTCTTCCTATGTATATGCGTATTCACATGTGTCTGTAGAGGCTGAGGTTGCTGCAAAATGACTTCCCTGATTACTCTCCACTTCATTTTTTTGAGACAGATTTTTATCAGTGAACATAGTTCTTGCTAGGAATTACCATCTCACCTGATTATTTGGGTGCTGGGGATCCAACCCAGGTCTGTATGTCTGCAAGGTAAGAACATCACTGATTAAGCCACATCCTTTCTCTATTCTCTTTATCTGTAGCCCTCTTCACTTGAGAGGATTGGGTAGTTGGCAAGAGTGAAATTCCATGCTAGTCCTTAGCCCTCACTAAATTTTCCTATTTTTTATGTCAGTCTGCTTTCTGCAATATTAATATTTCAAGGGCAAACATGTTTCTCAGGCATTAATAATTCTTTCTCTTAACAACCACAACAAATAAACTCCATGTAAAATAGGCCAAAGGAAACGTAAAGCAGGGGCTAGAGAGATGGCTCAGTGGTTAAAAGCACTGACTGCTATTCCAGAGGGTCCTGAGTTCAATTTCAAGCAACTAAATGGTAGATCATAAATGTCTATATTGATCTGATGCTCTTTTCTGGTGTGTCTGAAGACAGCAAATATGTATGTATATACATATATACATACATATATATATACATATACACACACACACACACATATATATACACATACACAAATATATATATATATATATATATATATATATATATATATATATATATAAACAAAACAAATACAACCAGTGGGAAATATTAAAAACAGTTCTGTTAGGAAAATTTTTAGTTCTAGGTTTTTACATTCAAAATGAGAGAGAACACAAACAAAAAAATGACTTTGTGGAGAGCTTTTTGGCTGATGTTATCTTTCTGCATGTAATTAAAGTGGTTTAAAAGAGAACTGAATCAAAAAAACTTTCCCTTCAGCCTCAGAACTGGCTGGAGTCATGTTACAACTTCATCTAATTGTCTTTATTTTCTTTTAACCCTCGCTCCTGCCCTGGGGAACTTGTTGTTTCACTGAGTTGGTCATACTTTAATGATGCGATCTATGAATTTGGAAAACTATGAAAAAATAAACCCAAATATAGTAGACAGCAAGAAATAATGAAAATCAAAACAAATCAATGAGGTAGAAACAAAGACCACAATACTAATGATCAATGAATCTAGAGCTGGCTCTTTGAAAAGATACATAAGATGAGCACATATGTTGCCTAATTATCCAAAAGGAAGAAACAAGAGGACCCAAATTAAAAGAATGAGAAATGAGCAAGGAAATATACAACAACAACAAAAAAAAAAGAAATTCAAAATATTCTAAAGGAATAATTCGGGAAACTTATAATTCATTAGGTTGGAAAAATCTAAGAAAAGTGAATACGTTTTTTTAATTCAAATTTTGCAAAAGAATAAAGCCTAGGAGAGTGTCATTATCCTTGTTTTCCTTGTGGTACAAGTATTTCCACCAAGGAGCTGTGTACACAGTGGTGTTCAGACTCTGGGTCCTCGTCCCAGGAGCAACAGAAGGAAAGCCATTCATTTTTAGGTTATCATAAAAGCACAGTCTACGTTTGGATTGAGCAGCGGTAGCATATGCCACAACATTACCTGGCAACCAAAATGATTTGGGGGTAGAAAATGAGCCAAAAGTATTTTCTATAAGCTTTTCTTTATATTCTCAAACACTGAAATAAAAAATATTGAATTTGTTATTGTATAACCAGTTGGGTTATCCCTGAAAGCACTTATAAAAGTAAAATTATGCACACTGAACAGGTTGTATGTACATATTTAGGAAGATATATGGGTATACAAATATGTATATAGCAACCGTTAATGAAAAAGGAGGCCGTGTGTTTGGAATGCATGGGAGGCTGTGGAGATGGGAAGGGGGAAATATGTCATTATCTCAAAAAATACATAAGAAAATGGATTTCGGTGATTTCTAAACACGGCTGAATTTCACATCAAGGCAATCAAAGCATCCTTTAATTACATAATGGCTTATCAATGAATGTGGAATAAAGCAGGAGTAGGTAACAGGGGGAATAATTCAGTGATACTTGTTTCTGATTAGAACCCCATTTCCAGGAAGTATTGATGTTATGGTCAAGAAGACTTGCTAGAAGTTAAAGGTTTAGTTAATGGATTTTCTTTTTTAAAATTTTAAGTAGGTTCTTTTCAGAATACAATATCCCGACCTCAGTATTTTTCTCCTATCACTCTTCCCACCCTCCATCCCCCCCAGTAGCACACAATCTTCAGATGCTTCACAAATACATTATGCTTTACTGAAAAACGGAGTTTATGTTCTGAATAGCAAACGAATAGCATTGTTATGTTGTTTTCACTGTTGAGGAAAATTAGTTTAAAATATGCCTTATTGTTCTGATTTGTCACAACAAAATCAATTACATCGTTCTGTCTGAGAGGTCGTGATTTTATCGGCGTGATTGCTGTCAAGATCATTTCCTGACAGTCCATATTGCAAGGTATCATGTTGAATCAGATGGCAAAGAAACATGCTTTGTCTCCATTTGGAGATACACTCAGAGCCATTTTAGCAAGTGCAGATGACCTCAGTAATGAAAGAGATGCTCTGTTCTATGACATGTTCAGAAAACATTAATTAAGCCTGGATAATCTTTAATCTGCATGAACTCTCCAAGGGTGATCGTAATGTATTCTTGGTAAAAGATGAAATGCTAGGAACAAAATATTAGACTCAAATGAAATGTTTTCTATATTCCTTCAGAGCTATATTAGATACTAAAATGTAAAAAAAATCTAATTTTCATGCTGAACTGCTTAGTTTAAGTAACTTGAATTTAACACTATTGCCTCTTATTCCTATATTAGCTTCCTACAGGAAGCACTGAAACTTAATTTTGACAGGGTACATGTTTGTATCTTTTGGAAACTATAACATTCTATTATTTTAAAAACAGAGTACATAACTTCCCTAAAATCAGATTTTTTGCACTTAGTTGTGGGTTGTGTTCAGAAATAGCAGTATAGAATTATAAAACCAGAATGGGAACACTCTTTTTGAGGTCAGAACAGAGTTTATTTGGCCCTTCCCCCTTTAATTTTACCCTCTTTGCTATTTCTCCTTTTATGTGTACAAAATGCCAGCTTACAAAATGGTGAGTTTTATGTTACAGGTCATGATAATCTTTCACGTAACCAAAATTTCCGCATGATAAGTGTGCAAAAACTTATTGTTTAAGAGCACACATGATGGGAATTTTAGTCTCTTATATATCTGCAGTGCTTACAAAGGGTATACTTCATTAGCATTTCATTTGCATAAACAAATTGTTTTGCATTACAGGAACAGATTTCTTTAGGGAACTGGAAACTATCATATGTAAACCCTTTGAGAAGGACAACGTACTGTAAAATAAAAAGCATTACTGTTAGTTTCATAATGATTAGGTGACCTGAATTTTGAAGAATTATGTTTAGTATCATTCACGTTATGAGTACACAGGAAAACAGATGGGTCGGCACTTTCCAGTCTGATTTTTTTTTTATTTCCAACCAAAATTTTATTACAAAATTGTCAAACATCAAATTAAAAACAGCTTGCACCTGATATCCAGATACTGTGGCACTGCCCGCCTGTTACTACCAGGAAAAGGACCCAATGTTCTTAGTCTTACCCAGAGTTTCCTTCTAAGCTTATTAAACATACCATGTTGAGAGAAAAGAAAGCGCGATAGAAAATTCCCTGCATGAGTAAACAGTGAAGAATTACAGAACGCACTGTGTGACACGTGTGGTCACAGGAGCACAGCTACTTTACACTCTAAGCTACAGGGCAGGATGAACTCCACACTTTGCATCTGGCTCATATGTGACACGTGTAGTAGAAACCCAAATGTACATGCTGTATGTACTGCATCCGTATGTTCTGAGGACAATGTAGCTTGACCTGCCCTCCTATGTCTTCCTGCTGCTGCCGCAGTGCATGCAGAAGGACCCGGGGATGCTCCCGTTCCCTCCACCTCTGCCAGCTCTGCATGAGCTGTGGGAACCCAGAGTATGTGGCATTTACCTCCTCTGGTTTCTTGTTCAAGCTGTCTTCTACCTTCTACCAGTTGGGAAGGTTGTAGAAGGAACAACTCTTGTTGATGGAAGAAGACTCAAGTACAGACTGAACGGCCTGTTTGCCTTCATCCTAACGTCGGCAGCTATGGGAGCAGCTGTGTTCTGGGGCATAGAACTGTGCTACTTGTACACTCACTTTCTGCAGTTTGCCCTGGCACCCACCATGTTTTCAGTGGTCCTGAGTGCTTACCTCTATGCCCACTCTTTAAAAGCCCCCAAGGATGAGCTGTCACCTGCCAGTTGTGGAAATGCCATCTACGACTTCTTCATTGGCCGCGAGTTAAACCCTCGACTTGGTGCGTTTGATCTCAAGTTCTTCTGTGAATTGCGTCCTGGATTGATTGGATGGGTGATTATTAACTTGGTGATGCTTTTGGCTGAAGTGAAAGTACAGGAACGTACTGCCCCGTCCTTGGCGATGATCTTGGTGAACAGCTTCCAGCTCTTGTATGTGGTGGACGTCCTCTGGAATGAGGAAGCATTGCTGACCACCATGGACATCATCCACGATGGCTTTGGCTTCATGCCTTTGGGGATTTAGTGTGGGTTCCGTTTACCTACAGTCTTCAGACCTTTTACCTGGTCAAGCATCCCTATGACTTGTCCAGGACATTGGCTTCTGTCATCATTGCTCTAAAACTGTGTGGATATGTAATATTCCGTTGTGCAAACTCAGAAAAATGCTTTCCGGAAGAATTCCACTGATCCAAAGCTTGCACTTTTAAAGACCATTCATACTTCCACGGGGAAGAGTCTGCTGGTTTCTGGATGGTAGGGCTTTGTTCGCCATCCCAATTACTCAGGTTATCTCATCATGGCTCCTCCATGGTCCCTCCCATGTGGCTTTAACCACATCCTGCCTTACTTCTATATCATCTACTTCACTGCGTTGCTCATTCATCGAGAGGCCCGTGATGAACATCAGTGCAGGGGGAAGTATGGCCTCGCCTGGGAGAAGTACTGTCAGCCTGTGCCTTACCGCATATTCCCCTACATTTACTGACATGATCTGCGTGCCTCGCAGCTCACACCTTCCCCAGAAACAAGAAAAAGTCCAAATGAACTAACCTGATGCACTGACAGGATCTGTAGGTTTGTTTGAGTCAGGACCATAGAGCCAAATAGTACATCTTTTAATGTAGCTGAATTTATTCTTATTAAAGTATGGCAGTTAATGTAAGGGGAAATACAAAGATAGTATAATTTGCTTATTAATAGGAACATTTTAATCCCTAAAAATCTGAAGTTTTCTTTTTGTAGGTTTTTTTTTTTTCAAAATTTTTTTTTGCATTTAATTTTTTTTTTTAGTTTAACTCTTAAAGTACATCTATGTTTCATTGTGCTTAAAACAAAGCCTCTTTAAGTCAGTTTATTAGTCTATAAACCAAGCAAAAACCTGCCCAATATTGATGGTATATGTGAAGGATAAGGGCAGATGTTGTAGGACCGGTTTAAGGGAGACTATTCATAGAAGTGACTCCACTTCAGCTTTTAAAAGTGCATTTGGAAATGTAAACACATAGAGTACTTTTATGTAATATATGGTGACTTTTGTTTTTTTCTGTACAGGTTTTGAATGTGAGATAATTGTCAGAAACTAAGTAGTTTTTTAACAAAATATTTTCAGTGTTTTAAATTAAGTTTTGTAAAGTAATGTGAATTTAAAAGTGTAAAGCAGTTACAATTCATTTAAAGTTAACACATAGGAAACTTATTTTTCTTTATCCAAAGTTTGTGAATTTGGCTTTGCTACCTCAATTTGCAGGTGTGTGTTTGCCTTTATAAGCTGTTGCAAATAGAAAAAAACATTATTTTTGGAGTAACAGCACTATTTAAAAATTTAAACATTTTTACACACATTGGTGTTGGAAAAATTGCCATTTTAGGCCACTATATATATATATATATATATATATATATATATATATATATATTTTTTTTTTTTTTTTTTTTTGACTTACAATTCAACAGTGTTTTTGCTACTGTTTAGCTAATACAGTTTATACTATTTTGTATCCTTCGTATTTAGAACTCTCTAGAAAGGAGTTCTACCTGATACAACTTTGATTTCTCTCTCAGTTTAATCGATGTGCATAATCTGGTCATAGCCATTCAAGTCTAGTGAGGTTGAGTAGTTGGACAAGGCACAAGTGTCATCTTCACTAGACTTTATCCAGTCTGATTTTGAGTACATGAAAATAAGGTTGTAAGAAATGGTTTTGAAGCATGACGATGATGGATAGAAGAAATGTTCTGATACTCAGTGCATTCCATGGCTGGCTTGTGGAAAGGACACTGAGTCATCAGAGAACAACGTCCTAGCCTTACGTCCCATCTATGCAATGTTGGGAAATCACTGAGTCTACTAAAGTTCTCCAGTTTTTGAAATGAGGATGGATATGTTTCCTTGACCTAGCTTTGGCAGTAAGAACATTCATGCTCTCCAGCCTGGTGAGAGGGCAGAGTGACCACCATCAAGACTCAGGACCCATCTTCACAAGGCTGAGCCTGCAGTGTAGCCTTGCAAGTGCTCTCCCACCTGAGCCCATGGTAAGCCCTAAGCCTGCCACATACCCTCACCAGTGGTCCTGGGAGGAAACAGCTGGTGATCTCCTGAGCAAATGGAGCTTCCGGACAAAGGATTAGTGTCATTTTTGTTAAATTCTAAAAAATCCTTTTCTTTGTTTCTTTGTTTGTTTCTTTCTTTGTTTCTTTGTTTGTTTCTCTCTCTCTCTTTCTCTCTCTCTTTCTTTCTTTCTTTCTTTCTTTCTTTCTTTCTTTCTTTCTTTCTTTCTTTCTTTCTTTCTTTCTTTCTTTCTTTCTTTCTTTCTTCCTTGACCATGTTATCATTGAACAGAGTTCAGCTTCCATGTGTATGTGGGCTTTTTGTTGTTTTTGTTGTTATTAAAGACAAGCCTTACTCCATGGTGATCTGATAGGATGCATGGGAGGATTTTGATCTTCTTCTATCTGTTGAGGCCTGTTTTGTGACTGACTACATGGTCAATTTGGAGAAAGTACCGTGAGATGCTGAGAAGAAAGTATATTCTTTTGTTTTTGGATGAAATGTCCTGTAGATGTCTGTTAATTCCAGTTGGTTCATAACCTCTGCTAGTTTTGCTGTGTCTCTGCTCAGTTTTTGCTTTCATGATCTGTCCATTGATGAGAATGGTCTGTTGAATTCTCCTACTATTATTGTGTGTAGTTTAATATATGCTTTGAACTTTAGTAGGATTTCCTTTATTTAGTAGGTGCCCTTGTATTTGGAGCACAGATGTTCAAGGTTGAGAGTTAATCTTGATAGATTTTTTTCTGTGATGAGTATAAAGTGTCCTTCCTTATCTTTTTTGATGACTTTTGGTTGAAAATCTATTTTATTTGATATTAGAATAGCTACTCCCACTTGTTTCCTGGGCCCATTTGCTTGGAAGGTTTTTTTTCCCAGCCTTCTACTCTGAGGTAGTGTCTGTCTTTGTCTCTGAGATGAGTTTCCTGTATGCAGGAAAATGTTGAATTTTGTTTACATATCCAGTCTAATAGTCTATCTCTCTTTATTGGGAAATTGAGTCCATTAATGTTAAGAGAAATTATGGAATAGTGATTTTTGTTTCCTGTTATTTTTGTTGTTAGAGATAGACTTAGGTTTGTGTGCTTTTCTTCTTTTTGTTTCTATGTATGATGATGATGATGATGATGATGATTATTATTATTATTAATTTATTTTTTGCTTTTTCTTGGGTGCAGTTTCCTACCTTTTGTTGGATTTTTCCATTTATCATTCTTTGTAGGGTTGAATTTGTGGACAGAGATTATGTAATTTGGTCTTGTCCTGGAGTATCTTGGTTTCTCCATCTATGGTGATTGAGAGTTTTCCTGGATATAATAACTGGGTTGACATTTGTGTTCTCTTAGAGTCTGTATGATGTCTGTCCAGGCTCTCATAGTCTCTGTTGAGAAGTCTGGTGTAATTCTGATTGGTTTGTCTTTATATGTTACTTTCCCCTTTTCGCTTAGAGCTTTTAGGATTCTTTCTTTTGACTATTATGTATTGGGAGGAGTTTCTTTTCTAGTCCAATTTATTTGGAGTTGTGTAGGCTTCCTGTATGTTCATGGTCATCTCGTTCTTAAGGGTAGGGAAGTTTTCTTCTATGATTTTTTGAATATATTTACTGTGCCTTTTAGTTGATATTCTTTACCCTCTTCTACACCTATTAGGTTTGGTCTTCTCATTGTGTCCTGGATCTCCTGGACATTTTAGGTTAGGAGCTTTTTGGTTTTTGCATCTTCTCTGACTGTTTTGTCCATGTTTTTTATGTTGTCTTCATCCCCTGAGATTCTCTCTTCCATTTCTTGTGGTCTGTTGGTGATTCTTGTATCTATGACTCCTGATTTCTTTCTTAGGTTTTCTATCTTCTGGGTTGTCTCTTTTTTGTGATTTCTTTATTGTATCTATTTCCATTTTCAATTCCTTCATCTGTTTGGTTGTGTTTTTCCTGTAGTTCTTTGAGTGATTTTTCCTGGTTCTCCTGGAATTGTATAAGGGAGTATTCATGAGTTTTTTGAAGATCTCCATCATCATCATGGATTATGATTTTAAGTGTAAATCTTGTTTTTCTGGAGTGATGGGAAATTCACTGTTTGCTGTGGTGGGAGAACTTGGTTCTGCTGTTGCCAGATTGTCTTGGTTTTCATTGTTTGTGTTCTTGTGTTTTCCTCTTGCCGTCTTGATGTCAGTGATTGGAGGTCATCTTTTTGTTTCTGACTGGTGCTTGTCTCTCCTATGGGTCTGAAGGCCCATGGGCTCAGAAGGGAAACTGCTCCTGGGTGTTCTGCTCTTTTTGGGCAGGTAATGAGCTCTATTGGCAGTGACTTAGTTCTGTCTTCGTGGGCTCAGATGTGAGAGCTCTTTCGAGGATGTTCTGGGAGCTTAGCCCTCTACCCACATGTCCTGAGTCCTCATGGCAGAGACCTGGCTCTTTTTCTAGGCCAAAAAGGACCCTTTTCCAGAAAGCATCACACTCCCTGCACTCCAAGAACTCCCTGAGTTCCCTTGCAGGATAGTTGGTGGGCCTGTCCCTCAGGCCTGTCCCTTGGTCCAGGTGGAAAAGCACCTGTGCGGCTGTTCTGGGAGCTCAGCCTCCCGCAGGCAGATTCTGAGTCCTGTTGGTGGAGACTTGGCCCTCACTGTAGGCCGTAAAGGACCTGTCTTCCTCTTCTTACCTATTTAGTCACTTCTTGTATGCTTCTTGTATTTGAAAATTGTGATTCATCTCATAATCCTTTGCTAATAAAACAGGTGTACTGAATCCCATTACAAATTTATATGACTCTAAACATCCAAGCTGATTATTACATTTTAATAAAAATTACAGTGTAATAGTGACAGTTCTGATGTTATAAATATACCAAATGAGTAAGACATATGATTTTATGAGGAATATATACAATTAAAATAAGATGTTTCAAACATTTATTATTTAAATTTTTCCTTGACAACTGGTAGAACGAGTTTTGCTATATCTTGCTTTTACTGCCAAGACTTATTTCAAGGCTTGTCTCCATATGTAACTTGGTGTAATACCAGGGAAATGTGTATGCTTCTTAATGGCATATGGAGAAGCATGCCCATCTATCCTGTTTTAGAATATAGAAACTCCTTTTCTAACACTTTCTAGTAAGGATTTGCTCCTTCCAGTTGTAAGTCAGTTGCTTTTTCTAAGCCTGTCTGTGCTATTCAAATGTTAACACTCACTGGTGTATCTTTCTCTTTGAATGGAAATATTCTATTCTATTTCCACTACTTTTGGTGCATGGATAAAATCCTTTCAGGCTCTGTTTCCTTCCATCATCATAGGCACTGTTTAAAAGAAGGAAGACCGAAGGGGATGGAGATACATTTCAGTTAGTAAAGTGCTTGCTGAACAAGCATGACAGTCTCAGTTTGAAGCCCAGGACTCATGTCAAATCTGGGCTACCAATGATGCCAATGCAGAGAAAGTAGACAATCTTGGGTGATTGACTGATTGAAGAAATATGTACCATATAGAGTTGATACAAAATAGTTAACAGTAAAATTCTGGCTGGAGTACTTGCAAGCCAATGACTCATATCATAACAAAGAAAACCGTCATAAAGTTACTAACCTTGAACATCATTTCATTTCACACCAAAGGTACATGTGAAGGACCATCATGGGTTTTGTTCCCCAGAAATATTGTAAACACTCCGTGCTACCAAGTAAGTTCTCAGAAAATAGAAGTACTGTTCAAGGCTTGTAAGGATACAGCTTGGTCAGAAAAGTCATTTCCAGGAAAATGGCAGCCCAGACATCTATTTCTCAGAGAATGGAACAACGTGCAATATCTCCAGCTTTTCACAGCTTTTCACAGACCTGTGAAACAACTACTAGGAATGTAGGATCATTAGGACTCTAAGCAGAAGTTTCCAATAAAGTCAGACAAGGACAATGTTTTCTCAGTCTAGTTTTGCTCAATGTGTTACCCAGCCCCAGGAGATGGGAAATGACTTTTCAAGGGAGAATCTCACTGTGTCTCACAGCCCTGCCCTGATGTGATGGTCCAGTCTCAGTCACCTGAGTGCTGTAATTACAGCTGCACAACACACGTCTTTATCCCATAATTTCTGAATTAGAACTTCAGATGTGAGAAGGAAGTGTCTTGGTCCCTTGTTCAGAGTCTGAAGAGGAAGAAATCAATATGTCTGTAGGGTTGTATGCTTACCTGAAGACATATGTCGGTTAATTAAGAGAATTATTATGGGAGTGATGTCCTATCCCCTTTGTCATTTAATCTAATCCCATCAGGAGAATGACATCTTCTCAGCTTTACTATATATCCCACAGGTCATGAGACCTGTCTACACCCAAGGAAGGCAAGTAATATAAATGGAGGGACTAATGATCTCAGTGGTCTAAATGGGACTAATATGGGCTCATTATAGTGTGTATCTGTTCTTAAAATTTTTCAGCTAAGATTTTTTTCCCTAATACATACTTACCTACTGTCAGTTATTTCTTTGGTTACATTTATAAGATTTTGAGATGAGTCTCTCTCACACTGAATGTGAATATTTGAGCAGTTTGGCCAACAAGTGGGTACAGAATTAATGAAATCCTGAGAAGATTAATTTGATACAAGAAGACAAAAGAGAAGAAGGAATTTGGAAGAAAATTCGATTACTAGCGTCTAATTTTTTGAGTTCTTAATTTCCTTGTTTTACATTTTCTATGAGTTATCTCAGTAAACTTTAATTGGAAACTATGTGTACGGCCATTCAACAGGTTCAAAGAATTGGAACAGCAGACAATAAAAGGTTAAAAGCGATTGGCTATTAGTATATTCCAATAACTCTTTTGGCCACAGAATCAATAATTTTTGTTTCTATTTGCTTCTGTAATTGATTCTATCATTTTCTCATCTCTCCATCTTTTCTACTTTCATCTTGTTCATTTTATAATTTTTCTTTAGCTTGACTTTTATTTCATTTTATAATTTCAACATTCTTTATTATTTGCTTCTCGTACATGATTATACCTTCTTTCTAGTATTGTTCCTTTTATTCGTCAACCTAGATACACATACATGGAACACTTATGTATGTCTGTGTAAATTTATGCTCTCCTGTCTATATGCAAGTTATTGTAGTACAATTTGGTAGCCTTGCTCTTGTGTAACTGGGGTAAATGTCTTCTTTCACTCTAAGATGGACATGTCAAGATCAAATGGATCCTTGTCAGGATAATGATGCAGATACCCATGACATATGTGTCCTTAGAAAGTGTCATAAGTAAATGCAGCAAAGAGATTTGTTGAAGACACTTGGCTTGCTATTAAAACTTTTAGTATAATAGGACTCTGGGGATCAAGTAAAATGTGGTAAGTATCAAGAGAGTTTCTGAAGTTTTTGAGGGGAGCAGATACTTTTCGCATCATTTTAGGTCATTTTCCAATAGAGATGAGAGAAGTTAGAGGGCAGTGAGTGCTGGTGATGCTTTAGTTTTAAACCTATCACTTTAGGAGCCATGCTACAAAGTAATCCTGTTCTATGGGCATTGCTGGTGGGCAGCAAAATTAACTAAGATGACCTCATATATTTATGACAATTACCTGAAATTTCGATTCTGAAGAAATGAGCCACATGTGTTTAGGATGTAGTTATGTCTCTGCTTTAAGATACAACCATTAGTTGAACTTCCAGATTATATATATATATATATATATATTCAATGTATATATATAATACTGAATAGTCCACATTAGTTGAGAACATTGGTCTTCCTATGGGGTTCCTATCCCCTTTAGAAACTTCAATTCTTTCCCCTTAAAACTTTTTCATAAGTGTCCTAGACCAGTATTTAGCAGTGGACATCTGCATCTGTTTCGGTCAGATGATGCTGGGTAGAGCCTCTCAGAGGGCAGTTATGCTAGGCTCCAGATTCAGTATATTTTGATGTGAGAGCATTACCAAGTGCTTTTCCATCCATGAACATTTTGTTTTATCTTCCCCTGTTTAATTTTTCCCTTTTTCCCTTTAGTGAGTGCTGATGCTTGAGATGGAGTCAGAGCAGGAACATGGCGTGCTTGTATTTTTTTTTTTTTTTTTTTTTTTTTTTTTTTTTTTTGCCATCTGTCTTTAAAATACAGCACAGCAGACAGAACCTGTCTATAAATGATGTAACAGCAAAAACTACAAAGTAGAGATTTAACGAATTTGAAGCACTTATCGGTGATCATGGAGATTAAGAAAAGATGCAGGATTAAGGGGAAGAAGCTAATTAATTAATGTATCAAAAGTCTATATGGAATCTATGAGGGTGACCCTAGTGAGGATGCCCAGTAATGGAGTATGTAAAATCTGAACTAGCAATATTTTGTAGTAGGCTGAAATCGCATTCAGTTGATTTGTTGGTTGATAGAGTACCTTGGATAGCCCCCAAACCACACAGACTGATGCTAGGAATGGTCACTCTCTGAAAACTGACATCAGGGCCCTATTGCCTAGGACAACAGCCACAGATGTTGCTGAATGTAGAGCGGTCCAGTTGGTGTCTGTACAAAATCTTCATCCCTACATTTTAGTATTTTTGGTGCCTGAAGGCATTCTGCAGGCTACTGAAAGAGAAAGAGGAGCACTAACCTGGCCACAAAACCTTTGAGCTATGATCTGTCTCACCTGCAAGATGTGCTAGAGCAATGGTGGGACAGAACTTGTGGGAATGTTTGGTTTAATAATGATAATTTATTATTATTATTTAATACTTAAATAATAATAATTTAATAAAAAATATCTGGTTTAATTTGAGTCACATGCCACAAGAAGTAGCCCATGCCCTATACTGCCTGGATCATCAGGACCCAGAGACTCTATACCTCAAATAGGATTCACCAGAGAAGAGAGAGAGGGAGGGGGAGACCAATAAAATAATTACTAATAATAGTCTACCATACTCATAGAACAGTGCCTGGTCCAGTTGTCATCAGAGAGGCTTCCTACAGCAGCAGATGGGAACAAGTGCGGAGACCCTTAGCCAGACATTATGTGGGGAAAGAGTCCCCAATAAGATGTCTCCATCAGGTTTCTCCTCTTAGAGCTTGAGGAACCCCTGGGAGATAGGGAAGAAATACGGTAGGTGTCAGAAGGGACGGAGACACTAAGAGAACATGGCTCATTGATTCACCTAACCACGTTTCATATGGGCACCCAGGCCAAAGCAGCAAGGATGGGCCTGCACCGGGTTTTATATGTCTCCTTTGTGACTGTTAGCTTAGTGTTTTTCTTGGACTCCTGATAGCTGGACTGAAAGTTTCTTTGACTCTTTTACTTGCTTTTTCAGGACTCTTTTTTTCTCTGAGTTTTTTAGCTTCAATATGAGGTCATTTGTCTTGTCTTGTCTTAGTATATGTTTTTTGTCCTGTTTGGTTGTTGTCTCTTATAGACCTGCTCCTTTCTGAAGGAAAACGGAAAAGGAGTAGATATGGGGGGAGGAGATTTTGGGGGGCAGGAGGAATGTAGAGAGGGGAAACTGTGGTTGAGATATATTGTATGAGGAAGTAATCTATTTTCAATTAAAAATAAATTAGAAAATCAGGTAGAGAATTGTTGTGTAATGAAAAGACAATGGTCAAGTTCCAGAACACCGTATTTCTCCCACTCTGCATCTGGGGTTCTCCAACTCCTCTCTGAAAATTACTGGGTGATGCTCATTAGGGCTAATAAATTTCATCAGTTTCAGGTAGGGGATTTGTCATACTGGAACAACACAAACCTGAATAGAGTTATATTCTTTAATAATTATACTTAACTATTATAAATAAAGACTAAAATGGTTCAAGTATCTTTACTTTTGTTGATAAGTTTGTTGTTAAAAAAATGTTAGCATCTACATACTAAAACCAACTTTATAGACATAAAATGCTCTGGTTTGGAAAGACTTGTCTCAAAGATTCATGTGCAAAATGCCTTGATATCCAGCCTGGTATCACTGGGGGAAGTTTAGCCTGAGGTGAGTGGAAGATCTTTAGCTCATTGTCATCCTAGTGGAATGGACTATAGAGCTCTATCTTCTTCTATCTCTGCTTGTGAACTGTAAGACAGGTTTGGTGCACCACGTTTATCTGCATCATGTGCTTTTGCCATAGACCCTGAGCAAAGCCTCTAATCCAGCATCTCAGATATCCTGCATATCAAATATTTACATCACAATAGAAAACACTAACAAAGTTAAAGTAGCAATGAAATAATTTTATGGTGGGGAGTCATTACAACATGAGGGAATGTATTGAAGAGTCACAGCATTAAGGAGTCTGAGAACCAAGGTAATCCAAAATGAAACTTCTGTAGCCATGAGCCTAAATAAACCTTTTGTTCTTTCTAAATTGACTTACATCTAGTATTTGCTATGGTGAATTAAAGCTAATGCTGCCACAGCCAAACTAAATTAGCCTATATAAACTGCTGTGAGAAAAACAGTTTTACCACAAAAGTGTCATAAAAGAGCTCAGTTCAGAATCATCAGTTTCCATTTTCATTACACTTGATTTAGATAGAAAATTTCTAAGTAGGAATGGCTTCTTCTTAATGTGTATACTATTGGATCATCAAGTATAAGTTTTTTGTTCATATTCCTTGGCTACAGAACTTCAATTATGAAAGCTTATATCCTGAATCTCCACTTATAAGAGCAGATTTGTACTGACTGTCAACTAAGTGGGAGTTTGGAAAGTCCCCAATACATTTCCATTCCTGATGGGCCATTAAAATAAGAAGAGTGTAGATGATTCTGTTAAACTAGAGACGACTTCTGCTATATCCGTGCTTGATTGATTTCTACACATCACTCGAGGATAGTAGCTGAAGTTGGTGATTATGTGGGGAACAAAGATATTTTCTTATTTGAATTGTGTTCATATTTCAAAACATGTTCTCTATGACTAGGGAACACATATGGATGCTTGGCTTGAATGAGCAGTTCTAACGGAGGGGGCCATTACATAAAACCAGATTTAATCAAGATGCTCTGCTTCCCATTGAAAGGAGAAAAATAGTACATCATATCTTCAAAGGAAAGGAGAAAATAATCACGGTGATAAATTTTTCTATTGTAAGGAAATTGTTTTCAAAGCTCTGTGCTGTACATTTGGTTAATTTGACTAAATGAATGAATTTTGGGGAAAATAGTTATCCAAGGCTTAACTAAAGCAAAATTGAAAGTGTGAGGCACAAAGCTAAGCAGAAAATTGAAGAAAATGAAAAAGACTTCCATTTCCACAGTCTGCAGATAAAACATTTCCAAATTCTGTTACATCAAGGAATGGTTTTTATGCTATTGGTTCCAGTGTGCAAAGGATGTAAAAAAATATAATTCTTTTCTAAATTCTTATCTAAATCTGCATAACAACTATATCCAAACCTGGCACTCACACAGAAAGTTAGTCTTATCAAATGAAAAGAACATTATTTCAAAATCCTAATAAAACACCAGAAATATTGCTACCAAATATTACATAACAGAAGAATAGCACATTTTTTAAAAATAATAAGTAATTACAATAACACAAGTATGAACTGATTAATAGCTTAATTTTCCAGTGTGGCTTTTCATGACATTTGAGACTATTTTATAACTCATCTTTCTTTGAATCAGATTTACTTGTTCTTTTATCCCAGCAGGATCCTTCTGACTTATCCTCTTTTTAAAATTATAACACGACTCCTCATGTTCTCCTAAGAATACCACATGTGTTCCTGAAAAGTCTCTTCAAATCCTGAAGTCTTTTTTAGAAGCATTCCTCCCCTTGGAATCTGCCTTTGCAGCAGGGAACAGAGTATGATTGAGAGGTGAAGGAAATTATTTTTCCTTCCATTTTTCAACTGCTGACAGAACTGGTATTTGTCAACAGTCAGGGCAAATGGCTAGCCCTGGCCATGTGCATACACAGGCATGAAAGGGAGCTGCCTGATACTATTCTTAGCTCATCTTTTCTCTCTTCTTGTGTCCTTTTTGTGAAAGATTTTATAAGCAACTACAGTGCTCAGGAGATTGCTACTTTGCTTTATTCTAAGGTAAATCCAACTGAATTTTTCTGTATGTTTCTTTCACCCCCACTGTCTATTCTTTCCTGTGTAAATTTTAGGCTTTGTTTTGAAAAAAAAAAAAAAGCAAAGATGTAATGTAAGACTAAAGAGGCAAACCTTGGTTTAGACCTCCCTGATGACTAGCTTTCATAGTGCTAGTCATCAGTGCATCATAGAATGTGTGATGCAAGATGCTTGGGGGAAAAAATTAATGTTCTTATCAGTTATGACCTCCTATGCTAAAATACCAAATGTCCAGACAAGACATGCCTACTAGTACAAGAGAGGTATGAGTATTATAATCAAATAAGCAATCCTAATTAAACTCACTGGGCCCCCAGATGGACACAACAGAGGGAGGAGCCTGCTCTCTCTCTCTCTCTCTCTCTCTCTCTCTCTCTCCCTCTCTCTCTCTCTCTCTCTCTCTCTCTCTCTCTCTATATATATATATATATATATATATATATATATATATATATATATATATATATAATGTGTGTGTGCATATATGCTTCTATACACAAATGAAAGTTCATAGTAGAATGCATTTTATGCATAATTAGTATATGCTGATTTAAAAATAGTTGAGATTTAAAAATTTTACCCATGTGTGAACAAATTGGAAGCGTAACTTCAAATGGGCAGGAAAAAAAAGATCAGTAAAGGATCCCAAAGACGAGATGTTGGAGCTGGTGATCACATCAAATCAGGGAATTAACAATTTGCAGGACAAATTCAGAAAACGTAAGAGGAAACCAGAGTTGAGCTACCCATAAAGATATAATGTCTAACATAATAGTTACACTAGATAACATAAAATGTTGATTAATTACTTGGAAAAAATACATATAAAGGCAGTAGGAAGATATTAAAATAACTAGATGTCTATGGAGAAATGATTCTTGGTTTATATTTTATTCTATAAACAGAAATTTAGAACATTAATTACAGACTTAAGCATAAAATGAAAAATCACAAAGCTTTTGGGGAAAACAGGCTAGATTAAAATCTTCATCAAGTTTCTTGATATCTATACTTTAAATCTATATATCATATAATATGCTACATTGGTTAGACTTTTTGTCACTGTGACAAATACCAAAGGGAAACTAGGGTTCTATGTTTGTCTCCCTGCAGGGGTGCATGGATTCTTCTCAGGATAACAAAATTCGGAATGCTAAACTGCATTTACCCTATGCAGCTACCAGGTGCAGGCTTGTGGAAGAATGCAGTCTAGAAGGGATGCCTCCATCTGAGTGACAAATGGCATAGGCTGAGGCAGAAGCTAGGGTTTCCTTACTCCTGTGTGTCCAGTTGTGGAGTTGGGACAGAAGTGGACCCATAGGCTGTGGATGACATTTGTGCTTAGCTTATCATCACTTGTATGGAAATGAGGAGGGACCTTCTGCAGGAGGCTTAGGTGGCAAGGCTTTGTATGACCAAGATTTCCTCCATGATCCCCACAGGGTTCTTGAAGAGAGAGACAGTCCAGCTTGTCCATACCATTGATTCATTGTTCATTGTGGAAAATTGTTGCATACTACTTCCTCAGGGTGGAAAAGAGATTAAATACCTTTTGTGAGAAGAAATGTCTGGGAAGGAAAGCTCATTGGCTAAACCACCAGGAACCATCTAGATATTTCTTTAGCATAGAGAACTCTGTTTCTGTGCTAAGGTGACCACTAGTGATGGGCTTTATGTGAAGAGCTATGGTTATGTGTTCCAGGCAAGGAGTCTGCTCAAGAGTAGGGAAACTACTACAGTCCTCAGGTTGATGCCTGGGTTTCTGAACCTACTCAACCTTACCAAATTTCCCTGCATGGTCCACTGTCCCACACGAAGTTATTTATAAGCAGGGAGGATCTATTTTGGCTAAAAACTTCTTAGCCCATGGCCAGTTGACCTTGAAGTTCTGGGAAGTGGAGAAAAAGAGTGTGATAGTGTGGTAGTGGAAAGACATGTCTGGCCCAAAATGTTCACCTCATGTTGTGCAGAAGCAAAAAGACAGGAAAGAGCTGCCTATAAACTGTCTTTTCAGGCTCCTTAGTGACCTACTTTCTCCTGCTAAATGCTACCTCCCACTCCCTACTACGTCTCAACAATGTTAACATATTATGATTTTATCAAGCTGTTGATCTATAGACAAAGGAACATACCCCATGATCTACTCGTTTTCTAAGATTCATACCTCTGAACACTGTTTGCATCAGAACCAGGTTTCTAATGTGTTTCAGACTTTGGTGAACACTTCACGTCTGAACTGAGAGGACCTATTTATATCCCAATAAATCTATAAAAGTATATTGACATGGATAAGATGGAAAATATGTAAAACATTTTTAAAGTTCATTATATATAATTTTGTAGTATATTCTAAATACTTACTGTTAGAAAATTCATAGCCTGTGAAATTTGGTGTAACATTTCTGGAATAGTGAAGGATACAAAATTAAAACTCATCAAATGCTTAGTTTAAACAACATTCTCATATAGACATCTCCTCAGATTGAAAAACTTTACCATTCATGCAACCTTAGTAAAACAGAATGGCAAGTATTCAACATGGTTTCAGAAAGTCCCCGAAACTGATCAGACTCACTGAGTCTCTGCCTTCCCAAGAATAAGCAATAAGGATGCTGAGAGTTACTCTCAGGAGAGCCAAACTACAAACAAGAAGCAGAGACCACACATGTTGTCTGTAGAGAGGACTCTGAGGCAGATCAGCTGCTTGGAAGTGACGTGAGGCAACTGAACCATCTAAGAAGGACACTTTCCAACTTGTTAGGCTGCTTGTAGGATGTGCAATGCACTTCAAGTTCCAAGTCATGACGTGTCACCTCTGCTGGGGTGAGCTTTGTTAATATAGCTGTCTGTGAGATATCTCTGCTCTTGTACTTAACCACAATATAACTCACTGTTTAACCACATTGGACTTTGTGGTATCTGCAATGGGTTTCCAGTGGGCTGAATAGATGTCTACATGTTGTATCTTATCAGGAAAAGACTCAGGACACAACAAAATTGGATGAATTATAAAAATAAAATTAAGTTTTATACAAAGTGACTTCTCAATGAAAGCATCTAGATATAATTCCTACTTAAATTTTTTTTTTAATTTAAAGACTTAATGAAAAGGAAAGTTTTAGTTGAGAGTGAAATCAATAGAGAAATCTCTTATCCACTGTTTTCTTTTCACACATTATTGGGGACATTCTATTTTCAGAAATATTCTTTATTGTTATTTTGCTTTTTAATTAAACAAATTTAAATTGTCTTACAAATGCTATCTGTTAATCACTTCATAATCTTCCTCCTTTGTTTTACTTATTAATGAGCAAACCCCAGATTTTGGTTTAGTCTTTGGAGACAATGTTGTTCAAAACTTTATAGTCTAAATTGGCTTGCTCTAATTATGTAAATTCTATTTTCTTTCACTATTAGTTAGAAAGAATAATCTTATACCTATGTTCTTAGTCATAAGACACTGAAAAATATTTACCAAGGGGTTATGAAATTTTGTTTTACTATTTATAAAATGATGAAAGAAATGATATTCTTGTGTTGTTAAGCTTTACCATTAGTGTTACCATCTTGCAACTTGTTAAGACTAGTTTCAAGGCTCCAGTCAGTGTGTTGAGAGTGGTTTCAAGGCCACTGTCAGTATATTGGTAGTGATCAAGGTGAAAGAAAGAAAATGGTCCTTTCATGCCCTAGTGAGCCTACAAACAACTTGAAAGTCACCTGTATTTGCTCCTCTTTTCCTTTCTTTTTTATCCTTTTTCTATCCCTTTTTAGTTTTTTTCTTTCTCACCTGAATATATCAGAACAAATTTGGAAAAAAATCATTCCTAAATTAATAGTCAGTAGAATTATCCCCAAATTAGCTTTAACCTTTATTTTCAGTTTAATTGTAATCCCTATTCATATAACCATCCTTTAAAAACCCATCAACTGATCTAAAAATATGTACTGAATAAGTACTCTATACCATCTTTCTTTACTTGAGGAAATTCTTCTCAACAATAACCTTAGAGTGCAGAACTTGTTTTTTCCCCGTTGTTGCCTTTCCCAACACCCTCGGGAATAATTGCTCTTCTGTTCCATGTTGCTACTGCAGATGCTTTCCACTTACGTTTCTTTTCTGTGTTTACATTTTATCTATTTATGGCTTGAGTTCTCTCTTTTTATTAGATACCCTGTATTTACATTTGAGATGTTATCCCCCCCTCTTCCCCCTCCCTGCTCCCATCACCCCTACCTTTCCATTTGCCTTCATGAAGGTGCACTCCCTCCAAATCTCCCTCTCCAAGCCATTGCCTTGGCATTCGCCTACGTTGGGAAAACTTGCCTTCCCTGGACCAAAGGCCTCTTCTCACATTGATGCCAGAAACTGCTGTCTTCAGTTACATATGCAACTGGAGCCATAGTTCTCTCAATGTGCTCAATGTTTGGTGTTTTAGTCCATGGGAGTTTTGGAGGGTTTGGTTGGTTGATTATGTTCTTCTCATGAGGTTGCAAACCCTTTCAGCTCCTTCAGTCTTTTCTTCAGCACCTTCGTTGGGGTCCCTGTGTTCAGTCCGGTCGTTAGCTGCAAGCATGCTCAGTTGTATCTAAAGTCAGAAAAATCATCCTCCTTAGAATCATATGTTCCCTACAGTATTGGTTCAATAAATTTTGAATGTATATGGTGAGAATATGACAGTGGGCAATATTAACTGAATTCTGGTCTAATAAAGCCATAAACCAGTGTCTGTGTGTCTGTGTGTCTGTCTCTCTACATGTATAGATGTGTAAGACACTCAAGTATCTAAGGGCTGTGTAGGTTCATGCTTTCCAGAGATCTAGTAAAAAAATAAAGTATTGCCGACAACTTCAGACTAAGAGAATGCTCAGCAACTAAGCCTGGCTACATTTTTATTTTTAATAAATCTGCTTACATGTTATATAAGAGAGATATCACCATTGCCTTATTATTTTTTTTTCTGAGCTTCTTGTGTAGTATTTCTTCCATAGCACTGTTGGAGAGTATTTGGAGAAATCCTCAGACATTCCATTTTAAGACTTACTTTGTCCTCCCCGACCAATTCAAGACATTGACAATGGCAAAAATCACCACCGCCTGATGTGTCAAAACTGTCCACAGTTGATCTAAAAACCAAACACTTCAATCTCCTCAACTTGAATCTCATTCATGGCTTGTGATCAGTACAACTACAATGATTTTTCTTCTTACATCATCATTATGGTTAGATTCAATGATTAGCATCAGCATTGTGTTTGGCTTGAACAGAGAATTGCGTGGAGCCAAGTGAAAAGGTCATCTCATTTATGCAGTAGCTTCCCCTTTCAAAATTCAAAGAAACTTCAGGTCTGCACATATGTGCAAGGAGTTGTGTGCACAGATGCTGGGAATACTAAGTGATCAATGCAGTACTAAGACATGGGTTTTTCCCTTGGGGAATTTTCTCATTAAGACAAGCAGTTTGCCATAGTGATACATTTTACATTGGGAATGAACCACATGGTCAGAAATTGGGAAAGTACTAATGAGCTTTAGATACCTTTTCCAGCTACCATCAAAATGGTGTATTCAAAAGGAAATCTTTTAAGAAAGTAATGGAGCAATGTTTGCATTTGGAAGACAAATTATCTTGGTATAAGTTTCTCTCCTGAAGTTTTCTCTGGAGTTTAATGATTTCTCACTTTTCTAGGTCACCTCAGAAAATTGAGTACATAGAAAATGGAATTGAATTGTATTTTTCATCTTCAGCATTAATAACCTGGGATGAAATTTGCATTTCTTGGGGGAAACGTCAGCTGTCTTTGCTTGAAAATTGTTCCTTCGCAGTGTTTGTGGCAAGTGAAGATTTATATAATGTTTCAGCTGCAAGTTGGAAAAGGTCAGGATGATGGAAATACTCTTTAAATTCAGAAGTGTTTAGAAACAATAAGTGGGATTGTTTATTCAGTAGGTCAGGCAACTTAACAAAGGAAAATTCAGTGAGTCAAGAAGAAAGCCATTCATCCAAGAGTTGGGGGGTCTGGGATTGCCTATGGGCCTGGCCCTTGTTTTAACAGCTAAGAGAATTTTCACAGCATGCAAGACTTTTTTGCTCCCAGGGACCTCCTCTGTGAAATAAGCTCAAGAAATTAGAATGTAATTCAAGTCTCGTTTAGGAGTGATAATTCATCATTTCTTTTATGGGAGTAATTTTACATTTGGCTTGGACCGAATGGCAATCAGTGGGATATTTTTATACAAAAAAATCATTTTAAAATCAGAAAATTAAAGCACCACAAAAATCTTCTATCTGCCATGTCACAAAAACTGTGTTGGGTGCTGGGAAATAGCAGCAAACAAACAGGATTTCTGTACTTATTTTCCTTTCATTTTAAATGGTCTAAGTCTGTCCTTTGGATGGAAGGGTTACTACATTGGAAGCTGAACTTTTTTTTCTCTTACAGTATGGGGAAGCAAATAAGAGATTAACGCTAGGATGATTATAGCAGGCACTAATATTTGGGGACTTGGCTAGTAGAAACTGTATACTAGGACTTTCTAAAATTGGAGAACAAGATGTTAGGCATATTGGAGTGTGTCTGTAGTCCCACCATTAAAAACTGAGATACACAAGGATTACTGGGGTCACTGGCCAGCCAACCCAGCCTACTTGGTAAATTGTAGGTCATAGTAATAGTTTGTTTAAAGAAGGTGCAGGGTGCACCCAATGATGAGCCAAGAGATTTCTTTGGCCTCCACTGCATGCATGTAAACCTGAAAGTGTGCAAGTGACATCCTCCTCCCCACAATAACTAATTAACCTTCCAGTCCCTGAATTCTTTCTCCCATTCCACTTAGACTATGTCCTAGATTAGAATGGCAATATAGCAAAAATCATTGCACACTTATTCTGGTTACAGATATACTTTTTTCCTGGTCTGAATTATGGTGGGAGGTGTGATGTGCCTAAATACATTCATTGTTGAACAGAAAGAAAAAGAAGCAGTACATATGGGTCATGACCATTTCCTGTAAACTCCTGGTGTGGGCAAACTATGTTAGTTAGCTTTTGGCAACTGGATACAAGGTAGACTTTTTTCAGGAAGAGAATCTCAAACGAGAAAATTCTTCCATATGGTTGTCCTATAGGAAAGTCTGTGGGACATTTTCTTGACTAATAATTGACGTGAGAAGTCCCAGTCCAATGTCTATCCCTAGGCATGTGATTGCAGGATATATATAAAGACAGACTCAGCAAGCCAAAGTAAACAAGCTAGTAAACAACATCCCTCTATGGCCTCTGCTTCAGTTCTGGTGTCTTGGTACCTTCCTTGGGTTTCTATACTGACTTTCTTCAATGATGGACAATGTGTAAGAGTATGAGACTTTTGCTCTCCAAGTTTCTTTTGTACATGGTATTTCATCACAGAAATAGAAATAGAAAACCTAACTAAGAATTGATGGACCTTGAAACATTAAGATTCTACCCCAAATGTCACTTTTTTTTCTCTGTGGCAAGCCTGGGGAGCGAAACCCTAAGTGAGATTAGAATCAAATTGTATTATAATGATTTCTCTTAGACATTATATAGATAATATGCTGTTCACATACAGATTTTGATTTTCTGATTGTTGCATGAGTGACTTATCTTCTAGGTGAGTCCTGAAAGAGCTGCTTCTTTGTTATAGCTCTTTTGAATCTATGTTCATTACTAATTAATTCCAACAGTATAATTTTTGGAGCCCATTTTTCATAGTTTCCCAGCCTGTTAGTGTCCCTGCTGAAAATCCAGCAGAAGCTATGACTTTTATTTCTTCCAGTGAAACCCAGGCCTAACACATCAGCAGGATGTTAATGTTGTCTTGAATCAGCCATCAGAAGAATAGGCTGGTTCCACATGCTTATGAACACTCATACAATAGTAGCACCTGCCATACGTAGACAGAGGGTTCCATTGTTTTCTTACTATTGACTGCAAAGATGTTGTCATGATCAATGAGCAGGGAGGGTAGCTTTATTTATTAGGCCAAATTAGAGTAGAGCATTGTGTTTTTATTTCAGATTATAGCTCTAGTGAGCAAGAGAAAAAGTGAATTTAACCAGGGGCACTGATATTCAGATACCATTTTGATAAATAAACGTCCATGTGAGCTATAATGCCACCGGCATTGGGTACATGTACAGAAATAATGACCATTTCCCTATCCTGTTCCATATAAATCAAACTTTTAAACTGGAAATATCACACAGAGAATAATCACTTTATAGTTTACTTACTTCAATATAAAGGCATCTATACTTCACCACACAAGTCAGAATGTTATTGCTTCTCAACCACAGAAACACGGGCTGGGACCCCCATCCCCAATCTTGGGCTGCATTCTGCCTTCCCTGAGTGCCATACCAGGGAACATAAACTTCTGTATGTGAAAGCCAGGAATTCCATGAGATTAATGCCTCTCCAGCAGATCTCAGGGACTTATAAAAGGTTGAATGTACATGTTTCAGCTCCTCAGTTCTGGTTGAATGATTCTTTGGCATTTATTTCATGTTGATTTTAAGGAATTCCCAGTGGAATTAGTTCTACTCACTAATGTTTTACTAATGTACTTATAGGCTAATGTGTTTGCTGTCTATATAGCATTTTGCTGCTGTGAACAAACACCATGACCAAGGCAACTCTTATAAGGACAACATTTAATTGGGGCTGACTTACAGGTTTAATGGGTCTGTCCATTGTCATCAAGGTGGGAGCATGGCAGCATCCAAGCATGCATGGTGAAAGAGAAGCTGAGAGTTCTACCTCTTCAGGCTGCTAGGGGATACTGGCTTCCAGTTTGCTAGGATGAGGGTCTTAAAGCTCATGCCTACAGCGACATACCTACTTCAACAAGGCCAGACCTCCAAATAGTGCCACTACCTGGACCAAGTATATTCAAACCACCACATCTGTCTAGCCTCATTTCTCCATGCCTTCAGTAATATTTCTCCATGCCTTCAAATGAAATAAATCAATTGTACCTATAGTTTCAACTCTGGGCCTGTTTCTGAGAATTTAATATAATACTGATAGGTTGATAATTTTCTTGTGCTATAATATAGTACTGTCACACCAATGAAGGTAGAGTATGGCATATGACTATGTAGGCCATAAAGAATAGACAAAGTGGATGTAATATGAGTGGCAACAATGGATTATTTATGTGCAATAATTCTAAGACCATCAGTCATATAGAAGATTATATTTACATATAATTGAATATATATTTATATATAAGCTACTGTAGGCTTTTTATTTCTGAGTAATGAGAATCTCAAGATGTAAGAGACAGAGAGATACTGTACTGGCAAAAAATACATCTTAAAAATTTTTAATAGCTGGGTTTCCCATCATGTCAGTGAATTTTCATTTCTTAGAAAACACATAAGAACTATATATTTTACCTGTACTTAGAAGTGTTTATCAAAAGTACAACTTATTCCCAGAGGTAGTATAATATGCTAATTATCCAGAGCTTCTTTTGCATTCAAATCCCCAACAATCTGATCTGTAATAGAAGTTGTCAGTCTAGAGAAAGAAGCCAATTTAAAATGCATTAATAGGAAAAACAACAGCTGTTAAAAATAGTGCTTCATATGCCTTTTGAATATGATTATAAATTGCTCCTGAGACTTAAAAGAATTGGAATACATGAAAGTTTCACAACACACCCAGATACATTTTAGGTTAATTCAGTTTTTCTCACATGTATTAGTGTTCAATGACCAACATTCTTGTTTTCTTGAATGCACTTGGTTTATTGAACCAACAGAACCACACTGCAAATGCCAACCATTCATTCTGCAACTTCTACCGTCATTAGAAAACTAAATAAGACAGAAAAACATTTTATTTTATTTACCTTTTGTTTTGTATAATATAGGCAGATAAACTGTGTTTAACTTTCATAATTCAAAACATAATCATGAAGAATATATTCAGAGGAGAGAGGAAACACTGCCATCAGCTACAGAACTTTTGTTCTTAGGGGCAGTGTTACTGTTCTAAGAATTGAATGACCTAGAGTTCTGACATAAAGTGTGGGTCTGATTTAACACATTGGTTATCTATTATATATCAAGAATCTCAGATTCATTGTATAATGGAATGTCAGATATGACAGATATCAACATTTACTTCTTAGATTCTTATCTACAGAAAGCATAGTCTACTGATGGCATGATCCATTGTCCCAGGAAATCTGTGCATGGCCTTTGCGCTACTGTTTTCCTTATTGAGAAACTTCTTGTAGCCAATGACTGAGCCTAGGGCAGTCACAAAGCAAGTCTGTTATTGCAAAATGATAGAATCCTGCCTCTGTTGCCTTTGAAGAAGAATGCTCCACTGTCTTGGCTGAATGCTTCCAAGAGCTGTGGAGTCATTTACTTCCCTGGGAATCACAATATGAAATCTCCCTTTGCTATTTCATATTTCCATTTGGAATAAGTTTTTCACATGTATAATGTCATATTGCAAAGTGCTTCCGACTAAGCTTTTAATGAACACAAGTGACAAAGAAAATGGTCAATAAAGCATGATGAGAATAGGGAACCAACTAGCTTAGTAACATTTCAGGACCAAAAAAAAAAAAAAAAAAAAAAAAAAGCCATTGTGAGAAAACTCAGGCACAATGTATCCAATTCCAACTGTGATGATCTCTCTCTCTCTCTCTCTCTCTCTCTCTCTCTCTCTCTCTCTCTTGAAATGTAATACAGAGTATATATATATACTCTGTATTACATTTCAAATGTTATTCCCTTCCCCTCTCACTCCCCTTCCTCCTTCCTCTCAACTTGCATCTATGAAGGTACTTCCTCTCCCAATTACCCTCTCCACCTCAGGGCCTTAGCTGATTAAGCATGTTGTTCTTTCGATGAGGTTGCAAACCTTTCATCTCTTTCAGTTCTTTCTCTAGCTCTTTCATTGGGGTCCCCATGTTCAGGCTGATGTTTAACTGCAAACATCCTCATCTGTATCTATATGACCCTGGGAGAGCCTCTGGGGAGACATCCATATCTGGTTCCTGCCAGTAAATACTTCTTGGCATTAGCAATGTTGCTTGGGTTTGGTGATTGCATGTGGAGTGGTTCTCCAGGTGAGGCAGTCACTGTAGATATTTTCTTCAATTCCTGGTTATACTGACAATCTAGTGAGCCCCAGGATCTACTTATGTCCATTTTAATAGTCATTTTAAACCCCAGATTTACGAACTACACTTTAAAATATTCTTCTGGATATTACAGAGAGCTCAAGAGTTAGCTACACTTTTAAAACTTATGAACATTATCTAAAGAGGTATGCAATCTTAGAGTGTGGTCTTTCTCTTATGTTTGCTCACTAAAAGTCAATAAAAAGTATGAACTTCATAAAGCATGCTTTTGCAAAGCTGTTCCTGGATGATGGAGTAGTTGACATTTTTATAATGTGCTGCATCTAGATTCCACTTGACAATGTGGTATTTAGACTCCTACATGCAAATTGGGATATTATCTGTTAGCAAAAAAAGATCATAAAACTCTTAGGGAAGTAAAGTAGCCATTTGTATAAAGAAAAAAATGATACAAAAATTTGTTTTTTAAATTAATGTGCTTACACAATGAAGGTTCTCAGTCTTTAAACCAAATTTATAAAATAATAACATTAAAAAACTTGTTAAAATGGGGGAATGTTGGGATTCTGTAAACCCCACCCCTCAGTTACCCAGCAACAGCCAGGTATACCCCACCCCTCAATTACCCAGCAGTGGCCAGGTATGCTCCGCCCCAGTGACCTGACACTATAAAAGGAGCTGCTAGACCCCTCCTCTCTCTCTTGCTCTTGTGCTCTTGCAGCCTTGCTCTCCCACTCCTACCCCTCCTCTTCCCCTTCCCTTCTCCCCTCTTTCCCAAGTGCTCATGGTCGGCCTCTACTCCTATACCTCTACTTCCCCCCCTCTGCCTCTACCGCCATCTTAACTCTCCCATGACCTGAATAAACTCTATTCTGTACTATAAAAAAAATAAAGAAAAACTTGTTAACACAATAGACTTCTTTAGGGAATTATCCCTAGCTCTCACTTATATATTTCAAATCAGATAAATTAACCAAATTATTTAATTCTCTTCCTGTTTGCAATGGACAAAGAGACACCTTGTTGGTGATTTTGTTCTTGAATCAGTCGGGGTGGGAGCAGATGGCAGTTCTTCTTTCATCCTAGCTTGGTTTGTGGCTTGGTGGCCAAAACTGTATTATGCGTAGGACTTATAAAATTTAATTAAATAAAACCAAACCCAGGCATCCCAGTGCAGAAGGAGAAAAAGACTTGTGGACTGCAATGCCATCCACAGATCTGCCCTCTGCTGCTCAGCACAGGTAAACTTGGGATGGAGGATATTATACAGTGTTCTCCCAGTCATTGGCCAGCTTGCAGGGTGAGCTATCACGATGTGTGAGTATGTAGTGGTCAGATGGGGGAGGAAGAAAAAGTAGAGCAGCATAAGCATTATGAAGAGAGATTTAACTGGAGACTCAAGGGTGGAGAGGAGGAGCCTGATGTGGGTGGCCATCCCTGTCACCTATGACCATGGTGAGGTCCCAGCCTGAGCTGACAGGGCCACAACTTGAGTCAGTAGTTATATAGCAGCAGTGTTCATAGTCAATGTCCATGGATGTGTCTTAATTAGGGTTTTACTGCCATTATAAAACACCATGACCAAGGCAAGTCTTATAAGAACAACATTTAATTGGGGCTAGCTTACAGGTTCAGAGGTTCAGTCCCTTTTCATCAAGGCAGGAGCATGGCAGCATCCAGGCAGGCATGGTGCAGGAGGAGCTGAGAGTTCTACGTCTTCATCTGAAGGCTGCTAGCAGAATACTGGCTTCCAGTCAGCTGAGGTGAGGCCTTAAAGCCCATACCCACAGTGCCACACCTACTCCAACAGAGCCACATCTTCTAATAGTGCCACTCCATTGGCTGAGCATACACAAACCATCACAGGAAGATATTTTCATTAGAGAACATGGGGGTGTTCCTGGTTGGGGCAGCCACCAGGTATCAAATGAATGTTCAAGGTTTGTGCATAACTGTCTCCACCCCTCAATGGATGATGATGATGATGATGATGATGATGATGAAGAGAAAGAGAGAGAGAGAAAGAGAGAGAGAGAGAGAGAGAGAGAGAGAGAGAGAGAGAGAGAGAGAGAGAGAGAGAGAGAGCTAGCCTCATTCTCATAGGGGGAGCACCCAAGAGAGATGGCCCTGTGCCTTGCTTAGGCAACACCGTAGAGCTGGCCCTGGTGGAGTGAGTGTGGAAGAGCTGACTGTGTCACTCACCAGCCATGGGTGAAACACAGTTGTGATGACCCCCCTCCTGTTTACCCCTTGACACCTCTGGCGGCCAAGGAAGCTGCCCGCAGGAACATGAGCTGGAAGAGCTAGGCTTTTCACTTATCAGTTGTTGCACTTGAGAAGAAAGGGCCTTCTGCATCACTCCTGGATAGTTACTGCAGAACTGAGTCTGGTGGCAGGGGCACAGGTGAGCCAGCCCCAGTGACAGAGTCTCATCTGCTATGAGGTCATATGAGTACAGGGGAGATGCCTTCCCCTTACCCCTCATCACATATATGCAGTCAGAAGAACTGGCCCTGGGGTCATGAGAGTAGGTGAGCTGCTCCCTACTCACTGCAGCACTTGGGAAAGTAGGGCATGTACCTTGTCTAGGCAACATAGTAGAGTTGACCTTAATGGCACAGGCACAAGTAAGCCAGCCCTGAGAGGGTAGGAGCTAGAGAGCTGACTCACCTAGTCTCTCTCAGACTGCAGCGCTGGGGAGAATGGACCCTGAACTTTGTGTAGCACAGTGGAGCTAGCTCTGAAGCTGTGTAGGTATGGATGGCTGGTCTCGAGAGCTTGAGATCAGAAGCACTGAGGTGGGTTGAGCAGCTCAGCTACCACCCAAGTCCAAATCTGGGGCTCTGAACTGGTCCACTCCAAAATCTTATCATCTGCGAGATGGTTGGGGATGGGAAAGAGCCAGTTCTGCTGTTGCAAAACTGCAGGACCTTAGGTCAAGCCAGGGTGGGTCGTTGGGCGTTTTTTTCCTACACAAGTGGATAGAGTAGAGAATTTCTCATTACAACTTCCTTCAAGATATGTGTTTATTTCCAAAATAACTTTTCACCCACTCTTCTCTATTTTAATTGACGTTATTGATTACACAAGCAACTCAAATCTAGGCTCCACTCCTTTACATTAACCTCCTTCCATGTCTTACCTAGTCGACAAACTATCGAATGTATGAGCTCACTGACCCCTATGACTGTAGGCTCATCTATTACTTAGAATGAAGGAGCTGCTCTCTTCGGAGAGTCTACTCTGAACATCTAGTTATTGCTGAGGTCTGTGTAGAAAGTATGGTTTCCCACCATGGTCAAGTCCAGTTCAGTCAGTGAAAGACTAGGAGAGACGTTGTATCTGGGATAACCCCTCTCAAAGAGGCAGAGAGTAAGCAATTGATGCAAAACCAAGAGGTTTATTGGTTCAGCACATCAGGGTGGTTCTATACCCTGAGGAGAGGTGACACCGAAAAGTTGTTGCAAGTAGTTTTTATCCATTTAGGAATATAGGTTACATCAACAAGCTTATAATTCAAATTAATTGGCTATGTATATTAACCTTTAAACCTGTTTGTTAGTGAGCATGTGTGTCAGGACCCTATCTGGAATTTCCCAGAGGGTCAGATGGCCATCAGTCAGCACATTCCTTGGTTCTCCTAAGAATTATTTACTTACAGGAGGCAAATGAGGCCTATTTGGTTGGCTTTTTTGAAGATACCAACCTGTGGGCTATTCGAGACAAATGTGTAAAAATTATACCAGCTAGCATGCCACATAAGCAAGGAACATGCTTAAAAGTGTACTATGAGGAAAAACATTTCATTTCATTCTAAACAAACAAACAAATATATAAATAAAATCTCTCTTCTTCCTGCTATCAGTAGTTATGAATGATAGATATTTTTCCAATGGGATCAAAAGGTACCTAAGTATTTGATTTCAAGTCGAAACATAGGGGACAGAATCAGGTGTTGGCAGCTTCTCCATGTTCATTTGTATGTGAATGCAAGGTATAAAGCATTTGTGCAAAAAAAACAATCTTTCAGTGAACAGATTTCAACACTTTAACTTTATAACAATTATAAATAAACCTGTTAAAAATTTCTTGATAAAGCAATCATTTGCTTACTTCTTTAATAAGTAAATTTCTTATCGACAGCAACTAAATGGTGTCTGTAGCGTTTTTATCATCCAGTAGATTCCACCCACTCACCTATACTTTTCTGAGTTGTGCTTCATGTAAGTAAGTGTTTTTAATGTCTGTCTTCTGTGTTGTTCCTGTAAGTTTGCTATTAAAAGACATTGAACTATAAAAAGAAATCCTGATCTCTGCAGCATATAAGTATTTTAATTTTTGTTATATTGTGACTTAATAAAAATTTTAGAATGAAGCATTTAAGTTTCTTCCTTTTTTGAAAAACAGCAACACCTTGATAGAGGGAGTAATTTTCTGACTTTTGACTAGCTGTCATTTACATTTTCTTTCTCTTTATTTTATGTTTAAAAATTCCTATAAAGAAAGTGCATTTCTTTACATTATAATGTTTCATTTTATTGTGTATCAGAAACAAATAAAATACAAATTTTGTATCATAAAGTAGGGTTATTATTCATTTTACATCAGTGATTTTAAGTCCAATAAAATGTATTCACTTTAAAAACATTTAATGCTTAGAGTTTTTTGTTGGCACTTAGTTTCAAACATGGCCTCCATTACAAACCTTGCTCCAGTTATCAAGAAATCTAGGATTAGACCTACAGCTTGTGTAACATCTGAGAACAGTGTTTTATCCTGGTGCCGTGCCCAGTATGTGCCATGCCCAGTATGTGGCATGCAAGTTCATGAAAATCAACATTGTTATTACTGTCATAACACCAATAATTTTAAGAAAGAACAACTAACAATTTAAAAATAAAAGTAAATCAACACTAAAAAGATTCCTGTTGCTAGGATTCTTGTGCATTTCAATACTCTAAAATGGCACTTTGAAACTATAAATTATGGCAAGCTGTTTTTAGACAAAACAGAGGAACAAAAGACAATATTTCTGAGGTTATTTTCAGGTAAATTTGAATAAAATTAAATGTGTTATCTAATGATTTTATTTATAACAAAAAAAATTCTACTATGGTCTATACATATTGCAACTTTTTTAGCTATGCTAAGATTTTTGTAGCCATAAATGTAACTTATCTTTTTTTTTTTTGCATAATAGTAGTGTTCTAAGACTTTTACTAAAAGAAGTATGCAAGATATTTTATGATTATGAGCAAATGTATATATGTTAATTCCATTTGGGGAATCTTACACCGTTTCTTTCTTTTTAAATTTTATTTTAATTTATTTTAATTAATTAGTTAATTTTTTACTCAGTCACTTTACATCCCACTCACTGCTCCCATTCCAGTCACCTCCTCCCACAATACCTACCCCCTCCCCTCCTGTTTTTCTCTGAGCAGGTGGGGTTCCTCCTGGTATCCCCTCACCCTGGCACAGCAAGTCTGTGAAGCTAGGGATATTCTCTCTGGCTGAGGCCAGACAAGACAGCCCAGCCATATGATCATATCCCAAGAAGCAGCTTTTGGAATAACCCCGCTCCAGTTGTTTGGGATCCACATGATGACCAAGCTACACATCTGCTACATATTTGAGGGGAGGCCTAGGTCCAGCCTCTTTGTGTTCTTTGGTTGGTAGTTCAATCTCTAAGAGCCTCAAGAGTCCAGGTTAGTTGACTCTCTAGATCTTCCTGTGGAGTTATATTCAATCCCCATCAGGACCCACAATCCTATCTTTCCTCCTGTTCTTTCATAAGAGTTCCCAAGCTTCATCCACTGTTTGGCTGTGGGTTTTTACATCTGTCTGAGTCATCTGCTGGGTAAAACCTCTTAGAGGAAAGCCATGCTAGACTCCTGTCTGCGAGCATAATTATCATTAATAGTATCAGGAAATGGGTCTTGCCCATGTGATTGGTCTCAAGTTGGCACAGTTATTGGTTGGCTGTTCCCTCAGGCGCTCCATTCTCTGTGCCTGCATTTCTTTTAGATAGGATAACATTTGGGTAGAAAGCTTTGAGGGTGAGTTGGTGTCCCCATGGTTCCACTGGAGTTCCTAAGTGGCTACAGGAGGTAACCTCTTTAGGTTCTATATCCCCAGTGGTGTGAGTCGTACCAAAGTTCACCCCCATCAATTCTTGGATTCTTCCCTTATTTCAGGTCTGTAACTCATCTTGAAGAAGCCCCTGAATTCCCCAACTCCATCAATTGCAGATTTCCATTCATTCTGATGGTCATCCTTCTAAACATATGGTCGAGAATGATCCCCAATTCTCTTCCCAGCCCTTCTCCCTCCTAGTTCCATCCATCTACCTTTAGACAGTGGTATCTGTCTAGAAAATGGTCCTTTTGGTTAAGATTTTCCAGTTTTGTGGAGTACCAGCTTTGGAAATAAGACTTAAGGATTCTTTGAATTTCCTCAGTGTCTTTTATTTTGTGTCCCATTTCATTTCTGATTTTGCTTATTTGGATACCGTCTTTCTGTCTTTTGGTTAGTTTGGTTAAAAATTTGTCTACCTTGATGATTTTCTCAAAGAAACAGCTCTTGGTTTTGTTGATTCTTTGTATTGACTTTTTGGTTTTTTTTTCGTTTTTTTTTTTGTTTTGTTTTGTTTTTTTTAATTGAACAACTTTACTTTAAAAAACAAAGATAAATGTACAGATTTTAAAAGCATTTTTCATAAAAGTATATGAATACATTTTTGTCATTGCTTGGCTTTTTTTTAAAGGTTTGATAGTGTGCTTTAAAATCTTACTAGTTACAATGAGCATAAAGTACACGTAAAACAAGATGTAACCTGGAAATTGTCAAAGTTTTTTAGGTGTGTAAAGATTACACATAATGATTTTTCTTTTCTTTTCTTTTCTTTCTTTTTTCTTTTTTTCTTTTTCTTTCTTTCTTTTTCTTTTTTTTTTTTTTTTTTTTTAGCCTATGTTTTGCTGGAACTTCATATAGTCTGTGAGTTGTTTCTGAGGTGTTCTGAGCTTTCTGGGGTTAGTATCCAATTATCAGTGACTACATATTATGTCTGTTCTTTTGTGATTGGGTTACCTCACTCAGGATGATATTCTCTAGATACATGTATTTTCTTGAGAATTTCATAAAGTCATTGTTTTTGATAGCTGAGTAGTACTCCATTGTATAAATATACCACAATTTTTGTATCTATTAATCTACTGAAGGACATATGGGTTCTTTCAAGCTTCTGGCTATTATAAATAGGGCTGCTATGAACATTGTGGTGCATCTGTCTTTGTTGTATGTTGGAGTTTCCCTGGGATATAGGCCCAGAAGTAGAATAACTGGGTCTTCAGGTACTTCTATGTCTAATTTTCTGAGGAATCATTAGACTGATTTCCCGAGTGGTTGTACCAGTTTACAACCCCACCAAAGTGGAGAAGTGTTCCTCTTTCTCCATATCCTCACCAGCATCTGCTGTCATCTGAATTTTTGATCTTAGCTATTCTGACTGGTATAAGGTGGAATCTCAGGGTTGTTTTGGTTTGCATTTCCCTGATGACTAAGGATTTCGAGCACTTCCTAAGATGTTTCTCCTCCATTTGTTATTCCTCCACTGAGAAGTTTTTGTTCAGCTCTGTACTCCATTTTTTAATAGGGTTGTTTGATTCTTTGGTGTCTAACTTCTTGAGTTCTTTGTATACCTTGGATATTAGGCCTCTATCAGATGTGGAGTTGGTAAAGATCTTTCTCCAATCTGATGGCTGCCGTTTTATTTTCTTGACAGTGTCCTTAGCCTAACAGAAACTTTACAATCTCATTAAGTCCCATTTGTCGATATTTGATCTCAGAGCATGAGCCATTGGTATTCTGTTCAGGAAATTTTCTCCTGTGCCTATGTGTTCTAAGGTTTTCCCTACTTTCTCTTCTAGTAGTTTCAGTGTACCTGTTACATGACCTTTCCCCTTACTGCTTTTAGTATTCTTTCTTTGCTTTGGGCACTTGGTGTTTTGACTATTAGGTGTTAGGAGAAATTTTTTTTTCTGGTCCACTATATTTAGAGTTCTGTAGGTTTTTATGCTCATGGTCATCTCAATCTTAAGGGTAGGGAAGTTTTCTTTTATGATTTTGTTGAAGATATTTACTGTGCCTCTTAGTTGATATTCTTCGCCCTCTTCTATTCCTATTATCCTTAGGTTTGGTCTTCTCATTGTGCCCTGGATCTCCTGGATATTTTGGGTTAGGAGCTTTTTTGGCTTTTGCATCTTCTCTGTCTGTTTTGTCTGTTTTCCATGTTGTCTTTGGCCCCTGAGATTCTCTCTTTCATCTCTTGTAGTCTGTTGGAGATGCTTACATCTGTGACTTTTGATTTCTTTTTTAGGTTTTCTACCTCCAGGGTTATCTCTTTTAGTGTTTTCTTTATTGTTTCCATTTCCATTTTAAATTTCTTCTTCAATTTCTTCATCTCTTTGGTTCTATTTTCCTCTAGTTCTTTGATTTCTTCGAGTGTTTTTCTTGTTTCCTCTTTTCCTTTTCCTGCTTTTCCTTCTGTTCTTGTTTAAGGATCTCTATCATCACCTTGAGGAATGATTTTCGGTTTGAGTCTACTTTTTCTAGAGTGTTTGGCTTTCCACTGTTTTCTGTGAGGGGGAGAGCAGGGTTCTGGTGTTTCCAGGTTGTTTTGGTTTCCATTGGGTAAGTTCTTTTGCTTTCCTCTTGCTATCCTGTTGTCAGTGATTGGTTCCTTTCTCTCCTGTGTACCTGTCCTGTGTCCCTGGATCTCTGCTGTTTCCGCTGGCAGATGGCCTGAGCGTTTGTTCTGCGTGCGCAGGCCCTCCGGGTGGAAACCAAGTCTTTATGGCAGAGTTCCTGCTCCCCCAAACCAATGGGGGGGCGCGCTTTCTGTGCACTTGGCCCATGGATGTGTAGACTTTCCAGTGTTTCAGTTTTTGAAGTCCAGCTTTAATCCATGGTGGTCTGACATACAATGCATTACTTCAATTTTCTTGTATCAGGTTTGCTTTGTGACTGACTATATGGTCAAGTTTGGAGAAGGATCCAAGAGGTGTTGAGAATAGTGTTTATCATTTCGTATTTGTGTGAAATATGCTACAGATGTCTGTTTGGTCCATTTGATTCTTAATGCCTGCTAGTTTTATAATTTCTTTTTTTAGTTTTTGTTTGGATGATCAGTCAATTGGTGAGAGAAGGATATTAAAGTTTCTCACTATTAATGTGTGGGGTTCAATGTGCAATTTAAACTTTAGCATTTCTTTCTTTCTTTCTTTCTTTCTTTCTTTCTTTCTTTCTTTCTTTCCTTTCTTTCTTCCTTCCTCCCTTCCTCCCTCCTTCCCTCCCTCCCTCTCTTTCTCTCTCTCTCTCTCTCTCTCTTTCTTTCTTTCTTTCTTTCCTAGCCATTGTTTCCAACTCCCTTTATCCCTCCCATAGTCCATTATCTTACTAACCCCCCCCCCCCCGCGTGCCTTTTCTCTGAGATGGTTCTCTCCCCCTCACCACTCCCTATTCTCTGGGCTCTCAAGTTCTCTGAGATGGTTCTCTCCCCCTCACCACTCCCTATTCTCTGGGCTCTCAAGTCTCGGGAGGACTAAACATATCTTTTCCCACTGAGGCCAGACCATGCAGTCCTCTGGTATATATATGTCAGGGGCCTTGGATCAGCCCCTGTATGTTGTCGGGTTGGTGGCTCAGTCTCTGGGTGCTCTCTTGGTTTCACTTGCTGGCCTTGGTGCACTTCCCCATGAGATGAATCCCACGTTGGGCCAGTCACCAGACTGTCTTTCCTTCAGTCTTTTCTCCATTTTTGTCCCTTTAGTTTTTTTTAATACAGAAACAATTCTGCATCAGAAATACTGACTGTGTGCTAGTGTACTCGTTGGTTTTGTGTCAAGTTGACATAAGCTGGAGTTATCACAGAGAAAGGAGCCTCGGTTGAGGAAATGCCTCCATAAGATCCAGCTGTAAGGCATTTTCTCAACTAGTGATCAAGGGGGGAAGGGCCCAGCCCATTGTGGGTGGTGCCATCCCTGGCCCAGCCCATTGTGGGTGGTGCCATCCCTGAACTGGTAGACCTGGGTTCTATAATAAAGCAGGCTGAGCAAGCCAAGGGAAGCAAGCCAGTATGTAACATCCTTCTATGGCTTCTGCATCAGCTCCTGCTTTCTAACCTTCTTGGGTTCAAGTCTTGACTTTCTTTGGTGATGAACAGCAATATGGAAGGGTTAGCTGAATAAACCCTTTCCTCTCTAACTTACTTCTTGGTCATGATGTTTGTACAGGAATAGAAACCTTGACTACGACAGTTAGTAACCCTGTTCATCGAACTGAGGTCCTATCTATCTATGGGAGATAGACTATCCCTCTCCCCAATGTTGGACATTTTAGCTAAGGTCATCTATCCTATTGAGTCCCGAGAGTCTCTCCCTTCCTGGGTCTCTGGTATTTTCTAGAGGGTCTCCCTCCTTTTCTTCCCTCATGGTTGCAACTTTCCATTCATTTTCTTGGCCCTCTGGGCTTCTCACCTCTTCTTATACACAACACCTGATCCTGTTTCCCTCTTACTTTCCCCTTGTCCTCTCCCACCAAGGTTCCTCCTTCCCTCTGCCACCCACAATTATTTTCTTCCTTTTTCTAGGTGAGATTGAAGCTCTTTCATTTGGTCCTTTTAGTTTGTATTCTGTGGGTTTTCTGTATCTTATTACTAATTCCCACTTATCAGTGAGCACACACAATGCATGTTCTTCTGGGTCTGGGTTACCTCATTCAGAATAATATTTTCAGAATAAAAAGGGGAATTTTTAATATTAGAAATTTTATGTATTTACTTCTCAAATGTAATTCCCTTTCCTGGTTTCCCATCTCTATCCCATCCCCCCTCCCCTGATTCTATGAGGGTGCTCCCTCTCCTATCTGCCCATTCCCACCTCACTGCCCTGGTATTCCTGTACACTGGGAAATCCAGTCTTTATAGGTCCAAGGGCCTTCCCTCCTATTGATGCCAAATAATGCCATCCTCTGCTACACATGCTCTGCTGGAGCCATGGGTCCCTCCATGTGCACACACTTTACTTGGTGGTTTAGTCACTGGGAGCTCTAAGGGGGAGGTCTGGTTGGTTGATATTGTTGTTCTTTCTATGGGGTACAAAGCCCTTCAGCTCCTTCAGTCCTTTCTCTAGCTTCACCATTTGATTCCTTATGATCAGTCCAGTGGCTGGCTGTGAGAAGCTGCCTCTATATTTGTCAGACTCTGTCAGAGCCTCACAGAAGACAGGTATAATAGGATCCTGTCAGCAAGCACTTCTTAGCATCCACAATAGTGTCTGGGTTTGGTGTCTGTATGTGGAATGGATTCCACAGGTACAGCAGTCTCTAGATGGACTTTCCTTCAGTCTCTGCTTTATACTTTGTCCTCCTATCTCCTTTAGAAAAGAGCCATTCTGGGTTAAAAATGTGGAGATGGGTGGGCGGCCGTATCCCTCAGCCAGGCGCCTTGCCTAACCTCTGGATATGGTCTCTACAGGTTCTCCCTCTTCTTTGTGGGCCATTTCAGCTAATTGTATCATTATGGGTCTTGGGATCCTCTTGATTTCCTGTCATCTGGGACATCCTGGTGGCTACCCCTAGTTTCCCATACTCCATTTCGAGACAGGCACCTCCGTTCAAGTTCCTGATCCTCTGTGTGTTAACTTCCTGTACTCCCATACCAGATCCTGCTCCCTTTGAAGTCCCTCTCACCCTCTAGCCACCCTGAGTATTTGTTCCCTTCTCTAAGAAGGACTGAAGCATCCACATTTTGAACTTCTTCTTGAGTTTCATATGGTCTGTGAATTGTATCTTGGGTATTCTGAGCTTTAGGGCTAGTATCCACTTACCGGTGAGTATATACCATGGGTGTTTTGTTGGGACTGGGTTACTTCACTCAAGATGGTATTTTCTAGGTTCATCTATTTGCCCTAAGAATTTCATAAAGTTGTTGTTTTTATTTATTTGTTTATTTCAATTTTTATTGGATTCTGAAATGTTTACATTTTAAATGTCATCTCATTTGCTGGTTTCCCCTCCATACATCCTATCCCAACCCTCCATACCTCCCAGTTGCTTCTAAGAGGGTGTTTACCCATCCACCCACCCTTTCCAACTGCCCCACCCTGACATTCCCTCACACTGGGAGAGCTAGCCATAGCAAGACCAAGGGCTCTTCCTCCCACTGATGCCCATAAAGATCTTCCTCTGCTTTATATGCATCTATAGCCATGGGTTCCTCCATGTGTACACTTTGGATGGTGGTTTAGTCACTAGGAACTCTGATTGGTTGGCATTGTTTTTCTTGCAGGGTTGTAAATCCCTTCAGCTCCTTCAGTTCTTTCTCTAACTACTCCAATGGGGACCCTGTTCTCAGTTCAATGGTTGGCTGTGAGAATCCATATTTCTATTTGTTGTGCTCTTGCAAAGCCTCTCAGGAGATATCCATGTCAGGCTCCTGTCAGCATGCACTTTTTGGCATCAAAAATATTGCCTGGGTTTGATGATTGTACATAGGCTGGATCCCAGTCTCTGCATAGCTTTTCCTTCAGTTTCTGCTACATACTTCATCTCCATAGTTTCTCCTGTAAATATTTTTGTTCCCCCTCCTAAGAAGGACTGAAGCATCTGCACTTTGGTTGTCCTGATTCTTGAGCTTCATGTGGTCTGTGAATTGTATCTTGGGTAATCTGAGCTTTGGACTATTATCCACTTATCAAGGAGTGCATACCATGGGTGAATTTTGTAACTGGGCTACCTCACTCATTATGATATTTTCTAGTTCCATCAATTTGCTTAAGAATTTCATGAAGTCATTGTTTTTAATAGATGAGTAGTACTCCACTGTGAAAATGAACCACATTTTCTGTATTGATTCCTCTGTTGAAGGACAATTGGGTTCTTTATAGTTGCAGGCTATTATAAATAAGGCTGCTATGAACATAGTAGAACATGTGTCTTTATAATGTGATGGAGTATCTTTTGGATATGTGACCATTAGTGGTATAGTGGGGTCCTCAGGTAGTACTATGTCCAATTTCTAAGGAACCACCAGACTTATTTCCATGGTGGTTATACTAGCTTGCAGTCCCTCCATCAATGGTGAAGTGTTCTTCTTTCCATCCTTGCCAGCATCTGTTTTTACTTGAATTTTTTATCTTAACCCTTCAGAGTGGTGTGAGTTGGAATCTCAGGATTGCTTTGATTTGCAATTCCCTCATGCTTAAGAATATTGAACATTTCTTTGGGTGCTTCTCAGCCATGCAACTTCCCTCAGTTGAGAATTCTTTGTTTAACTTTTTTACACCTTTTAAAAATATGGTTATTTGATTCTCTGGAGTCTAACTTCTTGAGTTTTTTGTATATATTAGACTGTTGTGTTGACAGAGGAGCTGTCAAGCTGGTGCCCTGTGTGTAGCTGTTCTCTAGGGGGGCCTCTTGACTGTGGGGTCTGTTGCCCAGTTGCCCAGCATTCAGCAGAACTCCTGGGATACCTCCAGGCTGTTGTGTAGAGAAGTTGGTGATCTGCCCCAGCAGAAAGTGCATGCATTAATATTTATAAGTGAAATTGGTCTAATATTATTTTTGGTTGAGTCTTAGTGTGTTTTTGGTGTCGGGGAAACTGTGACTTCTTTGAAAGAAATAGGTAGTGTTCCTTCTATTTCTATTTTGTGGAATAGTTTGGAGAGTATTGTTATTAGCTCTTGTTTGAAGGTCCAGTAGAATTCTGGACTTTGTTTTGTTTTGCTTTGTTTTTGGTTAGGGGGATTTAATCGCTGTTTCTATTTCCTTAGGAGTTATGGGACTGGTTAGATTTTTTTTAACCTAATTTTGATTGAACTTTTCTACCTAATATCTGTCTAGAAAATCATTTATTTCATCTTGATTTTCTAGTTTTGTTGCGTATAAGCTTTTGTTGTGAGTTCTGATAATTTTTTTTAATTTCCTCAATTTCTTTCTTTTTTTTTTTTAGTGCGGAATAGAGTTTATTCAGGTCATGGGAGAGTTAAGAGGGTGGTAGAGGCAGAGAGAGAGAGAGAAGTAGAGGAGTAGAGGCTGGCCATGAGCATGTGGGAGAGAGGGGGAAGGGAAAGGGAAGTGGAGGGGTAGGAGTGGGAGAGCAAGGCTGCAAGAGCACAAGAGCAAGAGAGGCCAAGAGAGAGAGGAGAGGTCAAGCAGCTCCTTTTATAGTGTCAGGTCACTGGGGCGGAGCATACCTGGCCACTGCTGGGTAATTGAGGGGTGGGGTTTACCTTCTCATTTCCGACTTAGTTAATTCAGATACTATCTCTGTACACTTTAGTGAGTTTGACTAAGGGTTTATGTATCTTGTTGATTGTCTCCAGGAAGAAGCTCTTGGTTTTGTTGATTCATTGTATCTTTCTCTTTGTTTCTCACTGGTTGATTTTATCTCTGAGTTTGATTATTTCCTGTAGTCTATTCCTCTTTGTTGTCATAGAGCTTTTAGGTGTGCTGTTGCTTGTATAGGATTTATTTAATTTTTTTATGAACACACTTAATGTTTTGAATTTTCCTATTAAGAATGCTTTGATTGTGTCCCATAAGTTTGAGTATGTTGTGTCTTCCTTATCAATGAATTTCTTTAAAGTTCAATGAAATTCTTTTAAATTTTTTTTTCTATATTGTTTTCTTTCCTGCCCAAGTTATCATTGAGAAAATAGTTGCTCATCTTCCATGAATATGTCAGCTTTCTGTTGTTTTTACTGTTACTGAAGGCCAGCCTTAGTCTATGGTGAAATTATAAGAATTTATGAAATTATTTCTGTCTTCTCATATCTATTGAGTCTTGTTTTGTGTTGGATTATATGATGAAGTTTGGAGAAGATTATATGAGGTATTAAGAATAAGGTATATTGTCTTGTGTTAGGGTAAAATGTTTGTTAGAGACATTTTTAATAAATTTGATTCATATTTTCTGTTAGTTTCACTATGTTTCTGTTTAGTTTTTGTTTCTATGACCTGTCCATTGGTGACAGTTGGCTGTGAAGTTTCCCACTATTCTTGAAAAAGTTTCAAGCCTTTTACTCTGAGGTAATGTCTGCCTTTGTTACTGAGATGTGTTTCCTCTACAAAACAAAATTCTGGGTCCTGTTTACCTGTCCACTCAGTTTGCAAATCTCTTTTTATTGGGGAATTGAGTCCATTGTTGTTAAGAGATGTTAAAGATGAATGATTGTTTTTTCCTGTTATTTTTGTTGTTAGGAGCAGCATTATGTTTGTGTGGTTCTCATTTGCATTTATTGTAAGAGGTTTAATTTCTTGCTTTTTTGGGGGTTGTAGATTTCCTCCTTATGTTGAAATTTTCTTTGTAGAATCCTCTGTAGGGTTGAATTAGGAGAGAGAAATTGTTTAAATTTGGTTTTGACACGGGATATCTTGGTTTCTCCATCTGTTGTGATTAAGAGTTTTGATGGATATTGTACAGATTGGCATTTGTGTTCTCCTAGGGTCTGTGTAACATCTGTCCAGGATATTCTTCTGGCTTTTAGAATCTCTGTTAAAAATTCTAGTGTAATTCTGATAGGTCTACCTTTATATGTTATGTGGCCTTTTCCCCTTGCAGCTTTTAATATCCTTTCTTTTTTCTGTATATGTAGTGCTTTGATTAATATACAAGGAGAGGATTTTCTTTCTTATCTCAATTATTTGGTGTTATGAAGGCTTCTTGTATATTTATGACCATCCATTTCTTTAAATTAAGGAAGATTTTCAAGATTTTGTTGAAGATGTTTTCTGGCCTTTGTATCTGGAATACTTTACTCTCTTCCATTGCTATTACTTGAAGGTTTTACACTTTTCCTTGTGTCTTGAATTTCCTTGATGTGTTGGCTTAGGAGAGTTTCATACTGTGTGTCTTTGAGGGGCATGTAAACATTTTCTATGGTATCTTCTGTGCCATAGATTGTCTCTTCTATCTCTTGAATTCTGTTGTTGATGCTTGTATCTGTAGCTCCTGATATCTTTCCTAATTTGTCCATATCCAGGGCTACCTAAATTTTTTTTTAATTGTTTCTATTTCCATTTTTAGTTCTTGGACCATTTTCTTCAATTACTTCACCTGCTTGATTATATTTTCCTGTGTTTCTTTAAGGTATTTATTTGGTTCCTCTACTAGTGCTTTTTCTTGTTTGCTTCTGTTTTTCTGTATTTCTTTAAAGGAGTTATTTATATCCTTAAAGGCATCTATCATTTTTATAGGATGGTATTTTAAGCCATCATCTTGCTTTTCAGGCATATTAGGGTATCCAGGGCTTGCTGTGGTAGGAGAACTAGGTTCTGGTGGTGCTGAATTTCATTGAACATGAGTCTGCCTCTTGCCATCTATTTGTCTCTGTTGTTAACTATCCTTGGTGTCTCTGAAGAGAGCTGGCCTCCCTGGAGGCATGTAGAACTCTGTTTCCTGGGTTAGAGCTGGTCTCTTGGGAGGCTGGCAGTGTTGTCTCTGGATAGGGTGCCTTCTGTGTCTCTTGTTAGAGCAAGTATGCTGTGTCCCTGGTTACTGCAGACCTCTTGGGAGGCAGACAGGCTGTAGGATTCGAAAGGGTATAGGGCTCACTGGTTTGGCCTGAGTAGAGAAGCAGAACAAAAACTCATAGTTTCTCAGGTTCTTAATTGTTTTTTTTTTTTCCTCCTCTTTATTCGTTCCAAGCTCTGGACAGTCCAGAACTGCTTAGACCTCTATACAAAACAGTGAGGTTGGGCTACAGGGACTGTTTACACTGCAAGTAAGCTTTCATATTTCCAGTTTAATGAATGACATACTCCAGCCTTTCCAGGATGCTGCTTTCCCAGAAAATCTGTTTCTTTTGTTTTTGTTTATGTTTTCTTTGTTTTGTTTTTGATTTTGAGCCCAGCGATTCTTTTTTTTTTTTTTTTTTTTTTTTTTTTTTTTACAAATGTTGGTGCCCTTTTGTTCTTTTGTTTTGAACTGAGATATCATCTTGGTAGGCTTGTTTCCCTTGATTAGTATGAAGTGTCCTTCCATGTCTCTTTTGATTAATTTTTGTTTAAAGTCTATTTAATTAGATATTAAACTGGTTACTCCAGATGGTTTTTTTGGGTCTCTTTGTTTTGAAAAAGTTTCCAGTCCATTGCTCTGAAGTGATATCTACCTTTATTGCTGATGTGTATTTTTTGTATGCAGCAGAATGATGGATACCGTTTTCACATCCATTCTAGTAGCTTGTGTTTTGCTGGGGAATCACGTCCACTGATGTTGAATGATAATACACACTGATTGTTACTTACTGTTATTTTGGTGGTGTTGGTGTGTGTGTTTCCCTTGTTTTTACTGGTATGGACTTACTTATTTTCTGTGTTTCTTTGGATACAGCTATCCTTCTTTGGTTGCAGTTTTTCTTTTAGTATTTTCTCTAGGGTTGGATTTGTGAATAGATACTGTTTGCATTTTGCTTTTGTCTTGACATATTTTGTTTTCTTCATTAACAGTGAACTCCATAAGAGTTTTGCTGAGTATAGCAGTCTAAGTTAGCACTTGTGGTTTTTTAGAGGCTGTACAAGAGGTTCTCTAGCTTTTAGAGTCTATATTGTGAGGTTGGGTATAGTACTGATAGGCCTGCCTTTGCATGTTACCTGGCTTTCTTTCTTTGCTGCTTTTAATATTCTTTCTTTTGTCTTAAGTGTGGAGGCTGACTCAGGGCCTCCATTTGTGGTGCTCTTACCATGAACAGCTACTCTGAACCAGGCGAAGGCCTAAGGGTTTGAAAGAAAGACACAAGTCCATTATTCCTGTTAGCAGAAATACTTTACTCCATCTTGAACTGTAGTCTCACAGGACTGACTCTAAGTCTCAGTAAAATACACTCAGGTAATTATAGGGGGAGGTATGCAAATTGCCTAGCTGCTGGGTGTAAGAGTCACACCCTAGGGTGAAGTCTCTTACCTTGGGCAACTGGGAACAGGAAGGTCAGATGTGGAGTGGCTTGTGATTGGGCCAATTAGCATAACAAAATGGGGGTGTGCATCTCTCCTCTAGTTGAGACCCCGGGCAGTCCAGCTCACCCTAAGAGAATGGGGGGCGGGATTGGTGTGGTTATTTCAACACTTAAGATTTTTTTTTCTTATATTGCAGGAGAATTCTCTTGTCTTGTCCAGTCTAATTTATGCTCTCTATGTTCATAGTCATCTGTTTTTTAGGTTGGAAACATTTTCTGCTACGATTTTGTTGAAAATATGTTTGGGGCCTTGGAGTAAGGACTCTTCATCGTTTATTTCTATTATTCTTAGATGATTCATTTTTAAAGTATCCCAGATTTCTCGGATGTTTTGTGTCAGGAATTTTTCTAGCTTTACCATTTTTTGACTGATTTCATCAGTTTCTTCTACTGTAGCGTTTACCTCCAAGATTCACTCTTTTATCTCTTGTTCTCTGTTGGTGATGCTTGCATCTATCGCTCCTGTTCACTTCCCAGATTCTGCATCTCTAGGATTCTTTCAGTTTGTGTGTTATTTATTGCTTTTATTTAGACTTTCAGGTCTTTTATGTATTTTTCACCTGTTTGATTCTCTTTTCCTGTATATCTTTAAGAAATTTTTAAATTTTCTCTTAAAGACCCCTACCTGTTTGATTATATTTTCCTGTATTTTATAAGGGATTTATTCATTTCTATTTAAAAGGCCTCTATCATCTTTATAAGAACAGATTTATGGTCATTTTTTTTTGTTTGATTTGGTTGTGTTAGGATATCCATGGCTTGCTATAGTGGGGTAGCTATGCTTATGCTTTGGATGTGTTATATTGTCTTAGCTTTTGCTGATTAAGTTTTTTTCAAGGGTCTTCAGCCTTTGGTTCATGGATGTTCTTTTTGTAGTAGGTATTGGGAAGGGAATTAAACTGGGTGGTCTTAGTGTGTATCCTTTTATGGGTATCCTTGGACTGTATGGTTCTGAATCTGCAGTTAGGTATGGTTTAGGAGCCATAGGTCTGATGAAGGTGGGCAGAGAGGTTTCAGGAGAATGGTGGTCCCCATTGGATTAAAGACTGCTCAGGGCAGCTTGTTTTTCCCCAGAACACTTACCAAGCAGAGAAAATGGGCGATGAAAGGGCTCTTACTCCTTTTATTACACATTTGTTAAGTAACATGGTATAACATGCATTCTTGAACATAGTTTCTACTGACCTTGGAAACTCAAGAATACAGAATGAATCTAAGAGGTACACTTTTCTTCTCATTCACTATGTCTTCCTTTCATCCCCCACAGCTTTGCTTCACATTACGAATTACTCTCATTATTGAGGTTTGAAAAGCACACACCATATTTTAGTTTTCTCTATAACCACTCAGATAAGGTCTATTACTCATGTTCCTTAAATGCATCTTGCCTCCAGGGATACACTTCTTTTACTTTTTCTTTACATTTCCTCTTAGTGGTTGTTACATGTTGACTTTAATAGCTCCACACTGTACTAAACATTATAAAGTATATTTCACAGATTCCTGAATTTGTCAATTTATCAAATTTTACTAAGAATTTCTTAGTAGTGTGCTCAACGGCATATATGAGAATGGTACAAATTCACACAAATGTGAAAATGTGGTGGTGAAAGCTAATATTAGAAAACTTTTGGAGTAAAAAAGAAATTAATAAAATTTTTAACGAAAGAATTTTTATGCAATTGTGTTAGATAATGGGAGAAATGAAGTTAAGGATCAGTACCACTTACTGTTGCCTTTGAATTTAGGAAAACATGGAAACCAACACATTCTTACCATGTCTTTTAAGTAATAGATCAGGAATTCCAGAACATGCACAAGAGAACTAAGAGTAAAGATGCCAGTTCTTTTTAGTAGAAGCAGCTTGAATCAGGACTGTCCTGGAAACCAGTTTCTCATCCAGGCTGTCTTCCAGCCACCTGCTGTCTATGTATACCTCCATATTCCAAACAAGTACATCTTTTATTTCATACCCATTGCAGATTTCTGAGGCTGCAGTTGTAAGGAAAAATGACATAGGGTATCAAATTAAAAATGAGTGACTTGAAAATCATCCTAGAGTTTTGGTTGTTGTTTTTCTTTTTGTTTGCTGTTTGTTCCAATGTGTGGGTTATTTTACTGTATGGATTTAGAGGCCATTTTCCCATCTTGTAATTTATTTTTTTCTGTTTAAAAACTAACTTTGTTTTCTGACAATTTTGTTTATAATTACTTCATGCTCATCGTTTTTGATCTCCTTCCCATTCTGGTCAACCTACACTTTCCCCCAGTTCCCTATGAAAGGCAGCAAATGCAGAGTCTATGGCTACTTGACAGGATCAAAAAGAGTGAAGCCTGCATGCTTGTTGGCAAAGGGTGTACAAGTTCAGTGGCAGGGCAAAGCACGATAAAATGCCAATTTCTCATGTGTGTATTTCAAATATATAGAGACAAGAGGGGGGTGTATTTCACTGGTAATTAAATATAAAATTTGAATATGGAATAAATTGGAGTGTTCCAAGTGGAAAAATAAAGCAATCAGAAGAATTAGACAGCTAAGTACTCTAAAGGGTCCTAATACTTTAAGAACAATCTCTCTCCCATTACTTTTTATTTCACCTTTTAACTTTTGATTGCTTGTTAAAAAGATAGTTATTTCACTTTTTTATTTAGGCTACAAGCTTTCATTTAAAACTAATTTTTTTTTAGTTATTTAGATATGATACAGTGTATTTAGATTCTGTTCACCTTCCTCTTCACACCTGTCCTCCCAGTACTTACTCTCAGTGACCTCAGTTCTTTTTTCCCATATCTATATCTTGAATATTCAGGTCAAGATTAATTGTTCTATTTGATGATGTACTTCCCTGGTTTAGTCTTTGAGATTTTATTAAATTACACTTTGATCTACATTAATGATTTTATAAATGTAGGGTTTAGATGGAAGTCTTATTATGAATTTCTTACTTTTCTTTCTCTTTCTTTTTTTTTTTTCTTTTTACTCCTCCACTTAAGTTTGTAGCTGTCTTTACTTGGGTTTGTCAGGTCCCCAGTCAACATTAATTCATTAATTTTTGTATTGCCTATAAAGATGCTTTTATTGTCAATTTGTTTACTTTGTTTATGGTTGACTATCTTAGGGATCTCATGACTGTCTTTGCCTTCTTCAAGAAAGACAGTGACACCTGCAGTTTTGATGTTAGGCAACTGTCTTTATTGTGAGTTTTAATCCAAGCTCCAGAACAGTTAGTGGACTTAACTCTAGCTGCCTATGTCCCATGGAACCCTTATCCCCATGACTCCATAGGATACAAACTATCATCTATGCCAGCCCATTTCCAAACTTGACCATAAAACCAACATGCCTGCAATGAGCGTGGGCTGTATAAATAGACAATGTCTTACTTTTCAGTGTAAGTAGGTTTTCTTGCCCGACTCCAGGTGTTACTGATAGTCTGATCCTTTCTGAGGTTCACAGTCTTCATCAGAGGTCACTGGTTTCAGGTAAGACACATTTATATGAGCACATGACTGTGGTGGACTTTTCCTTGTTATTGTTTGCTGGAAAATAGCCTTGGATCCTTGAGGCTACCCTCAAATCCTTAGATTGGATCTCACCTTCTTATAACAAGGAATACAGTGCACAGATCTAACTCTTGCTTTATCTTCTATAGCTTTGCCTGATTAAGCTGACTCAGTTCATTAGTTCAAAGCAGCTTATTAATCTCAGAAAAAGATAGAAGAACATGCTGTGCAACATCATATTACTTTTATGAAAGAATCTAGCTTATCTGAAAATAACATCCCAAGGATAACTGAGGTTTAACATATCTGCACGTGTACACAATATTGTGCTGGCTATAATATTCAACTGTTGATGTACTAGTTGTAAATACAGGAACAATATATTTGGTAAACCTTTGTTCTTGACTGTTGTTTCATACTGGGCATTGTTCCTCCATGTGGCAACTTTGGGGAACCCTTTCAAGAATTCTAATTATTCCCTTCAGTAATATTTTCTCACAATTAATATTCTACAGCATATCTAAAAGAGCCATGTTCCATCATTTCTGTTCTTAGTCTTCATTTTTGTTTTCAAGACAGAGTTTCTCTGTTATATTCTGGGATTAAAGGCATTGGACACCACTGACAGACATCAACTTTTTATAGCCAAGATTTTAAAATGCACCCAACTTTGTAAGTGAATGTGTATATTACTTTTTGCATGTCTTTGTGTAGTATATGAAATCAACCAATGTTTATTCATATTTTGGGATTAATAAAAATATAAGATCTATCTAATGAAATTAGTATATAGAAAGTTATTTGATAGGCTTGGGGAGTATTACTTCACATTACATTACAGGCCAGTCTTCTGCAAACTATATATTATTTTTATAGGCAATAATTTAACTATAATATAGTATGAGTTAGTTAAAACTCAAAACACTACCACAAGAGAAATCAAAGAACAACAGAGTTAATTTGTGATACATATACATGAATAAAAGTATCATACGTCAATCATAAATTGATGACTTGCAAATAAACAAATACAAGCTAATCATAGGCAGAGATGCCTGTAGAGTCTAGCTTGGAGGGACCCTGTATTTGAGTGTATTCTAAAGACTTGTGTTATGTGAAGTGAGGCTGGGGAATCAATTCTGTTAGAATTTGTTCTTCTAGAGAGAGAAAAAGGAGGTTTGGGTTGAGTCTCACTCCTGGATGGAAAACATATATGACCTTGTCTCAGTGTCAAAGAGAGTCTAAGAAAACAATAAAGATAAAAAGTTACCAATTATTCAATGACAATTTTAAAATTTGGTTTAAATCTAGCTGAAAAGGGTAAAACACTAATAATCAATAAAAAATATAGTCTACTACCTAATAAAAAATGCATTAAATGTTTTAAGCCCAAATTATAAGCAAAGAAAATGAGATTAATTATATTTAAACAAAATATTTCTGCTGAGCTGATATGTGTGCTGGCAAGTTTTGTGTCAATGTGACCCATTTTGGAAGACTCGTTTTGGAAGAGGGAACAGCAATTGGCATGTGGACAAGCCTTAGGTACAATTTCTGGATTGATTAGTGATATAGAAACTTACTGTGGGTGGTCCCATCCCAGGAAAAATCGTCTTATGTACTTTGAGAAAACAATCTCAGAAAGTTACGAAAAGCAAATCAAGTAAAGTAGCCCTTCTCAGTGACTTCTTCTCTAATTCCTGCCTTTAGGTTTCTAGCCTGTTTGTGTTTCTGCTCTGTACACAAGTACTCACAGGTGCACAAAAGTTGCTTTCAGTCCTGGGGTTCTAAACCAGCAACTGACACCCTAATTAAGACAAGTCACAATGTATACAGTTGACAGATGGATGCCACAGTGACAAAAATGGATTTACTATCTAAATCTACTAAGTTTTTAGCTGACATGTTAAAAATTTGATTGCCAAATCCTTCAAAAAAGATTTTTTTGCTTTACTATGTGTGTGTATTACTTGGTCAGTCTTCAATCAATTATCAGGTTGTTTGTATGCATGTGTACTATCAAGGGGTGGGGGGCATTCACAAAGCGTAATGAAAGGCTGTCTCCATGAGTACATAGGGAATGGTTTAAAATTCAGATTTCTAACACCCACATAATTCTTATTTAAACTTACTTTGAAATTGACAATTCTTTCCATCTTGTAAGATGTTGAATTCTTTCTCTTAGCTGTGGTGTGTAAGTAGAATTAATTTCTTCCAAGGAAGCACCAGTATTCTATAATTCTCTCCATAGGCTGAGCCTAAAATTTACTCTATAAAAATATTTACTACATTCATTGGAAGGTCAATTTTTTTAATATTAAGTAGACCCAAAAATGAACCCACACACCTATGGTTACTTGATCTTAAAAGAGCTAAAAACATTCAATGGAAAAAGCACAGGCTCTTCAACAAATGGTGCTGGATCAACTGGCAGTCAGAATGCAGAAGAATGAAAATCGATCCTTTCCTATCTCCTTGTACAAAGTTCAGGTCCAAGGGGATCAAAGAACTCCCTGTAAAACCAGGTACACTGGAACTATTAGAAGGAAAGTGGGGAAAAGTTTAGAACATGTAGGTACAGGGGAATTTTTCCTGAACATAACACCAATAGCTTATGCTCTAAGCTCAAGAATTGACAAAGAGGACCTCATAAAATTGCAAAGCTTCTGTAAGATCGAGAACACTGTCAAAAGGACAAAACGGCAACCAACAGATTGGGAAAAGATCTTTACCAATTCTACATCTGATAGAGGGCTAGTATCCAATATATACAAAGAACTCAAGAAGTTAGACTTTAGAGAATCAAAGAATCCTATTAAAAATGAGGTACAGAGCTACACAGAGACTTCTCAGCTGAGGAATATAGAATGACCGAGAAGCACCTAAAGAAATGTTCGACATCTCTAGTCAACAGGGAAATGCAAATCAAAACAACCCTAAGATTCCACCTCAAACAAGTCTGAATGGCTTAGATCAAAAACTTAGGTAACAGATGCTGGCTAGTATGTGGAGAAAGAGGAACACTCCTCCACTGTTGGTGGGATTGTAAACTGGTACAACTATTCTGGAAATTAGTCTGGCAGTTCCACAGAAAATTAGACATAGTGCTACCTGAGGACCCAGCCTACACCACTCCTGGGCATATACCCAAAAGTAGCTCCAATGCCTAACAAGGAAATTGGCTCCACTATGTTCATAGCAGCCTTATTTATAATAGCCAGAAGCTATAAAGAACCCAGATGTTGTTCAACAGAGGAATTGATACAGAAATTGTGGTACATATATACAATGGAGTACTACTTAGCTATTAAAAATGAGTTCATGAAATTCCTAGACAAATGGATGGAACTTTCTTCCTGAGTGAGGTAATCCAATCACAAAAGAACATTCATAGTATGCACTCGTAAGCGGATACTAGCCCCACCACCAATAAATAAATAAATAAATAAATAAATAAATAAAAATAAAAATAAAAACCAAATAAACAAAACAAAACCCAATCAGAATACCCAAGAAACTAACCACTGAACTTATGAAGCTCAAAAAGCAGAATGTGGATGGCTTAGTCCTTCATAGAAGGGAGAACAAAACAGGGGAGGAAATCCAAAGTCAAATAGAGGAGCAGGGATTGAAGAAAAGATCTACAGAGACTGCCTCACCTGGAGAACCACCCCATATGCAGCCACAAAACCCAAGCCTATTGGTGATGCCAAGAAGTATTTACTGGCAGGAACCAGATATGGTTGTCTCCTCAGAGACTCTCCCAGAGTCATATAGATACAGATCAGGATGCTTGAAGCTAAACATCAGACTGAACATGGGGACCCCAGTGAAAGAGCTAGAGAAAGGACTGAAAGATCTGAATGGTTTGCAACCACATGGGAAGAACAACATCATCAACCAGCGAAGGCATTGAGGTGGAGAGGGTGATTGGAAGAGAGAGCACCTTCATGGAAGCAAGTTGAGGGGGCAGACGGATGTGAGTGGGGGGTGAAAGGAATAACATTTGAAATTTAAATATCCAATAAAATTGAAAAAAATAATTTAAAACTCAGCAAAAAAGAATGTTCTTGAAACTGATATAAGAACATTTTTAACCTAAATTTCTTTAGCAAATAATAGATTTTCTACCCTTCCCCCCCTCCAAAAAATTTTATACTGTAAATACACGTCATTATCAAGTAAGCAGAACATTTCTCTCAACAGATGAGATCTTCACAAAACATTAAACTTGTTCTGTTTGCAACTGATTTACTTTACTTGGGGAACAATGGATTTCATTAGTTTTTCATATTGGCTATTATATATTTTACAAAAACAGAACAATTTGTTGTAACCGAACTAAACATACCTCAACTAATTCGCCACTGAAAGCACAGTGCAAAGTGCATTCCTGTGTGTTCCCCTCTGTGCCAGTAAGCAGCAGAATGTTTCTTTCCTTTCCAATGTGTAGAATTAGGTTTAAACAAGTCAGACAGTAAATATGTCATTACGAAGTAAACAGAACATCTGTCTCAACGTATGTGATCTTCACAATTCAGTAAAACAGTTGTGTTTGCAACTGATTTACTCTACATGGGGGATAACAGATTTCATTAGTTTCTCTTTCTTTATGTGTAATCAACACTCTATCATCAATTAAAGCATATTGATTAAATTATTACTGCTCTGTAATAGTATTTTTAAAAAATATATACTATCCTCCAAGTCCTGGTAAAACAACATAAAGGTGTATGTAGGCTGTAAAGGGGGGAAAAGAAAAAAAAAATCCCACAAAACAAAACAGGGTTGACAGAGCCTTTTGTTTCATCAACTTGTATTAAAAATTAGGAAATTGACAGTTAGTTTTTGGCATTTGAAAATTACCAAAGATAATCCCTTGATCTTTTGCGCTTAGACCCCCTTTGCTTCTGAGATTCATGTCCCACCTTACCCGCTTGGGGACGTAACTGAGGACGGGCAGTGTCAATATTCTCAATCCCATGTGGCTCACACTGTACTGCTGGGATTCTAAAGCTCCCACCAAGGGAAATGTAGGGCAAAAGATTGTATTGTTCATGATCTGAGTGGAGGACACCGTGTGAAAAGTGGTCCAGTGGTCTGCATACTGCCTCTGAAGATACTAGGTGGTACCCAGATGCCCCTGAAACCATCCCATCGCTGGAGTTTGTCCCTTCTTGGCTGGGCTCTGAGGTAGGAGACAAAGCATATCCTGGAGGTGAGGACAAAGAGCTGTTCTGCAGTGCCCTACATGGCCTGCGACCAGACAGGCGGCCCGGGTCCGGGAGGCTTAGAGCCCCTCTTTGCAGGCCAGGAGAAAGGACTGAGCCCTAGGGCCGCCCGTAGAGGCTGATGGCTGGGACTCTGGAGGTGGCGATGGGGTGGGTGGCAAGCTGGAAGTCTCTTCCAGTCGTGGAGTAGGAGTGACAGAAGCTGCTGACAGGGAGGGGGCAGGCTAAACACTCCATGCCTGTCTGGTGGGCGAGGGCTGCCGTGGTTTCCCCGGCTGCTGTGGTTTTCCTGGCTGTCTGACAATGGCAGAGCTGGCAGAAAAGAAGCTTTTCCTGGTCCCTGCCCAATTGCCTTGAGTCTCCTGTCCCCAATCCCTAGTGTTCCAACAGCCTGTATTAAAGCATGCCTGTAGCATACTAACCCTTATACCTAACAGGCAAACGTCCTTTAGGACACGCTGTTAACTCCCCCACTCTCTTCCTTAACCCAGGGTTTAGCCTATGGCAAACAGTAATTTCAAAAACATTTTAACGCCTAAAGATAAAAAAAAAATACTTAGAATGTGCTAAATAGAAGTGTGCATTAGCAACACGTTCAATATACTTCAAAATTCCATATGCATGTAAAATTTAACTGTCCTTGACTATTAGTATATTGGAAAAAAATACTGAATATTTAGAACACATCTAGAGAGAAGATTTGGCAAGGTTTAAGAGGAGGAAGAAATTTCAGGTAAAACATAAGTTTACATGTATCTAAGTATGAACTCTGTATAGAGAGATTTGGAGAAGTCAGTAATAGTAGTCATTTTGGGAATATGAGGATTATGGATTATTTACTTTCATTTCAATCGCATGCATATTGCTGGATTTGATTTTGACAAGGAGAGAATCCTAAAACCAAAACAACAATAGCAAAAACAAAAAACAAAAAACCAACCACTCATGTGTTTGTTAGAATTCTTAGGTTTCTACCCCCAGCACAGGAAGAGACATCCAACCAAACAAAAAATGAAGACGGGTTAAGAGAAAGCAGCCCTATCAAGTGGGGAAGTGACAAGGGCTCCCATCTTTACAAAAGCTCTTACAAGTTAGAAAAAAATTAAAATCCACAGGAGATGAACACAATCAACCAAAGCTTACCCAACAGGAAACCAAATATATACTTGGAAAAAAAAAAAAAAAAAAACGGTTTAACTCCTTTAGCTGGGAAATGAAGGTTAGTATAAGCTACAACTGTCAGGTGTCAACTTATTTAGATCACAGGGAACCAAAGGCAGATGCTCGGCTTTCATACAACACCAGTGGGAAATGTAACTGGAGCAGCTCTGGAAGGTTCTCTCACAGTAGCTATGAAGAATGTGTAATTGTAATTTCAGTTTGGACTCCCAGGAAAGGCTCAAGGCAGTGTTATTTATTTGCAAAAACTGAAGATAACCAAAATGCCTAAGAATAAGAAGATGCTGTCTACTATACATGTTTACTGATGACCGCGCTGTGTGTCCCATTAAATAATCATAACAAAGAAAATGGGCTCATGACGTCATCCGGAAGGAGTGAAGGTAATAGCAGCTCCTGAGTTGTGTTAATGGATTCAGGTACGAGCAACTCATGTGCAAGACTGGAAAAAACACACGATACCAAAAATAGCTATAGGTTGTATGACTTTTAGCTCTGAATATGTCTGTAGTTTTCAGTTTTCTTCAAATTGTAGTCCAGCCCACCTCTGAAGTCCTGCCTACCTCTTTAGTTCAGCCCACCTCTGAAGTCCAGCCCACCGCTATAGTCCAGCCCACCTCTTTAGTCCAGCCCACCGCTATAGTCCAGCCCACCTCTTTAGTCCAGCCCACCGCTATAGTCCAGCCCACCTCTTTAGTCCAGCCCACCCCTATAGTCCAGCCCACCTCTGTATTCCAGCCCACCTCTGAAGTCCAGCCCACCTCTGAAGTTCTGCCCACCTCTTTAGTCCAGCCCACTTCTGAAGTTCAGCCCACCTCTGAAGTTCAGCCCACCTCTTTAGTCCAACCCACCCCTATAGTCCAGACCACCTCTGAAGTCCAGCCCACCTCTGAAGTCCAGCCCACCTCTTTATTCCAGCCCACCTCTGAAGTCCAGCCCACCCCTATAGTCCAGACCACCTCTGAAGTCCAGCCCACCTCTGAAGTTCAGCCCACCTCTTTAGTCCAACCCACCCCTATATTCCAGACCACCTCTGAAGTCCAGCCCACCTCTGAAGTCCAGCCCACCTCTTTATTCCAGCCCACCTCTGAAGTCCAGCCCACTCCTATAGTCCAGCCCACCGCTATAGTCCTTGTCCACTCCTATACTCAGCTCACCCTTATAATCCAGCCTACTTCTATTGCACCAATATCTCACAGTGCCCTGTTGCTGTAGGTGTTGGGAATGTGCTTGGATGGAAATGGAGGCGTCTCGTTTTGTAACATTTGAGTGAAACTGGCACAAATACAATAAATGAGTTTAGTATAGATTTGTGGAAAGAACCAAGGGAAGCAAGGAACGGACTCTTGATCAGGAGGATTCCAGGAGATTTTACCCAGGTGGAGACATCTGAGCTGAGGCTTGAAGAATCAGAAGGAAGGGAGAGGTGCTTCGGGCCAAGGGGAGAAAAAGGAAAGGGAGTCATTTTATGAGTCATGCAAAGGAGACCAGCGATCTAAACTTAACATTAAAGAGGGGGAAGAGATCAGACTCTAACATTATTCTAAACGTGACTGGAGTCTACTGAGCATTGCTAGTCTGAGCAGCAGACAGTACATTTTAGAGGACGGACGGAGAGTAAGAGTTACGTAAGAGTGTGTCAGAGGAACAGTGTCTCCTGACGAGAATGCTCTTGCTTTCTGATGAGATACTCCAGACTGGGTATTTCCTGTTATACAAGACTACAACATCGAGACTTATCAAGAGACTCAAATAGGCTGTGCCCTCTCTAAGGGGACAAGAATTCAAATTATTCTGCACTGTGCCCGAAGCAGTCACCACACAGGTCTCACCCTGGCTACCTAGCCTGTTGCCCATTGGTGCCTTACTTTCAATGATCTGACGGAGTAGACAGTCATCTGCCCATCTAGCATTTTTTCTGTGTTTTTATTTACTAATTTTAAGAGATATTTTAATAGAATCTACACAACAAGTTTTGTCACCTATCAGCTAACTAGGCAGTACCCTCTGGATGGGCTTCCTCTTGGCAGGCATTGCATTGCTCCTGAGGAAGCAAGACATGGCTTGCTGAGTTAGGGACAAGACTGCTATGTTGCACAAGAGAACATTTTCTCAGAGATAGCCTAACAAGAAAAGTTTCTATAGGACAAGTCTTTACTAAAAAAATCCTTTAAGCCAAAGCATTGCATTTCTTTAAGACTGTTTCCTTGTTTTTTTTTTTTAAATTGACTTATTTATTTAATAAAATATTATTATAGCTCACAAAATTTGTTGCATATTAATATATGATGAATACACACTTTTCCTTTTTTTTTTCTTTTTTTAAAAAAGGACTGAGGCTTCCACATTTTGGCCTTCCTTCTTTTTGAGATTCATATGGCCTGAGTTCTTTCGTGTGTATTCAGAGCTTGCTAGGGCTAGAATCCAATTATCAGTGATGGCATATCATGTGTGTTCTTTTGTGACTGGGTTACCTCACTCAGGATGATATTCTCCAGTTCCATCTATTTGCCTAGGAATTTCATGAAGTCATTGCTTCTAATAGCTGAATAGTACTCCATTGTGTAAATGTACCACATTTTCTGTATTCATTCCTCTACTGAAGGACATCTGGGTTCTTTCCAGCTTCTGGATATTATAAATGCAAATCGACTCCTATTTATATCCTTGTACAAAGCTCAAGTCAGAGCTGAAATCAACCAATTTCATCAGGTCCCATTTGTCGATTCTTGACCTAGAGCATAGGCCATTGATGTTCTGTTCTTGTTGATTTTCTCAAAGAACCAGCCCTTGGTTTTGTTGCTTCTTTGTATTGTTCTTTTTGTCTCTATGTGTTCTAAGCTCTTCCCCACCTTCTGTTCTGTTAGTTTCAGTTTACCTGGTTTTATGTTGAGGTCTTTGATCCACTTGGAATTTACTAAAGCTGTATCCCATTGGACTTATTAAGGACTTGTAGTTTTATTGAATATAAGTTAACAGAAAATAAAATCATTATTGCCTTTACTATTTAGAATTAAAAATGTAGAAACTCTTGAAAGTTTCATTATATTAAATTACATGAAAACATGATTGCTCATAATCCTTGAGCAAAGCTTGTGAATTGCATATACCCTAAGGAAAACTCCTTAAGTACTCCTTGAGAAAGAAAAAATGATTCTGAGTCTGTTCTTTTTTATGAAAAAAAGGCTAGACTACTGCATGTTCTCAATCATGATACAAGAAGTGCTGTACATTGTTAGCCTTTTGTGAAGCTTAACCAGTTTTCTTTCTGCATAGCCTTGGTTCTGCACTGCTGCCATTTGAAAGCAGCAGTATCTCTGATGTACTTAATACTTTGAGTCAGATTCTGGTATGTTTATTTGTAAGTATTAATTTCCTCTAAGTACTATATTTCTTTAGAGAGACAACCTGAATATTAATTAGCATGTTTGGGTATCTCTTGCCTGGCATTATGGCCAGTGTTACCTATTCAGTGGTGAAAGAATTACCCCTCAAGACACTGGAGTGGCCCAGATGCGTGTAGTAAGGGGCATGGTTCAGCAGTGTGGTCAGTAATAAATATATGACCAATAAGTATGATCAGGAAAGACTTCATTGAAAGATAATTCAGCTAACACAAGGATGAGAAGTGGCAAAATGGATTAAAGAGGCCTACTTTCCAGGGGCTGCTGTTTTGTTTAAGCATTAGCAAGATCTGGTAGGGGAAACCGGGAAGGTCAGTTTTCTTCCATTTTTAGTTTTTGTCTCAACATTTAGGAGCTATTGAAGGCTTTACAATGGTGTGTATATTGTTTGGGGGTGGGGGTGGGGCGGGATAGTGGGCTGCCCAATGAAACTGCCATTTAATAGAAAATAAAATTTACTATTCTATAACTATCAGTAATTATTGCCAGAACTATTTAATTGTGGTTTTCTCTGTCCAGATGATTCAGTCCTCCCTACAGGACCATGTCTCCATGCATAATTTTTATTATTCAAATTATTTCATTTCAAATATTAATGTGTTCCAATTCATAAAGTGAAAACTTCCTAATTTTCCTGTAATAAAACATACCCAAAGTGGTTTTTTTTTCTCTCTCTCTCTATTTTTTTTCAATTGGATATCCTCTGTATTTCCATTTCAAATGTTATCCCTTTTCTACACACTCTCATCCCCCTCACCCTCTCCTTGCTTTCATGAAGATGCTTCCTCTCCCAACCACCCTCTTCACCTCAGAGCTTTGACATTGGAAAAACAAGCCTTCATTAGACCAAAGGCCTCTCCTCCCTTTGATGACAGACAATTATCCTCTGCTACATATTCAATTGGAGCCAAGGGTCTCTTTATGTGTGCTCATGGGTTGGTGTTTTAGTCCCTGGAAGCTCTGGAGGGTTGGTCTCCCCTTTCATTTCTGGTTTTGTTAATTTGGATACTCTTTCTGTGCCCTCTAGTTACTCAGGCTAAGGGTTTATCAATCTTGTTGATTTTATCAAAGAATCAGCTTCTGATTTTGTTGACTCGTTGTATAGCTCTTTTTGTTACTACTTGGTTGATTTCAGCTTTTAATTTGATTATTTTCTTCAGTCTATTCCTCTTTGGTGTATCTGCTTCTCTTTGTTCTAGAGCTTTTAGGTAAAGCTTTTAGTGTACGCTCTCTCCAGTTTGTTTTGGAAGCACTGAGAGCTTTGAATTTTCCTTTTAGCACTGCTTTCATTGTCTCCCATAAGTTTGTGTATGTTGTGCCTTCATTTTTACTAAATTCTAATATGTTTTTGATTTTCTTTCTTTATGTTTTCCTTGACCAAGTTATCATTGAATAGAGCATTGTTCAGCTTTCATGTGTGTGAGTTTTCTGTTGTTTTGGTTGTTATTAAAGACCAGCCTTATTCCGTGGTGACATTGTTGGATGCATGGAATTATTTCAATGTTCTTGTATCTGTTTAGGCTTATTTTGTGACTATTTATATGGTCAGTTTTGGAGAAGGTACTGTGAGGTGCCTAGAAGGAGGTATATTCTTTTGTTTTAGGATAAAATATTCTGTAGATGTCTGTTAAATCCACGTGATTCAAACTGTTAATTCACTGTGTCTCTGTTTAGTTTCTGTTTCCATAATCTGTCCATTGATAAGAGTGCCAGGGTTGAAGTCTCCCACTACTATTTTGTGTAGTTCAATACATGCTTCAAGCTTTAGTAAAGTTTCTTTTAAAATTTTTGCTGCCCTTGTATTTGGAGCATAGGTGCTTATGATTCAGTGTGCATCTTGATAGATCTTTCCTTTGAGTAAAAAGCATTCTTCCTTATCATTTTTATTTGGTTGAAAATCTATTTTATTCAATATAATGAAGTAGATTTTAGTTGGTATCATAATGGGTACTTCAGGTTGTTTCTTGGGACCATATGCTTGGAAAGTTTTTTCCTAGCCTTTTACTCTGAGGTAGTACCTCTTTTTGTCACTGAGATGAGGTTTTTGTATGCAGCATAAAGCTGGATCCTGTTTACATATTCAGTCTGTTAGCCTATGCCTTTTGATTGGGGAATTGTGTCCATTGATGTTAAGAGGTATTAAGAAATAGTGATTGTTTTCTCTCTTTTTTTGTAGTTTTCTTCTTTTGGGTTTGTTGCAAGGAGATTGTTTCTTGCTTTTCCTAGGGTTTAGTTTCCTTCCTTGTGTTGAAGTTTTCCATTTATTATCCTTTGTAGGCTTGGGTTTGTGAACAGATATTGTGCAAATTTGGTTTTGTTCTGGAATATCTTGGTTTCTCCATCTATGGTAGTTGAGAGTTTTGCTGGGCTGTCATTTGTGTTTTTTTAGGGTCTCTATGATGTCTATCCAGTATCTTCTAGCTTTCATAGTCTCTGTTGAGAAGTCAGGTGTGATTCTGATTGTTCTGCCGTCATATGTTTTTTTTTTTTTCCTTGCTGCTTTTAGTATTGTTTGTTTTGAACATTTGGTATTTTGACTATTACATGTCAGGAGGATTTTATTTTTTGGTCCAATCTATTTGGAGTTCCATAGGCTTCTTGTATGTTCATGGTCTTTTCTTTCTTTAGGTTAGAGAAGTTTTCTTCTATAATTTTGTTGAAAATATTTACTGGGCCTTTTAGTTGGGAGTCTCCATTCTCTTCTACACCAATTATCCTTAGGTTTAATCTTCTTAGTGTGTCCTGGATTTTTTGGATGTTTTGGGTTAGGAGCTTTTTGATTTTTGCATTTTATCTGAGTATTGTCTCAATGCTTTCTATGGTATCTCCTGCCACTAAGATTCCTTCTTTCATTTCTCATATTATATTGTTGATCTTGCCTATATGACTTCTGATCTATTCTATTTCTAGGGTTGTCTATTTGTGTGACTTCTTTATTGTTTTTGTTCCATTTTCAATTCCTTTATCTTTTTGGTTGTGCTTTCTTGTAGCTCTTTAAGTGATTTTTGTGTTACCTCTTTATAGGCTTCTACTTGTTTACCTGTGCTCTCCTGTATGTCTTTTAGATAGTTATTCATGTGCTTCTCAAGGCCCTCCATCATCAACATGAGGTATGATTTTAAGTCCAATTCTTGTTTTTCTGATGTGCTGGGATATACACTACTTGCTGTGGTGGAAGAACTGGGTTTTGATGTTGCAAGGTTGTCTTAGTTTTTATTGTTTAGGTTTTTGTGCTTGCCTCTTATAGTCTTGTTATCTGTGATGCTAGTTGATCTTGTTGTCTCTGTCTGGATCTTTTCTATTCTGTTGATCCATGGGCCCATGAGCTTAGGAGGGAGATTGTTCCTGGGTTTTAAGCTCACTGTGAGAAGGCACCATCATCTTGAATGCAAAGGGCTGGCTCTTTCAGCACTGATGGAGGCCAGTATAATCTGTTCTTGAGCAGCAACTTGATGCCCAGCAGTCTACCTACAGATGTCAATGTAGAGATAGTTAGTTTGGACCTACCTATCAGCTCAGGAAGGAGAAGACTCCTGAGGATCCTCTGTGTGTCCTGATGGTGGTAGGTTAGATCTGGCTCAAATGGTATTTCTGATGCACGAGTAAGTAGGGTAACTCAGAAAAAAAAACATTTGAAGAACAAAATGGGTAATTTTCCACACTCATGCTTAAAATCTGTGGTTGTCTGTTCTAGCTTGAATGCAAAATGTCTCAGATAGGCTGTGTCTTTAAACACTTCGTCCCAAACTAGTGGTTCTGTTTGGGAAGCTATGGAACCCTTCTGAGGTAGATACTCATTGGAGGAATTGGAACAATAGAGATGGGTCTTGGAGCTTAGTAACTTAGTCTCAATTCCAGGTTTACTCCACTTCCTGAGTATAGATGCAATGTTACTGTTCCCTTTCCTGTTCCCACCACCAGACCTTCCCTGCCTTGGTGAATTGTGTTTCTATGGAACTATAAGTCAAATTAAAACTTCCTCCCTTAAGTTGCTTCTGTCAGGATATTTGTCACAGAAATGAGTAAATCTTTAGTTTTTTTAAAAGAATATTTGTTACTTGCTTCTCCAAATTTTAAAACTTGAAGAGAATCTTACAACTTAAGATAAATGTATGTTATATATTATCCAAGTTTTATAACTATCTTAGTAGCTATTCTTTAATGACCTGAGTCCAGTATGATCAGTGTTGACTTTAAAAGATTGAAGGAAATACGGCATAGGCAAAGTACTTCTGTAAACAGCCAGAGAACCAACCAATACTTTAGACTTTATTATTGCTATGTTCTGTGTCCCAACAACTCCCACACTGCAGTGGAAACATAGTCATAGAGCATATATAAATGCATGCTAAACTTGTGTTCTAATAAAACTTTATTCATAAGAACAATCATAGAACAGCTCTTAGCAGTCTTTCCAGACCTCTATTTTAGTTCTAATGCATAATGATATATCTAGTTGTGGAGTGGGGTTGGGCTAGTTTCCTTGTCGTTTTCATATCAACAGTAGATCAACAGTTGTGGGGCCAGCTGAGGCTATTGTGTCAGAAGCAGAGAAGTGAATATCTTAAAATGGAGATTAACTTCACAAATAAAGTGGAAACTTACCCAGTATCTGTTTATCATGAGAAATGAGAACATTTGAGACAAGCTTGTGTATCTCTATTTTCATGGAGAATCTATGTAACACAATGGTCTTTTCACTGTGCCATTTTAAGGAATTATTCTTAGTACTCTGTCTATTAATTGAATATAATCAGAGACTGTAAAGGTCAGCCAGCTTTGCACTGGATCCTGTAGTAACATTTTTATGTAATTCATCCACATTTTATAATTGAGTTTTCTTGTCAGACTTTTCAGTATTATATTTAGACTTTCTTGTTTCTGCTAAAACAAAATGAAATTATTAACAAATCATCAGTATTTATTCATATTAAAATTATACTTTGGCTTCAGGTTTCTATCTGTGCCCCAAAGATAACCCTGCACCACACCTCTCTATACCCAAATCTCATCCGGAGAGAGCTGGACTCCTAGGAGTGCTGACACACCTAAAGTCACAGACTCAGGACAAAACAAGCTCCAGTGAGAGACAGCAAGACCACCTAACACCAGAGATAACCAGATGGTGAGAAGCAAGCACAAGAACCAAAGCAACAGAAACTAAGGCTACTTGGAATCATCAGAACCCACCACAGCAAGCCCTTGATAACCCCCAAACACTGGAAAAGTAAGATTATTATTTAAAATCACATCTTATGATGATGATAGAGTACCTTAAAAAGGACATAAATTACTCCATTAAAGAAATCAGGAGAACACAGGTAACCAGGTAGAAGTCATTAGAGGAAATACATAAATCCTTTAAATACAGGAGGACACAATCAAACAGGTAAAGGAACTGAATAAAAGCATTAAGGATTTAAAAATGGTTATAGAAACAATAAAGAAATCACAAAGGGAGACAGCTCTAGAGATAGAAAACCCAGGGAAGAGATTACGAGTCATACATGCAACCAACAGAATTCAGGAGATAAAAGATAGAATCTCAGAGGCAGAAGAACCTATAGAAAACTTTGACACAACAGTCAAAGAAAATGCACAAAGCTCCTAACCCAAAACATTCAGAAAATCCAAGACACAGTGAAAACAACATAAAATTAATGGGTATCAAAGAGAGCAAAGTTTTCCAACTCACAGTGCCAGTAGATATCTTCAACAAAATTATGGAGGAAAACTTCCCTAACCTAAGGAAAGAGATGCCAATATACATACAAAAAGTCTATAGAACCCTATATAAATTATACCAGAAAAAAATTTCTCCCTCCTGTCATATAATAATCAAAATACCAAATGCACAAAAAGAAAAAAAATATTAAAAGCAGTAAGGGAAAAAGGTCATGTAACATATAAAGACAGACCTATCAGAATTATATCAGACTTCTCACCAGAGAACACAAATGCCATCCTAGGCTATCAATTAACATAGATGGAGAAACCAAGATACTCCATGGCAAAACAAAATTTACACAATAAGTTTCCACAAATCCAGCTTTATGAAGCATAATAAATGGAAAACTCCAACACAAAGAAGGAAACTACACCCTTGAAAAAGCACAAAAGTCATCTTTCAACAAACCCATAAGAAGATAGCCACACAAATATTATTCTACCTCTAACAACAGTAATAACAGGAAGCAACAGTCATTGGTCCTTAATATCTCTTAATATCAGTGGACTCAATTGCCCTATAAAAAGACATAGACTAAACCTTGAATACCCATCATACAACTCCCGAATATATGAAGCTCAAGAAGAAGGACAAAAGTGTAGATGTCCTTCTTAGAAGGGGGAACAAAATACTCACAGGAGGTAGAGTGTAGAAAGTTAAGGAGGAAGAGAGGAGAGAAAAAAGAGAAGAGGGATCAGAATCGAGTATGGGAGGAGACAGAGATGATATACAGGGGGTCAGCAAATTGATCAGAGGTGTGTCACAATGTGGGGTGAGGAACTGGAAGTAGCTACCAGAAAGTCCCAGATTCCAGGAAATAAGACGCTCCCAGCACCCAACAGTGATGACATTAGCTAAAATACCAACAAAGGGGAGGGAAAACCTGTACAGACCGAACTCAGAGGTCAGGCAAAGCCCTGGTTGGTGTATGGGCTCACTCACTCATCTCCAAATTTTAACTCCAAATTGCTTCTGTCTAAATAGAATACGGGGACAAAGTGTGGAGCAGAGATGGAAGGAAAGACCATGCAGAAACTGCCCCACTTGGGGATCCATTTCATATATAAACACTGAACCCTGAGAGTATTGTGGATGCCAAGAAATGCTTGCTGACAGGAACCTGATGTAAATGTCTCCTAAGATGCTCTGCCAAAGCCTGACTGATATATATATATATATATATATATATATATATATATATATATATATATATATATATATATATATATGCTTGCTGCCAACCATTGGACTGAGTGCAGGCACCCCAATTAGGAGTTATGGGAGGGGAGCTGAAGGGGTTTCCAACCCATAAGAACAACAATATCAACCAACCAGACAACCCAGAACCCCCCCCCCCCAGGGAGTAAACCACCAATCAAAGTGTAAACATAGCAGGACCCACGTGTCCAATTGCATATGAAGCAGAGGATGACTTTATGTGGTATCAGTGGAAGGAGGAACCCTTGATCCTGTGACTGCTGGATGCCCCAATGTAGGAAAAGGCCAGCACAGTGAGATGGAAAGAGGTAGGTAGGGAAACACACTCATAGAAGCAGGGGGACAGGGGTGGGATGGGAGCTTGTGGAGTGGAAACCAGGAATGTGAATGACATTTGCAACGTAAATAAAAATTCAATAAAACATTATATTTTGCTTCACTTTACAAACTTACTCTTGCTTGGCACCGGTAAGTAAGAAGGAAGGTCTTCATGTTTTATATCTTGGGGTGATTTAGGACATTATTTTTTTGTTTGTTTTTGTTAGTTTTTAATGTGCTCAGTTTCACCAGAAGAGGACATCAGATTCCAATGCAGTTGGTTGTGAGCCACCCTGTGGTTGCTGGGAATTGAACTCAGAACTTCTAGAAGAACACTTAGTGCCACAAACTGCTGAGCCATCTTTCCAGCCCCTGGGACATCATTGATTTATCTCAGTGAGATTTAATAAGTAATTTTCACTTGTGAACAAAGCAAGCCTTTAGTCATTTCTACCCTTCTGTAGTCAGTGACCTGACCTGGAACCAGTCGCATTTAGTTGGCAGAGCTGTTCTGTCCTGACAGACTCCAAGGTACGTTGATGTCCCAGCCTTTACCTTTCCTTATCACTTCATCTATATAGCATAATGACTAAACTATGATCACTTTACCTATATATGATCATCCCAGCTCTCTCTGGTTTCCCTCCATGTGAAATAAAGTGAAAAGTCACACTTCAAATAATCTTCGATATTCAGTAAGCATACTAACATTTATCTTTAAGGAAAATTTAATATCTTTTCATCGTGTGACTATGGATGGCCAGTTTGAGAGAGCATCTTTAGAGATCTTGGTGTTTTCCCATTTGGTTTCTGTTTGACGCAGAGTGCAGAAACTGGGAGTTCACATATGCACTCTGTAAATTCTGAAATAAATTGCTAAAAAATGTGTGGTTGTTTTGAAGGAACCAGGTGCCATAGTTTTGTAACTCCATCATGCCAGTTCTCTTTGAGGAGTTGTGTCCTCCGTGTTAGAAACATTCAAACAAACAGGTGAGACTCTCACTGTGGCTGTTTTGACACCTTCAGTGAGATAAGTAAAGGTCACATGTCCTGCTCCAAAGTACTCAGAATATCACACTCATTTGGAAGGTAGAATCTTTTTACCCTTTCTGCTTTGTTCATCTGTTTTTTCTTTCCTTGTTCTGTCCATCCTGTGTGCAAGTCAGAGGAAAACCCGGGATGTTGTCTTTAAGGAGTCTTTTACCTTGTGTTTTGAGAAAAATTCACGTGTGCCCAAAGACTGATAAGTAGGCAAAGCTTGCTGCTTGCTGCTTAGTGGGTCCAGGTATTTATCTCTTTCCACTACTCTACTGCTGGGATTATAAGCAGTTGGGAACATTTATTGTTGTTGTTTGTTTGAGCTCTCTCTCTCTCTCTCTCTCTCTCTCTCTCTCTCTCTCTCTCTCTCTCTCTCTCTCTCTCTCTCTCTCTCTCTCTACCTTTTGAAAACATTCACTTTACCTCCCAATGTACAGTCCCTCTTCTCTCCCACTGGGACAGTTATGCTACACTCCTGGAGTGAAGCAACAGTGACCAGCCTGTTCCAGATCTTGGGATACAAGCATGAAAAACAAGTTGTGAACCTGCTACAGAGGTTCAGTGTGCCTATGTCCAGCCTCTGCTTGCTCTCTGGTTGATACTTAAGTCTCTGGAAGCCCTCAAGGGTCAATGTTAGTTGACTCTCTTGGAATTCCTATGGTGTCCCTATTTTTTTCCCAGGGACTTCAATTTTTCCCCCAACTCTTCCACAAGACACCTTAAACTCTATCTAATGTTGAGCTGTCTCTACATCTGCTTCCATTGGCTGCTGTGTGGAGCCTCTCGGAGGACAATTTTTCTAGGGTTCGGTCTGCAAGCTTAACAGAATGTTGTTAATACTATCAGGAATTTGTTCTTGCCCATGGATGGGTCTCAGTTTGGTATAGTTATAGATTTTTCCCTCCCTATCTGCTCTATCTTTGTCCCTTCACATCTTGTAGGCAGGACATACTTTCAGTCAAAGGTTTTGTGGATGGGTTAATGGTATTATCTCTTCACTGAAGTCCTTCTTGGCTACAGGAAGTGGCTACTTCAGGATCCATATCCCCCACTGCTAGGAGTCTCAGCTAGAGGTGCTGCCATAGGTCCACAAGGCCTCCATTCATCTTAGATCTCTGGTGTGTCCTAGTGATTGCCTGTTTTCACCACCAACTTCCATTCTCTCTTCCTTGCTCTTCTTACATCTGATCTGCACCCCAAATCCTGACTCTGCTCCTCTCTCCATCCACTCCCCATCCAGTTTCCTCTCTCAATCTATTTCTAGTGTCTATTTTGTTTCCCATTCTGGGGATGATTCAAACATTCTCCCTGTGATTCTCTTTTTATTTGTTTCCTTTGGGTTTATTGATTATCATGTAGTTATCCTATACTTTATGGTTTATAATTCACTTATAAGTAGGTATATACCATACATGTCATTTTGGGTCTTGGTTACCTTATTCAGGATGATATTTTTGAAGTTCCATCCATTTTCCCATAAAATTCATGATGCCTTTGTTTTTAATAGCTGAGTAGTATTCCCTAGTGTAAAGGAACAACTGCATTTTCTTTATCATTCTTCATCTGAGGAACAGCACATGCTGGGGAGGATGTATAGCAACGGGACAATCCTTCTTTGTTGGTGGCAGTGAAAGCTTGTATAACCACTTTGGACATCAACTGGGTAGTTTCTCGATTTCCCAAACAATTGGAAATAGTTCTATCTCAAAATCCAGATACACCACTCATGGGCATATACCCCCCAAAATGCTACACCATAGCACAATGACACTTATTCAGCTGTGTTCATTACAGCCTTCTTAGTAATAGCCAGAAACTGGGATTTAGGTCTGCGTTTTAAGTGCAGATTTTTAGATCAGAATCCACACGTGCATGTTTGTATAGAGCTTTATGTTACTGACTTAGCCATTGCGTGAACCTCATCTCTGTTTTCATTTGTAACACTGAATCACTCATTGTTACCTATTTTATTAGTTGTATACCACATATATATATGCATATAGTTACATAACATTTGTCTTCACTCTTCTAATTAAGCCTTCACACTATCACCAATATAGCTTTTCTAACAAAAGAAGTATCTTTACTTTCCTGTTCTTTAGGAAGATTTCAAATTCTTCATAGAATGTGTATTTAAAATCTTGGGCATGATATATTTTTTTCTAAGTAGACATATCTTTATATGTTTTCATAAGAACTGATAATTCTGTCCTGCTTTTTCATACTGTTTGGAATATAACACAATGGCTTATGCATAAAATGATATGTTTATGTAGGTCCATAAAAAACAGAGGCTAAAACAAACAAAAATTATGCACATTTTTGTTCTTAATTTTTGTTTGTATGTTTAGTTTCTTGTGGGGGGATATTGATCAAGTAAATCTTATATATGCATTGTCAAACTCTTTGTTATACAATAGTGTGGCAAATATTAGTTTCATAGCAGTTGCTGGAGTTAGAAGTATGGGGTTAAGTTTTCCTAGTATATAATTGCCAACATCTGATGTGATGCAGATGCTTCTGCTATATGACTTAAATTTCTGCTCAATTTGATATTTCAACATTCTTTTTCTTTGCTAATACCAAATTTATAGAGGCTGGTAGCTTACTTACTAATTAGTGTAATGTGTCAAGAAATGTTTATTTTCTGAGATTATCTGTAGGCCCACTTTTAGAAATTAGATATTCAGAAAAGGGTTGCAGGTCTCATAGTGGTAGCATTTGGCTGACAGAGACAGAAGAAAACAATATGAGGAAATGAATGTAATCATTTAATTCCATGTGATAAAGCAGAGAGGACAGAGTAAAGGCCTTTCTGTAAAAGGGACATTTCCCAATAGTCTTCAGGATGAGAATGAAAAAGCTGTAAAGCAGTCTGAAGACATTGCATGATCGGCGAAGAAAATGAATGCGCAAAGATGTAGAGCAATGCTTTTTAGCCTTCCTACTGTCGCATCCTTTAGTATCATTCTTCAGGTTGTGGTGACCCCCAACCATAAAATTTCTGTTGTTACTTTACACCTGTAATTTTGCATCTTTTATGAATTATGGTGCAGATATTTTTGGAGGTAGAAATTCATCAAAGGTGTAGTGACCAACAGGTTGAAAATCGATGACCTAGCATCACAAACTCCTTGTGATTTCTAGAGACAGTTACTTTAGAGTGTATAAAATACAGGTGAGAAAGATGGCGTATAGGTATCAAAGCAAGCGGTCCAAAGTTCAGTAAAAGTTCCTTGGAATATCATCAAAGAAGTTTCAGAAGAGAAAATATTATTTAATTTGTATTTCATGAATCATCTCAGGTTAGGCTCAGATGGGTCAGCATACAAAGGGGCTTACTGTCACGTCTGCTGAGATAGGTGGAACCCCTGGGATTTATATTGAAGTAAGTGAACAGATTCTATCAAGTTGTCTTCTGACCTCCACAGGAGTGTCACAGCACACACTCGAGTGCTCACAAGTAAATACTTAAGTAAGGAAAAAAGGAAAGAAAGATGCTACAAGATGCTGTAGAGATTCCCTGCAGCTGACCCTATTTCACCCACCACAAAATGTCACTGTAGGTGCCTTCATACTATGTCATCAAGGGATTGTGTCATTATCACTTCAGCTGTCCTGTAGGCTGAAGGGCGGGCTCCAAGTTACCGTGTTTCTGTGGATGTTAAATATCACAAGTTAGAATGTGTTAGAACATGCCCGACAGTTCATAATGCATAGGATAGAAAAAAATATGCTTCTATGTGTGTTTGTGTAAATCCTAGTAAAATAAGGCCCTTGAGCAGAGGGGGTTCTGGCTGTGCTCCATTGTTACTGGTTTGACTCTCACATGTTGTGATGCTTTCTATGTGGGTCTTAAAGTGACATTGGCTGCTATGAGCCATGTTCATTTTGAACTGTATTCAGTCTTCTGGATCATATGCTCTTATTCTGGTGACTAGTTTAGATGTTCTTCCCTGGGAAGTTAATTTTGTTTCCTGAGCACAAGCGAGGCAGTGGAGTGTAGGTTTGAAAGAGCAGGCGTTGGAGTCAGAAAATGAGGATTTAAAAGCTAAATTAAAATATGATTTTGAGGCAGTAAAAACAAGATTTAGCACTTAACAAAAGGTCATCGGCGGTGTGGAAAAATCCTTCTACAATGTAAAAGATTAGGATGACATAGCTTGTGATTGTGATTTGTGGTTAGATACTGGGTTCAATCATGAGTGTAACATTTATTATCCCAGTGGGATGAATAAATTCACATTTTAAATGATTTAACTATAATAAGACTTAAAGCCTAGCTCTTATATGTGCCATGGTAACTCTCTACCACTGAGCCATATTCCTATCAAATCCTATTAGCTTAATAGGGCTCAATTTCTCATGTGTTTTATGTGTATAACAGTATATGACATATAAGCCACTTGTGAGACCCAATGAACATCATCCTAATGATGCCCTAGATGGGACAATTTTAGTGATATTATATCCTCTCAAAGGTAGATAATTTCATTCTTATCTGCCAAAATATCTTTAAAACGACTGACCCAATAGCAGTCCCTCATAATTGTGGTGATTTAGTGAATTAACTGTTCCTAATTATCCTGGGATAGTTCTACAGTGTGAAACTAGAGTACAAAGCCAAAAGTTGAGTTTTGAGTCTCAACAAAGGGTCAAAGAAAAACATTGGTTTTAGAGCTTTCCATCGAACCTGTCTTCAAAGAGAAATCATTTGAAGGTCGATTACAATTAAAAAATGTAACGCTTCTGAGTAGAACCGATCTCTACTTTGTTATGTAATTTTTAAGTGTTATTTCAAATACATTTTTTTCAAGTAAAATGAAATTATATGACTTTTCCTGTTTTCCTTTCTTCTCTTTTTTCCCTCCCAGGTCATCTCCCTCCAACTCCTCCTATGTGACATACTCTCAAATTGTTGGACTTTTAAAATTTGATTATTATTAATATACACAAAACTATTTATGTTTTTTGTTCCTGCTGTATATATGGTCTAAGCAATGACTACTTTCTATAAACAAGGGTGGCACATTGGAAGGAGAGGAGAAACACTGGGGATGTGGGTAAATCTTTTGAAACCTCAAAGCCAGACCTCAGTGACATACCTCTTCTAACAAGGCCATGCCTCCTAATCCTTCCCAGACAGTTCCACCAAGTATTTGAGCCTATGGGAGTCAGTTTTGTTTTGCCAGGCCATCAGAGGCTGATGGCTCATTTATAATGAAAAAAATGCAGTTAGCCCAATTTCAGATGTTCCCGTAGTCTTTCACATTCAAGATTCTATCCAAAGTATCTTCTGAGATGCAAGACAATCTATTAAGAGTTACCCTCTAAAACCAAAAGCAATTATAGTCTGGCAACATATAATGGTACAGAATGCACAATAACATTCTAAAGAAAAACACTGGGGTCATAGTGAATAAACACTGAATCAAAGCAAGACTAAAACCCTACAGGGCAAGACTCCAAATCTATCGTTCCATGTCTGGTGTCTAAGGGTTTGGCTGGCTCAGTCTTTCTGCCTCTGCTACCTGCAGCACATGTCTTTCTTGGGCTGGTTCCACCCCACGTTCATAACTCACTCTGGAATATTTTTTATGGTAACATCATGGGGTCCTTAGTGAAATCCAGGTTTAACTTTCATAGCTTCATGAAATGGCCTCTTGGGGTCTCCATTTAAGAACTCCCTGCCACATACTTGGACTCTGAAGCTCTCCTCAAATTCAGAGGAAGATTTCATAATCTTTTTACTTGTGTATCCTATAGGACTCTAAAGCTAGACCCATATGGACAATACTTAAGTTTGGCTAATCACTTGGTTGGATGCTAACCCCCTACATTTGCATAAACTTTTCTTTGAAGTGTCATCTGAGGAGTAGAAAAGTCCTCAGGTCTTCCATTTTTACGTGTTGGAAGATTACCTAGGTGGGGTCTTTTTCTCCCTTTATTCCATTTCAAAACAGAACTTCCTTTAAGTCTTAACCTTTTTCAGCAGAAGCCTTGGGTGTAACATTATGTTTCCTGGTGCTCTTTCTTTCGCTTCAAACTCTATGTTGTATTTTTCTTTTTGTCCTGCTTCTTCTTTCCTTTGCAGACCCACATTGGAACAATCACTAATAACCAGATGACAGAATCAATATTAGGCTGTCTGGGAACCTCCTCCACCAAGAAAATTAGTTCAATATTTTCAATTTAGCCTGAGGCATATTCTTTGGACATGCACAAAAGACAGTCACGTTATTTGCAAAAACATTAAAAGAATGGCCGCTAGACCAGTTGCTAATATCGTTCTGCTATGAAACCTTAAATTGGGTTTACATAGTCTACATTGCTTTTAGCACTACTGTCTTCCAAACTCCTACTAGGACAACCTGTTAAATCCTGCTTATAACAATCACTTTCTTAATCCAAAATCCCAAAATCTTTCATTTCCTCCTCCTCAGAAATCCCCAAAAGGAGCATGGCCAGAGAGGTCACAGCAATACCCCATTCTCATACCAAATGCTGTCTTAGTTATTTTTCCATTTCTGTAACAAGACACCATGAGCAAGGCAATTTATAGAAGAAAGCCTTTAGCATGGGCCTAACAGTTCCAGAGAGTTATGTTCCAGAGTCCATTAGAATTATGGTGGGGAGTATGGCTGCTGACTGGTGTGGTACTGGAGCATTAAATGAGAGCTTACACCCTTATCCACAATCCATAAATCAGGAAGAGATAGCTAAGGATACTGAAAATGTTTGAAACCTCAGCTCCTAGCCCAATGATACACTCCTCCCAACAAAGCCACACTTCTTAATTCTTCCCAAACAGTGACACCAACTACAAATCAATGACTGACATATAGAAATCTATCGGACCAATTCTGTTTTAAACTACCACAGGAGCTCATCCAAGGGAGGGGATAATTTTCTCTCTTTTAGCAGTCATAAATTATGTAGAAGACTTGTTTTGGATCTCATTTTCTAACTTTCCCACTGGCACAGTAGCACGTCTTTTGATATCAAAACTTCCTTCTTCTTTGTTATTGTAGTTCAAGTGACTCCTCTCAGAACTTGAAGGTAAGTCCCTATTGCTACATTAGGGTGACTTAGGCACTTACATGCTAATAACTACAAGGTGTCTAGTTGGACAGAAGACCTACTTAGCAGGAATAAAATTGCACTTGGAAGCTACTTGGAAACCTAGCCAATTGCCTGGGGATAGTGATGTCATGGACCTTAAAAAATAATTTATTACCACCACTTTGCCAAACAAACATTGTTTCTTACTACATTCTAAATATTATCCTTAAAAGCATAGGTAAGTGGAGCTATCACACCTTCTCATAGAATCTTCCCTTTATAGGAATTGGAGACAATCACAGAAAACCCTAAATAAACACAGTGATCAACAGATCAAGGGAGTCCCGCACCCAGTGGTTACATCTACATCACAGCTCCTGCTTCTTTAACTCAGGAAGCATCATGGAAGAGGGACAGAAAGCTTGTAAGAGTCAGAATACCGGGAGGCCTGTCGTGAAAGGGTCTTTCGTAAAGATGGCTGTGTAAGCAGACCAAAACAATGCTATATAATTTTATACACCAATACATAGGCAATCTAACAATTCAGAGTAATTCCAGAGCCTATTGACTAAAACATTTTTTTGGCTAGAAGTTATAGAAAATTCAATCCAAAGTGACTCAACAAACAGGCTTTTATTTTTCCTCACATAAGGAAAATTGTAACTGTTCATCGAAGCTGTTAATCAATGTTTTGATTTTCTTCCTTTTGACACATGGTAGAATTTTGCTACATTCCTCCTGGATACGAGGTACAGTTATATAATGTGCTTTAGCCATTGGTATGGGAGCAGATGTAGCTTGTGCTATTTTGGGGCAGGAACCTTTAAGAGTGAGTGTTTCTGCCAAGTTCCCTTCTCTGTGCTATGGTAATGGAGAGTAGCCGTGGCTGCCCACTATGGTTCCAGAACTTTCGTGGTAGAATCATGTGGTCACATGGCTCATTTGTCTCTGTTTCTATATCTACTGTTCTCATCTTTCCGTTACCTTCAAAAAGGTTGCTGAAACTCCAGGGATCATTTTTATGTTCAAAACAGGAAGACTTGGTAAGGTAGAATTTGTGGGACTTCCTTTACCTAGAATGGGAAAAAAAATACATGATTCTGAGGAGTGTTCTCCTGAAGAAAGCTCTTGCCAGCAGGACCCCATTAAATGGCCTCTACATGCTAAGAAGTTCTGAAAATGGACAGACATAGTATTACTCCACAGAATCTTGATATATGAAGAAGGGATATAATGGCATGTTCACAACTGACAATATGTACCGTAAAGGCACAATTAGAACGATAAGTCTTCAGTGTTTTACTTAAGATAAAAATAGTTGATATTATTATTTGGCCACAGCACACCTTAGCAGGAATCACCGAAAACATCTGTTCATAGTCATTGACAGACAGTAGAAGCTACACTTTGGGTTAATGATCTTAACAGCACTGCATCTTAACCGAGCAGGTTTATGACCTGGTCCTTACTTCACAATTGCCATTGGGTAGCTATGTGGGTAGCGATTTAAAACATGTTAGATGCCAAGTTTCATGTTTGTGTATCATCCCTTTTGCAAGGAACCTCATCAGCAAAGAAACAAACCAACTGATCAGGTAATCACATTCTTTCACAAAGGAAAACAATAGTCTATGCAATAGATTAAGCAATTGTTGCCGATTATCCAAACTACTACCTGTGAAAGACAAGAAAATGACAAGTGTCTTATGCCATTATCTTAGAAGGCATTAGGATTTTGAGTTGTGCATCTTAGCAAGCAATAACATGTCCACTTCTTTATATTTTCCAAGTTGAGGAAATGACATGTGATGCATCTGTCCTGTTTTGAACTTTTCGACGAGAATTCCATTTTTAACCTGGACCTCTCGATGTACACGCTACAAAAGTCAGTATTGCTTTTTCTATTTAAAAAATGCTCTGTTTATGGTATAACATGCTCAGCATATGCAATGGGGGTGGTGGCGGAGAAGACAGGCACTCAAATAACAGCTTTTCTCAAACTTGAGGGCTCTCTAGATTTGGTTTAAAAATACAGCCACTAGTCATTTTATCACTTCCTTGGAGAGAGCTTAGTGACGCAGAGCCTGCTGAACCCGCTCGTCCTACTCTTCTCTCTTTTCCGCTGGGGCTGACAACGCAAACAGTCTCATAACTCCAACATATGTAAGGTTGGACTGAAAAGACTGTTTCTGGGTTTGGCGTGGTCATTAAGGCTATAATTCTGGTTATAACCTCTGGATACAATTCACATTATAACCCATAATTAGAAGACATGATTCCAGATTACTTTGCAGCTACTTTCCCTCCAACAGAGGCTCATGGGGTACAAATCTCACCCTTACACTCCTCTTCTCCTTTGGTTGCAAAGTTTATTACAAATGTCTGGACAGCAGGGATCACTTACATATTGTGACCAGAGACTGACCTAAGGGACCACTTTGAAGCCTTTGAGGTTTCAGACATGATGAAACTCCTATGGAGGTATTATGCTATTTGAAGCCATAAGGTCATCTTAAAACATAATCTGAGTCAATTGTATTTCATATTAGTTACATATTACAATTAAAATTAAAAGTTTCAGAATATCATGCACAGTGCTTATAGCATGATCAGGTTGCTGGATGCTATGAGGAAGATGAAGTTTCATCTTTTTAAAGTTAATCAAATGCTAGAAAACCCACACCAAACTATAATGATAGCTTTTGTGATACTAATAGATTCACCTGCTTTCCATAAAATCTTAACTTTTTCAAAACAATGGTTTAACCTTCCATTAGCTGTTACAGGATAATATCTTAAGTTCTTGGGAGATCCTGTTAACAAAAACCTAGATTCTATCTACTGTCTAGGATAACGTGTGATATACTCTGCTAGGAATATGATTCACAGTAGGGTTAGTTGGGTCATGAAGTACTCCATGTCTACATCTGAGGGGCTAGAGGCAGGACTCACTGACAGGAAACAGTTAGGGTCATGCTATACTTCCCTCAATAAAGCTCTCAACAAAAAAGCTTGCAAGTTCTTATGCTTTGAAAATGTGCATTTCCACATCGGCTGGTTTGATGTTAACTATGTGATATGAAAGGAGGGAACATCAACTGGGAAAACAAAATCTAAGGCTAAACTCATTGTGGGTGGTGCCATCCCTCCGCTGGTAGCTCTGGATTCTATAAGAACAACCCATGTAGAGGAAGTCAGTCAGCAGTACCCTCTACAGTTTTTGTATCACATCCTGTCTCCATGTTCGTATTCCATTTGGGTTTCTGCCCTGACTTCCTTCCGTGACGATCAACTGTAGGAAGCCGTTTGTGCCACACCCAAACATGGTGCCGGCTTCCCGCCGAGAACTCAGCAAACAGAGCTGTTGCCCAGCCAAGAGACTTAATGCTCATGTGCCACATACGTCATAGCCCGCTCTTGGGCATACTATTGAGTTACTGGAGGGCACACCAATCAGGTAGTGACACGAGTCTCCTAGGCATATATAGCAGTGCATTTCTCCCCCACGTGGAGAGAGAGATAGTGGTGAGATTGCGGGAGACCCCATGTGGAGAGATGGCAGAGAGATCCCACGTGGAGAGGGACCCGATAAGAGAGATTGCGGAGAGATCCCACGTGGAGAGAGACTGGGCAGAGAGATTGCACGTGGGAGACTGCACATGAGAGGTCGCCTATGCAGTAGACCCCGGTAGGGAGTCCCCGGCTCAGAGAGAAGTTTCCTGCTCAAGAAGTCCCCTGCTCAGAGTGCTGTACAATAAAGGTTGTCCGCAGAAGAATCCGGTTGTTGCTCGCCTGTTCCTATCGGCAGGAAGCGTGGGCGCGTGACAATCAACAGTTTACATATGTCAACCAAATAAACTCTCTGAACTGATTTTGATCATGGTGTTTCATCACAACAATAATGACTCTAACTAGGAAGAGCCATTATTTTAGTTACTTTTCAAGTTATGGTGAACAAATGCCTATCAAGAGACAGCTTAATGAAGAAGCTGATTTTGTCTCAAGGTCTTACCTGATACAGTGTGACAATCCATGATGAAAGGAAGGTTGTGGCAGTGGCCATCTCAGTGTTGGCAGGAGCCTGCTGCAGTTACTTGCTTAGAACTCTGCAGATCTGGAAGCAGAGATGGGACAAGAGATAGCACGGGACAATAAGACCTCAAGGCTTGCCCCAGTGATCCTACGTTTTCTAGTGAAGCTCTTTCTCTTAAATGTTTCACAAGCTCCCAGAACAGTGCTGCTAATAGAGAACTCAATGTTCATACACATGTGCCTATGGGAACATTTCCCATTAAACCACAGTAGCCATCTGTGTGATTCCACTGAGAGGAAGAGCTGGAAACGGCACCTGGGACTCCTGTGGACTCTGCTTGGTAATCCCCCTCCCTTTGTTAGCTGTGTCCTTTCATAACCATACCCCATGACTCTGAGCATAATGACTTTCCGAGTTTTGAGTCCTCCCGGGAAAGTATGGCACTGAAAGTGACCTTGGGAACTTGCCAGGGTGGCATCTTATACTACAGAAATACTAAAGGTCTAAAAATATTTGTAATTAATTTCTACTTATACTTTCCCCATCCCCTATCCACAACAAAGCAAGCAAGCAAGCAAGCAAGCAAGCAAGCAAGCAGCAAGCAAGCAAGCAAGCAAGCAAGCAAGCAAACAAGCAAGCAAGCAAGCAGGCAGGCAAGCAGCAAGCAAGCAAGCAAGCTAGCAAGTGAGCAAGCAAACAAACAATTCTCCCTTCACAGGGCTCAGAAATGTCACTAGATATCTTGAATGGTTTTTTGATGCTATTCTGTATTTCCCCAGCAGGGAAGTGTTGGCTAGTTTCCTATGTAAAATATATTTTCCTCCATTACCAGTGAATCTAAGCCTCATATATATATAAGGTCTTTAACTAACATTTTTATGGTTAGCGTTGGATAGAATTGGGAAGGAGACTAAGAAGTTGTGTACCCAAGTAACTTTTATATTCAGCTTAACTATATTGCTTAAGGATATCTTTTCTTGATTATGGAATTGCCTTCTCAAAGTTCTACCAAATGAACCTTATTAGTTAAGACTGGCTTAGGACACTCCTTTTAAAAGTATTTTTCTTCATGTTAAGGATATAAAACACTGGCTTTCTGGAAAGCCTGTGTAGAAATTACTTGGAGGCTTAAGAGGTGGATAAACAGCTAACAATTCTGTTTTCTCTTCCAGGGGACCCTGGTTCAATTCTCAGTACCAGAAGGTAGGTTTATAACCATCTGTAACTCCAGTCCCAAAGATTAGTTGCAGGTGTTACACAGACTTACCTAAGCAGGCCAACCACCTAAAAACACATAAAACACATACACTAAAAAAATAAAATAGAAATAAAATACCTAAAAGGTGTTTGGGGAACAGGTTCTTCGGTGCACATTTTTAGAGCTCCACTGAAGATAAGAAAGAAGGATGCTATACTTACACTACTCAATATTTTGCCTGAAAAGAGAAGAGGGTTAAATTGAATTGGAATCAGCTTCTTTTATTTGAATATTTCTAAGACTTCTATTTCCAGATTTCAGATAAGCATGCATATTTATTGCCAACGGTACTTCCCCATCCACTCAAGAGAGATTTATGAAGCACTTTATAAATCTCCTAAGCAGAAATTCTAGAATGTCAGAATTGTATCAGGCACTTCCTCACTAAGCTGCTTTCCACTGGTGTATGTTTATCGCATGTCAGTCTAGAACATGAAAGAACCATAAAGCCCATATTCAGGATTTAAACATACTTCTTACACACGAAGAAACCAAACCCAAACACTACTGCTGATGCCAAGAAGTGCTTGCTGTCAGGAGCTTGACACAGCTGTCTCCTGAGAGGCTGTGTTAGATCCTGACCAATAGAGATGAGGAAACCAACCATCAGATTGATGACAGAGAACCCGATGGAAGATTTGGGGGAAGGACTAAAAAAGCTGAAGTGGCTTTATCTGGCATCAATGGAAGGGGGGGGCCTCTTGGTCCTATGAAAGCTTGATGCCCCTGTGTAGAGGAATGCTAGGGTGGTGAGGCAGGAGTAGGTGGGTAGCGTGACAACTTCATAGAAGCAGGGTAAGGGTAGGGATAGCATAGGGGTTTTGCAGAGGGGAAACTGATAAAAGGGGATAACATTTGAAATTTAAATAAATAAAATAGACAGTTTAAATAAATAAGAAACAGCTTTGAAGAAATGTAGTGTTTACAATACAATAGCTGCTAATTGATTGACAGCTGTTGAGTCTATAAATGTAGGAAAGCCTTGTTCATTATACTTTTACCTTAGACTGGTCTTCAGGAATGTCAGTTTAGGTCAGAGATATGACATCTCCAGTTCTTGGCTTGAGCATTTTGGTTATTTAGGTGATATACTAAAAACACATTTAAAAATACTTGGTCAATAAGATTACCATTAGAAGGTATTTTTTTTCCTAAGCAAGTTGCTAGCGAATTTTTAAAATGTTTATATAATATCAACACCTATCAGGATAATCATAGGTAGAAAATATGCCATGTAACATATGAAACAGAAATTGGGCCATGGAAGGGGGTGTGAGGCAGAGAGACTTCTTACAAGTTGTCATTCTTCAGATAAAGGGTGCATTCTATTTTGGTAGCGTCTCTGCTGCGAGCATTCCCACAGTTTTTAATAGCTCAGCCTCAGCTGTCAGGAACATTTGCGTTAAGTTTTCCTCTCAAGCACACAGGGATGGCTGTGCTTGTTGTTTGCAGATACCAAAATCTGCTTCCTAATAATGTGACTGAAAGTGTCCATCAATGAGAGATCTAAAGTGCCCTTCTATTTCATGAGAAGTTGTGGGTGCTGGATATCAGGAGACTTATCTGTTGCATAACAGATCACACTAGAACTTAAGTGTAACAGTGGGATTATTTGGAAACTACATTACTGTTGCTGTTGTTAGTAGGTTCTATTAATAATGACAGGATGATAGCGTATAACTTGTTTTTAGGCTTTGGTTTTGGTTTCATAAAGAGAAGTCTTTGCAGAGCTGAAACCATTAGCTATATGTGAACAAAAGGCACACTTAAGATTAAGACTTATTTCTGCATATTCCAATGGATTCAAATGCTTCCTTTTCTCAAAACATCATTTGAATGTATTCTGCAGTGGATATATCAATTCATTACTGATGCTATCAGTTATCTCAAGTATTATAGATTGAGATGATAGTGATCTGTCACCACAGTCCTGCGTATTATCAATCAGACAAATGTGCTGTATCTTATTGCTGGGTTCCACAGACCCACATTCAAGGCATGGGGAAGACATTTTTAGAGGCTGTAATGGTGACTTTGTGCATCATAGGTTGTTCAAAAAACCTTTTTACTCTACTTGCCTCTTTCCTTCAGTTTTTAGAGGGTATTTGAATTTGCTGACATTTGTCCCCTCCCACGTCTCCCTGGTGAAGGTCTTTATCCACACCAGAGAAGTGATGTTCTGAACTTTATTCCCATAGATTCTTCCTCCAAATTTAATGTCAGATATGATTGTCATAGTCCAGTTTTTTGCTTCAAAAATATGTTCAGCCTCATCTTTCTTCTGTTTCCCTTTCATGGTTGTAGCTCTCCTCTGGATCCAGTAAGAAGAACCTGCTTAAATCTGCAAGAATCTGCTTGCAGCAATGGACCTACTTATGCAATTTATCATAAACTATGTATCTCAATGTTCGTAACCTAAATTATTTGTGCAAAGCACATAGGTTGTTATGTGATTGACTAATCAGAATTGAGAATTCAGTGTACACATCAGAATTAGTACCTACTTAGCAAAAGTCTTATGGTTGGGTTTGTCCATAAAGTGTTCATGTGATATCGGCTTGCTTTTCCAACTTGTAGAGCTAATAAAAAGTCATCAGTAGAAATCAGTCAACATCCCATTAAGTTAACTAATTCATAGTTAACTGGACTCTTAAGAAATAGGAACTACTTGTAGGAAGTACAACACTGAGTTATCAGTCTTTGTAGTTTGTGTTTTTGGATCTTTCTTTTCTCCTCCCCCCTTGCTTCCTAGCTACCGTGGTCCTAGCTGCTATGCTCTACTATATAGATGCCGATCTTTATTTTATACTGGAGCTTGGGTTTTGTTAAGGAAAGTTGGGCTGAGGGCTGTAGAAGCAGCGTGCCATGCAGGTGCAGGCTCAGGCGTTGGCAACACTGTCTGGTTGCTTGTTGAATGCTTATTTTTCATCATTTGAGGATAGAAAAAGGACAAGCAGTACCTGACGCCTAGGAAGGCGGAAGGCGGCTGGCTTTTAGGTAGGCCCATAGAGGCATGGTGGAAGTTCGAAACACCAGAATAAACAGTGGGCCTTAGGCCATAGATGAAACAGAGAATACAGATACTCACAAGGGTAAGTGGGTTTGCTAGGCAATAACCATCATGAATGTGAACTTTGAATTCCAGGAGAGTATGAAATTGCCAATAATCTTGTAAGTAAATCATTGTATGATGAAGGCAATGTGGAAACTGTAATATCAGAGCTACTAAAATTCTGTGCTTCAATTCTCCAAATTTTTCAAGTATTCTCATATTTTACTAAACCTACCACCTTACAGTTGGGAATTAAATGTAAAGGTCTTTGACTAGAACTAATGTGATTCTTCGACTTTTTGATGATGTATCAAGGAAGCTAACCACATAGGATCATAGCCCAGATACTGCCATTTTTCTTGTTACTGATGATACATCAATACAAAGAAGGCATAGGCTGTAGGGGATCTTCAGACATTTACTCTTCCTGCTTTTCTCCAAACCCTAACTCTCACTATTATTCTCAGCATTTGAGCAGACTACCTGCTGCAGGCTCCCTTTCCTCTTAGCCCTGGGCTCCATTAGATTCTTCCCCTACAGCCTCCCTCACCACCCCATTTCTCTGACTCAACTGCCATCTTCCACTGGCACTCCCTGAGAACTCTCTGGCTATGTGGTAGGGAAGCAGAAAGGCCAGGAAAACAGGGAGGTAATCTTTAGCTCTTCACTCTTCTTCCTTTCCTTCAACCTCAATCCCTTAACCATATTCCAAGCACTGAGGCAGAGTACTCTTGTGAACTCTCCTTCATCTCTGCCCTCATTCCTAGGGAACTAAGTAGATCCTGATAGCCCACTCTGCTATCCTGCCTCCTATGGATATCCCCAGACCTGCTCCTTTTCCTAAGTGTCAGTTCCCAATAACAAGAGATACATTGTAATAGAAATGAGGCCACCCCTGAGAAGAAATCAGAAAGATTCATTACCAGGAAACTCATAGTCACCACACTGCCCTAAGACCAGAGAGGGCAATCAAAATTTAAGGACCAGAACACCCACCCAACAAGATCATATATTAGCATCTCGATGTCCAGAGAGCAGTATATAAATGCAATCAACAACACCGAAGACAATGTGTCTCTATTAAAGCCCAGAAACCCTACTACAGGAGACACTGACAATGTGATACAGCTGCAGGACCAGACAAGAATTTCAAAATGGGCTTTAGCACCATGTTAGATGTCCTTAAAGAAAAAATAAATACATTTCTTAAAGAAATATATGAAATAATCAATAGCGGAACAAAACAAGAATACAGCTGCAAGTGGAAATAGAATCAATAAAGGAAACTAAAACTGGGGGAAGGCTGGAAATGAAAAGTTTAGGAATTCAAATGGGAACCTCAGAGGAAAGCTTTACCAACAGGATTTAGGAGATGGAAGAACAAATCTCAGTCACTAAAGACAAGATAGAAGAAATGGGTACCTCATTAAAAATTAAGAAAAAATGAATCTATGCACAAAGCATCCAAGAAATGTGTACCATTATAAAAAAATCTAGGAAAAATAGAAATAGATTGAGAAAAAAAAAACCCAGGTCAAAGGTACATAAAATGTTAACAAAATCATAGCATAAAAGTTTTCAAACTCAAAGAAGGATGTGCCTATAAAGGTACAAGAAGTTTACAGAGTATCCAATAGACTGGATGAGAAAGGAAACAGCACTGAAAGTGTATTAATCTAAAACACTAAACATATTAGAACAAAGAAAGGATATCAAAAGCTACAAGAGGAAAAGACAATGTAACACATGGAGGCAGATATTTTACTAACTCCTGAGCGCTCAGTGGAGACTCTCCAAGACAGAGGCCTGTTCAAATTTTTCACAAATTTGAGTAAACTACAGATGACAACCCACTTCTATACCCAGAAAAACATTCACTCACAACAGATAAAGCAAGACATGATTTGAAAACAAAACAAAAAAAAAAATGTAAGCATCTCTCTCTCTAAACCCAGCCCTAAAATGGGAACACCTTCATAACCGCATGGGAGGGGGGATGAGATAGGGTTGTTCCTGAAAAGAAACCTGGAAAGGGGATGACATTTAAAGAGAAATGCACCAAAAACACTTCTGCTGCTGAGCTGATGGCTTCTTGTCACTGACATATACTCGGATGCTAAGGCAAGACCCCCGTGGAGGTCACATGATGTTTGGAGGGAACATAAATACGACTCAAGGGACTGTGAGAGGAGCGTGTTTGTAGAGCTACTTGTGCAATGCTTGTTGGTTTCACATTTTCATTGATCTTTGTTTCCATGAGAAAGGGACAGCAACAAACTTCTGGTGTCTCTGTTGGTCCTGATCTTCTTCAGACTCCTACAGATTCATCTGGGGTCTGGCTGTCTCAGCTTGGTCACCACTGCCTATTCATGTTTACTATCCTGACCCTACCAAACTGGACTGCTGGTATATCCGTGAAGTATTCACAAGTGGAGTGAGCTGTAGCTGCTGACCTGTGAACTGAACTGCTGATTTCCTAATGATGCAAATGAGATTTGTTCCAAAGAATAATTTCTAAACAGGTCCACTTCCCCCATATTCTTCCTTTTCTTCTATCACTGGAAGGTGGTTAAAACACTTAAGAACCATCATTAAAAGTTGTTTGAGAAACTTAAGCTATAATCTGACAAAATAGACTTTAAAATAAGCTACTAGATAAGGAAGGTCACTATGTGGTCATCATAGGAAAAATCTAACAAAATAACATAAAATATCCTTTTACAAACACAAGAGCAGACAAGTTTGTAAAAGAAACATTACAGCCTAAATTACATATCAATCTTCACACAATGATAGTAGGTGATTCAATACCCAACTCTGACTACTAGCCAGGACATTAGGACAAAAATTAAACACTGAAATGTTGAAGCTAACTGATGTCATAAAAAGTGGACCTAACATATTTATATAAAATTTCACTGAATCATAAAAAAATACTTTTTTAAGAAAAATCATCAGTTCATTGAACTTTCTCCAAAACTGACCATGCACTTATACAAAAAGCTAGTTTTAACAGGAGTAAGAAATTTGAAATGACACTATATCTTTTCTGATCACCATGGATTAAAGCTTGGTATGAACAACAGAAGAAACAACTGACAACTTACAAACTCATAGAGAATGAACAACCCATTACTAAGTGAAAAATGGGTCAAGCAAGAAATTAGGATAAATATAAAAAGCTTTCTAGACTTTCAAGCAAATGAGAATAAAGCGTAGCTAAATTTATAGAACACAATAAGGACAGTTCTAAGAGTGAATGTCCTGTGACTAACTGCCTATGTCAATGAGAGAGACATTAGGAATTTAATAGCATACCCAAAGACTCTCTAAAACAAAAAGAAAAATTACACCAAAAAGGTCTAGATGGGAAGAAATAATCAAGCTCAGGTTTGAAATCAATAAAATAGAAATGAATAAACAAAATAAACAACGCAACAGATTAATGAAACAAAGTTCTTTGAGAAAATAAATTTAAGCGTGACAAACTCTCAACCAAATTAATTTTAAAAAGGGATGAAAAGAGTTAAATTAACAAAGATAGAGACAAAGGGGGGTATAATAACAAAGCCAAGGAAATTAAGAAAATTATAAAGATATACTTTAAAGCTATGTATACCACCAAGTTGGAAAATATAAAACAAATGGATAATTTGATCAATATATGCCACTTACCAAAGTTAAATGAAGATCAGTTAAGCAACCTAAGCAGTCCCATACACCATTACAAAATAGATGTGTTAATTAAAAATCTCTGAACCAAAAAGTCTCAGAGTCCAGATTCTTACCAAACTAACCCCATGCCCATGGTCTTACAGTCTCCCTAGCCTCTGTGGTTATACAAATTCTAGCTTGTTTATTATTTAACATCCACATATAATGAATCCATAACACGTTTGTGTTTGTGAGTCTGATAGTTCTTCTCCTTCTATTCACTAACCTGCAAATTCCAAGATTTAATTTTTAAGGGCTGAGTAATTGTCAATTGTATAAATATACTGCTTTTTTTTTAATCCACTCATCTGCTAATGGGCATCTAGGTTGTTTTCAACTACTGATAATTATAAATAGAGCAGCAACTACCTAGGTTGAACAAGTAAACAGTAACCTTACGAATTACTCTGGTGGCAAAAAAAAAGACTTGATAGGAAAGAGACAGGAAAAACCAAATATTACTCTTCCGCTAAAGGAACATAGCAATAAAACGATTCCTAATTACATTTTGCTACATTCATAGATTAGTGCATTGCTCAGCTGTCATCGGAGAAGCTTCCTTATATAGCAGAGGGTAATAAATACAAAAGTATACAAACAAATAATAATAATATGCAGATATAACATTCAGACCTAAAAGTTGTGTTCCATTAAATGTCTCTCCCCAGGGATCAAGAAACCATGGGCAGGAGAAGATGATAATTGTTTAAGATCAGGAAATGAAGGACACCAAGAAATCAAGGTCTTCTAGACACAACAGTGTTAGTGCACATATGAATTCTCAGAGCATGAGGCTCTATATACAGGGCCTAGATGGGTCCTTACTAGATTGAGTCTCAGAATTGAAAGAAGTGGAGACATGCCCTCATACATGACCCAGAGCCATCACTAACTCCAATTAATAATCACTTGCAAATGATAAATTAGCTTTCTCAGAGAAATTTTATTGCAGAAATAATTTACCCTTAGTGGTAGATCTATTGTCCAATTGTGTGTGTGTGTGTGTGTGTGTGTGTGTGTGTGTGTATACACAAACACACATACATATATACTACTACTTCCAGTTTGGGGGGGTTTATTAGTTTTCTGTGTGTACAAGCATGTGTGTCTGTGTCTGTATATGCTTTTTGTTTGTATCTTTTTCTTCTTTGTTTTTTGGAATAGTTTCACTAGATTTTCAAAGATTATCTTATTTAATTATTTTTATTATTATTCTGTAGATGACTACTGTCTTACTTATGGTTTTACTACTGTGAAGAGACACCATGACCAAGGCAAGTCTAATAAAGGGCAACATATATTTGGGGTTGGCTTACAGGATGTATGGGCTGGTTTTGTGTCAACTTGACACAAGTTGGAGTTATCACAGAGAAAGGAGCCTCAGTTGAGGGAATGCCTCTGTGAGATCCAGCTGTGAGGCATTTTTTCCACTAGTAATTCGGGGGATGGGGGGAGAGCAAGACAAGGGAAGAAAGCCAATAAGCAACATTCTTCATGGCCTCTGTAACAGCTCCTGCTTCCTGACCTGCTTGAGTTCCAGTCCTGACTTCCTTTGGTGATGAACAGCAATGTGGATGTGTAAGCTGAATAAACCCTTTCCTCCTCAACTTACTTCTTGATTGGATATTTTGTTCAGGAATAGAAACCATAACTAAGATACAGGGTCATAGGGCCAGTCCATTATCATCAAGGTACAAGCTGGGCAGCATCTAGGCAGGCATGGTGCAGGCAATGCTGAGAGTTCTACATCTTCATCTAAAGGCTGCTAGTGGAAGACTGACTGATTTCCAGGCATTAAGAATGAGAATTTTAAACCCAGGACTACAATTACACACCTATTCCAACAAGGCCACACCTCCTAATAGTGCCACTCCCTGGGCCAAGCATATACAAGCCACCATCTTCCACTTGCTGGACCTCATAGGATTGTTCAAACATATGAGTGTGTGGGGGCCATACCTAAGTATAACATAGTGCAAAATACATTTAATCTAACTTCAAAAGTTCTCATAGTCTATAGCAGTCTCAACAATGATAAAGCCCAAAGCACAAAATATCTTCTGAGATTTATCCAATCACTTAGTTGTAATTTCCAAAGCAAGACAGAAAACCAGCTGGGCAAACTCCAAACTCTCCATCTGCATGTCTGATGTCAAAGCAGTCTTCTGATTTCTCAACTCCCTTTTCATCTTTGTCGACTGCCACAAACTTCTTTTCCTAGGTTGGCTCCACTACCTGTTAGTGCCTTTCTTCAGTAGATAGTCCAGGGCTTTGGCATATTTAACATCTTGGGGTCCCCAAGGCAACTTCAATGTTACAGATTTTATTCTAATGTCTGGGATTCATACATGATATTCTGGGCTCCTCTCAAGGGCTAGTGTCACTTCTTCAGCTCTGTCCTCTGTAGCACTCTAAGCTCAGGTTGATCTACTCCACTGCTGCTGCTGTTCTTGGTGGCCATCCCATGGTATTGGCATCTCCGGTACTGTGGGATCTTTTGCTATAACTAGGCTTTACCACTAGCCTCTAAGGCTTTCTTCATGGTGCCAAGCCTTAACTCCTTTGCATGACCCCTTCAGTCCTGAGCTGTCAACTACAACTGAGACTGTACCTTTACCTTGGCCTCTCACAGTACCAAGACACAGAGCTGCTCTTCATGACCCCTTCATGCCTTTAAATCCAGTATCACCTGGGTGACTCTTACACATTACCAGGTCCTGCAGCAGCGTAAGTTACAACCTTCACTATCTCTGGAACACAGCCTCTTTGTGTTCTCAGAAAACACTTCCCAGAAGACTTTTACCTCAGTGACTCTGGTCTTTTCTTAATCATCACTGATTTCTTAGCTCCAGCTAGCCAGCTTTACTTTTCCCTGACGTCCCTTCTATAGCTAGAGCCACATGGCTGAAGCTGCCACATTCTTCTGCTTGAAGGAGCCAGAGCCCGGCCCCCTTGTTTAAAACATTATCACTAGCTTTCTATTTTCTAGCTTCCTTACTGCCTAAACTTGGCTGTCAGAGGTCTTCCTCTGGAGTTTGACCTTGAACTCAGAGGTCTGTCTGCATGCTTGTCTCCTGAAATTAATGGTGTGTACAACCCCTCCTGGATTTAAATTTTCTTTCACCTAGAACTTGCTCTGTTGTAGGCTGGCCTTGAACTCAGAGATCTGCTTGGCTTTATCTCCTGTGATCAAAGATGTGTGCCACCACGCCTGGATCTAAATTTAGTTGGGTAAGATTTTGTCCCAAAGTCCCTTACTCTGTTATCTCCTAAAGCATAGGATTCAGTTTCATTTCATTTCCTGGTGCCCCTGTAATACTTGAACCATGTATTTTATATTTTCTTTGCTTAGCTTGCTATACTTGTTCAAAAAGTTCTTTATGAAACTTAATCAGAGAACAATGTTTCTCTGGGCTTTTGTGAAACTTCCTTTCTCAGTGCAATTAATCTGAATCTCTTCACCTTTGCCTTAGGCAGACTCTTCAGTTAGGGACAAAAAGTCACACATTCTTCACCAAAATACTATAAAAAAGAAAAAAGAAAAAAAGAAAAACAGTCTCTAGGCCACACCCTGAAATTCTACACTGACACCTCTTGGGCCAGGTGTGCACAATTTAAATCACTCGCAGTAGCAATGTCTTCCATAGTCTTACTAGGATAGTCCATTAAGTTCCATTTAAAGCACTTAGCTCTTCCATATCCAAAGTTCTCAAAGCCACATTCTTCCAAACAAAATCATGGTCAGGTCTATCAGAGCAATGCCCTACTCCTGGCACCAACTTCTGTCTTAGGGTTTTAGTACTGTGAACAGACACCATGACCAAGGCAAGTCTTATAAAAGACAACATATATTTAGGACTAGCTTACAGGTTTAGAGGGTCAGTCCATTATCATCAAGGTATGAGCATGGCAGTATCCAGGCAGGCATGGTGCAGGCAGAGCTGAGAGTTCTACATCTTCATCTGAAGGCTGCTACTGGAAGACTGACTTCCAGACAGTTAGGGTGACAGTCTTAAGGCCACACCCAGAGTGACATACCTATTCCAACAATGCCACACCTCCTAATAGTGCTACTCCCTGGGCCAGTCATCTACATCCATCACAACTGCTTTCTAATGGCAGAAAGTGTGTGAATATGGATCAGAGGGAGGTGGGAAGAAACTGAAAGAACTAGGGGAAGAAGAAAACTTTAGTAAAAATGTATTGTATGAAAAAACTTATTTTCAATATAAGAAAGAAGGAGGCAAAGAATGTTGAGTTCCATTCATGTTTAAAATTTTTTTGTATCTACAATAATAATTTTAATTAAAAAATAGTAAACCTACTGTGGAAGAAAAACTAAGTTTGACATAGGTTTCATCAAAGACAGACAGAGGAGGTTCAAGAGTGCAGGAAGCAGGGCCATTCTCAGTCTGATGCAGGGAGCGGGGCCATCCTCATCTGATGAACCAACCTCAGAGTTTTCTTATTCACATAGAGATGCACTGAGAGAAACATCCACTTCTGCTTTCATGTTGCCTCCTGTTGGATCTCGCATATTTGAAATCGTAGTTTTGTTTTATTATATGGTTCTGGAAAGCCTCAAATATTTCAGAGAATATTTAAATATGCTACAGCATACATTTAGCATAAATTTACTCTTTTTATGAAATTGTTTCGATATTTATTTTAACTTCACAAAAGTCATCAGCTATTGATGTAGCCAAATTTTATAATAATGATTTATAAAATATTTGACTCAATTTGTCACAGATGTTTGTATTTTATTTATTTATTTATTTATTTATTTATTTATTTAATTCACTTTATATCCCAATGATACCCACTCACCCCACTCCTTTCCATTCTCACAGTCCCACCCTTAGAAATCCCTTCCCCCATTAAGTCCTCCCCTCCACCTTGGGAACATTTTAGGAAAAGTTTCTGTAGGTCTAAGTGTATCCTCTCCAACTGGGGTCCAACTAAGGTAGGACCCCAATGACAGCTAACTGAGTCAGGTGGCTCTAATTATTAGGGGACAAGCATGAAGACCAAGCTGCTATGCTACAAATGTGTAGGAGTCCTAGTTCCAGCATCTGCATGTTCTTTGGTTGGTGTTCCAGTTTCTGTGAGCTTCCCCATGGTTAGTGGATGCTGTAGGTCTTGCTTGCCCAGGTTACTTGGCTCTGTAGTTGTTCCTGGGGTGTCCTTGACCCCTCCAGCTTGCTCAATTCTATCCCTCACTCTTTCATAATGTTCCATGAGCACCAGCTGATGTTTGGCTGTGGAACTCTGTTCCTGTTTCCTTCCACGGCTGGATCAAGCCTCTCAGGAGACAGTTATACTAGGGCCCTATATGCAAGCATAGCAGAGTACCATTAATAATGTCAGGAACTGGCTGTCTTACATTGTCTGTCCTACATTGGCTGTCTTAAATTGGTTGTCTTACATATGTTTTGAGTTGGTCCAGTCATCTGCTAGCCACTCCCTCAATTTCTGCTCTATCTTGTGGCCATGACAAATTTGGGGTTGAAGGTTGTGTGGATGGGTTGATGCACCCCTCCTTACACTAGATTCCCCCTGGCTATAGGGGATGTCCACTTTAGTCTTTATACCTGAGCTTCTAGAAGTCTCAGATAGGACCACCCCTATAGACTCCCCAGAACCTCACCAGTCCCATGTCTCCAGTTTCTCCCAGAAATTCCTTCTATTGATTAACATTCTCACTCCCAGCCCTCCGCCCACATCTGATCTCCATCCTCACTCTCCTCCTAACCCCTCCACCCAGAGCTACCCTTCCATCTACCTCTGATGACTACTATTTTGTTTCCCTTTCATTAGAGAATCTTTCCAGAACTAAAAATCTATGAAACATTCTCATCTTAGATTTTTATACTATAAGTGACATCAGGTGTAACATTAAGTGAAAATGGAGTTTCCCAAAATTCTATTCTATTTTTGTATTCTAAAAATTTTTACAGAAGTAAAAATTAGAACACTTGTTTGAGCAATTGAATACCAAGATTAATAAAATATTATTTTGCCAATTTCTGAACTTGAAGTAACAGACATTTTCACTGGCTGTGGAACTGTCATTTAATGGGAATGTATGATTCCATTTCACCCCAATCACAATGGCCATACAGATGACAGGAAATACTGACATGATTGTACTGAAAGAAGAAGTTTACACACAGTTTGTGCGCGTGTAATATAGTGCATTCAATTTAAAAATCAATCTGGAGTTTTCTGAAAAGGACTAAAACTAGAATTTCCATGTACTGAACTATGTCATTTCTGAACTAGGAAAATAACCAAAAGAATATATATTCCACTACAGAGACAGCTGAGCCTCCATCTTTGTTCCTGACAAATTTAGAACAGCTAAAAAATGGAATCAGCCTAGATATCTGTCAATTCATGAATGGGTAAGAAAAATGTGGTACATATACACGAAAACTCAGCTACAAAGGAAAACAAAATCATGAATTTTCCAGGGAAATGATTAAAACTGGAGAAATTTAAGCTCAGAAAGGCACATGCCACATACTCTTTCTCATCTGCAGAAGGCATCATGAAATCTGTTTTGTACTTTTAACTTGGAATGCAAGCACAAACCAAGAAGCTAGAAAGGGAAATTGGCATCAGAGATATTAAGGGAGAGGATAGAAGATTATAGGTTAACTGAAAATCATGAGATGGGATTCTGGGGGTGACATTGCTTAAGCAGGGAGGGCAGAGATCACAGGTGACTTAGAGGGTGAAGGGCAGAGGAGACACAAAAGAAGAATGTACAGAGAGTAATATACGAGTTTACAACCTCACATCCAAACGGACAAGAGACAGGCATAATGGAATACATGTGAAATGGAAGAGGAGGAGGTAATACTGAGTATTAAAATACTATGTGGGAATGGGGGAGGAAGGAGAGGGTCATGGGGAGCATCCAAATTAGGGACCTATGAAAATGCCTTATGGAAACATACTACGTATTAGACTAATCTGAAAATGCAATTTTAAGTGAAAAACAGTGCTTGAACAGAATTACTCTGTATGACCAGACTGTGTGGGTCCCACACTTCATGGGCTATTAAAAGAAAGCTGTGGTACAAATGACACTGGCACTGAAGCCTCACTATGAGCGACTTGTCAGGGAGGTGCCAGAGGTCTCCAAAATAGCACAGGCTCGTGTTATTACCCCTAGTTATTCACCACTAGAAAACTGAGACTTTGTTGAAAGCTGCATCCACAATAGACTTGTGACGTACTTTTAATTTATAAACTCTTTACATTTTGAAACTAAAACTCCACTGCTATTAAATTTTGTCATTCGTTTTCTGGAAATACAGCTTTTTAATAAATGAAATGAATGTGTAAAGAGATGAATGCATTATTATGTTTTAAGGAGTTACCTGAGATATTCATGAAGGTACCAACAAATTAACATAACCATATACATACACTGAGTTATTTTTAAGGAGTAAATTTAAAAACACATGCTTTATTTTTATTTTATGGGGACTGCTGTCTAATCTGCATGCACGTCTGTGTGAACGTGTCTGATTCTCTGGACCTGGAGTTAGAGACAGTAGTGAGCTGCCATGTGGGTGCTGAGAATTGAACCTGAGTTCTCTGGAACAGCAGCCAGTGTTCTTTGCTTCTGAACCATTTCTCTAGCCCCTACAAAGAATTATTATTTGCCATCAAAAATAATGAAATTTTATTCTGGATGGCATTCCATCAAGTAAACTAAGCCAGATGTGGGGACACATAGATTGACAGATTCCCAGAGAACAGGAAAGGAAGAATATGTAGCATCCAGATGGGCAGAGCTGTTAAATGATTGAGATAGAAAAGATGAATACCCAGATTCCATTGTTCCATATTGTATGCATGTGTCTGATATCCATTCTGTAACACCAATACATACAGCGTCTCCATGTCAGTTGGTGAAGCTTGAATGGATGCTGCAACAGTGATAACTGGATCAGATTATTTATTCCAAATACCGAACTTCACAAGAAATGAGCTAGAAGACCTTGGAACAGTGACTTAATTTTCAAAAAAGGGCTACATCTATCGGTTTCATAGTCTTTGATTATCCAAATATCAAGAGTCTATATAAGCTTCTCATCTCTCTCCACTTACAGGCCGAAGAAAGGGCTGATTCATGTTTCACTGTGTTCGCAAGGCTATGTTTACAGTTGGAATAGTTATTATGTTTCTATTTTGGGCATTAAAATTGATTTCAGAAATTAATCCAGTGCTCATTGGTTAACTTTGTAACACTTGATATTAATCTGTGTCCTTAATCTCTTTAGCAAAAAAGAATGGCGTTAATGCTTTTATTTATTTTTTCCGTTTTTATTATATATATTTTATTTAAATTTCAGACGTTATTCCTTTTCCCAGTTTCCTCATGGCAAACCCCCATCTCCTTCCCCCTCCCCCTGTGTACTAGCTGGTTTTGTGTCAATTTGACATAAGCTGGAGTTATCACAGAGAAAGGAGCCTCAGTTGAGAAAATGCCACCATGAAATCCAGCTGTAAGGCATTTTCTCAACTAGTGATCAAGGGGGGAAGGCCCAGCCCATTGTGGGTGGAGCCATCCCTGGACTCTTAGACCTAAGTTTTATAAGAAAACAAACTGAACAAGCCAGGGTAAGCAAGCCAGTAAGTGACATCCCTCCATGTTCTCTGCATCAGCTCCTGCTTCCTGACCTGCTTAAGTTCCAGTCCTGACTTCCTTTGGTGATGAACAGCAATGTGGAAGTGTGAGCTGAATAAGCCCTTTCCTCCCCAACTTGCTTCTTGGTCATGGTGTTTTGTGCATGAATAGAAACCCTGACAAAGATAACCTGCTTCTATAAGCATGTCCCTCCCATCCTTCTACTCCCACCTCCTAGCTCTGACATTCCCCTACACTGGAGCAGCAAGCCTTGGCAGGACCAAGGACTTCTCCTCCCATTGATGCCCAACAAGGCCAACAACCTGTGCTATATTTGCAGCTGGAGCCATGGGTCCCTTCATGTGTACTCTTTGGATAGTGGTTTAGTCCCTAGGAGTGCTGGTTAGTAGGTATTGTTGTTCCTATGGGGTTGCAAACCCCTTCAGCTCCTTCTATCCCTTCTCTAGCTTCTTTATTAAGGACCTCATTCTCAGTTCAATGGTTGGCTTTGAGCATCTGCCTTCTGTTTTTGTCATGCTCTGACAGAGCTTCTCGGTAAACAGCCATATCAGGCTCCTGTCAGCATGCACTTCTTGGCATCGGCAATATTGTCGGAGTTTGGTGGCTGTATATGGGCTGGATCTCTAGGTGGGGCAGTCTCTGGATGGCCTTTGCTTCAGTCTCTGCTTCAAACTCTGTCTCCATATTTCCTCCAGTGAATATTTTTGTTCCCCCCTTCTAAGAAGGACTGACGCATCTGTACTCTGGTCTTCCTTCTTCTTGAGTTTCATGTAGTCTGTGAATTGTATCATGAGTAATCTGAGCTTTTGGTCTATTATTCACTTATAAGTGAGTGCATACCGTCTGTGGTTTTTTTTTGTGATTGGGTTATCTCACTCAGTATAATATTTTCTACTTACATCTATTTGCCTAAGAATTCTATGAAGTCATAATTTTTAATAGCTGAGTAGTTTAAATGTAACACTCCATTGTTTAAATGTAACACAATTTCTGTATCCATTCTGATTTTGAAGGGCATCAGGGTTCTTTCCAGCTGCTGGCTATTATAAATAAGACTGCTATGAACATAATGGAACATGTGTCCTTGTTATATGTTGGAGCATCTTTTGGGTATATGTCCAGGAATAGTATAGCTGGGTCCTCAGGTAGTACTATGTCAAATTTTTTGAAAAACCTTCAAACTGATTTTCAGAGTGATTGCAACACTACCAACAGTGGAGAAGTGTTCCTCTTTCTCCATAATCTTGCCAGCATCTGCTGTCACCTGAGATTTTTATCTTAGCCATTCTGTCTAGTGTGAGTTAGAATCTTAGGGTTGTTTTAATTTGCATTTCCCTGATGACCAAGGATGTTGTTCATTTCTTTAGGTGCTTCTCAGCCATTTGATATTTCTCAGTTGAGAATTGTTTATTTAGCTCTGTACTCCATTTTTAATAGGGTAATTTGATTCTCAGGAGACTAACTTCTTGCATTCTTTGTATATATTAGCCTGTTATTGGATGTAGGATTGGTAAAGATCTTTTCCCAATCATTTTGACATTTTGTCCTAATGGCAGTGTACTTTGCCTTTCAGAAGCTTTGCAATTTTATGAGTTCCCATTTGTTGATTCTTAATCATAGAGCATAAGCTATTGTTTCAGGCAAATTTCCCCTATGCCCATGTGTTCAAGATTCTTCCGCAGTTTCTCTTCTATTAGGTTGAGTATATCTGGTTTTATGTGGAGGTCCTTGATCCCCTTGGACTTGAGCTTTGTACAGGGCAATTAAGGATCGATTTTCATTCTTCTACATCGTAGACCAGCACCATTTGTTGAAAATGTAATCTTTTTTTTTTTTTTTTTTTTACTGGATGGTTTTAGCTCCTTTTTCACGGTTCAAGTGACCATAAGTGTGGGGGTTCATTTCTGAGTCTTTAATTCTATTCCACTGATCTACCTTCCTGTTTCTGTACCAGTAACATACAGTTTTCATAAGTATTTTTCTGCAATACAGCTTGAGGTTTGAAATCATGATTCCCTTAGAAGTTCTTTTATTGTTGAGAATAGTTTTCGCTATTGTTGGTTTTTTTTTTTTTTTTTTTTTTTTTTTTTTTTTTTTTTTTGTTATTCCAAAGAAATTTGCAAATTGCTCTTTCTAACTCTATGAAGACTTCAGCTGGAATTTTGATGGGGATTGCATGGAATCTGTAGATTACTATTTCACATTTCAACTGGCCTGATAAAAATAACACATTATAATATCAACATTGAATTTTAGGTGGATTTGAGTTAAGTTCAGGGCTTTATTTTTGCTGGTTCTATTGTTTTCTTGTCTTGAATACCATTTGGCTTTTCACTCCCATGCCCTTATAGTTGGCAATGTGAGTACTATTTAATGTTTTTTCCTTCTTAGAGTGATAGGAGTGACTCTTGCTTCAGTTTCCTTTGTATAAAAGAAAGTTTTAATCATCTAGTTTCAAAAACTTTCTTTTGCTATTTTATTGGAGTTTAGTTAAATTTATAGCTTATTTTAAATAAACCAATGTCTTTGATATCGTGTTTTTAATGTGAAAATGACACAGATTTTCATGTTTTCAAAGACCCTTTGTACTTTTTTTGTGCCCTAAGAAGTTTTATATAACTATTGGACAACATGTGTCAGGGATCCTCTAAGAATTCAATTTTTGTAGACTGTGCCTATTATTGTGTGTTTTTTCCAGAGAACCAGCTCCTTGGCATCAATAAATAGCATTTATAAAATTTCGAAGTAGTCTTGAGCTCAGTACCTTAAGATCTAATGGAAGGTTTGAGTTGCTGGTGAGTAATAGAAATAGTTTAGACCAATTTCCAGAAAAAAAAAAAAAAAAAAAAAACATCTTGAAGCACACAGTCAAAACTATTTTTCTTTTGAGATCAAAATGAAATCCCAAAAGAAAACATGCATTGGCATGCTATATCATCTGCTGACAAATTAACAGAAACATGTACTTTTTTCATTCTTTTTTTGACACAATAATCAAGATAAAAAATATCATTGCATAAGTAATTGAATGTAAAGGTAGAAAGTTTATTCCATGCTGTTCCAAGCAGATATATCTCCTGGCTATCAGAATTGTCCCAACCATGAAGTCATCAGACCTTAAAATGTCTTTATAAATTACTACAAAGGAATAACCCATCAGAGAGCTTAGTTTGGATGTTGACAGTTTTTCATAGGTTATTTCTCAGAACTGCCTTGTGTCAGCTGATGAAGACTTCCTTAGTGAATGGTTTGAGAAACTTCATCCAGGTTAAACAAGAGGTGCAATTAATAAAATTTGAGTTACTTGTGATAGTTTCCGTTGTCATCCAGTATGTACAAAGTGACAAGAACCTTTCAACAGGTTTGTAAGGTCTGTGGTTTCAGATAGATGTGGGTAAGTCATACATGGAACAGATAGATATAAAGTGAATAATAGTGTTGTGTAGAATTAACATAAGACTCGTGGAGATGCTTCAGTGTAATAAGAAAGATGGGACCAAGTACATAACTATCACTTGCTCAGTGTTATTTGTAGGGAAATTTAATCTCATTAATTGAAATATAGTGTCATAGAAGACAAACAAACAAACAAACCTATTCAAATCAAATTGAGAGTCCTTAATGTCTGCACAAAAATAAAACCCCGAACCATGATGATTTCTAAATAGGTCCTGTGGCCAATCAGTTAGATAAGAACAAAAAATAGAATGACTAGTTTAGTTCACAAATTATTTACCCTTATTTTTTATTTTATTGTTTGTGTCTGGTATCCATAGGCTCATAGAGACTGGAACTATTGGGAGGTGTGGCCTTGTTGGTAAAAGTGTGCCTCTGGGATTTGAGATCTCAGAAGGTCAAGGCAGGGTTAGTGTATCACACCCTCTTCCTATTGTCTGTAGATCTATATGCAGAATTCTCAGTTACTTATCCAACATCCTGTCTGCCTCAGTGTCACCACGCCCCCTGCCATGATAATAACTGACTAAATCTCTGAACTGTAAACCAGACATAATTACATTTTCGTTGTGACTGTTTATGTTTTTTTAAATAAGAGTGGTAGTTCTTTTGATGTCTCTCCACAGCAAGAGAAATCCAAACTAAGACAATGCATATGGGTTTTTTTTTCCTATGTATGTGTCTGTGTATCAGCAATGCACCTATAAAGGACAATGAAGTATCCAAAGACTGGAGTTAGAGATGATCATGGGCCATCATGAGGGTTCTGGGAATGAAACACAGGTCTTCTACAAGGGTACTTCTTGCTCTTAACTTCTGAGCCATCTCCCAGCTCCTCTTGTTTTATTTTAATTTTTTTCTGTTTCTTTTATTGAACAATCTAGTATTTTTTGCCAAAGTTTTATCTCTATAAATGTTATCAGAACAGTAGAAATAAGTCATTAGCTGTTATTAGCTTAACGTGAAACTTCAGTGTTTAAACTTCAAGGTGAAATAGGATATTCACTATTTTTTTTGTTTGTTTGTTTTTTAGCACTGGACTTCAATCCCAGAATCTTGCACATATTAGATTGTTCATCATTGAGTTATATCTCAAGATTTTCTTGGTATATTAATTTAAATATGCAATAATTTCTTGTAGTAAGCATTTCACAATGTAGACAATAGAAGATGCCTTAGTAGCCAAAGAAATGATGTGATTTTATCTTTTTGTATCCCCTCACTATTCCTGAAAGCCATTGGTTAGATAAGCAGTTGGAGAATGAAAGTGTAAATAGGATTCTTATTTTAAATATAAAATTTATGAATTGACTTGGCATCTGTGTATATGCTGTAATATTTCCTCCGAAGGATTTATTGTTACTTATTAATAGTAATATTTCAGCGATTATTTCTGAAGTAGCAGATGATTGACAGCCACATGAATAACAATGACACTATAATTTGTTATGCTGTTTGCACTGTATTATTCTGTGGGGGGAAAAAAAGCAAGTCTAGAATTTTCACTTAAAATCCTCTGTAATTATGAAGCCAATATTTTATCAACTTGGTTAAAGTGACAATTCCTTTCTGAAATGCTTCCCCTGGGATGTGTAGACTAGCTGACTGAGCTTCTGGTGATAGCCTGTTTTTTATTTCTAATACCTAAATCAAAATCTCAAATGAACTCAGTGCCAGTAAGTACTACCTGAGTATGATTAGTTTCTACTATGCAAAAGATTCCTTGTAGGCTTGGATATTTAAGATGGGCCAAATTGGGCCAAATTGGTTCAAGTTCATGGGAGTAACCAGAAAGGGCCAGAATACCAGAAGTTCTCTTCTGAGGCTTTCTCAAGGAAGTGAAGATCAGTGAAGGAAAAAGACCAAAGAAACTTTTGCATGGCAAGAAAGGTAAGCACCCAGTCACTGCCTCTTAATTCCTACTTTCAATCTCTCTAAACATCATGTGTCCAACTTGCTTCAGCAAAATCATGACATAGTCTGCTTCTCAATATACAACCAGAAAATTTCACTTCAGTCTCCAGTGCACAATCAAAATTAAACTACTGTCACACTGCTACACAGAAGGGTATAAAAGTCAATTTATTTATTTTTTAACAGCATAAATATTTAATAATAGTTTTACTAAGGCTATGCTTCCCCCTCCTCCTCCTCCTCCTCCTCCTCCTCCTTCTCCTTCTCCTCCTCCTCCTTCTTCTTCCTCTTCTGCTTCTCCTCCTCTACTTTTCCTCCTTCCCATTCCCTCTTCCCTTCCTTCTCTTTCCCCTCTTCCTCCGCTTCCTTCTCTTCTCTTATTTTCTTTTTCTTCCTTTTTGCTTGCTTGCTTGCTTGCTTGCTTGCTTCCTTCCTTCCTTCCTTCCTTCCTTCCTTCCTTCCTTCCTTTCTTTCTTTCTTTCTTTCTTTCTTTCTTTCTTTCTTTCTTTCTTTCTGTTTTTGAGACAGGGTTTCTCCTAAAGCCCTGTCTTTTGTGGAACTCAGAGAACAGCCTGACTGTGCCTCCCTAGTGCTGGGATTAAAGGAAGGCATTCACCACCATTGTTCCCACTTCAACCTGGTCAGGTTCTTCTTTTTTAGAAATGTAAATTTGCCTAATGTCATCAAATTTAAGGTGTCTTTGGATAGTTGATATATTCTTTTCATACAATTAAGCACAAAAATATGTTGTTATTACATAATAGTTTCTTTTAATAAAGTGATTTTAAGCCAATACTTAAAATGTCTTATTAGATCTTATGACTCTCAGCAGGTATTAGGCCATTGTCATCTGTCCAGGTTTGCTAATTGTCCCTGTCCCTTTGCTCCTGACCTGTCACTTTAAGACACCTTCCTTTTATCCTCCTCTTGGCAGTTTCTTCCATAAATTCTTACTCTCTGAGACCCAGTAGTTAAAATGCGAACCTGCCTCATTTTATGGAACATTTCAAAGCCTCCTATGGCTCCCTGCAGCCCTGTAATAGAAGCTGAGCCATTTACCACTGAGCTCTGGATTCCTCACTGTCTAGTTTGTCATTAAACTCTGTGTTGTGCTATGTCTCCTTTGTTGTAGGTACTCCACACTAGTTGGTAGGACCTTTTAATTTCCCGGTCACTTTATTTCAAATGCCCGGTTCTACTATTGCTGTAGACAGGAATTTTAATGATCTGTGAGACTTCATCCTGATTCCCCAGGTCACTAGTTAGAGGCAGTTGCTTCCTCCTCAATAATGTTATATTGTTCTGTTAATATTTCTGCTGCCCATTTATTGTGCCACACACAATGATTTGTCCATTGCTCTGACCTACAGTGTGATAAGAATGGGGATTTATCTTAACCCTTTCTTCTTCCAGTTAAAGTGTGATACTTAGCCTGTTGCAATATTCAGATTCAAGTTTTCTGACGTGATAAGAGATTTGCTTGAAGGTCTTTATTTAAGAAGAATTAGCCTCCTTTAGGGGTGAGCCCCCTTATTGATTGACCAACAAAGATGAGTTAGTCTGAAACTATATACATACAAACAAAAATGCACATGGAAGATTATATTTACACACACATACACACACACACACACACACACACACTTGCACATGCACACATACACACATACATGTATGAGACAATAATAACAGAGCCTATAAGTTCAAGAGTGAGGGAGGGTAGGTTAGAGCACCTGGATAGAGGGAAGGGACAGGGAAAAAGCGATCCAACTTTATTCCAATTAACACCATAGTAAAATAATAAAACAATTTCAAAAATAGGGTTGTATGCACATGTGAATAGGTATAACTCTCTTTGTATCCTGGTGTGCATGCATGCATGTTTATATGAATAGTAAGTGCTCCAAAAAGTGTGTCAGGATATTTAATGTCACATCTATAGAAAGGAAGGAATTTAAAATATGGAAAGTTAGGTGACATTTATAACTAGATGTATATGGGTCAAATAAAATCTAGCAAATTGGTCTGTGATAAATTTTTACATGACCAAAAAAAAAAAAAAAAAAAAAAAACTCTCACAATGACAATTTCTTCTGTTTCATTCTTTACTTTTCTGTGATTATTCTGAGTCTTGCATTCCAAATAAGTAAATAGCAGGGTTTTTACATTTATGTTTAAAAATAATTCTACAGATGGTCTTCAAACTTTCTAAGGAAAAAAAAAACTTGAGAAATAAATTCAACCAAAAATTTCTTAGCCTAAAAACATACCCATCAAGATTACCAAAGTTATGAATGTGTTAAAACTAGAGGTAATTAGACATTGCTTAATTAGTACTCTGATTGCCACTAAAATCACTTATCAGAAAATATTAATTTGTTATTTTTAACTATACAAAACTCAATAAACTTATTTATCTTTAAAATGTAAATGTTTATTTCATCATCCTCATCAAATATACATAATTTTGAACACCGTTGTAGATATAATATTTTGTTCACAATACTAATGTTGTGCCTTTTTGCAAGCCCAAAAGACCAACCAGGAGCCAACATTGGTGCAATCACATTACGGTCGCTTTATTACAAACTTGAGTTTGGGCATACTTATTACCAGACCACAGAGCAGTTTGGTGAAGCAGCCCCGAATTCTCATAGGGACAATGTTTTATAGAAAATGAAAGCAAGTGTGATGTGGTTCATCCTGGCAAGCATCTAAGAGAATGACTATAAGCTAACATGTAGATGCTCTAAAGCACGGTATACAAACACAAACTGTTTTTGAAAGTACATCTGAAACAACGAGACTAATCCTTGGTTAACCTTTGCTAGGAAGTAGGTAGGGAGTAACTCTGGCAAAGGACAAACTGTGGGGTCTTTCCTGGTACGTGGAATGGTTGCTGCTTGGGTACAGCTGCAAGCCTAGTTCTCAGAACTTCCCTTTTTTGTCTTTTTCTTTCTATTCTTCTATTATGATAAAGATTGGTCCCAAGATGGAGTAGGCTTGGCCTCTCAAAACACCTTTTATAGTGTCTTCTCTGCAATTCGGAGAAATTTTATACTAAATTCATATAATTTCTACCCCTTCTCTTTTACAATCCTGCTCTGTTTCAAAATTTTAAACAACAGAATTTGGGGGAAAATACGGGTTAAGTACTTATTTGCCACCTGCAGTCTTGTTCAGAAGATGACCGAGGGTGTTACACTGGGCTTTCGTTACAAGATGAGATCTGTGGATGCTCACTTCCCTATCAACGTCGTTATTCAGAAGAATGGGTCTTTGGTTGGAATCTGAAATTTCTTGGGTGGGTGAAAAATACATCCGCAGGGTTCGGGTGAGGACAAGGGTTGCTTGTTCTGTCTCTCAAGCCCAGAAGGATGAATAAATCCTTGAAGGAAATGATATTGAACTTGTTTCAAATTCAGCGGCCCCAATTCAGCAAGCCACAGCAGTTACAAACTGGATACCAGAAAGTTTTTGGATGGCATCTGTGTGTCTGAGAAGGGAACCGCGCAGCGGGTGATGAGTGAGACCTCAGTTTCCTAGCTCCAGAAGCAAGATCCTGATCACAGGTACAATTTAGGGACAATAAAAGTTTTAGATATTGAAAAAAATAAAAGAAAATAAATGTGATAAAGAATTTTCAATGAAAAATATGATTATCTGGAGATATGTAAAGTAATTTAAAAGTACTGGAGAAGTGGGTCATTGCAAATTATATTGGATCTAAAGGAAATCAATTAAGATTCCTGTTCTTTGAAAGACATTGTATTTCTTGCCCTGTGAACACAGGGCATCTGTATAAAACGCAACTTATATTTGCTTGAACTGAAATAAAGCCCTCTTGGAACTGGTATAAAAACATTAATCATAAATGTGACCAAACTGATTTTATCTGCTTTAGAAAGTTTTTGTTGCAGTAGTTTTGAATGTGAAGTTATTGTAGACAGAGTTAAGATCTGAACCAAAGCTTACTTAATGCTGTATGTGTGTGTGTGTGTGTGTGTGTGTGTGTGTGTGTATGTGTGTGTGTGTGTGTGAGAGAGAGAGAGAGAGAGAGAGAGAGAGAGAGAGAGAGAGAGAGAGAGATCATTCACCTTACAGTTAAACATACAGATAGCAAAGTAGGCTACACCAACAGCAAGGTTTCTGTGTAACTGGTTCTCCTTTGGGAGAAGGAATTGGCTTATAATATCATGGGTAAAATGGCTCTTTCTGATTCAAAAATGAGCTGAGTTATTCTCTTGGGACATGCCACCAGTGTTTGCAGGTGTCATGGAGACCTTTATGAAGCTGGTAAATCTCCACTGTAATCATCCTGTCAGAAGAACTGTGAGAATTGACCTTTGGTTTAACCCAGAGAGTTCCCGATCTCTCGGCAATCCTGGCATCTGAGAAGCTAATTTCGTAGACTGAATATGAAATAATAACATTTTAGGTTCTTCCAGTTCCTTAAAATTGAAGTTCTCTAGGCAAGATCTATCTCAACGGAAAAGTAAAGCTTGGTATAAAGGTCATGTGATTTACAAGAAGTTATCTTTTTCTAAATACTTCCTTCTTAAAAACTGAAATTAAACATGGAAAAAAAATCTTTTAACATTTTGAGACACAATGGCTTTCACATTTTCATCAACCTGTAGGATTAATTTTGTCACACTGAATCATTAAATTCTCTTACTCACGCTAAGTTGATATTTGAACTATGTAGGTCACTTGAAGTATAAGGGTATAGAATACCACGTACTGACTAAAAGGCAAAACTGATGCTAGGCAAAGATCATACAGTTTCTGGAACTTTCAAGAAATTATATATATAATATATATGTAAATTATATAATATATGTAAATAGTTCTATTGAAAATTCAGAATTGTGCTGAGGAATTTCCAAGTAAGCAATGCAATAACACAAATGCTTTTATATGTGTGGGGTATGTGGAAGTCAGCCTTGTGAGGAAACTGGTAGAATGGAGGGCCGGAGAGCATGCGCCACAAGTTCCCAGAGTCCTTCGAGCCCTGATCAAAGATGCCTCCAGCAGCAGTGATAGTAAGAAGGAACTGAGGCAGGGCAGCAGATGCTTCCTTTTTTATTTTCACAGTAGTTCTAACAAGCACTGATTCCCCGTGCCCCTGCTCTTTCTGAGTAACCTTGTCAGGCAGAGCTTCCTTTGGGGCATTAAACTCAGATCCGCAACCTGATGCTGGTCTGTGGAGCCTGATTCCCGGGATTCATCATGTGACTCCATTACTTCTCACCCCACATCCTCAGTCCTCATGTTTTTCTATGTAGACACTAGTGGATACATAGAAAATTAATTATGCATAGTCCTTTGCAATAATTCTATATCAAAAGGAAGTTGAGTGAACATGGCAGCTACATTAACGTTTTAGAGACACTAGAAGATAGGGTTTCTGTTAACAGTGTCCTGTATTCTTTGTTACCTTTTTAGAAATGTTCTCTCCTCTCAGATGTTACAGGAAGTAGTCCTACTATGACAAAATGTCTATGAACGAACAAAATACATTGGGATTGCTGACTAAGAATTGAAATTAGGGAGCCAAAGAAACTCAAAAAAGTAATTTAAGTTTTATGTCTATAAAAGTGCTCCAAAGAAGCACATTAATTAAGTAACATTCTCAGGTTTGAAGAAAGATCCCTGCGTTGGCATGTCTATCTATAAGCATTTAAGAATCTAGAAGCAATAACTATCCAGGGGTGTAGAATTTTAATTAAATGCCTAGAGGCAATTGAAGCTGATATAACCGAATCTAATTTTAAAAAGGAAGCAATCAGTTATAATTACAAACACTGCTTTAGATAAGGAGATTGAATTTCAAAAGTAATTCAGTAGAATGGATGGCATGCCCATTGGTCTCCAGCTCATTTGTTCGATAATTGACCTTCCCCAATATATCACTCATTATCCTGTTCTTAAAGCATTTGCTTTTTTTAGTGGTAGCGAGAACCTGCAGACTAACTACAATACGTCTGATTTAGTTAACTAATGTAATAGGAGATCATGGTTGTATTTAAACCAATTTCTATTGAAAGCAACTACCAAGGCATCATGTTTGCTGCTAGGCCTGTATATTCACCTGAGACATAAAGGGTAACCAGAGCAAGAGGGCGTGAACACTTCAGGTAAGTTCAAATACTGAGAGGTTGTCTGCAACAACAATGAAGTTGTAGATTTTACTTTATAAAGAAAGAAGGTAACCTTTGTATTTTCCCTAAAAAAACTGTTCTAAGATTTTAGTTGTGCAAGGTGAAGAAGATGCTCTAAAGTTGTACAGCCAGTACAGCACCGGGCCTGATGTTGGTTCCCCTCTCTGGGAGCTTAGTCTCACTATTGAAAAAAAATTGAAGGGTAAGTTCAAGTGGAAACTCAAGGGAAAGTTTATTAAAACTTTAAAGAAAAGTTCCGGGTCAAGCAGGTTGTGTATCTTGGCGGCTGCTAAGTGGAGGGAGAGAGTGGAAAAAAAGAAAGACCATGTCATTTGAGCTGTTCAGAAATAGAGGTCAGCCACATGGTAGACATGGAGCCACACGGGCAAGAGGGCAGCTTTAGAAAAATGAAGCAAAAGGCTACATTACTGACAAAGCCTACTTAGGTGATGGCCAGAATCTAAAAGATAAAAAGGGAGAAAAGAAGAGAAAGGGGAAGTTAGGTCTCTGCAAGGTAAGACTCAAAGGCAGGCAGAATTCAAAGAGTGTCACAGAGGCTCATAGGCACTTCAAGAGGAAACAGAGATTCTGGAAACAAAAAGTACATTATCTCTTTAAAGGATTCATTATCCTTAACATTTCTACCTTTGTTTAAGGTAGACTGACTTTCAGAGCACTGGTCTGTTGGCAAGGTGATTTGCTAGACCAATTGGTTGAACTCTTTTTTTTAAAAAATAAGATACCCTGTGTATTTACATTGGACATGTTATCCCCTTTCCCACCCCTCTCCCATCCCTCCTCCCCCTCCAGATAAACTCTTACTGAAGGATCCAGTGGCAGGCCTCTACCTAGAGGTAGATCTCAATCTTTTGGCTATAGACTCAGAGACAAATTCTTTAGTCAGTTTTCAACATTATATGTACATACTCTTAAATTTTTGTTGATCACATAGCATCATTCTAGGTGTTCTTAATGTACATAGATACAAGAAAAGTTTTGCAGGTTATGAATATTTTTTAATAATTTGAATGTAGTAATAGTGTCCTGTATATGTATAAATGTTTAACATTATTGAATGTATATATTAAATGTGTGCAGTTTTGGTAGAGCAAAAAACTGTGACTTAATAAATCTTTTAAAGGCCAGAAACTGGAAATAATCCAGACATTCCTCAAGTAAAGAAAGGATAAAGATAATGTGGTTAATTGACACAATGTATTATTACTCAGGTATTAAAAACAAGGACATCATAAAATTTGTAGGCAAATGGGGAGAACTTGAAAAGATTATCCTGAGTGAGGTAATATAAACCCAAATGGTTATGCATGGTATTTACACACTGATAACTGGATATTATACACAAATACGGCACATCTACACTGTACTCCACAGACTCAAAGAAGGCAAATAACAAAGAACATCAAAGGGATAATGGTTGAATCTTCCTCAGAAGGGGAAATCAAATAGATATATCGAAGATGGATGAATGGAGGAAACTGTGTGGAAAAGGGGACAGGGAGGGGAATGGGTCATGTGAATGTCAGATGTAGAGAAAACTGGGGAGGGAGGAACAGTCAGGAAAGTAAACCAACATCTGCAGGGTTGTGGTGGGATACATGCCAGAGACCTGGGATGAGGGTAGACTCCAATTAGCGTATGAGGGTGATGCTAGCTGAGACTTGAAGAAGTATGGAATATGGAGCCTGAAATGTTCCCTCCTGAGGCACACATCTATTTCCGTTTGCGTTAAGTGGTTTAGTAAACACATTTGGACTATATCCCGCCGGTTTAGGATTACAAGATTCTAATTTTTCTTTGCTTTATTTAGGCCTTTGTACTTTTTGAGTATTTTTGTTTGCATGTTTGGGGGTGATGTTTTATTTTAAGTCAATGATTACTTTTGCATCCGTGCATTTGTGTGATGACTTTAGTCTGTCACTTTTCTCGCCTCTCCACTCCTCATACTTTTCTCTTCTGTTCTTATTGAACCGTTAATTAATATGAGCCATCTGTGATTACCTAAAGCTGTATTTTCTTCCTGTCCCTTCTCCATCCTCATGGACTATTTCAGGCAATATCAATTTCCTTTCAGTTAGTGTCTGAGTTGCTACCTAACGTTCAAATAATTTAGTGAGTGGGATTATTTTGCTTTTTAATATCCTCTTAATTGCCTGTCCCTAACTCACTTTTGATAAATTCAATATATGTATATTTTCATATGTAGATCTTACCTATTAGAATCACTTTACTCCTGATTTCAAAAACAAGTATATTTTAATGTTCTTTGTTACTCTCTATTTTTTTTCTACCAGTATTTCCATGATAATTTTCATTACTTTACAAAATTCACATTAGTTTTTGTACTTGGATAACAGAAAAGTGGTCCACCTTATTTTTTTTCTAGCAATGAAAATGTCTTTTATTTCTGAGCTATGAAGAATTATTGCTGAAAATTAAATAATATAATGATGGGTATTTTTCTAGATATTCTGACACTTTTTAAGAACATCAATGATTAGATATTTTGTGTCATAAAATCTTCATGGTTTTTAAACATTATTGAGGATTTTCAAAACCCTTTTGTACATGTGGATTTTATTTTATGATATTTATTATATTGAAAGTTAAAACAAATTTAAAATATTTTCATTAATTCATTTAAAGACATTGACAAAACACTTGTAAATGAACAAGAGTAATGGATATTAATTTAAAACAGCATATATATATATATATATATATATATATATATATATATATATATATATATATGCAGCAACCTCCAAGAATTATTAGTTGAGAGTTCAGTAAATCTCTACTGTCTGATGAATTAGATGACAGTTGGATTGTGATATCTGATATAGTCAATCTTTGAAATTTATCATTGTGCTTAAATATTTGAATACAATCTGTCCAAACTTATGATGATGAAAGTTGAAAAAATATTTGTATTTTGATATTGATATAAATTTTTCACTATTGAAAGGGTAATAAAATCTAAACTATATTAACTTTGGGTCTCAGCTATGTTTCAAATGCTATTTTTATAGCAAAAATATTGTTCATTTGGGAGCCAGGTCTTCACCCAGTACAGACCTTTTGAATGCTGATGATGTTATATTAAAGACAATGTTATATAAAATCTGCATGTATAAAATTAGTATTGATATATTTCAGAAAAATCTTTGAACGTTTAAAAATTGGAAATCACAATGATAGAAAGTTTTGCTTAAAATTCAAATTTAACCAAGATCAGATATTTTAAGTTTTGTATATAAGTAATTCTTTGAAGTCTAAATAATGTAGTAAATCATATATAATACTGTAATTACAGTCATTCCATATTAATACATACTTTTGACCTTTAATGTTTATATGTAATTTGGTTACAGAAAATTTTCTCTAGAAACGTATGTCGATTTGCTAGTGTGAATGTTTTTCCCCCAATAAGTTCCAGCAATATGGTACCTCCTTTTATTTATTTTTTTTCTTCTTGTATTAGATCTTGTAAAGACGTTACCAGCATTGATTGCCATTCCTTTGATTACATTTAAAGGAATATTACAAGATAACATTCTCCTTCTTTTTCCTTGCCTCAACCCACAAGCACTGCTCATATCATGTTGTCATGGTGACACAGATGTTAGAGGCTGGAAAACATAGGTAGACTCTTCCTGTTGGCAGTTCTGGTGACTAATTCTTTCCCTGTACTCTCCTGTTTACTCTGCATGTGATACAGTCTAAATCTTTTATATATATTATATATTATTCATTGGATAACTTGCCATATGACTATATAAAAGAGCATGCTTACTCTTATAAAGTGACCTGAGAAGAGCTTCATATTTATGAAACAAAGTGTACTCCACTAGAGTCTGACTATCATCTGAGTGCATTCTGTACTATGCTCTGCCTGAGAAGAAGTTTATTATTATAGTAGTCATAGAAGAGGAAAAGTAGATATCATCAACTCAAAACAAAAAAGAAAAAAGAAAGAAAAAAATCAAGGCAGATACATAGCTCTAGGCTCAGCCAGTTGAAATGAAAAACTTCAATTTCTTCAAGTATTATTGAGGTATAAGAAATAAACTTTTGAACCAGATTAATATACAAATGGTTTCCATTGCAAATTTATGGAATTCAAAAATTATCTGATATTTACATGATATAGATGTTTGTATACAGTATTCCACTAGTCTGCCCTCAGGGACCTATTAGTTGCTTATGATATAACCTGCTGTATTAGTTGTGACAGGTGTGTGCAGCACATAAATAGACCTGCCTGTCACCACCTTCTCTCTCTGCCCCCTTCCCTCTGCTCCCATCTATTTACCTGTATACATGATCATTAGTCTGCCTCTATTTCTTCTTGGGTCTCCACTCCTCTCTCTTCCGTGGTAAACCTCTTTTACCCCAGGTCTGTTTTATGGCAGGCATAATTTCCTGAGACATACCTTGTCATGAGCTTTTCAAAGCTACACCCTGAAATTCTTAGGCAAATGGATGGAACTTGTTGTATTAAATGTTAAAAATGTATAAATGATTTATCTTTTTATCAACCCTGTGGTCTCACTCCTCAGGCTTGGTTTTAGTTCAGAGCCATGTGTACCTCTGTCACCTGGTCCAAGCCACCACCTGGATCTCACTCCATTTGCACAATTCCCTTCCCTGGTTGTTTTCTACCACCTGTTCTCTGTCTCTGTTTGGAGTGTTTCTCTATCTCCAAATCCCACATAAACACAACTCTACAGCCAGATAGCTTTTCATACAGGTTTATGTATCCAATTTTTAATCTATAAACCCTCTACACAACAAGATTGCATCAAATAAACAAAGATACAAACTCCCCTTCTATATGAGATACTAGACCTATAAAATCCTTAATGTTCATAGCTACTTAATGCCAATCAATCCCACCTGGGTCTAGCTGGTCTTTGTGGACCTTTATGTTGTGATGACCTCTGAGTGAGGTATCCCAGTCACAAAACAACACACATGGTATGCACTCACTGATAAATGGATATTAGCCCAAAAGCTTGAAATAACCAAGATAAATTAACAGACCATGTGAAGCTCAAGAAGAAGGAAGACCAAAGTGTGGATGCTTTAGTTCTTTGAAGGGAGAACAAAATACCCAAGAAAGGAAATACAGAGACAAAGTATGGAGCAGAGACTAAATTAAAGGCCATCCAGAGACCGTCCCACCTGGGAATCCATCCCATATACAGTCACCAAACCCAGACAATATTGCAGATGCCAAGAAATGCATGATAACGGAAGCCTGATATAGCTATGTCTTGAGAGGTTCTGCCAGAGTCTGAATAATACAGAAGCAGATGCTCACAGCCAACCATTGGACTGAGAACAGGTTTCCCAATGGAGAAGTTAGAGAAAGCACTGAAGGAGCTGAAAGGGGTTGCAACCCCATAGGGGAAGGGAGGAAGCCAATATCAACCAACCAGACCTCTCAGAGCTCCCAAGGACTAAAGTACCAACCAAAGAGTAGACATGGAGCTGCCCATGGCTCCAGCCACATATGTAGCAGAGGATGGCCTTATTGAGCATCAATGGGAGGAGAGGCCCTTGATCCCGTAAAGGCTGGATGCCCATTGTAGGGGAATGCCAGGACAGGGAGTGGGTGGGTGGGTGGGTGAGCACTCTCATAGAAGCAGAGGAGGGAGGATGGGCTAGGGGTTTTGCAGAGTGGAAAATAAGTAAGGGGATAACATTTGAAATGTAAATAAAAAATTAATGGAGAATATTAAAATTCATCATACAATAATTTGTTGTTAAAATTCAGTGTCATAGTATGGAGATTAGTTCCCTGGCATGTTACAATATTTGGATGAAGTAGAAAACAATATACTCTCTGTGTTAAGTAGCTTGACATTCACAAAATGTAGGAATAAAAAACCCCATACCCACCAAAAGGGATAAAATTAGGACTCTAATAACTGTCAACTCAAAAGCTGAGGTTGGCAGCTTTGCTAATTGAATCTGAAAAAACCTCTACTACGAAGGGCAGCATGCAACTTCTTTCTTCTGATAATTGAACAATTTAAAAAAATTGTAAGAAAGTAAAAACCCCAGTCCACTATGAGGATAAAATTATGTCTGAAATAACCATTCACTAATGCTGACGTCAGCTCTAGACTGAGATGGTAAGATAAAACTGATCCCATTGTGGTACTGATTCCAGAGTGGTTAAAAAAAAAAAAAACAAAAAAAAAAACAAAAAAAACAAGCTGAGTAAATATGTCTTGAAGGGCATTTCCTACAGCAGAGCAAAGACTTCTTAAAGAAAACTGTTTCTTCCTTTCAGAAGCAGAACCACTCCTAAATGGTAATTCAACATGAAGGTAGTTCCATAGACACATGACAGAAAGGCAAGAATAACAATATTAACACCAGTAACAAACCTCCCCAAAAATTGAAGATTGTAGGCAGAGAAGACTAACATCTAACATCTCCTACTTAACATGAAAATACTGAAAATACTGAAAACGAATTATTGTTGAATAAAATGATAACTGCCAACATTACTTTTAGTTCTTTCACTATTTATTTTATTATTCTATATATCACATGATTTCCACACATTTTATCATTTTCACTGGAAATATTCTCCCATTAATCTTGAAGCTCCATATTATTATAAAAATATCTAAGGCATGGCAAATCACTTAAATACAAGAACATATTTTCATCTCAGCCTGTGAAGTACATAGAACATGGTTTCCTGAATGAAGAACAGCTAATCGATCTGCCATTCCAGCCAGATCACACAGAGCTAGGGTGTATTTGGATATGATTCCTTGCCAGAGTAGCCATATTGCTATATTAAAATTCCTCTACAAGGATGAAACAAGAGTAGCCAATTTAGGACTAATCAACTAATGTACACATTTTTAGACAGTCATTTCTTGAATGATTGGCATGCTCACAAACGGGGTTTAGAAGGATTCTGACCCACAATTTTAAGACAAACAATATAGATATAAAACGGAAACTCCAAACTTTAGTTTTCTTTTGGTTACCAGCAAGGCATCTCCAGACCCAAGTTAAAAGCATCTTCTCCCAGCAAAGAACTTTCTAGTTACCTGGTGTACTTTCAAGACACTCTTAACCTTGTCTGGCACACACTATAATTTTCATTCCTCAAAACATCCGACATAACATTTTACCAATTTTATTTGTACTGTAGTGCGAAGCTGTGTTTTAAATGTCATTTTGTGAAGATGTTGAATTGAATTCTGGAGGTATAAATGCAAATTTTCATACCTCTATATCAGCCAAAAAAGTGTGATATCAGGAAATGTATTTTTAAAAAGCTTGAGTATAAGGAAATGCTACCAGGAAAATGTTGGTCAGGATGTTTTTGTGGTATGGACTTACATATTTAAATAATTAGATAGATTGAAGAGACATAATTTATAAATAATTCATTCTTATCTATAAGAAAAGTATTTTTAGCAAAAAAATCTGAGATAATGATGCAGTCTAAGTTTCTTAAAATAACATTTACAATAAAGTAATAACCTTAATGAATGAGTAAAAATCAATATAACACAGGCAAAAAAAAGAGAGAGAGAGTTTTGATGACCCTATTGAATTTTGTTTGAGTAATTATAGCCAAGGAATTTGAGAAGTGAAAAGTGTTTTCCCCCTTCATTCTTAAAATAGGAGATTTTCACTAAACTGCTAAAATACTGAATGAAAGAAATGATGACCTTTTCGGTATAATATATAACCATTCAGAGAAGATACAAAATGGACGCTTTATTTCATATCTCATAGAAAAGTGATAAAAATATGAGAAAAGTTTAAATATAAGACTGAAAACAAAAACACAAAAATAAAATTAGCAGGAACAGAGTTTCAGGAATTATTTGGCCAATGACTATTTGTAATCAAAAAACAAAAATAGACAATGGGATGTATCAGGCTAATAAGTATCTGCTTAGTATAAAAACAGGCTGTGATGACAATTTGTAGAAAAGAACACATTTCCAAACCATATAACAGATAGAGGGCTAAGATCAAAATGTATAGGAATGTTTCAGCTTTTATCTATTAGTTTTTATAATTAATTTGCTTGGAGACCATAATAATATTGCCAATTTAATAAATTTCTATTTGTAACTAAACATTATGTTAGCTTTCTTTCTCTAGGAAACCCCAATACATTCTGATATTTATGCACAGAGGATATAGAATAAAATGAAATAGGCCAGAATCTGAAAGACAAATATTATATAACCTCAATAATTTATGATCTACCAAACTTAAGCCCATAGACCATATAAAGGTGACTACCAGGGGTTAGGGTGGGTATGGAGATAAACATACATTGGCAAAATAATTTTTAAAAACTGATAGATACAAGGAAGAATTTCAAGATATTTTTTTGTACAGTGTGGAAACTATAGTTAGTACCTAATTTATAACTAATAACAGCTGATCTGAGAACTAAGCCAGCTGGAGGGCCATGGTCACAGGCAATAGCTTTTTAAAATTAAAAAAAAGAACTTTTTAAAATTAGAAGCAACATTTAATAAACATTCATCCTTACCCAGAAACACCATAAAGCCTCACTAAAACTCAAAGAGAAATGCATAAATCTGAAAATCTTTCAGAGGTAAAAAGGTAGTATGTGTAGGAGATTATTTTTAATTAAGCAGAAATTTAATAATGGTCAGATGACCAGTTTTTGTGACTAATATTATAAGGGTTCATGATTCACCAACAAATGATTCCTTGGACTCAAAGTATCTGTAAAAGCAGAGAGTATTTTGTAGAAGTCTAGCACATTTGGGTCTATCATCTACCGAGGTAGAGGCACCAGATTTAAATCAGATTAGGGTAATATCATGGAGGGATAGCTGACCTTTATTATAATTAGTTGGCTCTATATCTTAGGACATTCCAAAAACTTCTTTGACGGTTAGGGGCAGGCTAGAAACTATTGCTGGAGAAGCCTGGAAACTGATATTGACCTATTGCCTTTGTCTCAGGCCAGGTGGTAGGACAGCTATTGATGTTGGGGAAGTTTCCAGTTGCCTGCCTGCTTTAGTTAGGGCTTTATTGCTGTGAAAAGACACCATGACCAAGGCTACTCTTATAAGGACCACATTTCATTGGAGTTAGCTTACAGATTTAGAGGTTCAGCCCATAATCATCTAGGTAGGCATGGTGCATGATGAGCTGAGAGCTCTACATCTTCGTCTGAAGGTTGCTAGCAGAATACTGGCTTCTAGGCAGTTAAGATTGTTATCATTCTGTCTAAGCTCCATTCACAGTTACCTGGTAATTGCCAGGTATGCCTGAAATTATAAAAGAGGCTGCTTGACCAATCCTTTCTCTCTTGCTCTCTTGCTCCTTTCTTTCTTTTGCTTTCCTGCCACCACTCTCTCCCCATCCCCTTACCCCCTCTCTCCACATTGCTCATAGCTGGCCTCTCTCTCTCTCTCTCTCTGTCTCTCTCTCTGTCTCTCTGTCTCTGTCTCTCTATCTGTCTGTCTGTCTCTCTCTCTCTCTCTCTCTCTCTCTCTCTCTCTCTCTGTCTCTCTGGCCCTACTACTCTCTTAACTCCCTTCCCCTGAATAAATTCTATTCTATACTATACTGCCCTGTGGCTGGCCTCTTAAGGGAAAGGGATGCCTCAACATGAGCCCTCCAGAGGCACCCACTACCCACTACTTCTGTGGAGAGCATTTTTGGCACCTCTGGACAGTTGGTGATGGGAATTCTTGCTTCACCAGGACAATCAGAAGCTGGTCAAGGCAGAGATATCACTCTGGTCCTATACTCATCGAATTGGCCCAGACTAAGAACATTTACATTTGAAGCTCAGGTCTGAGCACTTAGAATTGAAGCCCAGGGCAGAGCATTTGCAGTTGAAGCTCAGGGCAGGTCTAAGTGTGGCAATATATTTGTCTCTCGGGATCCTCTTTTGTCCCAGATCTTCACAGAATTTTTACAGGATCTTTACAGGATTTTTTACAGAATTTTTGATTATTAACTTGCTTGTTCGCCGACTCAAAGCTGATGTTATCTTTCTGCATGTAATTAAAGTGGTTTAAAAGAAGACTGAATAAAGAAGGCTTTGCTTCAGCTTCAAGATTGGCCGAAGTCATGTTACAATTTTTACTGTCTCTTTTTTTCTTTCAGTCCTCCCTCCAGCCCTGGGGAGCCTGTTATATGACTGAGCTGGTCTGGAACACACTTCCATAAAATTCTTTCCTCCTCTCTTTATAAACACATCAAAGAAAAGGGTCTTAAAGCCCATACGCACAGGAACACACCTACTCCAGCAAGGCCACACTTTAGTTTTTTCTTACAACTTTATTTAAAAAAAAAAAAAACAGAGATACATGTACAGATTTTTAAAGGCATCTTGGCATAAAACTATATGAATATATTTTTGTCAGTACTTGATATTTTAAAAAAATGTTTGATAGTATGCATTGAAATCTTACTAGTTACAATAAGCATAAAGTACATGCAAAACAAAACGTACCATGGAAATAGTCAAAGTTTTCTTGGTGTGTATAGATTAAACATAATGATTTTTAAATACCAAATATTGGTAAATCATTAATAACTCAAGAGTTAAGAAGATAGCCTTGTAGGTCTGGACATTCTAATAGTGTCACTCCCTGTGTCAAGCACATATAAACCATCACACTGCCTGAGGCCTGAGGTTTTTTGGAGTAATTGACTTGTCTGGACTTGTCCAGTTTTTGGAAACAGAGATATAGGCTTAGTCTTTTGAACTGTCAATTTGAAGCCTGTCATAGAGGTAGCCTGTCTCAATTCTTTCAAAATGAAAGTCTGATAGTTAATGGAACAAAAGAATATGAATGAAAAATGGAAATGTAATAATTAGATTTAGAAGTAAATATTAAAATGTTTGTTTTAGTCTAAACTGATTTCAGATCTTATCGATAATGAAACTACAAATACTTTACTGGAGATTATAAAATATTGCTTTGAGATGGCTGGCATGACTGACAGACATGTTAGTAGGATTTAGAAACACCAAGAATGGTTAAACTGTAGAGGAAAAGCCCACCTGTGGAAGGATGGAATAGCAGACATGGAGAAAGCTGGTATCAGAATTCATCTTTTGCTTCCTGACTGCAGATGCAATGTGCATGTATGTTCCTCTTGCCTTGCCTACCATTTTAGAAAGGACTGTGCTCCTCAAATTGGGAATCCAAATAAAGCCATCTATTCAGAACAATGGAAACAGTAACCAACATAGCCTTCATGAACAAAAAAATAAACAAAATGCTAAAAATGTGTTGGAGTGAAAATAAATACAAAATATTTCTTCAGATTAGAGTAGCACAAAAAAAGATTGAACGGTCAGTTCTCTAAAGACCTGTCAAAAGTATAAAAACACTAAGGTTTTAAAATAATGGAATGAAAATAAATTAGATGTAAATATCTGAACAAAGTTGATACATCTACATTATAAAATACAGTAAAATTTAACAAAATAACATTATTTGAGATAAGTCACAATGAGAAAAGTTTCCCCTTTATAGGCACTGATCCTAAAAACATCTTTGTACAGGTAAACATAAGAGATGTAAGACCCTGATTAAATTATGAGGCAAAAGTAATTCTCGATCATACTGGTATGTTTATAACAGACACGCCCTAGAATTAAAATATGAACATAACAATAATTTAACAATAATATACTTGAAAGGCCAAATGAGCCACTTCTTTATCTGCTTAATGAATGTATCTTCGAAAGTGCAGTCAATTTTCTGTAATTCTTTAGAAAATTATAAAATAACTTTTAGATAAAAAAACAATGAATTTAATAACAATTTTAGATCCAAATAAAAAGGTAATCAATCTGGGAGTCCAAAAGAGTGGAATGAAACAGAAATGTTGAATTAATAAATAATCCTAGCCACTGGCAGTTTTGCTACCTGTCCCGATGCTCTATGTTTCTGGATACACAGCCTTTGTATCTTGATAGGTCTTATTCAGCATAATACTACTGCCTAACCTCCAGTGATGGCAGAATCTATCTCCTACAGATAATGCCAGTGTTCTCTCCTGGCTGCGCTGGACCTCAAATACTGCCCACCTAGGCCACTCTCACAGCTCATTCACACGGCAGCCATGCCTCTCTGCCCTTCCCCCTTTTCCGGCATGGCATCCCTCTTCTTCACTTTCTGGATGTGGTGTATATCCTCTCCCATCTCCCCCTCCCAGTCCCAAGCTTGGGGATTCTAAAAGTCCTCCCCCCGCCCTGCCCAGCCTTTAGCTGCCAGTCTCTTTATTTACCATTTAGCCAACTGGAAGCATTGTCCCTTAGTATCTCACAACTAGACATGAGGACTCTATCATGCCATCAAATTCGGGGACCCAAATTAACATTGGAATACAAGCAGCATTTGGCCAAACCTATTACATGTCCCACCTTTTCTCCAAATACAAAGACTCTTTTCTCATAAATATATATTGAGCACAATTATAATGATTATACAAATTATAAGGTAGGATGAACAGTTATTACATCCAGTTCATTATATTTGTCAATTTAGATAATGCATTCTATCATCTATCGAACTTGAAACGTTTACAATTCTGTACTTGAATTATGTGTGATTTTAACTTGTATTACATTCTGAAAACTATCATTCCAAATCTAGAACATATTCTTTAAGTTAAATAACTTAAGTTCAATGATGAGTCTTTAATTAGTCTTCAACCCTGTCAGAGATCTGAGAAAGAATTAAGTATTATTTGAATATGTAGGAAGCATAAAGACATAACTCCTAAACTGTGTACAATTTGCACAGTGAGCTGATGGCCAGAACAGTCCCCAATATTCTTCATAATGTTGGAGCATCTGTCTTCAGTCTTCTAGCCCAGAACCACCTGACAGACCTTAAATGAAGCAGGAATAATGAATGACTAGCTTACCTTGCCTTGGCAGAGCTTCACAATTCACTCTTCTGCATCCCTGTGTCCATTTCTAGACAGTAATCATATGCAGAATAAAATGATGGTATTTCTTACCCAGTGGCTAACTTGCCACAATTAAAGCAACTCCAATTGGAGGTATCTATGCTCAACATCTTTTTTTGAAGTGAAATGGGGGTATTTCCAGGAACAGACATGTCTCCTAGTCAAAAGATCTATCAATAATGAAATGACTTTAAATGCTTTACTCTGTCGATTTCTGATGTTTTTGAAAACTATATATGTATATGTATTTGTATATGTGTGTATACATATACGTATATGTATATATATATTTATATGTATATGTATATGTATGTATGTATATGTATATGTATGTATGTATGTATATCAGAACTATTAAAGCTTATGTGCTCTTAGCTATTTACTAATTGAATAGTAATAAAAACACTTATTTGTAATTAAGTTGGGATCTAATATTGTTATAAGTTTATTATCTGCCCTTCAACTTGCAGTACTTAGTCATCCTGAGAAGGACTGGGTCTAGGTCTTGTATTCTTAACTAAGAGTAACTAAATTAATTTTAAATTTTGTATCAATATACAATGGTTTTTAACAAAGAAAACATTAAACATATATCAATATGTAAATTCTGCATCAATATAGGAAAATATAACTTCAATTCTGCATCAAAATGTAAAGATTTCTCCCGATGTAATATTATGGATATAAGATGGTTTATTTAAGAGTAATTTAGTAATCCATCTTCATATGTCTAATTTATTATAGTATTATATGAGACCTTGGGTCAGAAGTCCCACACAGCTCTCTCGTCAGAGATGAGAGTGTCCTCCTCCACTGCTGGGCTCAGCTGGGTTGTATGACCTCATGCAGAGAAGGGAAAACTGGTTTCACTGCTTCTGCTGCTGGGTCTGGATTGTCCACATTTCCACTGTTGTCACGGGTTCTGGGCCAGGCTGAACTGAACCAGTGAGAGGCTCGGGCACAGGATACAAGAAGCTTAAGGAGAGAAAATCTCTTCCCTAATGGCAGTGTTAACAGCTCTTAAAACAAAAGCTTTCTGGTGGCCGAATGATTCTTACACACCTTTACTCTCAAGCAGAACCTCCCTCTCTCTTTCCCTCCTGCCCTCCCTCCCTCCCTCCTTCCTTCCCTCTCTCCATATATACATTACCAGACACCCAACCCAACGATTTGGATGGCGACTCTCCATAGGTTGGTTCTGCTGAATTGGGGCAATGAATACTTTTAAGGGGTGAAGAGGGGTAGGAAAACTGGAAAAATATGGTTAGACTTAAAAAAGCTAGCTTTAGCATTTGTTAACCAGTCTCCATATGCTTTGAAAGTTCAGGGGTTAACTGAAGTTCTGACTGCATACGTCTGAAATTCTGGATGAACTGAACTCATTGAGAACCAGCAACTACTCCTGAAGCTGTTCTGGGAACATGTCTCTGGAAACAGAATCAGGTAAGTAAGTCATGGAGCTGGAACAGAAGGTCATTTCAGCATCCACAAGGATTAATCATTGGTGTTTCATTCATGCAGGATATGAATCTTACAACCAAACTTTTAGTTCTATAAGGATATTTGTATGGATTGTGCATGGTGTACAGATTAGTTAAAGATAAAGTTTTGCTCTTTTTTTGAGCAAATGGAAGAGTTAGTTTGATCAATAACCAGTTGTAATAAATCTTCATTTATGGCTTGTGAAGGATGTCATGATGTTTCTTCAGCAATTTATGTTACCTGCTTAGTTGGATCTTTTAAAATTTTTCTTTCTTATCCATAGCCAAGATCTTCAGGGGGTCTTCCCTTATCATAATTGATACATATTACTTTGGAAGGGGTCCAAAACCTTTTAACACAAATAGAGAGCCTCCCCTCCCTCTCTAAAAATAGCATCTTTTTGGTCCAGCAACCTGAAATCCATTGGTTCAATTTTGTAGCCTCCATTTTCTTAGGGCCTTCTCTACTCTGACCTCTCTCTCAGAAAATTAGTAATGTCATTGATACCACCAAATTTATAATCACCTTCATTTTGACAATTAAAACAATTCAAGCAATTAAAACTATTTCAAACAAATTTTATTGGTTGAGAAAGGGGTCTCACTCTCCATACTTTTGTTTCGATATTTGAGATTAAAGACCTGAATCTCTTCAATTCCTCCCTTTTATGGAGATTAGTATATGTGGATATATTTATATCCCCTTTCTTTTTATATAACTGGGATTTTTATATACTGCTCAGATGAAAGACAACTGTAATTTTTATCTGTTACTTTGATCAGTAACGAATTGTGATATATATCTTTGCCATGTGAAAGAATGACATTATGAATTGTAAGGATTTCATAGCCAACAAGACTCATTGGGTAATTTTAGCTGGTGTTTGGGCTAGAGACATTTTTTATGCCTAAGCAAGCTTCAGGACTGTTCTCATATGAAAGGATTCTTCCCCTACATATTTAACTTCAATTAAATCTCATTCTATTTTCCTTATGAGCCTATTTTCTAGGTGATTTATGAATAAATGTCATGATAGGCCACTCCAGATTTCCTGAGCTCCAAGAAATCTGGTTGCTTTGCGAACCCTTTATTTTATTTTTTTAATTTTCCATCAACTTTCCCATTTTCATCTCATTGAAGCCTGTTCTCTGTGGCCTACCCTGTCCTAGCCTGGTAAGTCTGTGCTCTGTGGTCTGCCTCATCTCAGCAGGACAAAGCCTGCTTTCTCCCATCTGTCTGTCCTCAGCGGGAGCTGCCAGCACCTAAGTTGAGAGAGAGCACTGCTCAAGGCAAAGGCAGGGGCCCGTTTTTAAAATTAGAGGCACTATGTATCGAACATTCATCCTTATCCAGAAACACCATCAAGCCACATTAAAACTCAAAGAGAAATGGATAGATCTGAAAATCTTTCAGAGATGAAAAAGGTAACATCTACAGGAGATTGCATTAAATTAAGCAGAGAGTTAACTCATATTGTAGGGGTCCATGATTAGCCAACGAATGATATCCCAAACTAAATAGTTTAGAAAAACAGAGAATTCCATTCTGTCGCCAAGTTCTGTCCTAGTTCCAAATCTGCGAGGGTTGGGGAAGAACTACGTGGCTCGGCTAGGCTTGGCTGAGAAACCAGTTCTTTCTGCCTCTTAGTCTTTGAAGGGAAGTTACAGTACATGCATTCCATTCGTGAATCTCCAATTAAAATTTAAGAGTGGGTTCTTGCCTGACGTTGGAAGCCATCTGTACCAATATTTTTTAATTAATAAAACTGGGACAGGTGTTTTTGCTAGCAGGTCTGAGGTTTGTGTTCCTGAATAATAATAACACACACACACAGAGACACACACACACACACACACACACACATACATACACACACATACATACACACACATACATACACACACATACATATACACACACACACACACACACACACACACACACACACACACACACACACCATTTTTAATTTTAATATACCTTAGACAGCTCAATAGCTGGGCCGCTGCCTAATCCCCACGCAGTTAATTCCCAGTTATTACTACATATCATGTTCCATCTTGCTGCTCTGGACCCAGAGGGCTGACCAATTGGGCCATGTTCTGGCTGCTCTCCCAGCTCCTTCACCAGGCAGCCTGGATAATCTTTGTCCTGAATACTCTTCTCAGTCATGGGATCTCTCCTCGCCATACCCTCCCAGAATGGCAAATACCCTCTCCCTTCTCCTTCTGGTCCCAAACTGGGGAATCCTGAAAGTGCTGCCTCTGTCTGCCTTGCCCAAACATGAGCCACAAGCATCTTTATTTACCAATCAGAAGCCACTGAGAACAGAGTCCCTCAAGTGTCTTACATATAGACATGAGTATTCTCTTGTGCAAACAATTTTGGGGTCTCAGATTAACATTAGAACACAAGCATTAGGCCTATTATATAACAAACCTATTATATAACAATACAGTGATAAGTAAAAAGTTACAAGTAGAAATATTAGGAATAAAGAAAAGCATGAGACATTCTTTTCAGAAAATACACTTTTAATTGACATACATTTATATCACTTGTTCCAACTCCTCTATGCATCTAAAAGCTGCTAGCCTCTTTTTCTTCATTATTTTATATTTATAACCTGCTGAGTCTATTTTTGTTGTTTGTATATTATTCCAATACCAATACAGGGGATCATAGAAAATATAAAATAGGCAAGTACAAATTAAGTCAGTATAATAAATGAATTTCTGAAATAGAAGAACATAATTAAAATTGACAAGTGGTTTGCTGATAAGACTAATAAATTTAATGATTCTAGAAATTCTTCCACAAAACATTTTTATTGTATATTCTCTGCATTTACATTTCAGATGTTATGCCCTTCCCTCAATCCAATCTCCCCTCCCTCTCTCATTGCCTACATGAAGGTGCTCCCTCTCCCAACTACCCTCTCCCACCTTGGCACCTTGGCATTCCCCTACACTGGGAAAACCAGCCTTTGTTGGACCAAAGGCCTCTCCTCCCATTGATGCCAGAAAATGCCATCCTCTGCTGCGTGTGCACCTGGAGCCATGGGTCTCTCCACGCTAACCTATTATTTGATTTTTTAAAAACTATTTAACAACTTTAAACTATTTAAACTACTTAAAAGCAATTTAACAGTTGTTTCGAGATTTTTGTTTTGTGAAAGTTTCACTGCACATCTCAGGTTGACCTCTAATTCGCAAACTTTCCTGTCTCAGCTTCTTGAGCACTGAAGTTACAAGCATACTCCATCATGCCCATTGATCTGTGGCCATTAAAAATATTATAACCTGTTATTTTAAAGAACTAGGGTGTCTAAAGTCTTCCTGTTAAGACCCTAAAATATACTGTAAACCTAGTATTAGGGCTAGGTGTAAAACTCATATGCACTGAATGCTTGGCCGTTTTTATTGGTGCAGAAGAAGGCCGTACGTGCATAAGAGATTGGGTTAAGGGAGTGTAATTACGGATTGTAACTATGAAGAATTTCAGATTATATCGAGTATAAAATAAAGTCTCTCCAAATAAGTTGATGTCGTTCATTTAAGTGAAACTGGGAAAAACTGTGCTTGATAGAGTAATCATGATTATTGTAGACACTTCAGGGACTTAAACAGTGGGTAGACTATTTGAATGCAAGAACTTCTGTGAGAATAAATTTTCTCTTCACGTTGTTTAGGATCATCAGTTAGAAAGTAGGGAGGGACATGGGTGAGTTGAGAATTGAAACAGGCTCTCTCATACATAAGATACACAACTTTTAATTTTATAAGCTTTCCTTATTACTTATCCTAGTCATGTGTTAACTTTATTCTTTCTTCTTCTTCTTCTTCTTCTTCTTCTTCTTCTTCTTCTTCTTCTTCTTCTTCTTCTTCTTCTTCTTCTTCTTCTTCTTCTTCTTCTTCTTCTTCTTCTTCTTCTTTTTCTTCTTCTTCTTCTTCTTCTTCTTCTTCTTCTTCTTTTTCTTCTTCTTCTTCTTCTTCTTCTTCTTCTGCTTCTGCTTCTGCTTCTTCTTCTCCTTCTCCTTCTCCTTCTTCTTTTCCCCCTCTTCATCCTCCTCTTCCTCCTCTTCCTCCTCCTTTTCCTCCTCCTCTTCTTCTTCCTCCTCCTTCTCCTTCTTCTTCTTCTCCTCTTTCTCCTCCATCTCTTCCCTCTTCTACTCCTTATTCTTCTACTTCTTTATCTTCTTCATCTTCTTGTTTTCTTTTTAATATTATTAATTTTAATAATAATTATTTGAAATGGTCCTGATATATAGCTCACATTAACCCACAGCTGGCTTCTCAAGCCAAGTGAGCCTTGATCTCCCTTGCAATTTTCCTACCTCAGCTTCCTGAGTGACTGGTTTACAGGTATAAATCACCATGTCTAACTTCAGCTGGATCATTAAGTGTACATTTTAATAGCTAGAACAAAATATTGGTGAAAATTAATCATGAAAGGTATCAAACACAGAAGTAAGTGCTAAACAAACATCATCACAGTTTACTGTTTTTATTCTTATAACCATTCTACAGGTCTTATTATGGTTACTCATTCATGATTATTGACACTTTTTGCATGGGGTATGTCTAGTTGTGCTGGTTGTTATTTCTTTTGGGATAAGTAGTAAAAGTTATCAATAGTATTTATGTCAAATATAAGTTACATTAACTGAATAGTTGTGTGATAGAATACTTGAATTACACAGGATTTCTAGGGGTAAAGAACTAAGGAAATGTGTATATATGTATATTATATATATATATATATATATATATATATATATATATATATGTAATAAAATTTTATTTTTTAATTGTGTTATACAGTCTAGGTAATTTTTAATTGGATATTTTATGTATTTACATTTCAAATGTTATCTCCTTTCCTGGTTCTTTTTTCTCCCATTCTCCCTCCCCCTGCTTCTCTGAGAATGCTCCCCCTCCCACCCACCCACTCCTACCTCACCGCCCTGGCATTCCCTTACACTGGAGAAATGAGCCTTCACAGGACCAAGAACATCTCCTCATATTGATGCCAGACAATGCTATCTTCTGCTACATATTTGGCAGGAGCCATGGGTCTCTCCTTGTGTACTCATTGGTTGGTGCTTGAGTCCCTGGGAGCTCTGGGGGTTCTGGTTGTTGATATTGTTCTTCCTATGGGGTTGCAAAGCCCTTCAGCTCTTTCAGTAATTCTATAATGACTATCTACATGCTAAAGAGGCAGAACCTAGTAGTTGCTGAGTCGACAAAGCTGGATACCTTAATATCCTCAATCTGAAAGTGGAAGCTTAGGAGATTCCTGAAAAGTTACTAGTATCCACTATATGTGAGAAAGAAAAATCAAAAACCTGGAATCTTAGCTCAGTAGAGGCTGGCAATGTCAATAGCAACAGACTGAGTCAGGAAGAAACAGCGGCTGCAGATGAAACTCTTTCTAAGTGTCGTAATAATGGAGGTACCTTTTGAATGCCCACTTTGAGGGCAGGCCAACACCTTCAGTTACTCCTCTTGGGAAAACAGCCTCATGCACATTCCCAAAAGTGTATCTTCTAACTGACTCCAACTCTTACCAAGTTGATCATCAGGATGGAGTACAACAATTCCTAAAATACATGCTTAATCTCATTAGTAATTTTTAACGATTATACAAATACTGCATTTATGGGTACTGTATAGGAGACTTTATAAGTTTAGGTTCTAATGACATAAGATAACCAGTAACACTCTTATTGCTATGATTTTCATAATTTTACTAAAAAAAAGATATAATACATGTTGGTTTCATAAGAAAGCCCGAAATCCTAAGATAAGTCCTCCTTCTTTTCTTAATCAGATTCCACTAACTATTCAACTTAGTTTTATGTCATTACCAGTCTCAATCTCATACTTTTGAATACTGTTCTATTAGTACTATTCATTGATTATTATATATGATCATCATTTTATGACTATTATTTAATTTTACAATTCTCTAAAGGTATGGTGATTGAGTTTTCTTAATTAAATTAAAGGCTAAAGCTATAATACCTCAACATATCAAAGATCTCTAATATGTTAAAAAGGAAGCATGAACCCAACTCCAAAAGAACCAATGCCTACTAATTAGTTTTGCAAGCAGTGAAATGCTCTGTATGAAAATGAAAGTGTGTGTAGGAGTCATCAGAACAGCTTTCATTTTCTGTCTAGTCCAGGTTAGACATGGGCATTTAGAGGGTTAGGTGATGAACTTGATATTGGATATTCTAATTTAACAGAAAGATTTTTGAATGGTACTTGATGGCTCTGTAATGGACTGACTTGTCAGCTCGCTTTGTCTAGACATCACCAGCTCAAGTTGCGAAATGGATGTTGCAGAGCTTAAGGGAAGAGAAAGTGAAGCTTTCTGACAACAGAGCTGTAAGGCTGCTTAATAAAGAATAGATGACACGTTTTTGAGTTGAGTTGATATTTTTTGAACAGTGGCCATGCCAAGCATTTGTCCTATGTTGTTATACTGCTGTGACAAACATCGTGACCTTGAATGCAACTTGAAGAGAAGAGTTTGTTTTGTTGCTGTTTTATGTTTAATCTTATAGTTATATAGTTCTATAGGCTTGCCTACCTTGTTTTCTAACACGAGTCAGGTCTACCTGCCTAGGTATAGCACTGCCTACAATTTTCTTGGTTCTCCCATGTCTATCAACAAAATCTCCCTGCCCCCAGGACTTCCTAATAGGCCAATGTGATGGATGCAGGTCCTCTACTGATATTTACTCATTTCAGCTTGTGTCAAGTTAACAAAAAACAAGCAAACAGACAAACAAACAGCAACAAAAATAAAGCAGTTCAGCAGCACATCATCTTGGTAGAGCTTGTCTTGATGAGGTCTGTGATTCCCCATGATCGGTCAAGACTGTATTATAAGGTTCATTATGTTCTTAGAGAGGAGGAAACTCCTTAACGTTCAATGGAAAAAATATATGAGAGCTCAACTGTGCAGACAAAATTAATGATAGTTAGGCTACAGGTTAATGAGGCTTATAGATCACAAGATTGGCACAAACGCTTAATTTGACCTGTAATTACAAAAATATATTTCACAGGTCTGCCTATATATGAGAATCTTCTTGAATTCTTCCATTCCACATAGGACCTGATCTGAACAGCAGGACCTGATCTGAACAGCGTAGGAAAGTATGACATCCTTCAATTCCAATACAAGTATTTTTAGTGTGGAAGCCACTGAGATACTTGTTGTAAATACTGCAGTTTACTCATCTGAAGGTGAAGAGCCATAATTTGAAGGCAAATCTTATTTAAGACGAAATAAATAACATTTTAGCAAGTGCATATATTTTAATGTGAGGCAAATTAATGTAAAGGAAGCTAAATTTATTCTCACACTGTAATCTATTAAAATTAAAAAAAAAGAACAAGTGAATTCTCTTAGGTATAAGTGATATGATGGAAGGGTATATGTGAGCATGTAATTTTAGCATATGCTTTGTTCTAATTAGGTTTTTTTTTTTTTTTCTACTGTGATAAATCACCATGACCAAAGAGCAAGTTTGGGATGAAAGCGTTTATTTAGGTTATGCCTCCATTATTTCTGTTCATCATCAAAGAAAAGCAAGGCAGGAACCTAAAGACAGAAGCTGATGCAGAGGCCATGGAAGGGTATTGCTCACAGTCATGCACATCAGAGCGTAGGTTACTTTGCTATAGGAGCCAGAACCATAAACCCTAGGATGGCACCACCCACAATGGGCTGGATTATCCCCCATTAAACACTAATTAAGAAAATGCTCTAGTGCTTGATCTCATGGAAGTATTTTCTCAATTGATATTTCCTCCTTCCAGGTGACTCTAGGTTGTGTCAAGCTGACATAAAACTAGCCATGACATGTATGTATCAAAGTTTCCATTGAAATTATTATGAAGAATTCTGTAGAAAAGAGTTGTCTGTATCATGATTCATACACTAAACATTCATTGTCAGGTTATATGCCAACTTTTGCAAGACAGATTTCTTGAGATTCCTTTGAAATACCCATTGATATCGTCAAGTAATGTGTTGTGCGGACATCTGGAAGCGATACTTATAATTTTCACTTTGATAAAATTTTATGTAAAAAGAATTCAAATTCAAGCAATTGATTTTAAATAAAAGTAAAATGTTTTTCACTCTTATAGTTTCAGGTTTCTGCTAGACTTCAGTCTATTGCTAAGTATAAGTCACATATGCAGCAGAGGATAGCCTTATCTGGCATCAATAAAAGGAGAGACCGTTGGCAACAAATGCTGGTTTTCTCAGTGTAGGTGGGAGATGGTGGTTGGGAGAGGGAGCACCTTCATGGAAGTAAGGAGAGAGGGAAGGACATGGGAGTGTGTGTGGGGGGGAGGGGCTAGCATTTGAAATGTAAATGCAGAGAAAATTCAATAAAAATTAAAAAATGATTAAAAAAGAACTTTGTGACTTATTCAAAATTAGAGAGAAAAGAAAGGAAAAAAAATGAGGCCTTTCTGTGCCTCTTCTGAGTATTATAATACTGCTTTGTCTTTCTTCAGTTTGAACAAAGCTTCTCTTAACATTCTCTCTATTCCCAATGAGGCCCCTTTCTGGATTGTGAAACACAACTTTAGAGAGATGGGAAATAATACATTTAGTCTAGATTCTATGAGAAATGCCCCTCCCCTGTCAAAGGTGGTTTGTTCACCTCAGAAAATCATATCTGAATCAATCTCTGTCCGTCTGTCTGTCTGTCTGTTTCTCTCTCTCTCTCTCTCTTTCTCTCTCTCTCTCTCTCTCTCTCTCACACACACACACACAAACACACACACAGTCTCACTAAAATGCCCTGACTGTCTTCTAGCTCATAGAGATCTGAATGCCTCTGCTTTCTCCGTGCTGGGATTAAAAGGATTAAAGACAGGAGATATCAAGTTCAGCCCTCATGCAAATATTCTCACCTCTGGCCCTATAAATTTGTTCTTCCCCCTACATTCCCCCTTCCTCCTTTCCTTCATTTCTTTCCTTTGATTCTTTTAAAAACTAACCAGTTTCAAGACTGAGAGGTGAGACCCCAGACAACAGGGAAAAGGTAGAATCCATTTGCATTAGAATGAAACTTTCTGCCCCATGTGCTTAGCAGACTTGAGCTTTGGAGCACCATTTCTGTTGAAAAAAATAAGTTACAGCATACCTTTTGGAGTTTTCAAATAGTTCTTTATGGCAGGTGTTAGACATTTTGTCTTAAAAAGAACAAGGATTAGAGATGTTGTTCAATGATGTTTACTTAGTGTGATGGTTTGTGTTTGCTTGGTCACTGTGGGCTTGGGTTTAAGACCCTCACCCTAGCTCTCTGGAAGTCAGTCTTCTACAAGCTGCCTTCAGATGAAGATGTAGAACTCTCTACATCTCTGCAGCTTCTCCTGCACCATTTCTCCGTGGATGTTGCATCTTCCCACCTTGATGATACTGTACTGATCCTCTGAACCTTTAGGCTAGCTCCAAGTATACGTTATCCCTTATAAGACTTGCCTTGGTCATGATGTCTGTTCACAGCAGTAAAACCCTATCTTGGAAACCTAGCAAACTCAAAGCCCTGGGTTCTATCCTTAGCTGTACAAAATCAAACAAAAGTTTTGGACATGATGGCATATACCTTTAATTCCAGCACTTAGGAGGTAGAGGTAAAGGCAGACAGATTTCTGAATTCTACACTAATTTGGTCTTCATATTGAGAAGTAGGCCATCAAGGGATACATAATGATACTCTGTCTCAAAAACAAACAAAACAGCCAAAAAATGTGTTTGTTTGGGAGAAACAAACAGGAATCCAGAAAGAGGTTGACACTGAAAAGTTACCAAATACAGTTTTAAGTGTTTGAGTTTTATGAGGAACAAAAATACCTATTTTCATTCTGCCTTTTTCAAAGTAACATTTAATCTTAGTAATGATATTTAATTTTCTGCAAATTGCATTTTAAGCTTACTTAGAGCTTCTGTTTGTTTCTCTGTAAATTGCATCCTAAGCTATATCTTTCAGTATAAATACAACAGGCTATTATTTTGTAAAATATTTACATTTTAGATTTTAGTTTTAACATATGGATTGATTTAATTTTTATCTCTTTAGCAAAACAATTATTTCAGTTTATCTACCAGTGGGGATATTATTTCTCTCTCCAGTTTTGATTTGCAAATTCCATTATACCATGATATGATTACCATCTGGTGTTTTTTTAGATAACATTATACTTAAGAAAGACTTGCAGCTTTGAAATAATAATATTTTAAAGCCAAAAGAACTCCTTTCTGAGAATATCACTTTATGTAAGAAACACATTTGTATAACAGAAGATGTAGTTGAAGTTTATACATATTGCACATACAGAAAATATGTGGCTAACACAGTCTTCTGAATTAAAACTCCCTACCGGTATGTAATATATTAGCCACTTAAATAGCCCATCAGATTAGCTTTTTAATTTTTTTTTCTCTTATTACAAAGTCATGAATGCTGCATATTTGTAACATTATGTAAAAATTTCGTCATGCTTAAGTATCACTACTGAACAGGTAGTTTATGGATATAGATATAGTAGGTTTTCTAAAGGATCAAGTATTTCATTCCCCTTCCCCTTCAATCTTCATTCATTCTTCCCTCACTTCTCTGTTCCCCTGCTTCCCATCCTTTCTTCTTCCCTTATTTCTTCCTTCCTGTTTCACCTCCTTCCTTTCTTCCCTCCTTCCTTTTTGCCCGCCTTCCTTTCTTCCCTCCTTCCTTTCTTCCCTCCTTCCTTTCTTCCCTCCTTCCTTTCTTCCCTCCTTCCTTTCTTCCCTCCTTCCTTTCTTCCCTCCTTCCTTTCTTCCCTCCTTCCTTTCTTCCCCCCTTTCTTCTACCCTCCTTCCTTTCTTCCCTCCCTCCTTTCTTCCCTCCTTCCTTTCTTCCCTCCCTCCTTTCTTCCCTCCTTCCTTTCTTCCCTCCTTCCTTTCTTCCCTCCTTCCTTTCTTCCCTTTCTCCTTTCTACCCTCCTTCCTTTCTTCCCTTCATCCCTATCTTTTTTCTGTCTGCTTACTTGTTATACTTTGAATGTAAAATGTCACATATTCAATGTGTTTGGTGGTGTGTTATTTTTATAAACTATGGAACCTTTGAATAAAGTGCACAGAACAGAGAAAAAGAACTGTAGCAGTGGATTCTAGGGTTTGTAGGTATGTTCTTAATCTAGCTGTCCTCTTATCTTCCTTAGTGCCACAATAATGTAACCTGATAGTTCTGCCTCATATTTCTTCAGCCACAACCAAAAGCCTATTGTGCCTTCACACATAACTTGCTATGGTAGACTATGTATCTTTGTTAGTTTAAATGAGAATGGTTTTTATATGTTTACATGCTTGACTACTTGGTATTATTTGGATAAATTTAGGAGTTGTGGCTTGGTTAAAAGTATGTATTATTGAGTAGAGGCTTTGGAGTGAAAAAACAAAACAAATAAATAAACAGACAAATAAAAAATGCCTATACTATTTTCATAGTGCTCTTTCTGCCTCATGCAACTCTTAGCTAAGGTTCCATGTCTGCCTACCTGCTGCTAAGCTCTTGGCCATGATGTCTCAAACTCTAAAACTAAAAGCTCCCCTCCTCCCCAAATCCAAAACTTTTCTTTCGTAAGTTGCCTTGGTCATGGTATTTTGCCAAAGTAATTGAAATGTAACTGAGACAGAAGTTGGTGAGCTTATTACTAGCTGTTTCTCCCTAGATTCCATCCTCTACCATGACCTCTTCTCATCCTCTCTATTTAAACTTCTACTCTACTTTCTCCCTTATTCATTTAGAATAAGGGTTCCTTCACTCAGAGTGATTGTTCCTATCTCCATCTGCAATATTTATAATGTCATTTTAACAGCTGAATCATATTCTACTATGGAAATGACCCACCTTTTCAATATCCATTCATCAGTTAATGAACATTTAGGCAGTTTCTAATTTCTGGTTATTACGAATATAGCAGCAATTAATATGGAAAAGCAAGTATCCCTTGAGGAAGACATAGAGCTTTTTAGTTATATGACCAAGAGCTCATCTTATCATCTCATCGGTCTACATTTATTTTTTATTTTTGAGCAACTTCCACACTCAATTCCATAGTAGCTGTACCAGTTTGCACTCCCACCAGCAATGAATAAGTATTACTCTTTCTCTACATCCTTGTCAGCATCTGTTAACATTTGTTTTATTGATCCTGGCCATTCCAATTGACGTAAGGTGAAATCTCAAATTAGTTTTGATTTGCATTCTCATGATCACTAAAGATGCGTAACATTTAAAAATGTTTCTCAGTCAGTCAGTTTTTCTTCCTAGCCATTTGAGAGTTCTCTGTTTAATTCTATACCCCAATTTTAAGTAGGCTATTTGTTTCCTTGATCTTCAATTTAGTCAATTATTTTTTTGTTCTTTGTACAGTCTAGATAGTAATCGTCTGTCAAGTGGATGATTGATAATCTTTTTTTTTTCATCTCTAGGCTACTGTTGCTATAACGATGGTGTATCCTTTGCTGTTACAGCTCCCCTCTCCCACTAAGGCCATTGCAGTCCAGTCTCCTTCAAGGAGTGCTTTTACCTTATCTGGGAAGCCCTGGAATGTAGGAGAAGAATTATTACCCTGGCACAACACTTAACAGGGAGTGTTACCTTATCTGGGTAACCCTGGAATGAAGGGCATAGACCCTTAGATACAACCCACATTGGTAACATCAACTTAACCCACCAATGCTTGCATGCCTAGTCACCATTGCTTGTAGCCCATCCCTTACTAAGTGTATAAAAACTATACTAACGGGGGCCTTGGGATTGCCTTTCCTCAGGATGTAGACCACCCCAGTGCCCTGAAATAATAAACATCTTGTTTTTGCATAGATCTCCTATCTCTTGTCTCATTCATGGGAGCCTCAAATAAATAAAACTCAGTTTGGGTCTTATAGTAGGAATGTCCTTTCCTAAGTCAATGAGTTTAGGTATATTTAGTACTTCCTTTTGTTTCTTCTTTTATATAAAACCCTGGATATATGTTATTATGTCAAAATCCTCAATCTATTTAGAATTGAGTTTTGTGAAGTACCAGATATGTGTATCTTTTTCAGTTTTTCTACATATAGTTTGAATCAACCAGTTTGAATCAAAATAAAACTAAATTTTTAAAATAAAATAATTAAATAACTGGCAATTCAAATTCTTAATATCTAAGTTTAGTTTTACCATAGACAAACTGAAATTTGTCTACAGATTCCACAGAATCAAAAGCTTTAGATTAACTTTATGGAAGACTGTCTCCATTGCCCTCCAAGGTCAGACAAGGGAACCAGTCACTTTATTTATTCACCAATGATTTTCAGAGACACAGAAAAATCCCTGGACAGATGGGCTCTCAAGTAACATCAGTTACAAAAGCTTTCATAAAGTTTTAAAAAAAGATAATTAATGATTATTTATCAAGATTTGCTCTGACTAAAGATTTGTGATAAACTTATTTTACAGGTAAAGAAAAATGTTGCCTAACTGTCCAACCAAAGAATTAACACATTTCCAGCTCTAGGGCTACTGTTTGTTATCATCTGATATCTGGTAGAGGAGTTATTGTCCTATTATGGATTAAGTCTATTTTAACCCTTTTAAAATAAATAAGTAAAATTTAAATGTGTGTGTGTGTGTGTGTGTGTGTGTGTGTGTGTGTGTATGATTGTGTATGTGTGTGTGTGTGTATGTATGTTTGTGTATGTGTGTGTGTGTCTTGTGTGTTAGGGAAATTACACATTAGTAGGTTTCTACATGTGTTTTTGAAAGCTTTAGTATTATTTATTATTTTCCATAGTTGCATTTCTGTAGTCGCTTACTCCACTCCTGTTTATCTCTTTGTGTTTCAAAATTTCTTATTAACCCTTTATATCAGTGCATTCTATATTTCTTCTTGAAGTCCCTTCCTCATGGTCCCTTGGTAATTTCCTAAACTCTATGATGTCCCAGAGATCCCAAACATTACAGAATATTATCATAGCTTGTGTTTACCCTATACAGTGGACAGTATTATCCTATTGCTGAAGACCTCACATGCCTGCATCATAGAACACAGCCAAATAAAACTGGTCTTGATCATGATAAGCTTGATTACTACTAGTTTTTGTTGTGCTAGAAAGTGCTGTGTATATTACAAGAGTAGTGATCACCAACATACCCAAATATGAATAATGCAAATTATAATAATGACTGTCTTGGCAAGATTCAACTGATGTAATAGTGGCATAGACATCATGTGTGTAACCAAACATGTTCTGATTACATATCTGAAAATAATGTCTTTTGCTAAAATATTTATTAACTGACTTCCTCACTTATTTCATTATGGAGTTGGTATTTTTTTTGGAAGGGGGGTTAATTTGAATCAATATTTGAAATCCAGATTCTGGTTCTCTGAGCACAAGAACTATTGATCTAAGAAAGCGATTCTTAAAGAACAAACCATGGGGCTTTCTAAAAACGTTAGAAGTTGATCCTCTATTCCATAACTATTCTATAGTAATATTAAGATATCTTCACATAAATGCATTTTTTTTTTGGAGAGCATATTGGAAGACATGTTTGAAACTGCAGACGTTATAGTAAGAATTAAGTCAGTAGCATCAAATAATGTTGCAGTGTATTCCACATTTTTATGCATTTAAAAAATAGTTTTTATAAAAATATTCTTGGTGGAATTATAATTTGTTGGGATAGATGTCCATCCCCCACCCCCAAAGGTTAGCCTAACTGCCTGCCAGTATGCCTAGATTTCGGGAAAACAACACGCCCTCCTTTGAAGTTCAGATCTGCCTAGTCACAAGCCAATGATTCACACCTGTGTTCCTGTTTACACTGCCCCAGGTTACAGACACAGATGGTGTTTCTTCCACCAAGCAGCTAGGGAATTTTCATACTGCTTTTGTGTTGTACATCTTGAGAGAGAATTCGTGGAGTAAAGCAGCATATTGGTTACACGGATGACTGAGTTGTGTCTTTCTTTTCAAACCCTCAGGCCTTTGCATGATTCAGAATAGCTGCTGATGATACAGGTGCTGTCATTTATTAATTTTAATAAACTTTTGAGTATGAAAGCAGTATATACATACATATATATGTATACATGCACACATGCACATACATATACATAAACTAATAAATATATAAACACATACACACATGTAAACATACACACACATACACACACACACACACACACACACACATATGAGCATAGTTGCCAAACACCTGTACAAATGAGTTGCGAATTTTTCATAAAACATCATTTTTTATTTCTTTAAACTGTAGTTATTGAAACTTGGATTTCTTGTAGATATTTTGAAAGCAAAAAGAATATGTTCATTACTTCCAGAAAACTAATAGAAATATTTAATTAATCACTAATGGGAACATTTAAGACTTGGAATGATAATGATTATTTTGAATAAAATTTTCCAGTTAAATAACACTGCTAATTATATTCATAAGTGTTACCTAATACTTTATATTAAATTTCTTCAAAATTCAATATGTCAACTTTAGGAGAATCTGTAAAATTCACTACGACAATATTTTACAAATAATCGATACAAGACATTCTAAGCCATGCTTGAATACTGAAAATACAGGTTATACTAACTGATTTTAATGAAATAAGCATAAAAGTATTGCTATGAAACAGTGTTTTATAACATAGCCATTTTTCAAAAATCCCACTTCTGAAGTTAGAATACACTAGGGAAAAACATTCAGTGGCTAGAAATGTCTCTTAGTGGTACAGTTACCTAGCATGTATGCGTCCAGGTGTTCAATACACAGTGCTGAAGCAAAAAAAGCATATAAATTACATGAAAAGAATTGAAATACTATTTTTTCTCAGCTACATATCTATGTTATGAAATGTTTTTGAATGATCTTCAGTGGAAGCAATCAATCTATTACTACATATTATATAAAGAAGTAGATAAGAAAAAAATCCCTGGGAAAGAAAAGTAATAAGCAAGTGTGCTAATTTTGAAAAAAATACCCTATTTTCAAAACCATGAATGTTTATTGGACAATAAAAATAATGAAGCATCTCTCATTCTTAACATTCATATGACAAGTTATGAGCAGAGATAATCTCAAGGACCAAACTTGTAGGGGTTCTTGGTTTTTGGGTGGTTGGTTTGTTTTCTGGTTGTAAGGGGGTCTGAAAAATAAGCTTAAGTATTTTTCTATACCATTTGTTTTATGAAATAAAACTTAGGCCACATGGAAAGTTGAAAAGGACAATCAATCAGGAAATAGCGCATAATGGAGATCTAAAATCAAGGTAAAATATAAAGAAGAGATCACAGGAGGGAATAGTCACCATTGAGATTTTCAGCTTCACCATTCCATGGGACTGGTGACTCATAGTTTCTAGAGCTTTTATTTTGTTCAGAAAAGCATAAAACTCAGTATTTTATGTCACACAGAAAATTTAATAAAGTCAACTAACTTGACAAAAAAACAGGAGAAATAAAAATATTGTATCTATGGAATAATACTGTGATGGAGCCCATTTTGGATTTTAACCCATTCATCTGTGTGGACAGACAGACACCTTGGTAAGTTTTATTGAGAATTGGCAGCCTGCCCCTTTTAATGACTGTGACCTCTACATCACTGTACACTGCAAATAAAAAGTGACTAGTATTAACTCAGGCAAGGGACTTTTATTTTCTCGACAAAGATGGATGTATGTATCATTCATTTATGAAAGGTCTGAATCATTGTTTTATTCCCGCACTTAGGATTCAAATTCATGATCTTACCAGGCTCTGTATTTGTTACCATGTATCAAGCTTAAAGTCTCTTTTAGCCTTTGGCTAATGTCACACTATAGAAACTCATTAATCATCCTTGTGGAATTTCATATGATTCGTACTTAACATTGTAATAAATTACTTCTAAAAATAGCAATCCAATAAGATATGACCCTATCAGTCATCTTCTTTATATACTAAATAACATTTTGATTTTAGGATATTAAGAAATAAAAACATCATATTCATGTATGGTATTTCTTGTATAAATCTCTGGGTACACTTTGAATTTTTTAACATAAATATTTTTTCTATTCTATTTCTTGACTGACCCTTGTTTCTAGATACCTATCATTTAAATAATGATAATTAACTATTTTGATAATTTTAGTAATTTATTTTAATAATGTATTTTTGTACAGAACTAAGTGATTAATATTAAAGCTGTTAAAACAATTGCATGTGTTCTTTGTTTTTAATTTGTTAATTTGTTTTTAATTCTTAAGAGATAAACCACTACATAAGACAATGAGAAAAATCTCATACTTGGAATCACAGACAAATACCACATTGATCTGTGCTTTTTGAATATAGAGTAGAAAGAAAAATAATGACGATTATTTTTTTCTTTGCTTTTTTCTGTTTCTGTCCCAAGTCCATATTGTATTAGGTGCTTTCTGTCTGAAAAATATCCATAGTTTTAGAAAACCAAAGCACGCCAAACAAGAGAAAGGATAGGGATGGCTGGGATTAAAATTGGCTTGGTTTTGACTTCAATAGAAAACAAAAGAGTCAAGACTTACAGATTGTCTAAGGTATGTGCGTTATTTCAATCTACCAGAAGAAGGAGCACAACAGATTATGAAATTTGAACACTAGTAAAATAAAACGTTGCTCTTAAAGACAGCATGTGGGAAGGCTTCTTGGCCTTACACTTGAATTAGTTACTAATGTTCAATAATCATGAAAAGTCAAGTGAAAACTCTCCTGAAAAAAAGAGGCGTCTGTCTACAGTGCACAGTGAGCACAATAAAACGTACCTCGGGTGCTGAGCATTTTCCTGTTTTGTTTCTCAGTCCCTTTGGTTGATGACACGTCTCACTTGGCCGATGTGTCCTTCAACTTATTTATATAAGCTGGGTTCTTGTAAACATTTATATGTAATTCCTACCCTAGAAATTTAGGCTATATTAGCATTTCAGTGAGCATGTGTGACCCGTCCAGCAGGTCAGGTTATTCAGGGTCCCGAAGAGGCCTTCGTCCTGAAAGTCATGGGGGCGAGAGAGAAAGGAAGCCAAGCGAGCAAAGAACGACAAGAGTCAGTCTAGATGGTGTCAAGGCTTCATTGAGGGCTTGGTGCTTACAGTTTATATGGGCTGGGCAGAAAGGGGGAAGCAGAGTGCAGTGGAATTTTTAAAGCAGCTAGTGATAAGGAAGAGGGTGGTGCTGCAGTTACAGATTAACAGTCAGGTATGTGATTCCCGATATCTTATCTTGTCACCTAGCAGCTAATCTCGACAGAACCTCATAGTGGTGAATCTTGGAAAGGTCAGGCTCTCACGGGTGGGGGTGTGGGTACAGCATTGACCAGTTCTAAGGTGGCTGCTGTGCAGTCATTTTCTTAAGCATGGTTCTCAGGCATGGCTCCCTACACATGTGGGATAAGAGTTGGATAGATGGTGCAGTTTTTGGAAATTTTGAAATGGATACAAGAGTTGAGGATTACAATATTTTTAGGTTTCTGGAGTCTTGATTTCTGGAACAGATCCTTTTTGAGCACCTACAGTGTGCTTCTTATAAAACTCAAGAGACTCTATGTGAGAAAAACCGATAAAATACTCTGCCTGAGTATGGCGCTTATAGTTCAATGGGAGAAGACAAACAATAAGACAAATTAATAATTCAAATTAATAAAATGACAACAAAATGTCTCAAGAATTTTAAGTGAATAATAAAATAATTAGTGCCAGGAATGCGTGGCAGAGACTCAGAAGAATAATTTCATATGGTGAAGTCGGAGAATAATTCTTTAAAGAGATTTTTGAGTAGAGCATGCATAGGTATCAGGATAACATTTCAGAAGCAGAACACAGCATGTGCAAAAGTCGTTAAGTGTGAAGAGACATTCAGGAAATACTAACCATATCAGAAAAGCTAGAGCAGGGTTTTGTATTTATCCAATTTTAAAGTGATTGGCATTTTGATTATCAGTAACCCTAATGCTTAGCCAGTAGACGGAACTGACAGATGTCATTCATTTTGTGACAACACTGATATCTCAGACCTTATCAAATATTCTTCTAGTGAGTATCAAAGAAAAGGATTCTTTGAGTATTAAGATGAGAATATTGCAGGTGGAAATTTTGCTTTAGAAAAGACCTGGATGTACTGAAAATGTGATGTATGATGTGACTTAAAAATTTAGATTGACTTCTTGGAAAGAAAATTGAGTACCAATGGTAAGATTTCAAAGAAGAGCTCTAGAATGCTGCTGTAGTTTGAATTTTAAGTACTTCCCAGGGGCCTTGGTTTTTTACTCCAGGATGGGCTGCAGTGACTTCTAAAGTGAGTCTTTTGTGAGGATATAAGATATTTTCTCTTTCTAAAGCTGGGCATGAGATGCATGCTTCTGCTTTGTAATAATGCCCAGTCTTTTCGTTGACCCAAAGTAGAGCCTAATTAGAATTCCCACAGTTATGACCCCAAATTCTGTCTGTCTGTCTGTCTGTCTGTCTGTCTGTCTTTCTGTCTCTCTGTCTCTTCCTTTCTCCCTCTCTCACTCCCATCTTCCCTTTTTGCCTCCCTCCCTCCATCTTTCTCTTCACTTTCTTCCTGTTTTTTCTTTGTCTCTTGATAGGTATTTGTTACAATGATGAAAAAATGACTTATGTAGAGGGAAAAATGACTTAGTCTTTTTTTCCCCCTATCTCAGGCACCTCCCTCAGCTCCAGAAAAAAGAATGTGACTCTCTTTTTTTTTATATTACTATATATTTTATGTATTTACATTTCATAAGTTATCCTCTTTCCTGGTTCCTCCCTCTTCCCTCTACCCTTCTCCTGCTCCTGTGAGGATGCTCCTCCTTTCACCCACCAACTCTCACCTCAACACCCTGGCATGAAATAGTTGTCTCCTCAGTGGCTCTGCCAGAGCCTTACTGACACAGATGGGGATGTTTGCAGCTAACCATTGGATTGAGCATGGGGACCCCAATGAAGGAGCTAGAGAAAGGACTGAAGTAGCTTAAGGGGTTTGCAAGCTCATAGGAAGAAAAACTTAGCGGTCATAAATGAATCTGGATTAAAAGTTTAAGTACAGACAGTAAAGAGAATAAAAGCAGTCAATGAGTTTGGGTCAGTTGGGGGGAGATATAAGGATTCCATGCAGGAAGAAAAAGCAGTCATGCTTCTAATTGCTAGGGCAGAGCAGAAAGCATGAATGACATTTTGAAACTGTGAGTTATGTGTGAATTTCCATTTTTTTATTGGAACTTGACTCTTAATTTGCCATGACATATAGGGATAAGGTTATAATTTCTTTTAAAGCAAGAAGCACAAAGTGATTAAATTAATGATAACATCATTTTTCAGAATACACGATAATAAAAAAGATTTTAGTATTACCCCATTTCATAATTTGTGTTTTCCAATAGAATTTTATCTCTCTTACCAATTATCTCTCCAAAACTTCAACATATAAAGCAAAATTAATATTGAAAACTGTTAAAATGTAAGACCAAAATCGGATGACATAAAATTATTTCAGTTAAGGTCACATTATACAGAGCAGTAGAGCTTTGATTTGTTTCTCCTTCGTCTATGGTCACATGCCTACCAGCATCTGAGTTAAATATCTTTCTTACCAAGAGTAAGTTGGTCATAAAAGTAATTTGTGCCAAATCAGAGGGTAATATGAATATTCTCATGGCAACAATTCCTTAGCTAGTTATGACTCTATATTTTACAAATATAAATGTTTTTGTTCATTATTTTTATAGGCCACAACATGAATCAAATATATGTTAATCACTAGGTGAAATGTTTTCTTTAGGGCTGGGGTAATGATTTAATGTGTAAAGGCAATTGCTAAAGTGTTTGAATTTAAATTCAAATCTATAGGGCCATATAAAAATCTTTTTTAAACTCAACTATAATAATAATATTATTATTACTATTATTATTGGATATTTTATTTATTTACACTTCAAATGTTACCCTTCCAGTTCCTTCAGTCCTTGATGTGCCCTAAACAATGTATAGAACCTTGAAAGTCAGGGACAGGAGGATCTCTGGGGTTTACTGGCTGATATCATATCTCCAGTTTCAAGGAGAGATCCTGTCTCAAAAGAAAAAAGTGGAGAACTCTGAACGAGGGCGGATGACTTGATCCTCTGGTTTCCAAACACACATGCCGTTGTCAGACCTGTCCATGCCCTTTTAAGAACATAAAATGAACATGGATAACTGCTTCAAATGAAAGTTAAGAGCAGGAAGCAACAAACGTGAAAGAGATGACTGAAGTTTCACATTCCGTGCAGGGAAAAGTTTGTTTTCTAAAAATGAATTTTATTTAATCTGATCACTGTGACAATCACATCTCTTTGTTCTCAGCTTTCTGTAAGCTTTCGCTAACAGCAAATAAAAAAACATAAGAGAATCTTACCTAAAAGCAGACCACATACATTCCTAATTAACTAGTTTTATTTGTCTGCCATTAATACCTTTTTTGTTTTAGTCTAGAAAATGAAACAGTTTTTTTTAATGGCTTAGGTATTTAATGCCAAATACTGTTCCAAATATTTTGCTAAAAGTCCCTACACTTTAACTAAGTGTCAGCACCATGTACTAATTATTCAAAATAGAATCTGTAAGAGAAACTGTTAGAGAAGTAAAAATGGTTGCAGGACAGTGATATAAATAAGCAAACAAAAAGTAACATAGTAAAAAGAAGTAAAAGGTTGGTTGATGAACAAAATGTAAATGTATATATTATATTTGAATGGTACTTTAAAAAATTACTTTATTGTTACACTTCTGTGTAAAGTCACTGTTTACCTTAATATGATCTTTGTCGCTCAATAGTTTATTGAAATAAACAATTTCAAGATATCACAGAAATATGCAAAGGTAAAGTTCTTAGTTGTTTATTTTAAAGGCACCATACACAGGGTTGTTTTGAACAGATTGTAAACATATAACAGTCAGGTAGCTATTTATTTGGGGAATTAATGTATGTAAATACGTAAGTATACATATATAAATGTATATGTATTTTAAACCTCAAATTTAAAAATGATATAATATGGTCATATGAAATGCTTCATGCAGTTTTCAAAACTTGTCTATTTTCTCTGTGTTTGTGTGTGTATATGTGTGTCCCTATGTGCTTGTATGATTGTGTGTGTTCTATGTCTATATCTTTGTACACACGGCAATGCATATATGCCACAGTATAGGTGGAAGTCAGCAAACACTTAGAATAGATTATTTCTGCTTTGTGTTGGTTCTTGGCATTGAACTCAGGTAACTGGGCTTCGTGGCAAGAACCTATACTCACTGAACCTTTTTTGCGGAACTTTGTGTAGTTTGCCAACACATGTGCATGTTTTCTAAAAAGTAAGATCTGCTGCACATTGAACACCTGGCCTGCGACCTATTTTATACTCATTATTATTTCTCTTCATAACAAACCTAAGCCGTTGCATCTTATAGGAAACAGGTCAATTGTATGGTTAGAATACAGATTCCTTTTGACTACTCGCACTGAAAATTTTCAGTGTGCAAAGTTGTATTTCTCTGTATGATTTCTACTTTGAGTAACAGGTGACAACTCTTTTGATCAGCAGATGTCACCAGGAAGCTTCCTGGAATAAAATATGATTTGAAAAAAAAGGATTAATATTTATATACCTTTGCAAATTTAAAGGCAGATAATTCGTATTGACTAAATTTGGTGGTAGATTGCACACAAATTATCAGTAACAAAGGGCATACAGAAATGTTAAAGGCAGCCTACATCATGTTCCCTGTGACTAACAGAATACTATTTTAAGCCTTGGTTGCTGTGGTGATGGTCTCATATGTCCATCTTCATACACAAACCAGGTAGAACTGTTTCTAACTGTAAAATAAATTCTAAATTAAAAGTTTTATTTTAACAAATCAGTTAATACTCATGAACATGGGAAACATTACAGGAAATTCTGCTATAATATCTCACCCAAGCAGTATCAACTAAAAGATATACTAAAATATGGTTTTAATAATAATGAAAGACTCCTAATGCCATACTCCCTGTTGAGAAATGCGTCTTTTAACCCTCATCAGAGGTGCATCTTCTTGCAGAAGATAATAATTAACAAAGAGATCCACAGAGGGGCAGCATTCAGAGTGAGAGACCGAGGCACTATGCTCTAAATAGGATGTGTTTATCAATCCCCTCCCCTAAGGATGGCCCAGGCATCCATTCAGAAGAGAAGGCAGAAAGATTGTAAGACCCAGGGGAAGTGGATGACTTCAAAGAAATAGGACCTTCCAGACAAGGCAGGAATAGTACATAACTCACAGACATGGTGAAAGAGCATAGAAGTCCAGCAGACGTTCAGTAAGACAAAACCTCAGCACTGCAAAAGGGAAGTGGACAGGAAGTCCCACCTTTAATCAAGAAGTAATTTGTACTTGATCCTTGCTGGGAAAAAAAAATATGTTTTCTCCAGTGGATTTTGTGTGTATGTGAATTTGTGTGTGTGCTCTTTTGTTTTGCTATTTTTTTCTTTATATAGCTTTGACTGTTCTGAAATACTTTATGTAGATCAAACTGACCTGGAACTTTGAGAGGTTCACCTGCCTCTGCCTCTTCAGAACAAAATTGTTACCAGCCTCTTCAGTTGAATCATTTTATTAAAAGTTTTTACTGTAATAAAATAATTGGGACACAATCCAATAAATAGAGACAAAGAGAGCAAAATAATTCAATATACTGTCAATCTAATAGTAGCTCTTCACTGTGTGAAATGTTCAGCATTTTGGAACAAGAGTGTTTTTCCCGTGTTGATAGTCTAGGTGGTCTGAGGCCCACTTTTTCCCACATCGCTTCCTGGTTTGATAATTAATGTGGAAAGTCCCTATGAAAAATTAACCTTTCCATTCTTTAAAGTTCCTGGACAGTATCCATTAAATAACCTTTCTTTCTTACGTTCAACTTAATTTTCTCTATTTGCTTTGGGATCTGGATAACTTATCTATGTCATCTACTTCCATCTGAAGGATCAGCTGACCATTTTGCCTTAAAGTTTCTGTTTAATTGGAGCAAGCAGTTTATTTTAAATAAGGGTAATTACTTTATTGGTGTTTTATTTTTCTTATCAACTGTTTAGTTGACTTTACCTTCTCAGAATATAAATGTCTTTTAAATTTTCTTTATATGGAAATTTAAATTTTTTAAAACACACACACACACACACACACAGTCTAGTATCTGCTTGTCTGAAATTTCTCATGATTCCAAATGTCCAAGAGTATTGGTTTAATTACAGAGACCGTGAACACAGTTTATTTATTTTTCTTATACCATTTCATTAGGCGTATTATTATAGTAGCAATCAATTTAATGTTATACTAAACAATACTCATGACATAACAGCAGCTATATCTTGATTCTATTAATATATACAAAATAAACAATCTTCAAAATTTCAAAATTTTGTATTCTACTTAAAATTAAATGAGTTTTACCCATTGGCAGCTGAATACTCCACAGATGTGTCTTGGATACTGGAGAGGCTGAGAACCAGGGACTGCTGTGTCAAAGTTGGAAGCTTCTGCATAAGTAAAAATAATGGTGCAATTTGGATAAGAGCCCGATGATGTGGAAGTTCCCTGAGAATTACATGGTATGAGTCTGCCTTGGAGGCTGAAGAATCAGGAGCCTAACGTCCCCAGGGAATGAAAGTTGCAGATTCTTATTGTAGGAAATTTCAGAACTAAATACCATCTACACATGCAAATTGTGATTTATTATTATATTTTTAAAGCAGCTGCATGAAACACAGCAAATTGCATATTGGTTGGAATATCTCAGTATGCCCCCAGTTAGGATATATTTTGTGTACACAGTATTAAATGCAGCCTATAGGAATAAGTACGAATGTTACATGTGGGTGGCATCCTGAGTAATATTGTTCCTTGTCTGGTAGATTGCAGACTATAGGTAGAAGGGCTTATTCACAAAACGTGAAAACAGTACATCGTATAATACATGTGTGCTTTTCTAAACTGACTTTTGGGCAAACTGACCTGGCAAGGGGATGCTCAAAGTGAGACTCAAGAATATATTTTAAAATATGATCTTAAATAAATAACGAATTAGGACATAAACAGCCAAGGAAGGTTCAGAATAACATAAAATAGCAGCATTTTCTAGCACTTTCAGCATGAACAGAAAACCTTCTTTTGCATCAGCCAGTATCTCAGAGGAGAAGAAGGAAAGTCCCACTATTATGCAGAGGCAGGGGGATCTCAGGGCCTCATTCCTACTCTCAAGTTAGATGAGGAGCCTGTTGGTCTTCCTCAGAGGTTGTGATGGAGTGGAATGAGAAACGTAACAGGAGTTACTTTTCCATACAAAGGCTATCTGAGCTGATCTCTAATTATCCACAGGAATTTTTTTGAGCAGCTTTATTAAAGTTAAATTGCTTCTAATACAAGCAACAATAGCTAACGTTGTTTGTAATTATGCTGAAATAAAGATAGAACAATTCATCCTGAAGATAAATTATCCATCGAGACTCAAACAATTAAACACAATGTGGATTTTAAGTTCATTAAAATTTAAATAAGGGTTTAATTTTTAATAACTAAAATGAAAAGTAAAGGAAAAAAACAGACAACTTTATTTTACCTCTAAACTCCTATCTTTTTTTTTTTACCCAGAAAAACCTTGTTATTAAACTGGGAAGTCATATCTTGATGAACTTAATGTCAAGTAATTTCTTTAGAGAAGTGAACTGAAATTTGGTGAATCATTAATGTCAGCTCTTTCTGTGGTTTAATTTATCATCACTCTGGAACAGAACATCTAATGTACCTTATCAACACCAATTGTTAGCTAGATTAATACATTTATGTGTATGTAAATTAGTAAGTAGAGTTGCTTCTGGAGGGAGCTTTTCATTTAGGAACAGCTCGAGAAGACAGTACTGAAGGCTCCCCAACTCTGTTCAATAAATTGACCCTTAGTATGTTGTCTGAGTGGGGTACATTATAACTAAATAAGATTAGTTGATATAACATTATTAACCTAAGATCATGGTTTATTCAGATTTTTCTCAGTTTTTCTTTCTTTCTTAGTCTTCTATTGAATATAGTTTTTTTTTCCCCTCACATAATATGCCCTGATTACAATTGTTCCTCTCTCTACTCTTCAAGTTCCTTCGCACCTCCCCTTCCATCCTGATCTAATCCCTTTCTGGCTCTCATTAGAAAACAAATTTCTATGAAATAATAATAATAAAATAAAATATGAAATGATATGATAAAACAAAAATGAACACATTAGAACTGAAACAAAGTACAAAAAAAAAAAAAAAAAAAAAAAAAAAAAAAAAAAAAAAACCAAGAAAATAAAAAGAAAAAGAGCCCAAGAGAAAGCACAAGAAACAGAGACCCGGTGCCTTTCACGTGCTGCAATCCTGTAAAAACACTAATCTAGCAACCACAAAAATTACACAAAGGACCTGTAGGGTACCGATAGAAAAGAAAAACATAGAAATAAAATGAAATTAAAATTAAAAATTAAAAATTAAAAGTTAAAGAAAGCTTTTAAAATAAGGACAAGACCTACAAGTTCATTTCCTATTGGTCATGTACTACTGGGTATGCAGCCTGTCCTGAGGAATAGTTTGTGTTCCTAGTGAGACTGACTCCCTTGAAGAAAACTACATTTTTCTTTGAAAAGTGGCCTTTCATTGGAGACTGCTTCTGGGTTAGGGTTAGAGGTGGAGTTATGTGACTACTCCTGTCTATGACCCAGCTGGTGCAGATCTGGTACTGACCTGTGCAGGCTCTGTGCAAGCTACATCATTAAGTTAAGTTCATCTGTGTTTCCATCCTGTGGATTTAGAGGGACTTATTCCTTTAGTGTTTACTATCCCTGCTGGCTCGGACATTCTCTCTGTCTCCTCTTTCATGTGCTTCCCTAAAATGTGGAGAGAGAGAGAGAGAGAGAGAGAGAGAGAGAGAGAGAGAGAGAGAGAGAGAGAGAGAGAGAGAGAGAGAGATTGAGAGCACAAACGTCTCTGATAATGGCTGATCCATGAAGATTGAAAAATGTCATTAGGATGTCATTAGGAGTTCTTTTACTGATACATTGTTGCTATCGTTTTGGTTTTAAGACAGTAAAATTTGGTTTTAGTCTGGGTCCCTCAGTTACCTGGTTTCAGGTTCTTGGTCAACCATGAACTTTTGGGTGTGTGGTGTGGATTCCATCTCACTGAATAGGCTGTCGGGCAAATCATATATTTACTGGCTGCTTCCACAGACAGTGTCCTACCATTGCGCTAGCAGATGGTGAAGAGAACACATTGTTAATTCAAAGGTTTGTGGCTGAGTTGGTGTTTATGTTTCTCTTTTGTTAGTGAACAGAACATCACGTAGGGGTTAACAAACTGCATACACACCAACATGACTTCAATGTGTTCAGTGAGTATAAATGTTGTCTTCAGCAATGGGTACTTGCTATAGCTTTGTAGGAGATACTTCTAGTTTTGGCAGCAGTGTGGGTGGATTGGGAATCCCCATAGTACCACTTCGCCCAACATCCCAGCTTTCTGTAACTCAGTCCTGACACTAAAGCATCGTTTATTGACAAGAGATGGCTAGTTGCAGCTTTTTCTATCCCATTATTTGGTGATTTCATTTAGATAGCCTTCATTTGTATATCTCTATCTTTGTGTCTAATCTCTATCTATCTATCTATCTATCTATCTATCTATCTATCTATCTATCTATCTATCTATCTATCTATCTATCGATCATCTATCTATCGATCATCTATCTATCTATCTATCTATCTATCTAATCTATTTATCCCTATCCCTATATCATGTCTCTATCTCTATCTATATAGATAGACTGATGGATAGATATCATCTCATCTGTTAGATTTTTCACATTTTCTTTCAAGTCATTCCTAATTTGATAACTATATCTCCCTGTAGTCTATTTCCCACCACCTCCGTTTTTGATTTTTCCCATTCCATCATCCCCTTCTATTATGAAACCTTTAGTCATACTGTCTGGTTATCTCTGATAGGATGTGACTTTCTCATAGCTTCCTTGTGAATGTCTTGAGCGGTACGGACTGAGCAATTATAAAGTAAAGGTTGTTTGTCGTGGAATTTTTCTGGCTTGGATTCTGGGTTTAAGTGGGGAAGATCTCAGGAGTAGATTTGATGTGTACACTAACTATGTGGTTTGGATTATAGATGTGATCATTTGCTTTGATCAGTGTTTGCCAAAGTCTTTGTCAGGCTTCTGCATGGTAAACCTTATGCTCTTTCAATATCTATGTTGATATTTTTCTGAGGAAGTGTTTTTATGGCAAACACTCAAGGAATGTCTGGGTCTATTCCCCATTCTCTAAGATGGAATAGCTACATGCATTATTTAGCTCTCCTTTTTTCTGTATGATTGAGTTGTTTCTTTTACATTTTAAATAATTTATTCAATAATTAATATCAGATATCAGGATGGACTCATTAATATTTAAGTTATAGTTAGGGTTAGAGTGCAATACTCTGATTCATTCTGTTGCTTGGAACAAATCAGATTTAGTCATGGGAGATTTTCCATTAGACAAATTCTATGATCCATTGACTTAGGTACTCAATGTTTATAACATTTTAATTTTGGGAGCTTATAGTTTATTTTTGAATATTTTTTTTCATTCGTGTAGTTTTCTGGAAAAACAAAATCTTCAACCCCAAATTTATCCTCCCTATAAGAATGTAGGGACAACGATGGAACAGAGACAGGAGAAGTGGCCAACCAATGATTGCTCACACTGAGACCCATTCCATGGGGAAGAACCATTCCCTAACACTATTAATGATAGCCTGTTATGCATGCAGATAGGATTCTATCTAGCTGTCCTCCGAGAGGCTCTACTCAGCAGCTAATGGAAACAGATGCAGAGACACATAGCCCCAGGAGTCTTATGTACCCAGAGGGGCTTCCAGAGATGAAGTCATCAACCAAAAAGCGTACATAGGCTGGGCCTAGGTTCCTTACCCCAGATAGCATCTGTGCAGTTTGGTCTTCATGTGGGTCTTCTAACAGCTGGAATTGGGATATCTTATGACTGCCTATGGATTTTATTCCCCTAACTGGGCTGCCTTGCCTGGCTTCAGTGGGAGAGGGTGCACCTAATTCTGCAGTGACTTGATGTTCCAAATGGGAGGATACTCAGGGAGGGCCTCCACCTTATCAGAGTAGGGGGGAGAGGAAATATGGGAGGGTTTGTATTAAGGAAGACTGTGATCAGGATGCAAAATAAATAAATAAATAACAATGAAAATTAAGGTATTATTGATTTAGTTTTTGTATTTATAGATCAAGTATTAGAATTAATCATTTTTTAAAACCGTTTATTTTTTTCCTGTTTTGTTTTTTAGAAAAATCGCATTAGAAATCAATATTGGTCACTAGGCATGCTCAGTAACTGAGATTGTATTTTTTTTGATGTCTTCTTATTCAACAGAACAATGAAATAAATAAGGGAATACATTTTTTATAATATATGTGAATAGAACATACCACAATATTCACAGCACTGTGTTAAATATGATTTTATATGTCCAACTCCAATTCCAAGCACATGGTTCATTCAAAATTCCTCATCTTGTTTAATTCTATCAATGAGAAACCTTGCTCAGATGAGACACCATCCACTTATTTAATCATTAAATTGCAACATACAAGTTTATTAAACACAGATATAGTAGCTATCACTTACTATTTACTAGTCTCACAGAAAATCAGTTAAATTTCAACCATGATATTTTTTTCTTTAATTTATTTTCTTATATACAGATTCTCTTGTAACAGTCTGGATTTCTTCCTGGGATCATCTACTATTCTATATACTTTTATTTATATCATATATATTTTCTTTATATTACATTTTTTTCTTTCTTAAAGGATATCACATATAAATTATATATATTATTATACAAATTATAATTTTATTTCTTAAAATATATTATAAATATACTTTATTCATATTATATATATTCTATAAAATTACCAATATATTTTTGTGTTGTATAGCTTTATATGGATATAAATTATATATATTCCATATTCCAATATATGTTCCATGCATTTGCCATTATCATATCCTATACAATAAGTTCACTGTTGGGAAAACCACTGTCATGTATGTCTTTTTTCCGTCCTCCATATTTAAGTTAAGGTAGCTGTTGATAATTCTGTTGGCTGTATAGCTTTGTATTTTTCCAGGATTTAATTTAGTTAGAATTTATCAATTAGGCATTTTGAAAGTTATTTAAATTCATATTCTTCAACATATCCTTTCTTTGTAGTTGTTTCTCATTAGGGTTAAATATGATTCCATGTTATTGAAAAACAACAGTTTATTTTCACACTATCCTATTGAAGAATATTTTGGTTGTTTCTGTTTTTTAGTCATTATGAATAAAGCCAATACAAATGTTTGTATTCAGATTCTTTGCATTATATATTTTAAATAAATTTTGATGAACATCTAGAACTGTGATGTTGGGTTATATGATAATGCTAAATTTTTCATTTTGTCTATGAAATTGCCAATTTGTCTTTACATGTGGCTGTTTTAATTTTCACCAGAGTGAACACAGAGCCTTATTCACTCAACATTTTTTTTTTTTATTATTTGCTGTGTCATCCTGGAAGTGTGGGGCACTAGTTTATTTTGAATACCTTCATGACAAGTGATGTTGAATATTTGCTTATGGATAAATATGTTAATTGATTTTATTCAACTAGAGGGACTTGATTAGGTTACATTGTCAGATGTGTAGTCAAATGCTAGATTTTTATTTGAAGATAGTTTTAACAGGACTAATATTTAATTAGTAAACTCCCAGGAAAGCATGCAATTGTGGATCTGCCCATCTCGAATAGTGTGTACCTGTTGTATACACACACCACCACCACCACTACACACACATCCACACACACTCTGCTGGTTTTGTTTCTCCCAAGAACACTGGTTAACACAAGAGTTATCTGTCCTGGTTTTAAACCTCAAAGAATGCACTGGTAAATAAATAACTCTATGAGACTGTCTCACACACACACACACAGACACAGACATACACACACACACACACACACACACACACACACACACACACTCACACACATTTCTGTCATTCACTCAGCCTGAGTTTCTGACATGTGAACTTTACTGGTTTTCCTTAGTTAATCCCACCTCCAAAGGGTTAAGTGGGCTTAGTAGATGGTTTGAGTTTAGCATTGTCTTTCTCTTACTTAAAAGGGTACAGTAGACCAGACTTAAATATTTCCTTTCTATGGGGCAGCTGGGCAGGTTAGGCCCTGGTAAAATAATTTAATCTAAGGGTAAGCCTTGTAAAAGGCATAGTACTTTGATACTTTACTAAATATTTTCTTTTTTCTGTTTCTTGATGGAGGCATCAACAGGTTTTACTGTGAGAATGAAGATGTTCTCCCGGACATAAATTTTATAATATTGTGGACAATCCTTAGGACTATTTTTAACTTAGAACAGTTAGAATACCTTCTGGAGATTTTTAACTAGCAGTCTTCTTTACTGTGAGCACGTGGACATGAGCTTCTGTATTGGTCTCTGCTGGTGGACAGCACCTTGTTTTGTCATTCATTCTCACAGGCATGGGGGTGGGACATTGTCCCATGCCCTCTTTGCTCTTGTAGCTTCCAGTAGAGTAATTGGATTTTTATCATTTTCCTAGTTTTATTTTTCATTGCCAGGATACATAGAGGACTTCACAGATTATCACTGGCAGAAAGAAGACTAAAAATTCTATAATAGCATTTCTCTGCCCAGCAGTGTGGGGTGGTAAGGTGAGCATCCATTTCTCTAAGAAAAAATGAGAGGAAGCAATGGAAGAAGGATTTGTAAGGGTGAGACTGGGAAGAGAGGAAGAAGGGAGACTGTGATTAGATCTAAAGTGAATAAAAACATAAGTTATTTGGATAAAACATGACTTATAAATACTTGGGGAAAAGAAAGAAAAAGGAAAAAGAAAGAAAGAAAGAAAGAAAAAGGAAGAAAGGAAGGAAGGAAGGAAAGAAAGAAAGAAAGAAAGAAAGAAAGAAAGAAAGAAAGAAAGAAATTGCTGCCATGAGTAGTTTCAGTTGTATAACCAGAGATGAGAAATAAGGCCACAGTACTATTAGAATCTCAAACCAGCACACAACGTTTGTTAAACTAACTTTCTTATTAGGCACATCTGCTTTACCAATAGAAGGTGCATTTTCCTTGCACTGGCTCACAAAAAGCAGTAAGCAATGTTCATATGAAGCTGGGTAATGAAATCTTCCCATGACCAATGAAATCCTGTACTGTGAAACCAAGAAATACAGCTGAGAAAGTCTTCCAGCTAATAGCAGTTTTTAGTTCACACCCTGTATGTCCTTGTCTCATTGCTTCCACAGCCTACCTCAGTGTAGTTTTCAGTGCTTGTTGAGGACATGTGGCATGTATTCCAATCTCAACTCCTTTATGCTAGCCTGTCCCACCCAAGTACAACCCATTCAGACCCATCAAATCCTTTCCCAGACTACTCTACCCACTGTATTTTCTTCCATTAACTTTATTAAGAGTAGTAATAGTCGTAAGTCAATGCATTTAAGACTCATTAGGGTGTTACTGGGCAGCTAAAAATTGTCTTCTATATGCTAAAATGATTTTTAATGTCTTCAAATACTGGATTAAGGTTTATGTGACCACTGATAAAAGAGATCTCGTTTTATGTTACAATTAGAATCCAAAGAAATGGCTTTATTATATAGATAAAAGAGTAACTCCAGAATTTATTTAAACTTTTATAATTAAGTTTTATTAAAACCTTATGTGATTCTATCCTGAATATATGTGATTATTTTATTTCATATGGGACTCTTTGGTATTTTTTCTTCTTAAATTTGGGAGGAAGCAGAAAACAAATCTATTATTACACCATCCTTGCCAGTTCTGATAAGGATTAGACAAATTATGCTACAATACTTTTCTCTATGCTATAATTTACCCTTCTCCTATAGCACCAGTTAATTAGCTTATCTTTGCATATGTGAAAGTCCTTGTGAAAGTGTCACACACAAGTAAGTGATGTGTCTTTCTCTGTGTTTTACGAGATAGTTCTAACAAAATGTGTCAGTACTATGTGATGTTGCTAATTGGATTTGTATATATAGCTGTTGAAGATTCTTTGGAAGATATATTTATAGTACAATATAATGGATGAGGGATGGAAAATCTAATCTTATTTGTGCACTGAAGTTTTGTGATTAAACAAATTGGTTTCTTTGATTTCTTTACATTTGTAAAAGTTTTTATTTTTTTTTTATTGATTCCAATCATTACTGTTGTTTTGAGACACGGCCTTGAAATCATGACATATGTAGACTCCTTTGTCTTTGATCTCACACTATCACCTTGCCTCAGCCTTCTGAGTGCTGGGTTTATACAGGCATTAGCCTGGCTTGTATGTATAGACATTTCCTTTTTAGTCGTGTTCTCCTGGAGACTGATTGCTGATGCTAAGCAAGTGCTGTACTGAGGCACATGTAAATGTTTATCCCATTATTATTTTAATTATACATGAAACCAGGGCTGAAGGCTCAAACTGGAGTAGTTAATATTTCTGTATCTTCAAATATTAAAGGAAGTTTGATTGGTATGTATTAATATATGTTTATGGAAGCACAGTGTATTTCAATACAGGAATCTACTCAATGCTGATCAAATCGCAACAGTTAACATTCCACATGTCCTTTCTTCCCATAGAGATGCTTTTATTCCCTCAGTTTTGTTATTTACAACATGGATAGTAGATCTATGTAGACTATAGTCATCACAATATTCTGTAGAACCCTAGAATCATTTCTTCTCCCTCTGTGCTTTTTTACCTTTATTCACCCTTCAACCAATCCACTCCGCTATCTTAATAATGTAAAAGTGTAACATAGAAAGTAACCACTTTCTAAATGCCCATGGACTTTCTCTACCATTTCCATGTAAGACAGAACATTTGACATTTATCATTCTTTGTGTCACTACCCAATTTCAAATACATTACAGAGCTAAGCAGAAAATCCCCAAAAGAAGAAACTCAAATGACTGAAAAACATTTAAATGTTCACTATCTTTAGCTTTCATAGAAATGTAAATCAAAACTTCTTTAAGATTTCATCTTGAATGCTAATCAGAGTGGCCAAGATTATTAAAGTAAAGAAAACTCATGACAGCCAGGATGTAGATAGAGTTAGGGGAAATATCATACATTTGTGGTGAGAGTGCAAATATATACAGAGACCATGGAATTTATTGTTTCATTTTATCAGAAAGATTTAAATAGATTTGTATCAAGGTCTAGATATATAACAGATACACTTGGTCAATCATTTTCATTGTTATTTTAGTCATTATTAAATAAGAATAATTGTCACTATGGATTGGAAAGAACCTGGATGTCTACCAATGTGCAAATGGATAAAGAAAATATGGTAATTTATAAAATTGAAATATTACTTATCTATTAAAAAAACAAAGACGTGAAATTTTCAGGTAAATGGATGGAATTGGAAAATTCATCTTGAGTGAGGCAACTCAGACCCAGAAAGACAAATATGGTATGTATTATTAGCTCATATTTTGGGTGTTAACCGTTAAGTCAATTATAATCAACCAATAATCCATGCAGACACAGGGGTTAGATAGAAGTTAAGAGTATTGAAGGAGAAGGTTGATCTGCCTAGGAAGAGAAAATAGACTAGGTAGCTATGGATTGATGAGGGTTGTGTGGCTTGAGTGTGAGAATCTAACAGAGAAGGGGAGATATGAGGGGAACAAAACAAGGAATATGGAGAGGGACAACTAAAACTCAGGGAGCTGTGCAGAAATGTAATACAACATAAGTTTCTTAATATACATATATTATTTGTAGTATCTGTTCCACATATATAATATTAGTATATGAAGGTGTTCTAAATGAAATTGCCAAAAAGAAATATGTAGATAAAGCCTCAACTAAACATCTCTCATCAACAAATAAAACTTCTGGTATAGGGAATGTGTTACCTCTAAATCAAATTGTCAGTCCAATGCATTCCATGGGAACTCATAAACATTCCATTCTGTTGCCAGGACGATTGTTACCTCTCCACAAAGAGTAATGTTCTGTTGGTAAAGGCAACACCTGCAGAATTCACTGAACATGGAGAAGTCAAGATGGTACCTATGCAGAGTTTTCACCACTGTGGACTGGTATTCATCATGCTGGGACATATTCTACAGACTACCAGAAGAGTGAACACTACTCAAAGATAAAACGTCTGTTATCTACACGAATGACCTGCTTTTGTAATAGTGGCACAACGCTTGTGAGAATAAGCAACCAATATCTAATCTGAGTTAAGGACCACTCCATAACATGAAGCACATACCCAATGTTGCCAAGAACCTGAGTCCAGATAGCTCAGTGACCTAGGGGAAAACCATATACTACCGCTCTGCTGAGGAAACATAGCAACACAATGACTCCAAACGGTATTCTGCTATCTTGTACGTCAGTATGCTGCTTAATTATCATCAGAGAAGCTTCCTCCTGCAGTGGGTGGTAACAAAAGCAGAGACCTACAGCCAGGCAACATGCAAAGAATGAAAGACTTTGGAACACTCAGCCTGAAATAGGAAGGAGTTTTCTATCAAACTCTTCTCCTCAAGGGATCAAGGAATTCTGTGGAAGAAGGAAAACAAGTGTATGACTATCCGGGTGATGGAAGATGAAGAAAATAAGGCCTTATGGATACAGGGATGGTGCCTTAACTTACACATCAACTTACAGAGACTATGGCAGATTTTATATGGTCTTCACTCCTTCACCAGATGAAGTCCAAGAACTGAAAGACAGGATATTTTTCCCTCTCCTTAACCCAGAATTGATATACAATTGATGGCTACTTGTAAACAAGAAATTAGTTTTCTCTAAGGGAGTCTTGGGAGAGATGGGGTGGGGAGTGAACCACTCTTAATGGTAGGACCCACGCTTAGCAGTATGTAAGCAATAGGAAAATAGGAAATGAATTCAATGGCATCTTTGGAGGTTTTGATCTCATTTTGTTAAAATGGGCATTGTTGTTGGTTTTGTTTTCTTCTTTGCCTGTTCTTTGTGAATATGTTACGGTTTCTGGTTGGTTGCTTTTGTGGGATGTCTGAGTATACAGGTGAACACATGTGTCCCTGTGTTTGTGGGATGTCTGAGTGTGTAGGTGAACACATGTGTCCCTGTGTTTATATGTGTTTCTTGTTCCTTTTGTTTTTGGGTTCTTCTTCTTGTCTAGTTGTTTCATCATATTCTGTATTTTATTTATCTTATTTTATTAATTATTATTCCTTAGAGGCCTGTTTGTTTTCTAATGAGAGACAACCAATGTGTGGATTGGGAGGGGATCTGAAATAAGTAGAGAGGAACAGAGAGGAACCGGAATAAGCAAGAGAAGGAGAAACCATAACCAGAATATATCGTATAAAAATGTTTCTAATTTTTGATAACACATTTATATAATTATTATAAAATTTGCTAATTCATAATTAAAACTCTAAGAAATTCTTTTTTTTTTATCGTTTGAAACAGGGTTTTCTTTCTGTAATAGCTCTGGCTATCCTAGAATTCATTTTGTAGATGAGAGGCTGACCTGAAAATCACAGAGAAACTTACCAGCCTCTCCTCCCAAGGGCTGCGATTAAGTGTCTGATCATTGCTAATTGTATACAAGCTTATCCTGCCTCTAATGAAGATATACAATCACTTTGTGTCAATTATAAACTTAAAATATAAAAAAATAAATTTAATTTGTATGCATGGAAGGTTTTTTTGAAAAGCATTTTCATTGGTCGTCATTTGAAGAAAGAAATACATAACATATTGCCAAATACTAAAGGTCAGGTGACTCAAGAAGCTGTGAGTTCTGCTTGAGATATAAAAAAGGTTTTCACTTGCACATTTGTGCCTTTGCTTTCTTTTGAATGGCTTGTGGTCAAGGTAGTACCGTTGTCTGTAAAAACCTTCTTATTTTAAACTTTAGAAGTTAGGCCTGTTGAGATGAATTTTCTACACAGTTTCCATAGCAACTCTGTCTTTTATTTTCACATGTACCATTTAGAATGAGTTGACAATGATAATTATAGACCCGTTAGAAAACATTTGCTCTTCAGCAAAGACAAGAGTAACGATGGGGTTTCAGTAATATTGCCCTAGTTTAGTGAAATTGAAATTACTTTTTAAAGATTTGGTTTTCTCACTCATATAACTGAATTCAAACTAAAGATCCAATTTGGATGCTGAAGTGATTAATGATGAATAACACGTCTCTGTCCTATATTCCAAAATCACATTTGTTAGTGAGCTTTCATTTATCATTTAGTTTTTCACTTATATACATTCCTTTCCAGATCTTCTTTAATTCAATTATTACTTTTCTTGATAGACTTTTTGCAACAGAATATATATACATATATATATATATACATATATAATTATATATACATATATGCATATTATATATAGTATAATATATTCTCATTGTTCTCTTTTTTCTAATAAGTCTCTTAGATTTTATAAGTCCTTTTTAAAAGGTGAAATAAAATTTTACATAATTTGGAGTATCCACCCAACTGTGGAAGCTGAAAAAGAAATTATAAAGTTAATTATTGCCCCTGATTCTTCATGCTTAGTTGCATTATATTTTTCAAAGCTACATATATTTATTTAACTCAGTGGCCAAACAAAGTTGATAGGCAAACATCAAAGGAGTTTTGAGACATTGGGTTACTAAAAATACCCATTAAAGCAGAGTCATGCTGAGTTCATGAAAAGAAGAAAATAGGATTTAAAATGTTTTGAAAATTCCATGGCTATAACATTTTTAATGCATTCTCTTTAATAACAAAAAAGAAAAAGCCCAGTAATACTGAGGCACTATTGCGTGTGCTTCAGAACACAATAATGACTTTAAAAAGTGTTTTTGACTGAAACATGCCCATGCATCCTATCAGATCACCATGGACTAAGGTTTATCTTCAATAACAGCAAAAACACTAGAAGGGCTACATACACATGAAAGGTGAACAATGATCAACTTAATGATAGCTTGGTCAAGAAAGAAATTATAGAATTTAATGAAAATGAAGGAACAACATACCCAAACTTATGGAACACAATGAAAGCAGTGCTAAGAGAAAAACCTCATAGCTCTAAAGGGCTCCAAAAAGAAACTGGAGAGAACTTACTCTAGCAGCTCTACACCTGAAAGCTCTAGAAGAAAAAAATCAAATGCACCCATGAAGAGTAGAAGGCAGGAAATAATCAAACTAAGTGCCAAAGTCAACCAAGTAGAAACAAAAAGAACTATACAAAGAATCAACAAAACCAGAAGTTTGTTCTTTAGGAAAATCAACAAGATCGATAATCCCCTAGCCAGACTAACCAGAGAGCACTGGGACAGTATTCAAATAAAAAAAATCAGAAATTAAAAGGGAGACATAACAACAGAAACAAAGGAAATTCAAAAAAGTCATCAGATCCTACTATAAAAGCCTATTCTCAACAAAACTGGAAAATCTGGATAAAAAGGACAATTTTCTAGACAGATACCAGGTACCAAAATTAAAACAGGATTAGATAAATCATTACTCCTATAGAAATAGAAGCAGTCAAAATCCCCAACCAAAAAAGAGCCCAGTAACAGGTGGATTAAGTGTAGAATTCTACCAGACCTTCAAAGAATACCTAATACCAATACTCTTCAAAGTAATTCTCAACATAGAAACAGAAGGAACAGGAATAAATTCTTTCTATGAAGCCTGAATAACTCTAATACCTAAGCCACACAAAAATCTAACAAAGAAAAAGAACTTCAGATTAATCTCCCTTATGAACATTGATGCAAAATTACTCAATAAAATTCTCTCATACCTAATCCAAGATGACATCAAAATGATCATCCATCAATGATCAAGTAGGTTTCATTACAGAGAAGCAGGGGTTGTTCAATATATGAAACTCTATTAGAATAATCCACTATATAATCAAACTCAAGAAAAAAAAAACCACATGATCATCTTAGTAGATGCTGAGAAAGCATTTGACAAAATGCAATATTCTTTCATGTTAAAAGTATTGAAATCAGGAAATCAAGGCTTATACCTAAACATAGTAAAAGCAAACCTGTAGCCAACACCAAACTAAATAGAGAGAAAATTGAAGCAATCCTACTAATATCTGCAACTAGACAAGGCTACCCAGTCTCTCCCTGCCTATTCAATATAGTACTTGAAGTCTTATCCATGGCAATTAGAAAAAAGAAAAAGAGGTCAAATGGATATAAATTGGAAATGAAGAAGGCAAAATATCACTATTTGCAAAGAATATGATAATATACTTAAATAAACCCAAAAATTCCACCAGGGAAGTCCTATAACTGATAACTTCAGCAAAGTGGGTAAATATAAGATTCACTCAAATGAATTTAGTAGCCTTCTCTACTAAAAAATTAAACAGGCTGAGAAAGAAATTAGGAAAATGACAACCTTCAAAATAGTCACAAACAATATAAAATACCTTCCCGCGACTGTAACCCAGGAAGTGAAAAACGTGTATGACAAGAACTTCAAGTCTCTGAAGAAAGAAACTGAACAAGATGTCAGAACATGGAAAGATCTCTCATACTTATGGATTGGCAGGATTAATTTACTAAAAATAGCCATCTTGCTAAAAGCAATCTACAGATTCAATACAATCCCCATCAAAATTCCAACCAATTCTTCATAGACTTTGAAAGAACAATTTGCAAATTCATTTGGAATAACAAAAAACCCAGAATAGCAACAACTGTTCTAAAAAAAAAAAAAACGAACAAAAAAAAAAAAAAAAAAAAAAAAAAAAAAAACTGCTGGGTGAATTATGACCCCGAACATCAAGCTGTATTATGGCACAATTGTGATAAAATCTGTATGGTATTGGTACAGAAAGAGGCAGGTAGATCAATGAAATATAGCTGAAGATCCAGAAATAAACCCACACACCTCTTGTCACTTGAGCTTTGACAAAGGAACCAAAACCATCTAGTGGAAAAAAGACAGCATTTTAAACAAATGGTACTGGTTCTACTGGAGGTCAGCATGTAGAAGAGATCAAATTGATCCATTTTTTTCACCTTGTACATAGCTTAAGTCCAGTGATCAAGGAGCTCTACGTTAAACCAAATATACTCAAACTAATAGAAGAGAAAGTGGGGGAGAGCCTTGAACACATGGGCACAGGGGACATTTTCCTGAACAGAACACCAATGGCTTATGCTCTGAGATCAAGAATTGACAAGTGGGACCTCATGAAATTGCAAAGTATTTGTAAGGCAAAGGATACTTTCATTAGAAAAAAAAGGCAACCAACAGATTGGGAAAAGATTTTTACCAATCCTCTATACAATAGAGGACTAAAATCTAATGTATACAAAGAACTCAAGGAAATAGACTACAGAGAATCAAATAGTCAAGAATTTTCAACTGTAGAACGTAGAATGGCTGAGAAACACCTAAAGGAATGTTCAACATAGTGATCAGGGAAATGCAAATAAAAACAACCCTGAGAATCCACCTCACACCAGTCAGAATGGTTAAGATAAAAATCTCAGGTGACAGTAGATGCTAGTGAGGATGCTGTGATATAGGAGCACTCCTCCATTTTTGGTGGAATCACAAGCTGGTATAACCACTCTGGAAATCAGTCTGGCAGTTTCTCAGAAAATTGGATATACTACTATCCAGCAATACGACTTTTGAGCATATACCCCAAAGATGTTCCAACATTTTACAGAAACATATGCTCCACTATGTTCATAGCAGCCTTGTTTGTAATAGGCAGAAGCTGGAAACAACCCAGATGTCCTTCAATAGAGGAAGGGATAGAGAAAATGTGGTACATTTACACAATGGAGTACTACTCAGTTATTAAAAACAATGACTTTATGAAATTTTTTAGAGAAATAGATGAAACTTGAAAATATCATCCTGAGTGAGATAACCCAATAATAAAAGAACACACATGATGTGTACTCCCTGATAAGTGGATATTAGCCCCAAACCTTCCATTACCCAAGAAAAAATCCATAGACCACATGAAGCTCAAGAAGTTGTAACACCCAAAAGTGAATATTGTGTCTTTCTTAATATGGGGAACAAAATATTAATAGGAGGAAATATGGAGACAAAGTTTGGAGCAGAGACTGAAGGAAAGGACATATTGAGACTGCCTCACTTGGGGATTTTTCCCATATACATTCACCAAACCCAAACAATATTGTGGATGTCAAGAAGTCCATGGTGATGGGAGCCTGATATAGATGTCTCCTGAGAGGCTCTGCTAAAGCCTGAGAAATACAGAGTTGGATGCTCTCAACCAATCACTTGACTGGGAATGGGTTCTCTAATGGAGGGATTATAAAAAGACTTAAGGAGCTGAAGGGGTTTTCAACCCCACAGGAAGAAGAACAATATCAACCAACCAGACCCCTCAGAGCTCCAAGAGACTAAACCATCAAAGAGTACACATGACTCCAGCAGAATATGCAGCAAGGATGACCTTATCAGGCATCAAGAGAGGAGAGGTTTTTTGGCCCTATGAAGGTTCAATTCCCCAGTGTAGGGGAATACCAATGCAGGAGATGGAGTAGGTGGGCAGGTGGGGAAACACTCTCATAGAGTCAGGGAGAGGGGGGATGTGATAGAGGGATCCTAGAGGAAAAACCATGAAAACATTTAAAATATTAGTAAAGAAAATATACAATATAAAATAAAATGTAGTGGGAGAGAGAGGGGATGATGAACAGTTTTTAGGAGGCCAACAGCAGTGAGGGCTTGGTTCATTCACCTACTTTTTTCTCCTAAGCTACTCTTTAGAGAGGCTTATATGATTCATGAAGAAGCTGGGGTTGAACCTGCCTTCAGGAAAGCTGGTGACTCTGATGCAATGAAGACACACTACTGGAACCTCCTCCTTTTTGGTGGGAAGAGTATGATTGGTACCGTAGGTGGGGTGTCAATTTTGTTCAGAAACGATGCAGTCCTATTTCTATGAGTCTGAATAATCCACACTGGCTACCACGGATGGATACCTCATCATTATCATGAGTACAATGTCGTAGGAAGTCTTTTATACCCAGTGCCTTGGTACTAACCAATAATGTACTCTCATCTGGAAAGCCTTCACCCACTCCTCAAGGTTTATATAGCCCTTGTTATCCCACAAATAAAGAGAAGTCTGATACTGATAGCAAAATATTTCATAGCAATCTTTTCTCTTTTCTCTAACCTCATCAAAGCTGCCAGATCTGTTCTATAATCTGAAGATTCATCTCAACTCTCTCTCATTTGGTTGTTCACATGATCACTTTCATATTTAATACCTTGAACATAGTCAATACATTTAAAAAAAATTTTTTATATGAGTATACTATAGCCATCAGCAGGCACACCAGAAAAGGGCACTGGATTCCATTATAGATGGTTGTGAGCCACCATGTGGTTGCTAGGAATTGAACTCAGGACCTCTGGCAGAACAGTTAGTGCTCTTAACTTCTGACCCATCTCTAATACCCCCTTTTTATTTTGTATTAATAATAATTTTTTGGAGCAAATTTAAGTTACAATCTTCTTAGAGGATTGTAACTTAAATGTTTGGGGGAAATATCAACAATTGTTCATCTGACATACTATTTGGGATGTATTCATTAAATATCTGTTGAGTATATAAGGCAGTGAATGTGCCAGTGGTATTTATGTCTCAAACCAGATTATTTTATGATATGAAAACATATACATTAAAAGGATTTGGATACAACAAACCATCTCAGCAAGAAGAGATGGTGGTAGCAAGGAGGGGTAAACTTAGGTAGCTGTGCAGGAATCTGAGTCAAGTGACAGAAGGTGTTTTAAGGAAGGATCTATAATTAACCCATGAAGTGCTGCCAGAGGAGCAACATGGAACCTAAACACTGATGACGGAATTTGTCAGTGGTGGGGTCAGTGCTAGTCATAGCAACCCTGCTTCTACAGGTGGTGGAATAACAGGAGACTAATGTGTGGAAAGGAAAAGAAACACTATGAAAATAGAAAGTCATGATGTAGAAACTATTGCCAAAATAGTTTTCATAAAGGAGAGCAGAAAATTAGGTGTGGGAAGGATCCAGATAGGTTATTTGCTCATATTTTTTTTCTTTTGCTGTTTAAAGTATGTGAACACCAACATACGATAGATGTTGATAGAATTTCCATAGGAGAAGAGAAGATAGAATTTCCATGAGAAATTGTGGGAAGGAGGGAAAGAGCTCCTGAGGAGATCCCAGGAACTGGAGGGAGAAGTGAGATGGGCAGGTTGACTCTTATAATAGAAAGGCAGAAATAAGAACAGATGGAGGTGGGTGACTAAGTGTGGGTGCCGGTTCTTGTAGAATGTCTCTTTGATGATTCAATTTTATCGGTGAAAGAAGAATCTAAGCAGATTCCACTTGTTTTCAGTATGAATGGGCACACGGAGTGCAGTTTGATTGCCCAGAAACCCAAGAATCCAAATGGGGTTGCTGACATGCCTGTAAAGAGAAGCAGGCAGCAGCATTGCTATATAGCCTTCTATAGCTATGACCTTCTCTACAGGAGAAGATAGCACAAGACTTTGGATTGGATTGCATTGGGATGGGGCAGTCCTGATTGAATGTCAGAAAGCAGGTCAAGGGAGAGAATAAAGAACTGACTGTAATACTTGAAAAGTTAGGACAGGGAATTTTCAGCATCTGGGTCATTATATTACTCTTAAATTATTCAATTAAACAATTGCCTATGCAGCTTATTGATAATGTTCTCTTATACTTTCTTCTCATATCGTCCTGGCTAATAGAGGTGATTGGAGGTTCTTTGCAGAGGGTTGTTAGTGGAAGAGTCATTGGAACACAGAGTATTCAACCCATTCTTGGACTAAAATTAAAGCACTGATAAGATAAAAATTGATGACTGTTTTGTTTTCCAGAGGAACAGAGTTTCCATGTTAATGAAACAATTGTATTCAGAGATAGTGGTTTTTTTTTCAGATAGTTTGGGTTAGCATACATATTTTCTGCAAGAGCTAAGAATTATAATAAAAGTATTATTTTTTTCAGAACAAAGATTTCCATTCTCAATGAACTACATTGTGCATTCTAATTCTACATATTACCATTAATCATTAAATCAACCAATAATTCGTGTTTTGAGTATTTATATGTACATATATGAGATAAACTGCAAAACAGGAATGTGATGTGACTCTTTGTAGCGAGTCTATTTTCTTTTAAAAATATTCAAACATTTTACAGAGTGCTTTCAAAAACATTTGTTGCATTTTATTTAGTGGGTGTATGAGTGTGTGTGTGAATGTGTGTGTGAGAATATGTGAGTGAATGTGTGAGTGTGTGTGTGTGAATGTATGTGAGTAAGTGTGTGAGTGTGTGTGTGAGTGTGTGAGTGTGTGTGTGTGAGAGAGAGTGTGTGTGAGTGTGTGAGTGAGTGTGTGTGTGAGTGAGTGTGTGTGAGTGAGTGTGTGTACAAGTGTGAGTGTGTGTGAGTGAGTGAGTGTGTGAGTGTGTGTGTGAGTGAGTGAGTGTGTATGTGTGTGAGTGTGTGTGTGTGTGTGTGTGTGTGTGTGTATGTGTTGGGGATATGAGCACAACCCAGGAGAACACCTGGATGTAAGAATACAACCTTTGAGAGTCAGTTATTTCTTCACGTCCCCAGGGTCGCAGAGTGTTCCTCTCAGCCATTGGTCCTGGTAGCAGATGTCTTTACTTGCTCAGTCATGTCACTGGTTCTTGAAAATAACAAGTTCACCTGGGCAGTTGTATTTCAAAGAACTTAAGCTTCTAAATGTTTTTGCACATGTCTGGATCCTGACAAAATTTATAGACTTAGCAAACCATACTTACAGAAATTTTTTGGGATGCTCTGTGGTAATAAAAATACATGCAGGTATGCACATATGCATATAATTTTTATAGTAAAATCCCAAGTATTGATTGTTCTAAGAATTTTATATCAGTACTATAAAAGGTGCAAGTTCTCCCACAGCTGTTCTTGGGAACACAATTTCACATGTGAATGTTTCTCTTAAGGCAGAGTGAGTGCACAGGGAAAACAAGTAATGTGATTTTAGGGTAACTTTTATCCAGAGTCAGGTAGATTAATGTTTCTCTTACTTTGCTATCTAATGACTATGTGGACTTAGGTGGCTTTTGTCTCCTGATGTCTCATATTTTCTATTTGTGTTTCCCACACATCATTTGACAAGATATTAATACAAGAGAATGGTGACTGGTTTTGATTACCAAATGATCTCTAGTCCCAATAATCATAGAGTTTTAAATAATTATTGCTGAATTAATAAACAAGTATAAAGTAAGATATTAGGGAATCGAAATGGATCTCCCTAAAAATGGAAAATCAAATGAATGGATTTAGGTGGGAGAGGACTCGGAAAGACCAAACAAGGAGAGGGAAGGAGCCCTAACTGGAAGTCTCACATCAGAAAATGAAGCCAGGAATGTTATTGGGTCTAATTGAGTTGTTGGCTGACGGGGCTCCATGGGAACATCCAACAACCCAGTCTATTACCAAGGATTTTGGATGTACTCCACAGACTGGGAATAAGGCCTTATAGTTGAAGACAAGTATGCAATTCTCTGAACAAAAAGAAGTCAATCTGGTGCCTATCTAGTGACTACACCATTCTGGATTAGTATGTACACTACTGGAAGGTATTTGTGCACAATTAAAGGAGAAATGTAAATACCAACTGAGGTACAGCATCCTCAGTCTAAAATGATGACCCACCTGCAAGGTGTGCTAGTGTGCAATATTGCAAAGCTTGTGGGAGTAACCAACTGTCTTAGGTAGGGTTTCTGTTGCTGAAGAGACACCATAACCATGGCAACTCTTACAAAGGGAAACATTTAATTAGAAATGGCTTGCATTTTAAAGGTTTGGTTCATTATCATCATGAGTAAAGCATGGTGGCAGGCATGGGCCTGAAGAGGTAGTTGAGAGTTGTCACCTTGATCCACAGGTAGCAGGAACTGACAGTGAGTCACTAGGCCTCGCTTAAGCTTCTGAGACTCAAAGCCTGTCTCCACTGACACATTTTCTATGACAAGGCTACACTCACTTCAACAAGGCCATACGTCCTAGTAGTGTTACTCCCTATGGCCCTATGGAGTCCACCTTTATTTAAACAACTAGAACAATCATATCTGATTCGAATTAAGACCTATTATATGAGATGCAATTCATCCCCAACAGTATTTGGAAGTAAGAAACCAGAGATCAATAGCTGAGAGACCTAAGGGGAACATCAAATACTACCATTCTACTTAAGGAATGTAGTAAAAATGATTTCTAATGACACTTTTATATTTATAATTTTGTGCCTTGTTCACTCATCATCAGAGAAACTCCTGCTTGTAGAAGACTGGAACAAATACAAAGACCAACAGCTTGACCATGTTCATAGCGCAAGACACTCTGATATAATCAGATCCAAATGGATTGAGTATATCATATCCCTTTCTGCTGGACTTACAAAATCCAATGGAAAAAGACTCAGAGAGATTGTAAGAACCAGAGGGGATAAAGTGACCAACCAAAGCCCTCTAAACACAGCAAGACCAGTCCACAAATGAACTCAGAGACTGTGGCGGTGTACAGAGAGCTTGCCTGGTTCTGCACCAGATGATGTTCCAAAGCTAAAAGGAGAATTTAACATAAGCCTCATTCTTAACCTGGAAGTTATCTTTAGTTTATAACTACCCACAAGTGAGAAATCAGCTCTCTCCAACCGTGTCTCACTAGGAATACAAACCGAATGATAAGCAGTAGTTAGCCAAGACAGATCAAACTGAGTGGAAACTTTTGAGGTTCTTTGTCGCATAATGTCTTGTCAAGGTGTTTGTAATTTTTTTATTGTAGCCTTACAGGTCCTTCCTTTGTATATCTATCATGGCTTCCATTTTTTTATTTTCTTTGAATTCCTGTGTGTGCAAGTGTGTGTGCCTTCTCTATATGTGTTTCCTGTTCTTTTACTCCCTATTTCTGTTTTTTGTTATTAATCTAAATTCTACATTATTATTATTATTATTATTATTATTATTTAGATGTTTGTATTTTCTAATGGAAAGACAGAAAAGGTATGGATTTCGATGGGACAGGAGATGGAGAGGATCTCAGAGGAATCGAACGAAGTGGACCTATAATCAGAAAACAAAAGTAGAAAAAAATTATATTTTTTAAAAACTCATGTCACTGAAATTTGTTCAGCTTTTAAACATAAACATCAGAAAACAGGAAGTATTACCTTGCTTCCGTGCTAAATGTTCCAATCTTATACGTCTAAATTAGGAATGTATTTAGAATCTGTGGCATATTAAAAATGAATGGTACCTTTCTTGCTTGCTTGGAAGTTTATAATATACTTTCGATTCTTCTGAGATCCTCCCCATCTCCTGTCCCATCGAAATCCACACGTTTTCTGTCTTTCCATTAGAAAATACAGACTTCTAAATAATAATAATGATGATGATGATGTTGATGATGATGATGATGTAGAATTTAAATTAATAACAAAAACCAGAAGAAAGGGGGGTGAAAGAACACATATAGAGATGCCTTGAATACAGTTAGTGAAATATACAAACACACGTTAAAGAGTACATTACGAATTATTAAGCTACAAATTAAGACAACAGGATGTCTTTCTTTTCTTTTTAAGACAGGCTCTTACGATTTCTTGAGCTTGTTATGTAGTGCATGTTTTCCTGTACTCACTATTTGGATTAAGCTGATCTAGAATGTGCTATGCAGTCAAATTGGCCACAAGTTAACATGTCTTTTCATTTATCTTTCCTTGTACTGAGATTTGCGGTTTGTACTACCACTCCAGGATTTAAAGTAAACTGTTATTCCATGCTAATTACCATGGACATCGGATATGGTATCTTCTAACTGTTTCTTCCTAGTTCTATTCTCTGTGAAGTTTTTAATATTGCAATCATTCTGCATGTATGCATATCCATTTCATGTATATTTGTTTTATAAGGAGGCAGAGCAAGATTTCTATCCCAGAGCCAATTTTATGTGTTTATTTTTTTAGAAACTTTATTGCATAACACCAAGAAAGTAGGCAACAAGGGAATCTTTTTTGAGCTTTAGAAAGTATTACTATAATATTTAGAACCAGGGTTATTTCTTAGCTTTAAAGCTTTTGGCTTTATTTATATGTCACAGAGTCTAGGCATTGTAGTATTACCATAAATCCTAAAGAGGGGCCTGCGACATCTGAACATTTGTTTTTTACCTGGACAGTCAGAAAGCGTCTCACAATATTTTTTGAACAAATGAAAATATCTTCGAGTTCATCTTGTGATGTCATCCGACATATTTCCAATTATGAAAAGACTATCTAATCTTTTTGATGAATAAACTTAGGATCTTTACTACTTCACTTGTACATATTCATGATTTTGAAAGCATGGCTTAAATAATTCATCCATAATGAGATGTTTTAGAAATCATTTAATTTTCCCAGAGAGCTATGCTGCACTCTTCCTCACACATCACACTCATCTGGGATGATGAAACTGTCTAGGGACTTGAAGTCTCTCCTACTGCACTCTTCAGGAGTTGTAGGCATCCTCTTACAACTGGACTGATAAAGGGTGGAGCTCGGTCCAATTGGACCCAGTGACTTGCACTTTATAGAAGATGAGGGACTCACTATAGCTACTAAGATGAACTGTTTGATTGCAAAATTTATATTTATACTCAACAGCTTTAATTGATAGGGAAAGAAGTGACTTATTTGGAGTATGTCTTTAAATGGCAAAAAAGTGTTCAGCGTGTTTTCAGATATTCACTCGTTCTCCACCGCACCCGTCCCCCCACGAATGTGAAGTGCAACTTCCATGAAGAACAGAAAATACAGTGCTGCTGAAAGCCCAAGAATAATGACACATGAATCTTTAAACGTTGCTGTATGGAATTATATTAATTGATATTTGAAAACTCGGTTACATGTTCCCTTTCCCAGTGGAGTTTGGTTATATAATTAGCTACGTTGAAGACCTGTGTGTCAACATAATTGGTAGTTGCTATTGGAGATGTTAAATATTCCAGGAAATCAATACACCAGAAAGAAGATAAGTGGTTAAGAAAGTCATCATAAGTATACAGCTATCCATAGCAGGAAGGCTTCATCAATCTGGTCAGATGTACATAGGTTTTAAATAGGATGAAGATAAAGTTAAAACCAGAAATCATCTCCACCACTGCTTCTAGTACTTGCTCTCTCCCTACCCTTTAATCGAAGCATCTCCATGATGCTCCGGGCATAGACATCCCTCAGGTTAACACTAATGTATGAGTCAGTAGCTATATTCTTGGTAAGCTTCTTGAGAGCTTCGCGCTGTCTCACAGCTGCTTCCTTGAGTTTCAAGGTGAAATAGCAAGCAGAGAATCGATCATTAATAATGGCAATCGGCAAGGCCAAGACAAGGATTCCCGATAGAATGCACATGAAGGCCACAATTTTGCCTGTGGTGGTGTCTGGTCTAATGTCCCCATATCCTACTGTAGTCATGGATGTTGTGGCCCACCACCATGCACAAGGAACACTTGTGAAGGTCGTATCAGGAATGCTTTGCTCTGCAAAGTATTCTATTGTTGAAAATATAGAAATCCCCACAGATAGGAACAGGAGCAGTAGGCCAACTTCTTCATAGCACTGGGTGATTGTCATCCCAAGAGAGCGCAATCCTGCAAGAGAAAAGGCGTGGTCAGGCAGAGGCATCCTTCTTCTGCTACTCTCCTTCCTTTCTCCCTCCCTGCAACCCACCCACATGCATGTTCTGCATAACTAATGAGATGATACATGTTTTGGGAATAGAGTGAAAATGAAATGATGACCTCTGGACCCAGAAAGCTTATAATCTTATCGGTGGGCACGGGTTATATAGTCATCGAGTCCATGTTGTTTCTGCCATTTTAATGCGAAAAGGAGACTGAAAGACAGGCAGAGACTGTCTCACATGAGCTTATCACTTCATGTGATGACAGTCCTCTGCAGGGATTCATGTGAAGGGCTGACTTGATCAAAGCTGCTTTTGGGTGTGTCATGTCAGCTTCACAGCATTTTGATGTTGCTTTCTTATATTTTTGTGTCTTCTTTTATTATCTTTTTTTCTCTATTTTTTTTTTTTTTTTTTTTTTTTTTTGAGACAGGGTCTCTTTACATAGCCTGGCTTTCCTGGAACTCACTCTTTAGGCCTGGCTAACCTTGAACTAAGAGATCTGCTTGCTTCTGTGTCTTACTTTCTTACTCATAAGAAGCTCAGTACAATCAGATGCTTCATTGCCTGAAGCCAGAGGAAGGTTTTATTTCGTGGCAATGAAGTCAAACAGCAGGAGTGAGTACTTGCTTCAGATGTCTGTACAAAACATATTCTTACCAGTGTGAATAAAGCTTCTGGAATTCCCAGAATATCAACTGAAATTCTATTTCTTGTTACCCTTCATAATAGGATATTTTGGCTTTTCTGTAAGATGATAAAGCTAAGCAACACAGTCTTTCATTGCTGAAAACATAGGAATGGAGGGAAGCGAGCAATTTACCTACTATGAGGAAACATGGGCTTATGGAATTCCAGTATCACCTATAAAAAGCTTAGGTGCCAGGAAGAGCAACAAGAACCTACTCTAAACCAGGACTTAAATAATCAGAGAAATATCTTCTCCATGGTTAGGGAAAGGTTTCTAAAAGTTTGCATTTTGAAGCCATAACAGCATGACTGGACAAAGAAACTGCCTCGAGATCCCAAATCAATACTTTTTAAAATATTTTTTTATTCTTATTCATCCTTAGGAATTATTTGAAATTCATTAGAATACAACCTATAGTCTACCTATTTGAAGTTTGCTTTTCAAATATTGAGATAATTTAGCCTTATTATCATCTATTTGTAATAAACTATGCATATTGATTTTGAGGAAGTTCAAAAATATGTCATTCAGAAAAACTATATGCCACCTCATTAAATAAATTCTCTTGGGTATGTCTATATGGAGTGGCAGCTTAGAAATAAATTGACACTGTATGATGAAAAGTATAGTGTTTAGAAATCTGATTTCATGTAAAGATAAATGATTTATACATATGTATATCATTTATATATTATTAGATAGTGCTCAGAAATAATATTCACAGGGTAATGTATTCAGTACAAAGGTATAAAGCCAGGATTTATACCAAGACTGTCAGGGATCTTAACCATGATTATGTAATATCTGTCAACAAAAGTTTCAAATATGTGGGGACTTATGATTCCTGTGGTTATATTTTGTAAATCGTGTATCTGACAAAAATCTATTAAATGTTTATATGTTTGTCATACATTTTAAATTAACTGAAGCTGTGTTAATACACTGCACATGCTTCAGAACTGTGAAAACTTTTGAAGACATGACACCGTAAATTACTATTCTTTCCCTTTTTCTTTCTTTTCGAAAAAAAAATATAGCTCTCGGTGTTTTATAAACTGAATCCTGTGAAGAGTTTATAAATACTCAGAGAAAGCATCCCATTATCTGTGTCAGGAAACAAAGAGTGTTACTTGTAAAAGTTCTTGGGAAGCCCATTATCACATCCTTGGAATGTAAGACTAGCTAGGAAAATACTTGACTAGAATTCTGCAGGGTGAGTTTTAATTACAGAGATGTAAAACAAATATTCAGGCTAATTTCTCCCTATGTTAATAGGAGGCATAGCTACCACCATTTTCACAATGGTCATTCAAATATATCTTTGTAGACATTTGTAAACATCTGTATGTGTACACATGTGTTTGTATTGTATTACTATGGATGGTATGCCAATATTTCCCTAAATGCATATGGCTCCCAGATAACCTAGTTGCATATCTATTAAAATACATGGACCAGAAACTAGTTCATATACTAAAATCTGGACTGAAGTCAGTAATTTGTGGAAATACTCTTATTTTCTTTAAGTTCTAATTCTGATAATCTTAGAATATTCAATAGTCATGAAACCTAATAGTGACCACTATTACTCTCAGACAATGAGAACTCTTTTTAATTGCTCTGTTTGATTTCCTTTGACATTGGCTGTAGCTTTTATGGACAGGTTAACCTGTCTGTGTGTGTGTGTGTATGTTTGTGTGTGTGTGTTTGTACTTTATGTATTATTTTTCTAAAGGATGTTCATTTGATTTTTTCAAATTATTCAAAATGTATGATAATTCTAAAATACCAAATAGGGCATTAATTACTGACATATCTTTCTTCCAAGACAAAATAATTTTATTTATTCATCAAAAATTAGTGGAAGGTCATCAACACCTGGCCATCTCTCTTCTGCCATGACTCTTTGTTCCAGTCTTAAAATGTCATATATATGGACATTTTTATAGACCACACATCTTAAATAATTTTTAGAAATGGAAGGTCCAACTTGCCTATGATCCTATTATATTATATAATTTATGTGCCATTTATAGATGTTTTATGTATGATCTTTGAGAAGAATAATGTCATATGTACATTTACACATACACATACATATTACATATACACATACATATACACATACATATACATCATATGCCAGTATATACATACATCATATACATATACACATACACATACACATACACGTACAGGTACACGTACACGTACATATACATATACATACATAATCACTGAGTTCTAATACTAAATTTAAAATATCATCAAATTGATCTGTCCACATTATCTTGTGGAAAGAGTTTGTGTGTGTGTGTGTGTGTGTGTGTGTGTGTATGTGTGTGTGTGTATGTGTGTGTGTGTCTGTGTGAGAGAGAGAGAGAGAGAGAGAGAGAGAGAGAGAGAGAGAGAGAGAGAGAGAGAGAGTCTTATGCTTATGAAAGCATCTTGAAGATTTTTCTCCCTAGTATTTTACAAGAGATAAAAGTCGGATAGGAATAGAAGGTGGTTCTGTGCCAATATATCTAACGCTTACTTTAAAAGGACAACGAAAGGCCCCAGTGAAGTAAGAATACCTGTGGAATGCCGTCCCAGCTTTAGCATGCGCAGAGCTCTGAGGAGCCTCAGCACCTGGACCAGACGCCCAACATTTTCCAGCTCTTGGGTGGTGTGGCTTCCGCTCAAGCTTTCCACCAGAAGAGTTATGTAGAAGGGCAAGATGGCAAGGAGGTCTATAATGTTTGGGACCTTCCTCAGGAAGTGGCATCTCCCTTTCACACACAGGAAGCGCAGAAGGAACTCCCCTGTGAACCAGCTGATGCACACATACTCCAGGATCTCCAGCAGCTGCAGGTTGAGCCAGCTTAGCTCAGCTGACATCAGGGCCATGTTGACGATAGACACCGCGACAAAAATGATGGAGATCACGCCAAAGATCCGGGCTGCCGTGGAAGACCCGGGCTTCTCCAGAATATCCCAGAGCTTTTGTCGCACAGTGGGACAAGGTCCTTGTGAGAAGTCCTGTTCACTCTCGTGTTGACTTTCCTGGTCATCTGTGTCCTTCTTGAAATCAAGAGTTTCACTCAGCTCCTTTCTTCTGAAGTATCTTTCAGGGAAGACAACTTTGTGATTAATTAAACACACACACACACACACACACACACACACACACACACACACACAGAAGTACAAGAGTATTAAATTTGACAGAGTTCACACTTATATATGGACAAAATATAGGAATAAATATTCATATTTTGTCCATGGTGGCCCCTGACTGAATTCCCACTTATTACTTTTAAAATGATCACTTATCATATGTAAACAGGATTTATACATTAGCAGGCAACTTTAGATCAGTGAATTTTGTGTGTGTGTGTGTTACTTACTTTCTGATGACAAGAACAGGTATTTCTCACCTGGGATGTTTGTGTCTATAAAACTGTATGAGGGAGGTGGTAGGAAAGACAGGCAGCAGTAAGTCAATATTAGATCTTACAATTATCACCAAGGCAATCCATTCTCCTTCAGGACCTTAGGATGTCCTTCAAACAAAATGTGCACAGTTAAAACCTTGGTTTGATGAATGATAATAAACCAAAACCGTTCACTCCTACGTATCTTTGGGAGGGGGCATAGTTTTTCTGACTCACTTATTAAATTATCAGATGTTTACTGCAAGTCTGACCTGTCTGCACTTTCACAGGAAATCTGAGTATTAGTCTCTGGGAAAAATGGAGCAAGAAGTTTGTTGCTGTTGTTATAAAGTTCAAAGTTGACGTTAGGCTTGATTTACCTTATAGACAAGACATAGAAACACCTATTGGCAGGCATGGAGTAGACAAGCTTACACAAAGCCACTAGTCTTTGCCTGGGCTTTCTTACAGCCCGCCCCTCCCTTCCCCGCGCCCAAGTGCTGCGCCCTGCTGATACCTGTCCCTGCAGCAGGAGTCGATGCTGAGTTCATCGATGCCCCAGTACTGGATCTCCTGAAGGAAGGAGAGCGCACAGAGCTGTTCCATGACGTGCAAGCGGCCAGTACGATAGTAGTGCAGGACATAGCGGAACGCCTGAGAGCTGCGGTCGAAGAAGTACTCATTGTCCACCGGGTTGGCATCATCGCAAAGCTCCAGGGGGCTGGGGGCGGCAGCCAGGGCACCCAGGCGGCGGTAGGAGGCCACCACCACGGCCAGCTTGCCCAGGCGCGTGTGCGGGAAGCAAGACAGAGCTTGCTGCGAGAGCACGAAGCGGCTGCCGCCCACATTGACCGTAAAGCAGTCCCCTAGAGCCAGGGGTTCCCCTTCGCCCTCGCTGCAGAAGACACTGGAGTCCAGTGAGGTCAGGGAGCCACTGTCCAGCGACGACGAGTCCAGCAGGGGCCGATTCCGGGGAGACAGATCCATCCCGACCACCTTGGCCTGAAGGCACTGCGAAGTTAGGAAGGCGCTGGATCAAAGCGTGGGTCCCCCTCGAGGGCGGTGCCAAGGCCCCTGCTGGCGGCAGGGATCTCCCAGGTTCCCGAGGGAGAAGCCTCCCACTTGTGCACCCCTACTCTCTCCACCAGCTTGATGGCTGGTGTCGCTAGGCAGCTGCGAGTGCGCGGTAGAGCTAGGAGGCTGGGAGCGCAGGAGTGGTCGCGCGGAGGGAGCCCTTCAAGCAGCGGTTGCGTCGTCCGTCCGGGCAAGGAACAATCCAGGACCCACAGTCTGTCCCTTGTCCCGGTGGCCCCTGCTAAAAATAGGTCGAACCTTTCCTCGACTTTTGTAATTCAGAACTCTTAAGCCCCACTCCCCAGCCTACATGGGGTGTAGATTTAAGATCTGGTGGTGGTGGTGGTGGTGGAGATCTGGAAGGCAGACGCAGAGGGAAGACTCTGTTAGGTGCAAGAAAGGGGACTGAAAGTTCAGAAACAGGTGGCAGTAGCCCAATGAAACCTAAAGTGAGGTTACAGTCCTCTCTCATCTATTGTAAGGTATTCACTTTGTGATGTTCCCCAGGGCTGTGAACACATGGGGAAGTATGTCTGGGGTACCAGAGTCAAGATTTTCCCATATCTCTCTGGTTCCCATCTGTCATTCATGCTAGATTTCTTTCTCCCTTAGGTTTCCAGTTCCTAGTTAAGAAACAATCCTTTTAGTGGATGTTTCAGTGGTTCACTAAGAACTGTGAGAGTTTAGCACACAGGGTGCCCCAGAGGGATACTGCACATTTCCTGAGTTTCCTCTGAAGAGGCATTCTGGGCACATTCTCTGCCACAAAGGGGAGTGCTCCCTTTAGGAAAAAGAGAAAGGCAGAGAGACAAGGAATAGAACAAGCGTGGGCTGAGGCAAGATTTTAAATAACAGCGACCCCACAGCTAAAGAGGAAGCTAAATTCAGGAGATCAGGTGAGATTAGCATAGTACCTAGTGGCCTCTTAGAGCCCTGTCTCCAGCCAACCTGTTGGACACAGGGAAGAAAGGACAGTGACTCACCTGTAACTTCAGGCACACCTGGGTGTTGCTTAGCCAGCGCAGCGGAAACAGATAATGTAGTATTCTTTAATCGTTCTGCTCTACAAGTGAGAATTCTGACTTCACCAGAATGGAAACAGCTCACAGCACAGATCTTAGCCAGAAACTGCTCACAGCACAGAACTTAGCCAGCTTCGTTCTTCCTCTTTGCATCTTGGCTACTGGCCCGGACTCAGGATTCTGTAGAGAGTTCCACTCCCACCCTTGCCCGACACTCCTTTGGAACAAGCAGCCTTAGGTAGCCAGCTTCATTAGAAAATAGAAGTAGGGAGGTGAGGACCAGGGAAGAAAGGCGTACTTAGTGACACTGAATATTAGAGCCATCGGAAAAATTGCTGCATTTAATTTCCATTCCCCACCATCTGTGTCCACAAACATATTCCAACATTTCGAAAGCGGTAAAGTGCTGGGAAGCAGGGTTAGAATAGTTTTACATTCTACTTTTCCACGTTTATGGAGAAGGGTTCATCATTATGTATAGCATCATTTATGAACAGCATTTCCCAATGGCTGCCATGGAAAGAGAACCCGGCTCTACTTTCTGGTTTCTTAGTAAGTGGTTTTGGAATATACATAAATACGTGTGTGTGTCTGTGTGTGTGTGTGTGTGTGTGTGTGTGTGTAGTGAGGAGAGCTCTTCCAATTGATGGGCCAGAAACTTGGCTGTTTAGGTCTGACTTTGCCACCCAATTTTGGTGGCTTTTCATTGTTATTTTCTATGTGGACTTTAGTGCCTCTTCAATATATCCAGTTTTAATATAGATAGTCAAACACTTATTGGCTGCTAACTTTATACCAAGAAGATTTATAGGCTCTCTCTGATTGCAGTATCTCTTTGTCATAACAAAACCATGAGACATTCATGCGCTCATTCAATGAAAGAGAAGTTGAGTGATTTAGACTTGTCCAATACATATTCAACTATAGTAAAAAATGTCAGAGTGTACCCCCATAAGTCAAACGTGAAGATGGTAATTTTTACTGATTTTCAAATAAATCAAAATAGGATGACTTTTACTGTATGTTTCTAACAAAGGTCCAGAGTTAATGATATACTAGGCATTGTGAGGAAAACAGATGAGGATTTCTTCTTGTGATACTTTGAGTTATCCAGTAAGAACTGAAGAGAAATGTCCATAAGCCAGTCTAACTCTGAAGTTTCTAGGTCATGGTTCAATTAGTAGCCTTCCATTGGCTTAACTTACTTCTCCAAAGAATTCTTTCAAGCAGAACATATGTATCATTCCAGTAACTAGTTCATAATTGTCTTTAGATATCATGTTGTTTTAAAGCTAATAGTGCTAAAGATAAAAGTTCATCTCAACTACAGATGACTTAGTCATTAAAAAGAGAGAAAAGTTCATAGTTCTATTAAGCTTTATGATCAATAATAAATGTCTAGACTAGGCTTACAGATTATAGAAAGGCAATGTGTAAAATTTTACAGCATTACTTTATGTGAAAAAAACGTCTGGGCTTGTGGGTCACATTGCTGGTTCCCAGACCCTCAGTAGTGACCGTGTCTTAAGGAAGTAATTATAATAATGTTCACCAAATTCATCCCCAGGAATCCAAGGATATGTTCCGTCAGTAAGTACACTTGCTTTCCAAGTAAAAAGACCCGGGCTCACATTTTGAGAACCCATATGCGGTGACTTGAGTGTGACTTCATTGCTGTGAAGGGGAAAGAGAAATTACTGGAAATTGTTGGACACAAGTGCAAGTCTGTGTTCCGTGTGACTCTGTCTCAAGGGAAGGGTTAAGCCAGAGCAGGATAGAGCAGGACAGGGTAAGTCCTTGTCTAGTTTTTGTGCCTACACAGGCATACACACCATCCACAGAGCACACCTAGCCCATGTATACCAAACATACCAACATGCCAATTATGACTTTTCAAGCATAAAGCCCTTTGCTAAGTGTGTGAATTCCCATATGAACATAGAGATAGTCATTGCCATCATGGAAGACTTCAAATTGTCTAACTCAGTTTGATGGCAGCTGTGAAAATAAATGTTAAAATTCATCATGTTGGAAATTCAATTACGAAATCATTTTTTGGGGTTTCGAAAATAACATTATTCATATTAATTTAATACTTGGTTTATATGTGATCCATCTGAAAGTTATATCATAATGTTCCTTTGAAATTACTATAGATATTAATGCCTTAAAATAATAACACAGAGATAGGATTTTAACTAATTCAAGTTTTCTTTAAGAAAATATATATTCACTATTAGTTTATATCAAATATACTTTAATGTCACAGTTTTTATAATTAGGTAAAGTGATATGATGGGAAGCTTTAAAAAAACTTCTTGAATAAAAGTTTTTAAAAAGTCAACTTGGGAAAATTCTACTTCTTTATTTTTGACCCTATCAATCTAGGCTCATATGTTTACATGAAATTTTCTTAAATTTTATTATTCATTGATGGACGAGAAAGCATTTCATGCAGTCCATACATCATTATGACTTGTATTTGATTTTGCAGGGGTTGACAGCCAGATAAGTCAATTATGTGACTTTTAAAAATGCCTTTGTGTATGGCTAAAATGATTTTATTCCCTTTCTCTTCACAGCAGTGGGATATGTTCAAAGGAAAAAAAATCTGATGACTTCTATGTATTCATCTTTCATGTTCCTTCTAGGTGCTTGGAATAAATCCTCCCAACTGTATGACAGCCCACTCTAATGCAGAATTTAGCTTAATGTGGGTTTGTTCTGGATTTCTTCCAAGGGGAGGCAATTATCTTTGGAAGTACCCAAGAGCTCATTTTTATAGCCTAGTCTGTTATGGAGATAGCATCGCATACTGAGGATCATGACAATAATGTCATGATGCAAACAGCTGCTACCTGTACATGTTTTATTCATGCTTTGTATTCTGTTGGACTTAGAACCTCAAGAAGTCGTCTCGTTTTCCTCATGGGTTAAACAGCAGAAATGATTGTACTGTAGGATTGTATTTCAGAATTCGATGAGATATAAAATGTGACCTGCCATTCTCCTAGTTTTGAAGTGATACTTTATAAGATACATTACTTAATTTTTGCAATTATAATATAATGACATCAACTTCCTCTCCTGTTCCTTCCCTTTAAACTTTTCAGTGTACCCACTTTGTGTGTGTGTGTGTGTGTGTGTGTGTGTGTGTGTGTGTGTGTTTAGGACTTTTTGGGGATATCAATCCCCCACACTTCATTAGGTATTTACTATATGATAGTCACTGCCCTTATACCTAACAACACTATCTAACATAATTTATATACCAAAAAACCTTTCAAAACAGATATTATTATTATTTTTTATTATGTTACATACACGAAATGACCATTAAAATAATTTTCTATGTGTCATATAGGTTGAAGATAGAGATTTGACTCTGTTTGCTCAATTTAAAACCTGTATTATTTGAACAGATTTGCTATAAAAATAGAACCATACTGTTCAGAAATCGCTGGAAGTCTTTTCTTTATGAATAATTTTAAACAGAAATATTTATTTTTCTATTCTGAATAATTGAGGCATTGGCTATGTCATATAGACAATGGTCAAAATAGCATCCATTAGTTGCACAGTTTAATACTTGATTTTCGTTCTCTGAATGTGCTAGATGAAATGTCTGATTGGTCATTTTATGATTTACATTATGCTACTTGGATCTTCAAAAGACATACATTGAAATTTCCTGGATTATGCAGAGCATGCTGAGTAGGCACTTCTTTTTCGCTGATTAAGTCAGTAATTACACTTAATTTGAACTTTTCTAAACAAGACCTAGATGCAGTGATCCAGAAGCAAGGCAAGTGCTGTGCCCCTCACACTCACAAGCCGTTAATTGAACCCCACACTGAGCTTGAACATTCCATTAAAATCTCTTTATTTGGCTTAACTGGAATCTCTCATGTTGAAAGATCAAAAGCCATTAAATACTGCCCATCTTGTTGAATTTATATGGTTTATTAATATTTTTTCTTTATGCTTCTCTCAAGCAATAATATCCCAACTACTATGTCCCTTCCCTTTACAAGTTTTCCCAGCATCCTCTCTCCCCACATCCACTGCTATTCCATCTCTCTTCAGAAAAGAGCAAGCCTCCCAGAGGCAGCAACTGAACACAGCATAACAAGATGCAATAAGATAAGGCATTGACTCTTGTATTAATACTTGACTATTAACAGTAGAATTGTATGTAGACTATGTTTCCCATCTAGCGTTCTATCTCATTATCAAGAAACATAGCAAAGTTGTTTCACCCAGCAATTAGAAGAAAGCCTTTGATTAGTGTACTGGCTGGTTTTGTGTCAGCTTGACACAAGTTAGAGTTATCACAGAGAAAGGAGCCTCAGTTGAGAAAATGCCTCCATGAAATCCAGCTGTAAGGCATTTTCTCAACTAGTGATCAGGGGAGGAGGGCCCAGCCCATTGTGGGTGGAGCCATCCCTGGCCCAGCCCATTGTGGGTGGTGCCATCCCTGGGCTGGTAGACCTGGGTTCTATAAGAAAGCAGGTAGAGCAAGCCAGGGGAAGCAAGCCAGTAAGTAACATCCCTCCATGGCCTCTGCATCAGCTCCTGCTTCCTGACCTGCTTGAGTTCCAGTCCTGACTTCCATTGGTGATGAACAGCAATGTGGAAGTATAAGCTGAATAAACCCTTTCCTCCCCAACTTGCTTCTTGGTCATGATGTTTGTGCAGGAATAGAAACCCTGACTAAGACAATTACATTATGAAGATTTTTTTTTATCTTATTCTGCATTTCTTTTATCTCCCTGGAATCTGCTCAGACTTGAACAGTTTCTCAATTGGCAATTATTCCTAGAAATTTATTTCTATAATTGGCGGCCATGGTTATAAGTGAAATAAAGCATGTATTTGTATATACTATATATATATTATGCTTCACACACAGCACGTTATAGACACTACTATAGAAATGTGCGGCACAAGCATGAGGAATCAATAATGCAGAGAAGCAGAGGGTGAGTACTGTGAGGGTCATACTGTCATTATTTCTGCAAAAAAAAATAGTGGAAAACCAGAGGCAGCCTAAGGACAAAAAGCAGAGTCACATAAGGAGCAATGACATTTCGTCTTAACCAAAGGAGTATTTGTTGTGGCTTAGCTTTCCCTTAGGTAGCATCTTCATAGAATTGAAACATGATATTTTTAAATAAACATCAAGCATAAAATGATGTTTAAGGTGTCTATTTAGAAGTCCGTGCCTAAATATTAATGTTAAATGAAACATGCAACTGTTTAGAACACAGTATTCTAATATCTATCATCATTATTTTAGTTTCTGCACACAGTTCACTGATTTAATAAAGTATATTTTATTGAGTTCATTACAGAGAAATGGGATGACCATACTTCTGTTTAAACTCAAGACAAGGACTTTTGTTTTTCATTCAGCTCTGTGGTCCACATATTTTGAACTTTTGCACAGTAATAAAACATGAACATATGTTTTGATTAGGTGTAATTATTTGTATTACTTTTGGTAGTTACATCATTTACCCACTAACTGACCTCCTTCCAAACCCTCTCATGTGCTCCTCCTTACTCTCTTTCAAATTCATGGCCTCTTTGTTTTATTATTAAGTGTTGTTACATGCTTGCGTGTATATGTTTGCCCATACATCTCTAAATATAACCTGCTCTGTTGACAGTATTATGTTACTTGTATGTATGTTTACAGGGTTGCCCTTTTGGTATTCGATGAGCAAGTTGTGTGCTCTTCCCTGGGAAGACTCTTCTCTTCTTGCTGCATTCCTGTGTTGCCTGTAGTTCTTAATGTAGGTTTCAGGTCTCTTGGTCTTTCTCCTGTCCACTTTGCCTTGTCTACTGTTGTCTGTGTTCAGGCAGTCAGGTTGGTGAGGCTTCCTGTATGGAGCCTCTGAGGTTATTCATGGACAGAGACTCACAGAAAAATTCCTCATCTACTTGCTCTTACAATCTGTCTGTCCTTTTTTTTTTTTTCAGAGCCTTAGGTTCAGTTATGTCAAAAAATACATCACAGTGTCTTCTCAGTTATTGCCCTGCCTCAGCTTCCCAAATGCTAAGATGTTAGGCGTGGACAACCTGACAAAGTCTTAAAACATGAGGTGAATTCATTTGCTCCGGTGTATATTTTTTATACACATTAGAGAGAAACCTAATGATAGTAACTGCGTTTGAAATTTGTCATTCTTCCAACATGGGAAATACAGACAGCCATATGGCTTCTCTCACCACTGAATCTGATTGACAGTTCAGTTTTAGACATGGCCCCACAGTTCTCCCACAAACAGATTTCCCGGAAATCTAAAAATGAAAGAATCCCGGGGAAGTCAAATATTACAAATGTGTCATATCTGTTCTCATTTTTGTTTGGTTGAATTCACCTGATTTAGTAAGCAATGAATGTTTTAGTTTTATAATTGCTGAAAGTTTTAATTCTGCTTACATAATCATGGAAATGAGGGCAACAAGCCTCCACTCCTTAAATTCACCATTGGCAAATAGCTCAGTACTGAGGCGTTAGGCTTTCTGAATCTTTTCTCTGTGCATTCTTGCCTGTTGACTGCCCATCTTGCCCAGGTACAGGCATCTAAAGTGGTGACTTCATAATCGCAATGGCTATCTGGCCTAGAAAAATAACTCTATTGGAGATATCCAATCCTAAGTTTTGTCTATAATAAAAATTAATGGTTCATGAACCAAACCCAAAGTTATTAACCTGGGTAAGCAACTGTTGGGTGGGTGTATATGTGTGTACTTTTGTGTATATGTTCATGTTAGTATGTGTGTGTGAGTGTGTGTGTGTGTGTGTGTGTGTGTGTGTGTGTGTGTGTGTGTGTGTGAATTATGGTTGAAAAGATTAGAGAGGATAAAATAGAGGGAATAGTTATATAAATATCATTTTATCACTTGTCAAATTGTCAAAGAACAAGACAAAAATGTGATTCTCAAATTTCTGAAATAATGCAAATAAAACAAATACAATTATAAAATAAATTTAGGAAATGGCTAATTTCATAAGACGGTCAGCATTTACACCAAAACAGTCATAGCAGGACCATATAGGTACAGTAAAAATGATTTTCCCCTGTGCCAAAGTGTTTGAGCCTCTTCGTTTTCTCTTCTATTAGACTCAGTATGTATGGCTTTATATGGAGGTCCTTGATTCAATTGGACTTGAGCTTTGTACAAGAAGATAAGAATAGATCAATTTGCATTCTTCTAGATGCTGACCCCAGGTGAACCAGCACAATTGGTTGATTAGTCTGTCCTTTTTCCATTGAATGTTTACAGCTCTTTTGTCAAAGATCAAGTGACCATAGGTGTGTGGGTTCATTTCTGGGTCTTCAATTCTATTCCATTGATCTACCTGCCTGTCTCTGAACCAATACCATACAGATTTTTATCACTATTCTGTAGTACCGCTTGAAGTCAGGGATGGTGATTCCTGCAGAACTTCTTTTATTGTTGAGAATAGTTTTTATTATCCTGCATTTTTGTTATTCCATGTGAATTGGAGAATTGCTCTTTTTATCACTGTAAAGAATTGTGCTGGGATTTTGATGGAGATTGTATTGAATCCGTAGATTGTTTTTGATAAGATAGCCATTTTTACTATTTTAATCCTACCAATGAGCATGGAAGATCTTTCCATTCCCTGAGCTCTTTTTTGATTTCTTCTTTCAGTGACTTGAAGTTCTTGTCATACAGATCTTTCACTTGCTTGGTTAGAGTCATACAAAGATATTTTATATCATTTGTGACTATTATAAAGGGTGTCACTCCCTAATTTCTTTCTCACCCCATATATCCTTTGAATAGAGGAAGACTACTGATTTGTTTAAGTTAATTTTATATCCAGTCACTTTGCTAAGTTGTTTGCCAACTTTATGAGTTCTCTGGTAGAATTTTTGGGGTCTCTTATGTACGGTATTATATTATCTGCAATAGTAATATTTTGCCTTTCTCTTTTCTAATTTGAATCCCGTTGATCTCAATTTGTTGTTTAATTGCTCTGGCTAGAACTTTTAGTAATGTATTGAATGAATAGGTGGAGAATGGGCAGCCTGTCATGTCCCTCATTTTAGTGGGATTGCTTCAATTTTCTCTCCACTTAGTTTGATGTTGGCCATTGGTTTGCTGTATATTGCTTTTACTATTTTTAGGTATGGGCATTAGATTTCTGCTCTGTCCAATACTTTTAACATGAAGGGTGTTGTATTTTTGTCGAAGGCTTTTTCAGCATTTAATGAGATGATCATGCAGTTTTTTCTTTGAGTTAGTTTATATTTTGGGTTATGTTAATGGATTTCTGTTTCATGTGTAAGTTGAATTTTTTTGGTTTTAGTTGTCTAATATCTTGAGTTATTTATGCATCTTGGATATTAACCCTTTATTGGATGTAGGCTTTGTAAAGATTTTTCCCAATCTGTAGGTTGCTGTTTATCCTATTGACAATGTCCTTTGCCTTACAGAAACTTCAGTTTCAAGAGGTACTATTTGTCACTTGATGCTCTTAGACTCTCAGTCATTGGAATTCTGTTCACAAAATTTTCTCCTATGACAATGCTTTCTACAGTATATCCCACTTTCTCTTCTCATAAATTCAGTATACCTGGTTGTATGTTGAGGTCATCCTTGATCTACTTGGACTCCAGCTTTGTGTAGGGTGATGAATATGGTCAATTTGCACTCCTCTAAATGTTGATTGCTAGTTAGACCAGTAATATTTGGTGAAGATAATTTTCCCCCACTGTATGGTTTTGGTTTCTTTTCTAATATCAGATGTCTGTAGGTTTGTTGGTACATGTTGCTTTGTCTTGTACATAATTTTAGTGGAATTGCTTCAAGTTTCTCTTTATTTAATTTGATATTAGCTGTTGGTTTACTGTATATTGCTTTTGTTATTTCTAGGTCTTTAATTTTATTTCATTGATCCACCTGTGTTTCTCTGTACCAATACAATGCATTTTTTATCACTAATATTTTGTAATACAGCTTGAGGTCAGGGAGAGTGATTCCCTCAGAAGCTTTTTGTTGCTCAGAATTAGTTTGGCCATTTTGGGTTTTTTGTATTTTTATATAATGTTGAGAATTTCTGTAGCCATATCTGTGAAGAATTTGTTAGTATTTGATGGGGATTGCTTTGTTTCTGAGTATTGCTTTTGGTAAGATGACCATTTTCACTATGATAATTCTATCAACCTGTAAGCATGGAAGATCTTTCCATTTTCTGAGGTCTTCTTTGATTTTTTTTCCTTAGGGATTTGAAGTTCTTGTCATAGAGATCTTGCAGTTGCTTGGTTAGAATTACACCAAGATATTTTATTTTATTTGTGGTTATTGTGAAGGGCACTGTTTCACTAATTTCTCTCTGTATCTGTCATTTGTCTAAGGGAAAGATACTGAATTACTTGAATGAATTTTATATTCAACCACTTTGCTAAAGTTGTTTATAAGCTTTAGAAGTTCTCTGGTAGAATTTTGGAAATCACTCATATGATACTATCATATCATCTGAAAATAGTGATACCTGAACGTTGTTTTCCTTTCCAGTTTGTATCCCTTGATCTTCTTTTGTTGCCTTATTGCTCTACATCAAGCACTATATTGAATAGATAGCATGAAAGTTGGAAGTTTTGTCTTGTGCATGATTTTAATGGAATTGTTTCAAGTTTTTCTTCATTTAGTTTGATGTTGGCTGTTGGTTTACTGTATATTGTTTTTTTTATGTTTACATGTGTGCTATGGGTTTCTGATCTCTTCAAGTCTTTAACATAAAAGGAAGTAAAATTTGTCAAAGGATTTTTCAGCATCTATTGAAATGCTCAAGTGAGTATTTTTGGTTCAATTTGTTTATCTAGTGTATTATGTTAATGGATATTTTATATTCTCCTATTCCCTCATCCTAGGGATGAAGCCTTCTCTCTTGTAGCGAATGATATTTTCTCTGTGTTCCTCAGTTTAATTTCTCAGAATTTTATTGAGTATTTTTGCATAGCTATTAATAAGTAAAATTAGACTGATGTTTTCTTTCTTTGTTAGGTCTCTCTGTGGTTTAGGTGTTAGAGTAACTATGGTTTATTCAATGAAATTGGTAGTGTTCCTTATGTTTCTATTTTGTGGCATAGTTTGAGTATTGGTACTGGCTCTTCTTTGAAAGTTAGTAGAATTCTATACTAAAACTATCTGGCCTTGAGCTTTTCTTTCTTCTTTCTTTCTTTTTTTTTTTTTTTTTTTTTTTTGGGGGGGGGGGTTGGGAGGTTTTCGATGATTGCTTCTATTTCTGTAGGGATTGTGGTACTGGTTAGATAGTTTACCTGATTTTAATTTGACTTTGTTACATGCTATCTAACTAGAAAACCACCCATTTCATTTAGATTTTTTTTCTTTAGTCCAGTGTAGACTTTTATATTAAGATCTGATAATTTTTGAATCTCTTCAGTTTTTGTTGTTATGCCTCTCTTCATTTCCTATTTTGTAAATTTAGATGCTATCTCTGTGTCTTATACTTAATGTAGCTAAGGGTTTATCTATCTTCTTGCTCATTTTTTCACTTTTTGGGGTATTGTTTTCTTTGTTTCTAATTGGTTGATTTCAGTTTTGAGTTTGACTATTTCATTCAGTCTATTCCTCCTAGAAATGTTTACTTCTTTTTAACATAGAACGTTTATGTGTCCTGTTAACTTACTAGTGTAGGATCTCTCCAATTTCTTTCTGAATGCAGTTAGTGCTATAAATTTTTCTCTTAGCACTGCTTGGTGTCCCCTAAGTTTGGACAGTCTGTGCCTTTAGTTTAATTAAATTTTAGAAAGTCTTTAATTTCTTTTTATTCTGTTTTTTTTCATCAGATATTCTCTGTATTTAATTTTAAATGTTATCCTGTTTCTCTCTCCTCCCATCCCCCTCCCCTTCTACTTTCTCCTTCTCCCAACCACCCTCTCTACCTCAGTGCCTTGGTATTCCCCTACACATGGGAAACACACCTTCACTGGACAAAAGGTCTCTTCTCCCATTAATGTCAGACAATGATGTCCTCTGCTACATATTCAACTGGAGCTATGGGTCTCTCTATGTGTGCGCATTGGTTGGTGTTTTTTTTTTTTTTTTTTTTTTTTTTTTTTTTTTTCTCCCTGGTAGCTTTGGAGGGTTGGGTGGTTGATTATGTTGTTCTTCCTGTGGGGTTGCAGACCCTTTCTGCTCCTTCACTCCTTTCTCTAGAGCCTCTATTGAACTCCTTGCACCTAGTCTGATGGTTAGCAGCAACCATCCTCAACTGTCGCGCGCCCACGTCCGCCGGCCGAAACAGGCGTGCAACAAGAACAAGATTCTGCGGACAACCTTTATTGTACAGCACTCTGAGCAGGGGACTTCTTGAGCAGGAAACTTCTCTCTGAGCAGGGGACTCCCTACCGGGGTCTACTGTATAGGCGACCTCTCACGTGCAGTCTCCCACGTGCGATCTCTCTGCCCAGTCTCTCTCCACGTGGGATCTCTCCGCAATCTCTCTTACCGAGTCTCTCTCCATGTGGGATCTCCCGCAATCTCTCCTATCGGGTCTCTCTCCACGTGGTATCTCTCTGCCATCTCTCTACGTGGGGGAGAAAAGCACTGCTTATATATGCCTAAGAGACTTGTGTTGCTACCTGATTGGTGCAGTAGCTCATTCATGTGCCCCGAGATTGGGCTATGACTTATGTGGTTGCCAAGCAACACGAGGGGAATGGTTTTTGTAAGCTGAATAATGGGCAGGAAGCTGGCGCCATCTATTGGCGCCAACGGCTTCCTACACTCAACTATATTTGTATGGTTTTGGCAGAGCTTCTGAGGAGGTATCCATAGCTGGCTCCTGCCAGTAAGCACGTCCTGGCATCAGAAGTCTTTAATGCTTTAGGAGAATTTTTTTCTGGTCCAGTCCATTTGTTGTTCTGTAGTATTCTTGTATATTTCTGGCCATCTCTTACTTTAGGTTAATGGTAATTTTAATCTATGATTTTGTTGAAGATGTTTTCTGGTCCTTTAAACTAGATATCTTCAGTCCCTTCCAATCATACTATTTTTAGGTGCAGTCTTTTCATTGGTTCCCAAATTTCCTGGATGTTTTGAGTTAGAAACTTTATATACTTTGCATTTTCCTGCACTGATGTATTAATATATTCTATGGTATCTTCTACACCTGAAATTCTGTTTCATCTTTTGTATTTTGTTGGTGATGCTTGCATCTGTCATTCCTATTTTCTTTCCTAGGTTTTCATTCTCCAGGGTTGCCTTCTTTATTGCTTCTATTTTAATTTTAAGGTCTTTGATTTTTTTTCAATGCCTTTACCTGCTTGCCTGTGTTTTTCTGTTTTTTGTTTTTTTACATTTTGTTTTATTTTGTTTGTGTGTGTGTGTGTGTGTGTGTGTGTGTGTGTGTGTGTTTGAGTGAATTATTCTCCTTAAAAGCTTCTATCATCATTATGAGATGGGATTTTAGGTCAGAATCTTTATCTTTAGGTGTGTTGGGGTATCTGGGACGTTTTGGATTCTGATGACACCAAAATTCATTGTCTTTTGTTCTTTACATTCTTGTATTTGCTTTTTAACTACCTGGTTATCTCTGGTGTTAACAGGCCTGGGTGTCTTCGATTGAAGTAGACCTCATTGGAGGTCAGTAAAGCTCTATGGCCTGGGTTAGAGCAGGCTTCCTGCAAGGCAGGCAGTGTTGTTTCTGTTTAGAGCAGGGCTCCTGTGTCCCTGGTTGGAGCAGCCTTTCTTTGTCCCTGATTAGAGCAGTTCTCTGGTGTCCCTCATTAGGGCAGACCTCCTGGAAGATAGGCAGGCATTGCGATCAGAAAGCATGGATGCCAGTCTGCCAGTATTGCAAGTGGAGGTGCAGCCAGCAATGGTGATGCAGTTAAGGAAAATCAGTATAGATCCTATGTCTTCAGGGCTCTTTGGGGGGGGGGGGTTCTCAGATGGCATGGATATTGGTGTGGGCATCACTCCTGTGTCACTGTTTAGGGTAGACCTCCTGGGAGACACTAGGCTATGGGGTCTGGTGGCAGGCACACAGATCCTGACTCTATTTTTCCTAATTTAATTAATTATTTATTCACTTTACATTCTTCTGCCCCTCATCCCATTTTTTTCTCTTAGTCTTGCCCTTACAAATCCCTCTGCCAATTTTTCCTTCCCTATCCCTGATGAGAAAGGAATACTCCCTCCCCGACCCCTTGGCTAACATCATACCCTGTGGCATCCTATGTCCTTAAGCTCACTGCATCTTCTCCTAGTAAATCCCAACCATGTAGTACAGTTAGGAGAAGGGAATTAAAGGTCAAACAATCCAGTCAATTCTTAGGGGACCCACATGAAGACTAAACTGCACATGTGATGAACTCTTATCCTTCTAGGATCATAAACTCAAATAAACTCTTTCTTCTATGTCAGTAGTTTAATATTTGTTCAGAGCCTTTTGATTTAGAGTAATCTGGAATTATAGGTTCGTACCAGTGGGCCTTGGTAGATGTTTCTTTTCATACAACCAAGAAAACAAAATCTAACAGTGTGTTAAATCTTCTCTTTATGTAATACATGATAATTGTGGAAGCAAGTGCTCAGTTTGGCAGAAAGTTTTTGCCATATTTTAAACATATATATGACTAGCTCGTAGACGGATTTCCAGAATAATGACTACAACTACCTTACCCATGATAAAAAATGTGGTTGGGCCATACCCTTTTCCCTTTAGCTAAGGCTTTTACTAGGTTTCCTCAGCTTCTTACCAATGTATCTCCTCATTAGGATATAGGATCTTGTAATTTACTTATCTGAGATTTACCTGTATTCTGGCACTGTATTGCAGCAAAATAACCATAGTTCCATATTGGCAGTCGGTGGGCATGAAATACCTGCTCCAGCATGTAGCTTTCTATACATATGAATGTAAATATTGTCTTCTGTATAACTGACCTTCCTGTAGCAGGCAGCACCTGCTACTACTCCTAGCTATCTAGGGTCACTAATCAATGTGCTCAAATGTTTATGAAAAGATACAAAGACACTATAGCCGATTAACTTAATTTCTCATCTCCCCTTTGTCCCTGTTCTTCCCCGCCCCATGTTTTCCTTTAGCTATTAATAACTTTACTTTTAAGTCTGTGATTCCCAGATTCTTTTAGCCTAGTACTCCTCAAGGTGATTTGATGAAGGACAGACATAGACATTTCCCATGGAAAACACTGTCCTGATATTTAAATGTCCCAAAGTCTCATGAAGAAAGCCCCACATCTTAGTTGTGGTCTCTGTAACCAAGATTAAGTTTTCCATAACACTGTGGGTAGATGACTTGGGATGACTGAAGACATATGTCACATTCTCCTCTCTCTCCCCAATTAAACCAAACCAAACCAAAGTAAACTTTATCCAATTGTTTGAAATATACTGTTTTATCATCTTTAATAATTATTTGTTTATTAGAGGTGACACATTAAGCACAAGGTGTGTGTGTGTGTGTGTGTGTGTGTGTGTCTGTGTGTGGCAGTTGTTTATTGTGACACTTGTTGAGAGGACACATATTTGTTCTTAAAATGCATATGTGTGTGTGGGGGATAATCATGGAGGAGACATCAGACATGTCACAGAGAAATCCTGTCATATATGTGCCAAGCTTCACTTCTCAAGGATTTGAGGAGACTCATGAGCCAATGAAAAAGCACTTGTTTGTTTATTGGTTTGTTTTTAATACTTTTGGTCAGCTTTATCCAATGGAGTACTTTAGGAGCACTCTCTTTCCTTGTACCCATATCTATACAAGTCCGCAGAAGAGTCCTTACTCTCAGGTCTTTGCTCTCTTTTTCACAATCAGTTATGTGACTTACTCAGCTGACTATTTAATAATCAAATGTCTTCAATGTATGCACTCAGATGTGAGAAAATAGTGTTCATGTAAAAATAATCAGACTATAAATTATTATTTAAATACTGTAGTTGTTTCTGGAAATGATTTTGCTAGAATATCTTAACCTTTATGCTTTAACTAATAAAATAAACATTATATCAGACAAAATTTCTACAATTTTAAAAATCAACATTGAATCTTCAAATCAGAATTCTGTGTAACTTTGGAAGCTTTGAATCTTAAAATAATATACAATATTGAAAGAACTCAGATCATGCTTCATTCCCTTCCACATAACCATCTTACAGTTGACATTTATTTAATTTTGTTACAATATACTCATTGAGAGATGTATTTATGTCAGACAAGACAAACATTTAAATTATTTTTCCTTTAATGTAAATTAAGGAAGTTTCATTCTAAGTGCTTACTAAGTTATGAATTAATGGGGTTTCAGAATTAGTGGAAGCCTTAGATAAACTGTCAGTTCAGAAGGTGATAATCATGTGAGAGTTATGAACCAAGAGGCATTCCATCTGCTGCATGGTCTTTAGAGGGCTTCTTTCCCATTATAGGATTGAGATTAATTAGCTCTTTAGTAACACCAGTATCAAAAGATAAAATCATGTCATAGTTTAGTATTTCTACATTTGGCCGATCTTTCCTAATGAGTTCTCTTGTAAGTGGTCAAATTGAAAATTAATATAATCTCTGCTAAAGGTTGACTTATGTTCTGTTTTGGTTTTTTTTCACTTTCATTTTCTTTATTCTTCGTTGATACTGTATGGATACAAGGTTTCCAGATAGCTGAGAAATGTCTACCACTCTTTATCAAGAAGACATCAAAATGTGTCACTTTGCAAAGACATGGAAACACCTGCAGACTTATGTTTTTAAGTTTGCTTTGAGGAATGTTTTTCATCTTTTATTTCAACACTAACAGGAGGTAGTTGTTCCTTATTTCTAATATTAATAAATTTAATAATATTTTACATGTGATATTTTGTGTCTTAACATATTAATAATGATAAGAAGTTGCTGGCCTTTTCATGCTCCGAAGCTGTCACCTATAGGAACAAATATTTATTTTCAATATGGAACTGGAGAGCATACATCTTGTTCTCTGTCACTTGAAGTAAAAGACAGTTAAGACAGCTGAGAAAATTAGAAAAGAAAAAAAAAACCTTTAAAACCTGATCCAGAAAAAGCAAACTCTTTCAATAGTTCTTATATGTACACAGGAAAGAGCACAGAAAAAGGCGAGAAGATATTCTTAAATGGGGGTAGGGGGGATGAATGGTTAGGTTGCCTAGGAACAGCATCCCCAGAGTTCAACTATGATTCCACAGATGGATTCACTAATATGGGTGTGTTTATCCAGAGCCCAAGAGGAGAAAAGGACAACTTGCTGAAGTCTGGACAGTGAAGCTTCTGTTGTTTTTATTCAGATGCAAAAAGTTTGATATATGTATGAAGTTCGGAATAAAAATAGAGTGTGATAATATGCGGGATATTTTTAAAGTTTCAAAGTTTTCTTCTTCTTCTTCTTTTTATTTCCTGGGCCCAAAAAGAGAAAATGTAATCACTATTTAAGAACTTTCATTTGTGCATTTGATAAAACTGAAGTATTCATTAAACTCCCTGCCATCATTTCTCTGTGGTGCACATTAGAGAAAAAGCAATCCTTTTCTTCGTGTTTTCACCCCCAGTCACAGTCTGTCTTTCACTAAAATTGATGTGTAGGCTTAGTGAGACCCAGTTGGTCTCTGATGACTGCACACCTGGGATGCTCAGCCTCTGTTTCTTCTAAGCATCGAGCGCATTTTGTTTATTACTCGATACTGTGATACTGTGCCTCAGCACATCCTGGACCACTTGTGTTCCCCCACGTGGTACTGCTGCTCAGCTGTAGTTCGCCATCCATCTCAGGTGTCTGGATGACTTGCCTTACCATCTACGTTAGCTTTGGTTTCCTCTTATTGGGAATATTTTTTTCTTACATAATATGTCCTGATTACAGTTTCTCTCTCCTTTCCTCCCAGTTCATCGCTACGTATCTTCGTATCCAGATGCAGCTCTTTTTCTGCCTCCCATTAAAAAACAAACAGATTTCTCAGGGGTAATAATAAAACACAGTTAAGACAAAACAGTCAAACGAACAAACAAACACAAAACACCACACTGAAATCTGACCAAATGATTGGGGGAAAAGAGCCCAAGCAAAAGCACAAGGACAAGACATAGATGCAGAGACATACTTGTTCACAGTCTCAGGAATCCTATACAATCACAAAATTGAAGGCCAGAATATATATGCAAATGACGTATAGGTCAATAAAAAGAGAGAGAGGAAATATAAATTTGAAAACATAGATTAAAGTAAGAGTAATTTGTGTGCCTGGTGAGACTCCCTTGGAGTAAACTAATTTTTTTTTTTTTTTTTTTTTTTTTTTTTTTTTTTTGCCAGTAATTGTCAGTTAGAGGTAGCTTCTGGTGTGTGCATGTGACCACCTGTGCTTTTAGTTCTGGTTTACCATCTGAGGCAAACCATACATGTTCTGTTCATGTTGTCTCAGTCTCTGTGAGTTCATCTGTGTGTCACTCCTGATGATTTAAAAGGCCTCCTTAAACTATTGTCCTTTATCTATGGCCAACAACACTGTATCCCATTTCAGCACTGGAAGCTTCATTAATTGTTGTGAGGTACACACCCACATGCAGCTCAAGAGTATTCCACTTTGTATAAACGCCAAGTCTCATTGTCCACTCATCAGTTTAAGAACATTTATGCTGTTTCCATTTCTAAGCTCTTAATAGACAAAAAAAAAAAAAAAAAAAAAAAAAAAATGAATGAACAGGTCTATGTGAAGTAGAATGTTGAGTCCTTCAGCATGGTTTGGTTTTCATTTTTATTACTTTCATTTTCCTGCTTTTACTTTATTTTGAGACAGAGTCTCTCTCTAGTCTTGGTTGTCATGAAGCTCACTATGTGGACCATGTAGGCTTTGAACCTACAAAGACTCTCTTGACGCTACTTCCTGGGTTGTAATATTATGGGCAAGTGCCATGATGCCTATGTAGCCCATTTCTTAATCCAGGTTTAGGGGATCCACTTCAGGTCTTCGTGCTTCACAAGCAATTTTTTTTTTTTGGCTCAGTGGTCTCTCTATTATTTTTCTGTCCCTCCCCCTCTCTCTCTTTCTAGATTCTTAATTTTTTGGTTGTTTTTAGGAGCAAAGTTCCCAGTATGAAACTCAGACTGGCCTCGGGCTTGTGATCTTCCCTCTTCCTGTATCCTAAGTTTACAGATACGAGAATAATATCCAGCTTAGTTTCTCATTTCAGAAGTGGTTTATTTAGATTATCTTATTATAGACAGAGTGTTGTTGGGATGGCTCGTCTCTCCAGCTTGCTTTCAGTGGTCAGGGTATGAGGAAGATAAAGTATGAAACAACTACTCCCATCAACATTTTTCTAAAGCATTCCTATCCCATAAAGGGCTGTTTTGAAAAGGGTATTTTTCAACAGCATGAGTTCATGTTTAACTATTTATCAAAAGCTTTTCAGATTTATTTCCTCTTTGATTTCTTTAGTGTTTATTCTACCCTGATCTGCAGCTTGTGGTGCTCACCACACATTGTCTTTGCTCCTTGCTTCCACTTTGAATTTTTCTAGGCTCCATCATGACCTTTAAACAGTTTAAGCCATGTCACACCCATTTCTCCTTAAAGGGCTCCAAGCCCTCTTTTACTCAATGCAGCATCAAATCTAAATGTCTTTGAATGGCCGGCAGGGCTTCTGCCCTTCCCACTGTCTTCTCCCACATCTCATTTGTCAGTGCACAGGCTGTTCATCTCAAGCTGCTGTGGCTTGTCTTTTATGTCTTACTTAACATCAGTTGTGGGGGCGAGAAGCGTGGGCTTAGAGCTCTTTATACTCATCTGTCTCCAATATAGCCTCGTGCAGCCTGAAGGACAGTGGTCTTTTTTATTTTTTTTTTTTAATTTTACACCACTTATTTAAAGGAAGTAAGTCAGAGCTCAATACATAATTGGCATCTAATAAATGCTTGCTAAAACTGTGTAGACATCTATTATCTTACCATGATAATGCAAAGAGCAAAAATCCTTGAACTTGAATGTGGAAATACGTTCATACAGAAATAAAAGGGTTTATGTGATTCAAGCTTCTATACACATTGTATAAATTATGTACATTATGTAACTCATGCCAAAAGCTAATGTCATTACTTCTTTGTAGGTGGACTGACATTGGAACTTGTTTCATGGTTTCCTCCTAGAATATTTTTATAACAGAAACAACATCTTATCTCTGTCTAATAATATCGTTTCCCTTGGCATTGATGATATATATGAGTTTTGTATACAGCCTTTCTAGCTCCTCTTTTTCCAAGGAGAATATGCGCCAGATTAGCATGTTTCTTCATGTTTCCTTTTATTTATTCTTAATGGAAACAGGTTATTTTTCCTCAAGAAATATATCATAATGCTGTTCCCTACTTCTACTCTTTCCAGCTCATCTCCATCTCTCCTTTTATCCAGATCTATTTCCTTTTTGTCTCTCATTAGAAAATAAACAAACAAAATAGCATATGATAAAATGTAGATAAGATGAAAAGTAACATATTAGATTGGAAACAACAACCAATGAAACAAACAAGCAAGCAAGCAAGCAAACAAACAAACAAACAAAAAACAGAAAGAAAAGACCTAAGAGAAGACACACGAATAAAAGTCCCACTTGTTTGAAGTCAGAAATCCCATAAAAACACTAAATTTATGCATAATATTTATGTAAAGTACCAGAGGCAGAGCCATCCAGGCCCTGTTTATGCAGCCTTGATCTCTGTGAGTTCAAATGAGCTTTGATCACATTTATTATTTTTTTTGTAGGGCTTGTTTTCCTGGTGTCCTCCATCCCCTCCGGCTCTTATTCTCCCCCCTCTAAATTTATTGATTCACTTTATATACCAATATCAGCCTGCTTCCGTCACCTAGAGCACCCCCCTTCCTCCCTTCCCGTCTTCTCTGAGAACAGGAAGACTCTCTCTGAGTACACCACCTCAACACAGACACTTATTAAGTCACTGCATGACTAGGCACATACTCTACCACAGAGGCCAGACAAAGCTGGCCAATGAGTGGGGAACAGAATCCACAGGCAAAAATAGGCAACAAATTTATTGACAGTCTCTGCTTCAGTTGTTGGTGGGATCTTCAAAAAGACAATGCTGCACATCTGCTACGTATGTGTGTGGAGCCTACGGCTACCCCATGGTTGCTCTTTGGGTGGTGGTTCAATCGCTGGAGCCCTGAAAGGTTCAGATTGGTTGGCTCTGTGGAGTCCCTATTGGCTTTATCTATCCTACCCTGAACTCTTCCATAAGACTCCCTGAGCTCTATATAACACTTGACTGTGAGTCCCTGCCTTCCTCTTCTCTCTCTCTCTCTCTCTCTCTCTCTCTCTCTCTCTCTCTCTCTCTCTCTCTCTCTCTTCTTTTCAATAGTCAGCCTCATATGTAGGATGGCATTGTCTGTTATCAATAGGGGAAAAGTCCTTGGTTCTGTGTTTCTTTCCATTGGCTGCTAGGTGGAGCCTCTCAGAGGACAATTATGCTAGGTTCCTGTCTGCAGGAATAACAGTATCATTAATAATGTCAGAGATTGGTTCTTCTTACATTCTTTCTGCTTCCTCTTCTTCAAGGTTCCCTGAGCTCTGAGAAGAGAAATTTGATGAATATAATCCATTTAGGATTAAGTGTTGTTGCTACATACAAAGAAACATAATTTTGTTTGCCGAAAAATTATTCAACGTTATAAACACACACACACACACACACACACACACACACACACACACACACACACACACGTGTGTGTGTGTGCATATTTATGTGTGTGTACATGTATACGTACATGAACGAGTTTGGCTTGCCTGAGTCTGTGTACTATATACATGCTGGATCATGAAGATGATTGTAACCCTTCATAGTGGTTCTGGAAATAAAGCATGAGTCCTAGGCAAGAGCAGCAAATGCTCTTAAGCATTGAGTTCTCTTTTTAGACACTTAATTTTACACTTTGATTTAGTCAGTCAATTACTCAAATATTCAATAGAATAATGGCCACAGTTTTCCCTCCAGCTTCTCTTCCTAGTCCCTCTCTCACACTTCACTCCCCATAGGTTTCAAAATTCAGTGGCATATAAATTTTCTGTAAGACTAGGCTCAACTTCCTCTACTGAATCAAGACAAGGCAGCCCAGTGAGGGGAAGGGGATCCAAAGGAAGGCAATGTAGTCAGAGACAGACCCTGCTCCTGCTTTGGGAGTCCCACATAAAGCCCAAGCTACACAACTGTTACATACATGCAGAGTCCTATGTCTGTTCTATGCATGCATTCTGGATGACAGTTCAGTCTTTATAAGCCCCTATGGGCCCAAGTTGGTTAATTTTTAAGTTTTCTTGTAATGTCTTTCATCCCCTCTTTCACAGGATTGCTTAAGCTCCACTTAGTGTGTGGCTGTAGGTCTTTGTATCAGTTTCCATCAGATGCTGGATGAGGGCTCTCAGAAGACAGTTATGTTAGGCACCCATAGCAGAATATCATTAATAGTGTCAGGGATGGGCTCTTGTGGCATGTGTCTCCAGCAAGGCCATTCATTGGTTGGTTCTTTCTCTCAATTTATGCTCCATTTTTACCCCAGAACATCTTGTAGTCAGGACAAATTGTGGGTTTTGTGTCCCAATCTCTCCATTGGAAGTTTTACCTGGCTAAGGTAGGTGGCTGTTTCAGGTCCTTGGCTCCCGTTTTTAGGAGTATTAGTTATGGTCACCTTCATAGAATTCTAGGAGTTTCCATTGCCCTAGGTTTCTAGCTTGTCACAGAGATGCCCTTTCTCCCAATCAAGTTGTCCTACTACATGCTTCCTTCATTCTATGCTCAACTCTTCACTCCTTCCATCCACCTTCAATGTACAATCTTTTTCCTTTCTAAGTTAGATTCAAGCCTTCCATTATGGTCCCTCCTTGTTATGAAGCTTCTTTGGTTCCATGGTTTGTATCCTGTTTATTCTGTACTTTACAACTAATATCCACTTATAAGTGAGTACATACCATGTTTGCCTTTCTGGGCCTGGGTTATCTCACTTAGGATAATATTTTCTAGTTCCATTCATTTGTGTGTAAATTCTATGATGTCATTGTTTTTAATGTGTGAGTAGTATTGCATTGTGTAAGTGAACTACGTTTTCTTTATCAATTCTTTGGTCCTGTTTGAGAAAACAATGTAACCTTTAGGAAATGAAAGCTTGCAGCAGGAAGTTCATCACTGGGAAATGTGGTGATGTTTTATGGCTCCATTACTCTTTTTATTGTCTCTGTGTGGTTGGTGAACTCTCTGCTTTCTGACTTCCAGGTCAATCTAATTCTCCTTCTTCTCTGTGCTCTTCTGCCATAAAGATTGTATTCTACTTGAAATTGTGAGCTGAAATAAGCCGTTTCTTTCCTAATTTGTATTATTGTTTTTGTAGGATATTATATCACACAGACAAAAATAACTAATCTACCCCATGTTTTATTTATTTATTTATTTATTTATTTATTTATTTATTTATTTATTATCATTTTAACTGAAAATTATGAAACCAGAAGAGGACGATTAATCAATCATCCAGAATTCTACAAGCAGAAAATAATGGTGTCAACTTTGGAACATAGCTTAACATGAGAAGATGACATGTCTACAGACGTGTAATTGTTTCCAAATGTTCTTGCCATTCTTTGTTATATTTTAACATACTAAACGAAACGTAAGTGATTGGGGGGGAAGCATGAAGCACAATAAAATGAAAAGAAAGATATAAATTATCACCAATGATTTGAACTGTCAAGGAGCTGTCATATATGTAGATGAGAAGCCAATGGTAAAAGTATTAGACATGTATCTGTGTTACAGTCAACTGTTCAATAGGCTTGATTTGATCTCAACCCATGCCACAGGCAGATCTCGCACACTGTCATCAGGACTCCTAGCCTGCCTTCAGAGAACTGAGTGCTCAGGGTAGACTCAGGAGCACTCTCTCTATTGAACCAATGGCTGAGAACATTCTCTTTCTTCATTGATGACCTAAGGAGCGGTTCCCGGGAACTCTCAGGGTGCAGGGATATCAGTGCATTCTGGGATCAGACTGGTCCATCCTCCACCTCTGCCTGGAGCCCCAGGCATATCAGGCACACTGAATCAAGACTGGAAACCTGCCTTCAGAGAAATGAGAATGCAGGGGAGAGGCAGGAGCGCTATCCTTGCTGAGCCCACAGGTAAGCCCATACTTTCTCTCCACTGATGGAGGAGAGCCCTCTGGGAACTCTCAGTGTCCAGATATAATGCTAGTGCTTGGGTCTGTCTCCTTCAGGCCTCCATCTGAATCCAGAGCTAGTCCTAACCCATTGCCATCAGAACTCACAGTCTGCCTATAGAGAGCTGCCTATAGAAACCTAGGACCAATATCTCACCAGAGCTTACCACCCACAGACACACAGGAATGACAAGCTCCATTCAGAGACAATTAGATCAACTAACATCAAAGATAAGAACATGGCAAGAGGCAAGCACAAGAATCTAAGCAACAAAAAACAAGAAAACTAGGAAACAACAGAACCCAGCTCTCCCACAACAGCAAGCAGTGTATATCCTAACACACCAGAAAAACAAAATTTGGACTTAAAATTGTGCCTCATGCTGATAATAGAGGGCCTTGAAAAGCACAAGAATAACTCCCTTAAAGAAATACAGGAAAATACAGAAAAACATGTACAAGCCCTTAGAGATATACAGGAAAACACAAGCAAATGAATGAAAGAATTGAACAAAACCATCCAGGATCTAAGAATGAAAATGATAAAGAAAAACCAAAGAGTAACAACCCTGGAGATAGAAAACCTAGGAAAGAAGTCAAGAGACACAGATACAAACATCACTAACAGAATACAAGACATGAAAGAGAGAATATCAGGAGCAGAAGATAGCATAAAAGGCATTGATAAAACAGTCAGAGAAAATATAAAAATTAAAAACTTCCCAACATACAGGAAATCCTGGACACAATGAGAAGACCAAATCTAAGGATAAAAGGGCTAGAAGAAAGCGAAGAATCTCAACTAAAAGACCCAGTAAATGTCTTCAACAAAAACAGAGAAAAAAAAACTTTTCTAAACTAAAGAAAGAGATAGCCATGAACATATAAAAGCCTATAGAATTCCAAATAGATTGGACCAGAAAAAATTCCTCCCAACAAGTGAACAGTGCTCTACTCAACCATAGCTTGGACAAAGAAGAAACAAAAAAAGAAATCAAAGACGTTTTAGAACTTAATGAAAATAAGGCACATCATACCCATACTTATGACATACAATGATAGCAGTGCTAACAAGAAAACTCATAGCTCTGAGTGCTACAAAAAGAAACTGGAGAGAACATACACTAACAGCTTGGCAGTGTACCAAAAGCTCTGTAACAAAAAGAAGCAGATAGATCCAAGAGGAGTAGACTGCAGGAAATAACCATTCTCAGACATGAAATCAAGCAAATAGAAATAAAAGAACTATACAATTAATCAACAAAACCTGAAGCTGTTACTTTGAGTAAATCAACAAGATTGATAAACCCTTAGACAGACTAATGAGAAGGCACAGAGAGATTATGTGAAACAGGAGACATAACAACAGAAACAGAAGAAATTAAAAAACTCACCAGATCCTACTATAAAAGCCTATAATCAAGAAGACTGAAAATCTAGAGGAAATGGACAAGTTTCTAGATAGATATCAGGTATCAAGTTAAATCAGAATGAGAACAACACCCTCACCCCTAAAGAAATAGAAGCAGTTATCAAAAGCCTCCCAAGGAAAAAAATCCAAGGACCAGATGAGTTTAGTGCCAAATTCTATCAGACCTAAATAGAAGACCTAATACTAATATTCTCCAAACTGTTCCATAAAATAGAAACAGAAGGAAAACTACCCAACTCATTATTCAAAGACACAATTACACTCATTCCTAAACCACAGAAAAACCCTACAAAGAAATAGAACTTCAGATAAATTTCCCTCATGAACATTGATGCAAACATACTCAATAAAATTCTTGCAGACTGAATCCTAGAACACATCAAAACTATCATTCACTACGATCAAGATGGCTTCATTCCAGGGATGCAAGGATGGTTTAATATATGGAAATTTATCAACATAATCCACAATATAAACAAACTCAAAGAAAAAACCCACATGATCATTTCTTTAGAAGCTGAGAAAGCATTTGACAAAATTCAACACCCTTTCATGTTAAACGTTTTGAAAAGATCAGGAATTTAAGACTCATACTTAAACATAGTAAAAACAATGCAGAAAACCAGTATCAAACATCAAACCGAATGGTGAGAAACTTGAAGCAATTCCACTAAAATTATGGACTAGACAAGGCTGCCTAGCCTCTCTCTAACTATTCAATATAGTACTGCAAGCCCTAGCTAGAACAGTCAGACAGCAAAAAGAGGTGAAAGGGATACAAATTCAAAAGGGAGAAATCAAAATATCACTATTTTCAGAGGATATGATAGCATACTAAGTGACCTTGAAAATTGCACCTGAGAATATCTACACTTGATCAACAACTTCAACCAAGTGGCTAAATATAAAATTAAATTGAACAAATCAGTAGCTTTCTTTTACTCAAAGTAGAAACAGGCTGAGAAAGAAATGAAGAGAATTGACACCCTTCACAATAGTAACAATGAATATAAAAGATCTTGAGGTTACCCTAACCATGCCATTGAAAGATCTATATGACAAGACCTACTAGTGTCTGAAGAAAGAAATTGAAGAAGAAGATCTCAGAAGGTGGAAATATCTTCCATGCTCATGGATTGGAAGGATCAACATAGTAAAAATGGCCATCTTGCCTAAAGCAATTTACAGGTCCAATGCAATCCCCATCATTTACTAATGAAATTCTTCAAAGAGTTAGAAAGAACAATTTGAAAGTGCATTTGGAATAATAAAAAACTCAGGATAGCAAAACTATTCTCAACAATAAGAAAACTTCCAGAAGAATTACCATCTTTGACTTCAAGTTGTATTACAGATCAATTGTGAAAAAACTGCATGGTATTGATTCAGAGACAGGCAGGTAGATCAACGGAATAGAATTTGAGACCCAGAAATGAACCCACACACCTATGGTGATTTAATCTTTGACAAAGGAGCTAAAAACATTCAATGGAGAAAGGACAGCTTCTTCAACAAATACTGCTGGTTCAACTGACAGTCAGCATGGAGAAAAATGCAAATTGACCCTTTCTTATCTCCTTGTACAAAGCTCAAGTCCAGTTGGATCAAAGGCCTCCACATAAAACCAGGTACACTGAAACTAACAGAACTTAAAGGAGGGAAGAGTTTAGGACACATAGGTACAGGGGAAGTTTTCCTGAACAGAACACCAATAGTTTATGCTCTAAGATCAAGAACCAAAAAATTGGGCCTTATAAAATTGCAAAGCTTCTTTAAGGTAAAGGATGCTGTCAAAAGGACAAAATGGAAACCAACAGATTGGAAAAAGATCTTTACCAATCTTACATCTGATACAGGGCTACTATCTAATATATACAAAGAACTCAAGAAGTTAGACTCTGGAGAATCAAATAATCCTATTTAAAAATGCTGTATAGAGCTAAACAAAGATTTCTCAATTGAGAATTATCAAATGGTTGAGAAGCACCTAAAGAAATGCTCAACATTCCTAGTCATCAGGGAAATGTAAATCAAAACAACCCTGAAATTCCAAAAACAGGTTACAGCAGATGCTGGGGAGGATGTGGGAAGAGAGGAACTCTCCTCCACTCTTGGTGGGGTTGTAAGCTGGTGCAACCACTCTGGAAATCAGTCTGGCAGTTCCTCAGAATATTGGACACAGCACTTCCTGAGATCCCAGCTATACCACTCCTTGGCATATACCCAAAAGAAGCTCAACATTTAACAAGGAGACATGTTCTACCATGTTCATAGCAGCCTTATTTATAATATCCAGAAGCTGGAACGAACCAAGATGTTTTTCAGCAGAGGAATTGATACAGAAATTGTGGTACATTTACACAATGGAGTACTATCCAGCTATTAAAAACAATGACTTCATGAAATTCCTATGCAAATGGATAGAAGTTGAAGCTATAATCCTGAGTGAGGTAACCAAGTCACAAAAGAACACTCGTGTTAAGTACTTACTGATATGTGGATACTAGCTCAGAAATGCTCGGAATACCAAGAAACAATTCACAGACCTTATGAAACTCAAAACAAAAAAAGGCCAGAAAGTGGATGCCTCAGTCCTTCTTAGAAGGGAGAATACAGAACTCATGGGAGGAAATAATGGGACAAATAGAGGAACAGGGATTGGAGAAAAGATTATCCAGAGACTGACTCACCTGGGAATACACCCCATATGCAGCCACTAAACCCAAGCACTATTGCTGATGCCAGGTAGTACTTATTAGCAGGAATCTGATATGGATGCCTCCTCAGAGGCTCTGCCAGAGCCATAATGATACAGAGGAGGATGCTTTCCGGTAACCATTAGACTGAACACAGTGTCACCAAAAAAGGAGCTAGAGAAAGGACTGAAGGAACTGAGTGGGTCTGCAACCCTATGGGAAGAACAAAATTATCAACTAACCCAACCCACCACAGCTCCCAGGTACTAAAACACCAAACAATGAGTAGTTATGGAGAGACCCATGCCTCCAAGTGCATGTGCAGTGGACCATATCATTCTCTGGCATTGAGGAGAGGAGAAGTCTTTGGTCCACAAAGGTTCGTTTTCCCAGTATAGGGGAATGCTGAGGTAGGAGAGGGAGGTTGGGAGAGAGAGCACTTTCATGGAAGCAATGGGTGGGGGAAGGGAGATGGGATTGATGGAAAGGGGATTAAACCTGAATTGTAAATACAGAGAATATCCACTAAATAAAATTATTTAAAAATTAGCTTTGGTTTTTTAAAAAATATTTTTTTGGGTTGGTGGCTCAGTGAAGGGGGGGATTGGAGGGGAAACCATCTGTGGTGTAAATAAATTAATTAAAATATCATTTCAGTTTTAATCATTTATCTGTGATGTGTGGATATTTGTACATGACTAGATCAGAGGCCAGAGGCTTTGGTCCCCTTGAAGTTGGTATTACAAGAGGCCATGAACAGTGTGAAGTGAAAGCAAGAAACAAAACTCAGTTTCTCTGCAAGAACAACACACATTTTATTCATTTAACCATCTTTTCAGCTCAGGAGATCTACTTTAGATGCACAAACTCTGCTGCAAATTAATTTTAATTTCTTTTCATTATTCTCTCTCTCTCTCTCTCTCTCTATATATATATATATATATATATATATATATATATATAAATTAACTTTTACATTAATGGTAATTAAATGCTGTCTTAAAATCTTTGTAGTCAGTAAATTATGATATATGACAGGCTGTTTTGTAGAATTTATTTAAGTCAACAATAAATAGCAAGGTATTCTAAAAAGATACTTCTCTTTTTAATTTATATCCATAGTTAAGCATTACATCTGATGTTTAGGTTTCCTTATCTTTACAAGTATACAATCCGTAAATCTTAATTATGAGCCTCACATATGTAATTCAGTTCTAAATCAATTTGGAATATGAAAGTAATACATAAAACATACATATAATTATGGTTCAGATTCCTTAAATTGCTGCTAGAAAACTTCCCTAATTTATAAGTCAGGCAGCTATCATTTAAATTTTTATAGTTTCATATACATACAAATCTCATAAAATTCTTACTAGCCATAATATATTTTAAACGTCTTCACACTGATTTAGTAACAAAAGACTCACAGAATAGTAACGTCTGACTAAATCAACCATGGACACAACAGTATGAAACTAAGAAAAGAGTAAATCTCTTCATTCTATCCCTCATTGTTCGCCATTGGTAGGTTTGTAGGCTGTCATCTGTTGGAGTACTGTGCTGTCACAGAGGGACACTGCTCCAGGGTGGGAGAACTCAGTCTTAGGTTTGGGAAAGCTGAAGCTTGCAGGGGTTCCGAGCCATGGTGTGTCTGAAGTCATGGGATTCATGCTCATCCAGGCACTGCTGGGAGTCGTTGAATAGTAGAGATGCAGTTGGGGGCCGGTGGGCTGGGACAGCATCTAGACTGGTGCTGGGCTGGGGAGTTCCAGCTTGTTCCAGTGGTGACTGACTTTACCTTCATGGAGGCAGGCTTGGCGGTGAATGTGGCTGGGAGTGCAGGGAGGCCTTATATGGGAGATGAGGCTGCAGCTCTGTAGGAGAAGGCATTCTCGATGGCTTCCCATGGCAGATGCAGATGCAGAGTCCACGGTTCTAAAGAGTTTATTGTAATGGCAGAAAATGAATGTGTAAAACCATACCCCACTTCTCAGAGTGGGCGGAGATTAAATACTACTTGGAGGGAGGAATGTCTGGGAAGGGAAGCCGATTGGTTAAGCCCTCCAGGCCTCTAGGTACCTCATTAGCATGGAGAACACTGCATTGGGCCTACATGACCATAGGACATGTTTCTTTTATGTGAGAAGGATGACACGTGTTCCAAGTCAGGAGTCTGACAGGGAGATGGGAGTCACCTAAGCTTCAAGTCTCCAGGCCTCATCCTGCTCTTCCTTACCAAACTTCCTTGCATGGATTTACATCCCACACACCATCTTTGTTTGACTACACCTTCAGTACATTACTGTGACATCTCCTAATAGCTTCCTTATCTGAAATCTCCATTGTTTCCAATTTTTTATCACACTCTTTAGCAGCTAGAGTGATCTTTCTCTATAGCTCAATTGCCTGTGACATTTGAAATAAATCTCTGCCCATTCTGAGCCATTTCTTCCCTCAACAATCCCTGCTTCTGAAAATGAGCCCCATTTTCCTTGTATTCATGTTTTCTCTTACATAGAACATTTTCCCATTCAACTTTCAGCTTCCATAGTATACCGTGTCTTTTGGTATTCTGCCTAGGTATTGTCTTTGTTGAGTTGAATTTGAATTCTACCTTGTGTTTTTCCATGACTCCTCAGAGTTTGTTTAAATGGTTGTCCTATTTTCCCATTCATTGTTCCCATGGGAGTGTGCAGTCTTCTTTCATGAGAAGCACTATTTTCAGCTCATCTTCCAGCTGTCTTTTCCAACCTTAGTGGCTGATGTTAAATAGATATTCAGGAGTCTTTCAGTAGTTTTTTTCAATAAGGAAATGTTTTCTGATATAATATTATATCATTTTATATTTCTTTATAACTTTTTTCTTAATATCAGATTCTTAAAGTAACCCACAAGTTTTCTACATCTCCATGAGTTTAATTCCCCATTAAGTAGTTGGGTGTCCTTAGACAAGTTAACTAAGGCTATACTGTTACCCTTTTAAATTTTGAAAAATAACGGTGCTTTTAAAATAGGGTGTCAATGACTAGTACTTGAGATAAAGCACAAAAACACTTCACTTTGTTCTTGGAAAAAAATAAGGACTTCTTAGTGTGAACTTTTATTGCACCAAAATTTGGTTAAGCCAAAGGTTAAGAGCACTGGATCTTTAACTAAAATGTTGTATTGATGCTATCACAGGTGCTAGACATTACAAGAAAGAACTGGGTTCTCTGCCAAGTCCCTACAACTTGTCGGAAAGGGGGAACAGCACCAAAGACCTGCAAAGTTGACTTAGAACAATGAAGAGAATAAATAAATGAGAAACCACGTTGTTCTGAAGGAAGCTCAAGGTCCACAAACCTTCTCTTGAAGGTCTGGCCACATAGGTTGGGGTAATTAGACAAAACTGACTGTAGAAATGAAAAGGAACAGGCTGTCAGTGGTCTACTGTGAATGTGACTCAAGGTTTCAATTGGAACTCTTTCTGTTAGTTCACTCTGCATTTGACTCTTGATTAATTTCCTTTACCTTGTTGTTCTTTTCTTGCACTCCAAGGACTTACATGCAACTCCTCATAGTGCATTCAACTTATTAAGAGGCTTTAGAACTCTAGCTTTGGAGACATATGTGACATTCAACTCTTACATGGTCTCCTTAAAGCTGTGACTTCGCTGTTTGAGAACTCTCGCTCCCCAACCCCACCCCCGCCATGTCTCCCTCCCTCACCCTCTCTCTTTAAAAATGCATTCTCTCAAATATTCCATTCTGAACACCCTCTCTTCTCCCCCCCCCCAGTCTCTCTTTCTGACTTGCCCTCTTTCACCAATTTACTTCTCCATTTCCCTACAGAAAAGGACAGACCTCCTAGGTATATCAATCAAATATGCCATTTTACCTGGGCTGATAGGGGCTCACAGGGCCTGAACTTACAATATGACTTAAGCCCTTTGCACATAGTTATGCATGTGTAGGTTGCTCTTTCTGTGGACTCCAAACAGTGGGAATTGGGGATTATCTCAGACTCACTTTACTTATTTTAGAATCCTTTTCCTTCTACTATGTTGCCTTGTCCAACCTCTACTATGTTCCCTATCCTGAGAGGACAGGAACTCCACAGCAAGTCCAACAGAGTCAACCAAATGGGGCCCTTGGGGCTCTCAGAGTCTGTCTAAATCATCAATTAAAGAACATACATAGGCTAGACCTAGGGCTTCTTGGACATATGGAACAGATATTCAGCATGGCCTTCATGTATGTCCCAAACAACTGGAATGGTGGCTATCCCAAAAGTAGTTGCCAGTCTCTGGGAAATGCTTGTTCTACAACTGTGTCTTCTTGTCCGGATTCAGTGGGAGACAAAATTCCTAGCCTCACAAAGAATTGAAATGACATGGTCAGAGGATAAGGGGAGGGAGGCACCTGCTAAGAGAAGGGGTGGGAGATAGGGGAAGGATTATGGAAGGAGGGATTGGGAGAGGGGCAGTGAGCAAAATGTAAAATGCATAAGCAAAACATTTACACAAAAGGAAAGTGATATTCTTGCTGCCAATGATGACAGTGACAATGACGGTGATGGTGGTGGTGATGATAGCATGACAGATTGCTCTGAGACTTCAAAAAAGAATATAAATAAAACCTTAACATATTGCCATATATTGCCTTATATGCAGTGGAGGTTTAGCAAGATTCACTGAGATTAGTTTGGGTCTGCCATAAGTTTCTTATGTTGTGTGAAACTTTTTTTTTTTTTTTTTTTTTTTTGGCTATGCCTTGTCTTGAAGGACTACACATTTAGAATGAAAGATGATTGTGTTCCTGGTGGCATGGAAACAGTACCATCTTTGGGCACTACACACACAGTACAGACTGATATATATAGGAATTCATGCTATGAATTTATTGGAATAAATCAAGATTGTAAAATACATGAATATAGTGAAATCATAACAGCAAAATCATCCTAAGAACTTACCAGACACAACAGAGCAAGGAAAGGACCCAACTGTCCTATTCAGACCCATCATTAGAGGTTCACATTACATGGACATGACTGTGGTGAGAGTCCTCTACCAGTCTGTCATCTGACTTCCTGGTGTGTACACACCTGAGCATCCACAGTAAAGGCCTTCACTTTGGCTCCGTGCCCACTGCTGTTGCTGCCTATTCAAATGGCCTTCTGTTTGTTCTGTTCAGCCATCTGGACCTGCTGTTCATAAACCATTCACTCTCCTGGACCTTGTCCTGCTCTTGGCTACATCTCACTCCTGACGCTCATTTCTGAACCCAAGTCTCACTTCAAAAGAAGAGACCTTAACTTTGTTTTTTATTTTATAAGTTTTGACTGTGTTTTCTATCAGGTCTATTGGCTTACCCAGTTTCTTTGGACTTCTAAAACCTCTTGAACATTTTTTTTGGTCATGTAATCCTTTAGAACCATTTGAGGCATTCCCAAACCTTACCCAAGACACACAAACATTTACTGTGTCTGATCTCTGAGTTAATATTAGTAATTAATAGTGTACTAAAATAATCTCTGTCTACCTTTAGCTAGCGCTACCAGGGAAAGTTATAATATCTGACAAAATACTTTTATTCAAGTCACCATATCTTGGGTATTTACTGTTACTCAATTAATCCTGACATTGTTAAAAGAAGCATACAGGTTCACCTATGTTTCTGACAGTTGACACTTCACTAAATAGTTTTAAATGTTACTCATCTTTGAATTCTAATCATCAGAACTTTCTGTTTGTATTTTGTGTATTATAATTGTGTGCTTAAAAACATTCCAAGACACAGCCGTCAGGGCTCCTAGCCTGCCCGCAGAGAACTGAACACTCAGAGGAGACACAGGAGCTCTCGTCCTCCTGAGCTCCCAGGTGAGCCCATGTTTTCTTTCCACTGACTGTCTGGGGAAAGACCTCTGGGAACGCTCAGTGTGCAAGGATCACAGTTCAGTCTGGCATCAGACTGGTCCAGCCTCCATCTGTGCCCGGAGCCACAGTCAGAGCCAGCACACAACCTTCAGGACTCACCGCCTACCCACAGAGAATGGAGCACCCAGAGGAGACACAGGAGTGATTTTTCTCCTGAGCCCACCCATCGCACCAGAAAAACAGTATTTGAACCTAAATTTTGCCTCATGATGATGATAGAAAGCCTCAAAAAGCACACAAATAACTCCCGTAAAGAAATATAGGAGAACACAGATAAACAAGTGCAAACCCTTAGAGAAACACTGGAAAACACAAGCAAACAGATAAAGGAACTGAACAAAACCGTCCAGCATCTGAAAACAGAAATGGAAACAAAGAAACAAAAAAAAAAAAAACAAAACAAAACAAAACAAAACAAAAAGAAAACACCTGTATAGAAGACTTAATAGCAATACTCTCCAAACTATTCCACAAAACAGAAACAAAGGGAACACTATCCAACTCATTTTTTGAAGTCACAATTACTCTCTCTTCTAAACCACAAAAAGACCCTACAAAAAAAAAAGAGAACTTCAGACCAGTTTCCATCATGAACATTGGTGCAAAAATACTCAATAAAATTTCTTGCAAACCAAGTCCAAGAACACATCAAAACAATCATTCACCATGATCATGTAGATTTCATTCCATGGATGCAAGAATGATTCAATATATGAAAATCTATCAACATAATCCATGTTAAAAATCTTGGAAAGATCAGGAATTCAAGGCCCATACATAAACATAGTAAAGGCAATATACAGCAAACCAGTAACCAACATCAAACTAAATGGTGAGAAATTTGCAGCAATCCCACTAAAATCAGAAACTAAATAAGGCTGTGCACTCTCTCCCTACCTATTCAATAAAGTACTAGAATTACTAGTCAGAGCAATCAGACAACAAAAAGAGTTCAAAGGGATACAAACTGGAAAGTAAGAAATCAAAATATCAGTATTTGCAGATGATATGATAGCATACTTAAGTTATCTCCAAAATTCCACCAGAGAACTCCTTCAGCTGATAAACAACTTCAGCAACTTAGCTTGATATAAAATTAACTCGAACAGATCAGTAGCCTTCCTCTACTCAAAGCAAAACAAGCTGAGAAAGAAATTCAAAAATTGACCCCCTTTACAGTAGTCACAAAGAATATAAAATACCTTGGGTGACACTAACCAAGCATGTGAAGGGTCTGTGTGACAAGAACTTCAAATCTCTGAAGAAGGAAATTGAAGAAACCCTAGAAGTTGGAAAGATCTCTTATGCTCATGGATTGGAAGAATCAACATTGTAAAAATGGCCATCTTGCCAAAAGCAATCTACAGATTCAATGCAATCTCATCAAAATACCAACTCAGTTCTTCATAGAGTAGCAAGAGAACTTTGCAAATTCATTTAGAACAATAAAAAATCCAGGATAACAAAAACTACACTAAACAATAAGAAAACTTCAGGGGGAATCACCATGCCTGACCTCAAGCTGTATTACAGATCAACTGTGATAAAAACTGCATGTTGTTGATACAGAGACAGGTAGAAAGATCAATGGAATAGAATTTAAGACTCCGCAATGAACCCACACATCAATGGTCACTTGACATTTTACAATGGAACTAAAATGAAAAAAGGACAGTCTCTTCAAATGGTGCTCGTTCAACTGGCAGTCAACGTGCAGGAGAGTGCAAATCAATCCTTTCTTATATCCTCAAAGCTGAAGCCCAAGTGAATCAAAGACCTCCACACTTAAGTTAATTAAAAAAAGTTGGAAAGAGTTTAAAACACATAGGTACAAGGGAAATTTTTCTGATCAGAACACCAATGGCTTATGTTCTAAGATCAAGAATCAACAAATGAGACCTCATGGAATTGCAAAGCTCTGAAAGGTAAAGGACACTGTCAAAATGACAAAATGGCAACCAATCCTTTGGAAAAATATTTTTACCTATCTTACATCTGATACAGGGCTAGTATTCAATATATACAAAGAACTCAAAGAGTTAGACTCTAAAGGATCAAATAATTCTATTAAAATGGGGTACGAATCCAAACAAAAAATTTTCGATTTTGTTTGCAACTCCATGGGAAGTACAAAATTCTTCAATTGAGGAACATCAAATGGCTGAGAAACACCTAAGGAAATGTTCAGCGTGCCTAGTTATCAGGGGAATGCAACTCAAAACCACCCTGAGATTCCACCTCACAGCAGTTAGAATGGCTAAGATCAAAAACTCAGGTGACAGCAGATGCTGGTGAGCATGTGGAGATAAGGAACATTTGTCCCGTATTGGTAAGGTTGTAAGCTGGTATAACCACTCTGGAAATCAGGTGGAGGTTCCTCATAAAATTGGACATAGTACTACCTGAGGACCCAGTTATTCCACTTCTGGGCATATGCTCCAAAGAAGAGCTAATATCTATCAAGGACACATGAACCACCATGTTCATAGCAGCCTTATTCATAATAGCAGGAAGCTGGAAAGAATGCAGATGTCCATCAACTGTATTAATGGATACAGAAATTGTGGTACATTTACACAATGAAATACTACTCAGCTATTAAAAACAATGACTTCATGAAATTCCTAGGCAAGTGTATGGAACTTGGAGCTATCATCCTGAGTGAGGTAACACAGTCACAAAAGAATATTATTCTCATTGATAAGTGTATACTAGCCCAAAAATCTGGGAGTACCCAAAAAAACAATTCACAGAAATCATGAAACTGAAAAAGAAGGAAGCCCAGAAGGTAGATACCTCAGTCCTTCTTAGAAGGGAGAACCAAACACCCATGGAAGATACTAATGGGACAAATAAAGGAGCAAGGATTGAAAAAAAGATCATCCAGAGACTGCCTCACCTGGGGATCATCCAGACTGCCTCACCACCCCATATGCAGCCACTCAACCCAGGCACTACTGCTGAAGGCAAGTAGTGCATACTGGAAGAAATCTGATATAGATGCCTCCTCAAAGGCTCTGCCAGAGCCATACTGATACAGAGGAGGATGCTTGCAGCTAACCATAGGACTAAACACGGGAACCCCAATGAAGGTGCTAGAGAAAGCACTGAAGGAGCTGAAAGGGTCTGCAACCCCATGGAAAATACAAAATTATCAACTATTCAAACTCAGCACAGCTCCCCAGGACTAAAACACCATCCAATGAGTTTGCATGGAGAGACCCATGGCTCCAGTTACATGTGCAGCAGAGGATGGCATTCTCTGGCATCAATGGAAGCAGAGGCCTTTGGTCCAGCAAAGAATGGTTTTCTCAGTGTAGTGAGATGCCAAGGTGCTAAGGTGAAGAGGGTGTTTGGCAGAGGGAGCACCTTCATGGAGGCAATGGAAGGGAGAGGCGATATGGGAGTGGGGTAAAAGGGATAACATCTGGAATGTAAATATAGAGAATATCCAATAAAAAGGCATTTCAAGAATCTCTCATGTTTATTGTGACTGGACATCAGGAATGTGAAACAGGGTATCCTAGAGACAGAAGCAAATGTGTTACAAGGGTTTAAGTTTGGAATTTGTGGGCATTTCAAGTGAAAAATAAAACCTACCTGATGTTGTTTCAGAAAATATAACCCAGGGGTGGGAAAGAAATGCACTAAAGCAAAGGAGAAGTAGCTCAAGGGTAAATTTAACCTAGTCAGTAATTATAGCCATGCTTGACCATGTGCTTAGCCGTGGTGCTAATAAAAGCAGCCAGAAAACAAATAAAACAACGACAAAAAAGCCCAAACATTAATTGCTTAAGTAAGCTAACTATATTTCCATTCCCAAGAACAAGAGAGCTTGGTAAATAAGCCCATATCTTTATTTATTTATTTATTTATTTATTTATTTATTTATTTATTTATTTTTAGGATCTGAGGTGTATCTGAGTAGACCAGAAACCCAGGGGAACAGGCATTAATTAGTAAGCTTCTAGTGTTAAATTGCAGCTAATTTGGGTCTTGTAATTGAAAAGAACCAGCAAACAGGGTGGTGCTGACAGCACTCTGGGAGAGGAGGAAATGTTAAACAGCTTTTCTGTAACTCATCTTCCTGTGATGAGAGACAATTTATTTCACTCAACTGAACTAATTTGGTGACTTGAACCTTCTGTCTCCCCTTAAAAAATGACTTCTTCTTTTTTTTTTTTTTTTTTTTTGCACAAGATGAAAGGGAATGAGCTTACTTGACAAAGTTCTGTTTTACATGTTTCTTACATGTAAGTGGATTGTCAGAACACAAAGACACTTTCAACGATTACAGGAAGCATAAAAATTGATGCTTTGTTTATTTAGTGGTACCTGATTCTAAAATTAAGATTTTTTCTTTAAGTTAAAGCTGCCAGAATCTAACCATAGCCAATGGTTCAGATGTAAAGATCTGGGTCCTTAAATCTCCATGCTTCTTTGGCTGCTGGGTCGGGAGCTGATAAGTTCAGTAGATGTGAGTAAATGATTATAATATTTGTATCTGTCTGTGGATTGAAAATTTATAGACGTTACCTAATTCCTAGCTCTTAACTATCCATCCCATCTCTCCCATGAAGTTCTCTGAGCCTTAGAGAAGGTGTTCTATGTAACTTGTTTAGGGTTACGCCCACACTCAGGGTATTTTATGAGTCTTCAGCAGCTGAGTCTCTGCCTGTGTAAGAAAAAGCTTATTCGACAAGGGCTAGAAGCTGCATTTGCCAACGGGTTTAAGAATAGTTATTTATAAGCAGTTTTTGTCTATGCTAAGTTAATTAACCATCAACAATACATTCTACAAGTTAGGCTATTATTAGCCAGATTACATTACTAACCACTAGTCCTGAAACCACATGGAATTGGTTTCAGGACTAGTGGTTAGTAATGAATCCTATTTCCTGGAATCTACAGGTACTCTGTGTTAGACACCTTACCAATGAGTCTGAGGCTTGATCTGCATATGGGGAAGAACATGCAGTGTTTGTTCTTTTGAGTCAAGTCACTTCCCTTAGAATTTGTTCCTCATTCCATCGTTTCCCTTCCATATTTCATAGTCATTGTGACTGACACCTCTATATAGCAGCTGATACACTCTAGTTTCCAAGCTACAGTGAATAAGGAGTCCATAAATATAGATATGCAGCCATCTTTATGAAAAGGTATGAAGTCCTTTGTATATAAGCTCATGAATGGAATGGATATGCCATGTCATTTTAGTGAAGCAGCCAGACTCATTACTAGATGGATTCATTAGCTTCTTTCTCGTCACTGTTGCACGGAAGACCCCTTTCCATACCGACGCCAACATGTGTTATTTGTACTCTTGATGATGGCCATTCCGACAGCGATGAGATACTCTGAAAGAGACTTTAATCTCTATATTTCCAAAGACAAAAAAGAATGCTTTTCAGAAGTGTCTCTTACCCATTTGTAATTAATTCTCTTTTCCCTTTACTTCTGTAGCTCAACTTATAAATTGGTTGTTTGCTTTCTTGATATTTAGCTTGAAAAAAAATTCTTTGGTTTTTATCATTGATCTGCTGTTAGATGTACAGCTATAAAATATTTCCTTCTTTCCCACCAGATGCACCTTCCCTGTCCTGACAACGTTATATGGAATTTCATACAATACCATTTATTTATCGTTAGCTTTATTCCTGTGCTAATGGATTCATATCGGAAAACTATTACCTGTACCAGTACGTTGAAGTGTGTTTGTGTTCTCTACTTTCTTTCTCAGCAATTTTAGAGTATTAAATTTTATGTTGACAACTTTGATCCATTTGGAGTTGAGTTTTAGATAAGGTGAGAGGTAATACATCTAGCTTTATTCCTCTGTGTGTTTATATACACAAAAACACCGTTTGTTGAAGGAGCTGCCTTTTGGGCGTCATGTAAGTTTCTGTTTTCTTTGCCAAAATCAGGTAGCTGTACTTTTGTGTATTTATATCTGAATCTTTTATTCTGTTTCATTAATTTGTGTATCGGCTTTTGTGCCTGTACCACACATTTTTATTGCTATGGTTTTGTAATATACCTTGATATCAGGTTTATTACAATATCTGCTGTCATATTCTTCCTCTTCAGGATTGTTTTGCATATCATTTATCTTTCGTGTTTTTAGTAAATTTTATGATTTTTCTTCTATATCACTGAAAGATGGCCAAGTAATTTTGAAAAGTGCTGAATTGTCTCTGTACTATTTTTTTTTGTAGGATGGTCTTTTCTGTAAGGTTAATACTTCCAATCATAATCATGAGAAGTCTTTCTATCTTCTGCTTATTTTATAATGTCTGTCTTTAGTTACTTAAAAAATTTTCTATAGTGCCTTTTTTGTTCCCTCAGTTAAGTTTATTTCTCTCTCTCTCTCTCTCTCTCTCTCTCTCTCTCTCTCTCTCTCTCTCTCTCTGTGTGTGTGTGTGTGTGTGTGTTTGTATGTGTGTGTGTGTGTGTGTGTGTGTGTGTGTGTGTGTGTGTGTTATTAATAGAATTGATTCTTTGGTTTCCTTTTCAATAAACTTCTTATTGGCACATATGAGTGCCATTATTTTGTATGTATTAAATTTGAATTCTTCCACTTTACAGAAAGTGTTTATTAGCTCTGAGAGTTGTTTAGTAGTATTTATTATATAGAGAATTGCATATTTGCAAACTGAAATAGTTTTGTTACTTTTTAAATCTGATTCCTGTTTATTTCCTCCTTTTTTCTGTAGCTAAGATTTTGAGTGCTGTACTGGAATAGGTGCAGACAGAATGATCCTCTCTGTTTTGTTCATCATCTTTTTTTCTTACAGTTTTACTTTTAAAAAGAAAAATAAATGAACATATTTTAAAAAGCATTTTGGCATAACACTATATGAATATATTTTTGTCAGTACTTAATTCTTTTAGAGGTTCGATAGCATGCATTGAAATCCCACTAGTTACAATAAGCATAAAGTACATCATCATCTTAATGGAAATGCTTTGGGTTTTTCTCCCATGATGCTGCCTAATAGCTTAGCATGTATGGCTTGAATTATTTTGAGGTATAAGCATACTTTTCTAAGATATATCCACTTTTTTATTGCATATCCATACTTAATTTTGTTTTACTTGCAATAGTATGGTATTTTATGAGCATTTCTGTCTTTATTTTTTAAAAAATGTATTCCTCTTTCATATCTTACACACCCAATGTAGTTTCTCTCTCTCCAGTCCTTCAAATCTACCCCAGTTCTTGTGAGGATTCTGTCCTCCATTGACCTTCAGAAAAGAACCAAAACACAAAAGTTACAACAAGACTAATCACATACCCTCAAAGTAAGATTAGAAATAGTAAATATTAGGAGAAAAAGGGTTCCAAGAGCTGGCAAAAGAATCGGAGACAACCTCCAGTCTCACTGTTAGTTCCAGAAGAATACCAGGCTATATATCCATAACATATATGCAGAAGACCTAGTTTGGATCCATACATGCTCTTTCGTGGCTCCAGTGTCTGCGAGCCCTATGGGCCTGTGACAGTTGAGTCTATGGTTTTCTTGTGGTGTCCTTGGCTGATCAGGCTCCCCATCTTCTGCAGGATTCCCTGAGCTCTAATGTTCGGTTGAAGGTCTCTGTTCCTGTTTCCATCAGTTGCTGGATGAAGCCTCTCTGATGGTGATTATGCTAGGCTCTGCTCTGTAAGTAAAGCAGATCACCATTAAGAGTATATCTTTTTCCTTTCCTCATAGACGAAACATCTTCCTATTTAGATCTTTTCAGATTTAAAGCCTTATCAATACAGCATCCCCCTGACAATGGCATCCATGACTGTTTGAAATGTGTATTCTATCTCTCTTCCTGCTGTTGTGTTTTGGGGGTCAAGCCTTAGTATATGTGCTAGACAAATGCCTTCCCACTGAACTATTTATCCAGGCTGTTTTATGTCTCTTACTTTCATGACATATTATCCATAAACAGTCAATATGAGTGTTTTTGGTTTATCTATACTAGCTACAACTTCTCACAAAAAACCTTAGTAGGAATAAAGAATGCCAATATTTTTGTGCTAAATTCTTTTATTATATATAAACCTAATAAACAGACAAGCATAGTTATACATCTAAATATGCTGACTTAACTTGTTTCCATTGCTACGTGGTAACAATTCAGAAGTCATATCCAATCACAGCTAAATCACTATATATTAACCCAGAAATGTCATAGGATCTAAAAAATGGTAGAATTACATACTGAGTTTGCAGCTGAATTCAACCACTGATGGAATTGTAACACAGGGTCAAATTCATAAGCAACTGATCACATGAAAAATCATTAAGAAAATAATTATATTGAGGTTAAATAATTGTCATATATTCCTTAATAATTTTTTGTTGTTGGGAATATTCTTTTTTAAAAAATTAGATATTCTCCGTATTTACATTTGAAATGTTATCTGCTTCATACACCCCACTCCCCTCCCTTTCTACTTGTCTTCACAAAGGGAATGCCAATGTTTTAAAGTTCCTTTATATATTTAACTTATTCTTCCTTAGTCCATCATCTAAGACAAAAAAATTCCACCCTCTTAGATGATGTTAGCTTGTGTTAACTTGAAATTAAATAGTCAGGGCAAATTGTTTCTTTGTAGATTTTAATAATGTAATTTTGTTTGATGTTTTTAATCAGAATTAGGAATTGAATATTTTTTCACGTTTCTGTCTAACTACATTGAGATGATCGTGGGTCATTTTACGTTTAGTAGATTGAGGTGGTAAATCAACTTGATTTTTGAAAAGCAAACTGATCTCATCAGTGAACCGATGATCAGTTTTTGTAGTGTACTTTTCCTTTATGGACTGCAAGATTTGGTCTGATTCACTTCTTCTGTGCCTTTCTGCTACGTTCAGCAAAAACTAAGTTTCATTTGTGATTTCCCTCCATGCATCATTATTTGGAAATACTTATCATAAACTGAGTGGTGCCTTATTTTTTTTTCCATTTTTCATGAATCACATATAAAAAGTATGTAAAATGTTATGGATACTAGAAATCCTCTATATTTTTATTGTGCTGGTGATATTGAGAACTGAGATATTTTAGAGTGGTCCAAAGACCTTTAAGTGTGTTTCCTGAGAAACCACGGTTTACTGGATGTCATGCTGAGTTATTCGATTATGTGGGGCTTGTGTTTTCCCATTTTTTGAACTTTATTTCAACTTTGCTAATTGCTATGAAAATAACAGTAAAACAAGTCTAATTTATGGAAATGTATGTTTGTCAAGTGGAAAGCCATTAAATGTGTTTCTGTAGGTATTTACCAATTTTGCATTTAGTAGCAAATTATTCTGTGTGTGTGTGTGTGTGTGTCTGTGGTGTATGTGTCTATGTATGGTTGGGGTATGTGTATGCATATGAGTGTATATGTCTGTGTGGTTTTGTGTTTATGTATGATGTGTATGTTTGGTGGATATGTGTGTGTGTGTGTGTTTGTGTCTGTGTATTGCGGTGTTTGTGTGTATGTTTGTGACAGTGCATGTTTGTAGTTTTCAAGTATAATGATTTTTTTAGTTTATGATGATCTCACATAGTACATTGTGAATTAAGCAAAATACTTGAAAACTGTTCATTCTATAATTTGACAAAATGAAAATAGGTTTTAAAACATATCACATTGAAGATTTAGAATGTTCGCATTCTATCTTATGTGGACTATAGCCTGGTAAATTAAAATCAGTAAGTGTCAAGAAACATTTCTGGAACACGAATTTCTGAATTTCCGGAAGTATCCTCACCTTCCCCAGAATTTCTCAGCACCCCAGAGCAGCAGTGCCATACCCAGCACTGCCCATTTGACATTTTCTTTTAATCTCTAAAAATTTCTTGTCAATTTTCTCTTTATCATTACCATCATCCATTCTTTCCATGTTGGAAAGATTCAGAAATCTGGGCTCATCTTAGGGCCAGATTTGGTCTCATTGTTTTCTCAGAACATGGATGTGGGGCGCTGCCTGCACATTCTCCATTACAAGATGGCGCCGACATCCGGCTAGAGTTAGCAGTAAACAAGCCATGTGCGCACGTGCTGGGTAACTTTCCACTCCTTGAGCTCTGCCTCTCCCGTGGCGTCATAGGGCCTAATGAGTTTCAACCAATCAGGTAGTTCCACGTCCAAGGCGAGGACTGATTCCTATATAAGGGGATGGACTAGATAGTTCCGGGTCTTCGTCTTCACGTGTTACAAGCTTATGCTCTGCCTCTCGAGATGCATTAAAGCTTTACCGCAGAAGAATCCTATTTCTTGTGTCGCGTCGTTCTTGCTGGCGAGACGGTTGCGTGGGACACATGGAGATGGACAACACTCTAAATAAAATTGTATCATCTTGACAACACACAAGTCTTATTTCCCAGGACTAGAGGAATACTGTTAGAAAGCCTACATAGCAGAGGTAAAAGCATGTACTGTTCTACATAGCAGAAAGAGAAAGCCAACCTCTGCAAGGTGTGCTTTGACTGCTATGGTGTTTTGAATGAGAATGGCCCCTGCAGGCTCATGCATTTGAAAGCTTGGTCCCTTGTTCTTGGAACTGTGTGGGGAAGATTAGGGTTTGTGCTCTTTTTGGAGGAGATGTGTAACTGGAATTGAACTTTGAGGTTTCAAAAGTTCACTCCAGGCCACCGTATCCCCATCCCTTCGCTCTGCCTTTATCTTGGGAATAAGGTAAGATAGGGTCCTAGTACCGTACCTACTGCTGTCATTCTTGCTACAAATAATGGTCAGGGACGCTGCCTCTGAAACTAGAAGCAAACCCTCTCAATACAATGCCTTCATGTGGTAACTCCTTTCAGAAAAAAGAAAAGCAACTAAGCCATCTATCTACACATGCTCATGAAAAGTGTGCACAAATTTATATCCACATGCAAACACACACCACACCCCCCCACACCCACACCCCCCACACCCACAAAAATGGGTCACTTAAAAATTCTGTAATCCATCCATGATCCATGAATATTACTATATCAGCTCACTAAATCTTCACAGTAACTAAAATGCACTTTTGTATGGGTGCTTAATAGGCACAGAGTCTATTAAATATGCCTATGGGCAAAATCTCACTATTCCTTTCTATACTATTATGACTGCTGAGTACTTACCTCTGTTTTATTCTCTCTTATTGAGGGATAAATTAGATGAAATCTGTATGTCTCTCCAGTACTTAATGTGATTGCTTATAACCTGATTGCTTACATATGGATTTCCTTTTGGGACATCCGAACCTTCAGTCCAGTTTGTACACGAATCCTATGCTAGAAAATATATTTTTACTGCACCAGAGGTTTTCTGTCCATACAATAGGGAAATAAACTTAGTAGAAATATAATAAAATGAAGATTATACTCGTATTTTGCCTTCTTAGTCTATCACAGTTTCTGTATATATTATAAAACCGTTTACATAATATGGTGACTACTTGAAAATTTCTATTTGATAAATGTAAACGCAAAATGTTTTTCGTTTACAAGTGTCATTGCCTATGGAAATAAAATTTAGAGATATATGCTTTCTGCAGTGTATTAGCCCCATCTAGTGAATGATTAATGAATTCTCAAATCCAATATCATGTGAATATTTTTTTAAGCTCAAACCGGAGACTAGTTGTGACATTAGTCTGAAAAATATTTATGTGGCTTTATAGAATAGACTCGTTTTTATGAAACGAATAGTGTGGAGAGTTGTAATTACTTCCTCAAACCTCTCCTTTTTTATTTCTAGAAAACAGGTGCCTGTACCTAATTAAAATTGTCATTGGATTCTACCAAGCTAGATGCAGAAATCAGAAACCCTCTGTTTCTCCTTGTCTGTATTTCCCTCTTAAGAAGTCCATTGCCTTTACCAAGAAGGAATATTGTTATATCTGTCTTCATTGCTCTGTCTGTTTTGGCTCTGAGGGTTCTAAGCTGAGACATCCTCTCTCCTCCCTCATGATGTTTCATAAGCAATGAGCTATGCCCTAGGATAACATCACTATTGTTCTCACTTCCATCCTCCCACAGGAGGTCCCTTTTAAGTCTGTTTTGGTATCAAAGCTCTGCAGTAGTCATTCCTGAATTCCAGAAGCCCAACCTCTGCTCATTATTAGAATAGCTCTAAGGTAGCTTTAAAGAAATGATGGAGGATTCTTCTTTCTATGTGGAGCAAAGAACGGCAAATGTATATATACAAGCATGGTTGCATATAGCATTCTATGTCAGAAGCACCTTTGTATAAACGTGCGGTGTCACTGTATTAAGTATTAAGCTCCAGCAGGGGTCTCAAGAAAGCCTTCTTTTCCTTTCTGGGAAAACCTTGAGGTTTTCTTTGTTCTGAAAATTCATGATAATTTGCTTTAGTGTGCTTGTTTCCATCCATCCATCCATCACACTAGGCACTTCTGTTCTCTCCATGTGAAAACCTGGGTTCTTATTTGCTGGAATAAGATTCATTGATGGCTCCACTGGTTCCGTCTTTCCTCCAGCCTCCTCTGCTCTTCAATTTTGGAAGTGCTATTTTTGACAACTGGACATTGTGAAGTGGTTTGCTAACTTAATTTTATGTCTTCTATGCTATTTTCCATCACCCTTTCAAACACTAAAAATTAAATTCATATCATAAACTTGACTCTCTAATTTTTTTTAGAAGTCGCCATTGTGATTTATATTTTCCAAGTGTTTCTATTCAATTATACTGAAATATTATTTTATACTAATGTGTTCTGATTTTGCTGTTGCGGCATTTTTTATTACATATGCAGCAGGCTGATTTCCCTTGCCTTTATTTAGCCTTCAGCAGAAGCTCTCCTCAAGTGTGTGATTTCTAGTGGCTGCTCATGGGCAACTGTGGGGGGTTTTAGGACGATGATGAATTTGCTTCATCTCGCTGAGGTTTTCCTCGGTGAGCTTTAACATGGGAGGCTATTCATTGCCAAGTTTTTACAGCTCTCAGAGTAAAAACTGTTTCCGATGGAGAGGCAAAAGTTACAAATAGGAATTCCAGGACACACTGTAGGAAGAAAAGTGGCGGATGCCTGCACATTAATGTCTGTGCAGTGCAGAAGTGGAGGTGACTTAACCACGAGGGCCTAATCTAAAACTGCCTAGGAGCCTAAAGATGTATGATGCAGACAGGACCAGCCAACCAGGACCTGCCACTTGGAAGAAATGCTTACTAGGGACCAACGGGATGCAGCTGGAGGCTATAAAGGGTGCCTCTGAGGATGAGTTAACAAGCTTGCAGAGGTGTTCTCACCTTCTCTCAGAGTCGCAGTCTGAGCTGTTGATTCTGCACTGCAGTGCAGGGCGCAAATCAACATCTGGTGCCCAACATGATGTAAGCACTATTACATTATCCTTGTTTTGTGGATGTGTGCTAAACTCCTTTTCTGGGGGCTCGTTTTTTTGGTCTGTTGCCACAAGAACTGTGACCTGATCTGCTTTTCTTCTTGAGGCACTGCTGTTGTTGCCCCTTTGGTTGCTTGTTCAGTGAGTTGGCCCCTTAGTGTTTTATGAAGTGGGTCAGGTGAAGGTGAGCTCTAGCAGACCTCTTTTCTGTCTTTGTCTTTTTATTGTCTGTTGTTTCTGGTGACTGTTGTACTTTCCCTTTCAGTTTCGGTTCCAATGTAAGCACAAGAACATCTTTTTTTTTTTTTAATTATATATATATGTGTGTGTGTGTGTGTGTGTGTGTGTGTGTGTGTGTCTATATATACATGCATAATTTATTATCTATATAATAAAATGCATATATTATAATAAATTACATATATATTTTTTGTTGGAGGTTTATGTATTTACATTTTAAATGTTATCCTTTTTCAAAGTTCCTTCCTCTCCCATTCCCCCTCCCCCTGCTTCTATGAGGATGCTCCTCTTCCCACCCACACCCTCCTCAACCCTAGCATTTCCCTACACTGGGGAAATGAGCCTTCACAGGACCAAGCGCTTCTCCTCCTATTGATGTCAGACGAGGCCATCCTCTGCTACATATGCAGCTGGAGCCATCTTTGGTTGGTGGTTTAGTCCCTGGGAGTTCTGGGGGTTCTGTTTGGTAGATATTGTTGTTCTTCCTATGAGGTTGAAAACCCCTTCAGCTCCTTTGGTCCTTTCTCTAACTGTTCCATTGGGTCCCAGTACTCAGCCTGATAGTTGGCTGCAAGCATCTTAATCTGTATCAGGAAGGCTCTGGCAGAGCCTCTCAGGAGACATCCATATCAGGCACCTGTCAACCAACATTTCTTGGCATCAACAATAAAGGACATCTTTTCTTTCTTCTTTTTCTTACTCCACTCCTCTCCATGAGCTACTCACATTCATTTTCAGTTTGGATAAGTCCAAGTTCCACATTAGAGGCTGGTCTCCCAGGCAGTGGTACCACACATATGGGCCAGGACCCCGGAGTCCCCTGCTTGAAATGGGACTTTCAACACTCCATCTGTCATATCCGTCTGTTAGTCATTTGCTTCCTTTGTGCTAGTACTTTTGGGTTCTTTCCCCTCCACCGTCATGGAACTCCAGATTAGGGCCCTGAAAACCCTTCTCGTGACATGCAGTCTCAATGTTACAATTCCTGACCTGGACCAATTTTGGGAGGAGGCTGCTATATTGAACCCCCCTGGATATTTAAGAGAGCATGTGGGACCCCGACCTCTGGATGCCTCTTTTCTTCCTTCCCCCTAACCGTGAGATACAGTCCTGGATTACTCCTCCCTTGTTCTTTGTCCCTATCTTCTTTGTAGCCCTATGAAGTCTTACGAATTCTTCCCTGGAGGAAATGGTGACTGCTCATAGCAAGCAGGGTCAGGATCAAAATTTATGAGGATGATCTCAGCGATGAAGAAGGCGCCTCTGCTCCAGTTCTCTGGCCTCAGGCTCCAAGACATCCATTAGCCCTGCTGTCCCAGCTTCCTCATGCAAATCCACTCCTGCCCGATCAAAGGTACCTCCTGGCATCGTCTAGGGGGACTTTGCCTTCAGTGGTCCATCCTTCAATGCCCATCCCTCATGTTGTATTGTCTTGCCTCAGCCTCATCATTCTCACGTATACTATGAAGCTGACCCTGTCTATCTTGGCCCGATGCAGCAACTAGGCCCTGGATTCCCACTTCTCTGGCAGACTTGTCACTAATCAAGAAAACTGCCAAAGATTCTGGCTCTGATTCTCTTTATTTTGAACAAGTACTGAAGCATCCAGCCATGTACTTCCAGACCTGTTATGATTGGAATAATCTCCTTAAGACAGTGTTCAACTTTGCTGTGTTCCTTAATTGGAGTTCTGCATATCATGACTTGGCTGAGCTTCAGGCTGGAGTTAACCTGGAATGCAATCTTAACATTATTCTTACTAGCCACGAGGCATAAATTGACCGTCATTCAGGCTACTGTCAGACTGCATGCTTACTTTAACCAAGTGGCTGATCTTAACCTTTAAGGCCCTTAAGGGCTGCACCCCTCAATACCCCTCTGTTGACTTTTGCAACCTTGTCCAGCAGTCTGGGGAGTCATTCCTGGACCTTTGGTCCAATGTGACTTAGACGGTGAAAAGGCGTGTAGATGAGGACCCTACCAGAGACATGCTTATCAAACAGCTTGAATGGGAGGGCCTTAATGCTCCAGATCACAGTGCTGTGGCAGACATAAACAATGGGTTGTTACCATTCATGATTTGGATCCTGGTGCAGACCCCATTATAGCCCTGAGTGCCTCCGTTGATGACTTGGCCATGGAGTATGCTTCCCTACAATTCTCAACAAACTTTGTTTTCTAAATATCCAGAAGCCTCCTCCTCCAAGGAGACATCTGCCTCTGGAGGAGTATCCCCACTGGACCCATCCTTCATAGGTGACTTTAGCACTTAAAGGGAGGGGTAAATGTCTCCAAAGGGTTTCTTGGAAACTGGTTTCTTCACTAGAGGGTTTTCAGAAAAGCCTATGGAAACCTCAGGCTCTGGTATGAGGACAATTCTCCACTCTGTTTTTCTATTTTATTATTTTTTATTTTTTTACATTAATAGTTTTCTCCTGGGGAACCATAGGCAGATATCTCTGATAAAATCAAGAATAAAGAAGTAATATCCTTTTTCTTTACCTGTTCCTTGTGTCTTGAGGGACTCCTTGAGTCCCTTTAAAAATAAATTATACTTACTCAATGCTTGTCCCATAATTGTGCAGCTCTCACTTATCTTTCCGGTGGATCAGGCTCACAGGGTAAATCTATGGTGATCACAGTGTGAGGGGTGTTCTGAAGGAAGTGAGAAATTCTCTACCCTTACTAGCCATGGGGCATAAATTTCCCACCCATGTGGAAATAATGGCCCAGAGGCTCACCCTGCTTTAACCTAAGGGACTTCCTTGAGTAAACAGTTCTCAGGAGAATTGTGAAATGTGCTGACTGATAGCCATCTGACCCTGTAAAAAGGGTCTTGCCGCATATGGTCACTAACCAGTAGGTTTAAAGGTCAATATGCTTAGCCAATGAATTTAAATTATAACTTTGCTGATGTAACCTGTACCCCTAAAAAATACAAAAACTGCTTGTAGTAGCCTTTTGGAGTTTCCTCTCCTCTGAATGTAGGCAACCCCAGTGCACTGGACTAATAAACCTCTTGCTTTTGCATAAATCCCTGATCTCTTGTCTCATTCATAGAAGCCTCAAATAGATAAGACTCAATTTGGTTCTTACCGTTTTTCAGGATCTCTGTTCCTCAGGCTCTCACTTTGGGTGCCAAAATGCCCCAGCCTGCGGGGTCTTCAATGTAGAGCTGAGGAAGGAACTGACAAATGGGGGACAAGAGACACAAAGAAGGAGAGCCAGTCTAAAGTGATGATCAAGCTCTCATTTATTATGGGCCAAAACCATTTCTTTTAAAGAAGAACAGGGAGAATTACATGGGGAGGGGGACTACCCAGGTACAACAGAACGTTCTGCCAAGCAGGGTTTGTTGCCTGGGTGATCATTCTACTCAGCTAACTACCTGACCACAGTGAGATCACCTGATTTCAGAGAAAAGGCCACTATTGTGGGAAACAGAAACCTAGAAATAGATGTATGCAAAAGGACGTTTACTCAGGCTAAGGGAATTTATTAATTCTGTAGGCTCCTGGCATCCTGCAACCTCTGGAGAAGAGATATTCTGGAAGACATGAGTGTGGTCCTTACTATGGATAATTGTGCTGTTTTTGATGATGTTATACAACATGACCAACTGGGCCTCACAGGTTGCAAAGTTGGGAAAAATCTCCAATTCTAATGGCCGCTAACTACCCAGTGCCAATTTTTATCAAGGTACCTAACCCTATACCATTGCCCTGATATTTGAAGCTGATATTTGGGTGCACAAGTGACCCACTTTGGAACATAAGCTTTCTGTTTTCAAGAAATTGATCTAGGGACAATGAGTTTTAGATCATTGGGAACCCTCAACGAGAAGACATAATACTCACAGTAATGTCCTTAAAAAGAAGCCAGGGAAATATAGGCTTCTACAGGACCTGAAATCTATTAATGAACATATGAAAAAAAATGGGAACAACTCAAGCAGGACTGCCTCACCCTAATGCTATTCCACACAAGTGCCAAGTATGATCCTAGATACTAAGGATTACTTTTGTTAGATCCCTCTGGATCCCCAGGATAGATGCCATTTTGCCTTTACAGTATGGAAGCCTAACATGAATAAATTAGCCAAAAGACATCAGTAGACAGTCCTGCCTTGGGGCATGGAGAATATCCTGACCACTTGTCAACTATATGTGGCTAGAGCCATTCAGTGAGTCTGCGGGGATGTCCATGTAGTTCATTACATGGATGATGTCATGTTTGCACACCCTAGTCTGCCTGATCTTGAAAGGGTTTATGTTCAACTGTTGTTTCACTTAGAAAATTCAACTTGAAGGTTGCTCAGAAAAGGATTCAGAGAGTTCCCCTGACAGGATAAAGCACCTGGCCTTCATCATGACAAAAGTATTCTACTCCCTTCTGGAGTTACAGCAATTGTGTGGAACTAATAGCCTGCTCAAACCTTTCCTACCTATTCCAGACCAGAAAATGTGGCATCTCTTTTCTCTTTCAGGGGGTCTAGCAGCCATTCCACCAGGGTTAAACTAACATCTGTGGCTAGCAATCTACTACAAAAAGTTATGATGCTCCTTTCTGCATCAACGCTGAAAAGGCATGATCCAGGGGTTACCCTCCTTGTCATAATTCTGTTGTCCCTTGAGGGAGGTTCCTAGGACTATAATGGGAGAATAGACCCTCATGTGGTTGAACCAGGCCCTCTCTGAACTACTTATGGTTACCTCCAAGTTTCAGGTTGCCTTCTGCCTTGCCCTTCAGACAGGAGGTTTAGCAAGAAGAAATTATAACCGAGGACCAGACAAAATCATTCTCTTTAGGATATTCTCAGTAGGGGCAGGTTCTGTCTGCTCTCAGGAAATAGTTGTGTGATTAGGATTCACAGGCTCTCTCTCCTCCAGCTGCCAATTACAGAGCATACCTAGCTATTACCACATTCCCAAGGCAACTATGGCTTTTTTTGAACACTAATAAAGCCAGATACGGGGGTCCTTATTCAAAGAGAAGGGAAGGGCACAACTCACATTCTCACTAATCCTGGCTCAGTGTAACTAGGTCAATTATTTGAACTCCTGAAAATTTTGAGTATTGCCAACAGGAGCCAATCAATATTTTCCCAGATAGCCTATATGTAATACAGGCTGTCTGTACCCTGTACCCTGACCTTCTCCTATATTCAAGAGCAAAACAGCCCTTTATGTGTCTACATGCAACCTAGACAGAAGGCTATCAACAATAGGGCACATTCCTGTTCATCTCATACATAAGATCACACTCTAAATTGCCTGGCACATTAGCAGATGGAAATGAGCGAATTGTTGTCCATGTGTGCCCACATGGAACTGCTAGGTCAAGCCAGAATATTACACCACCAATTTCACCTTTCCTGTCAGCATTTACATGAGCTCTTGTCCGAATTGCCTATGTTGCAATGCAAAGATCTGACAATGTTCTGTGCAATGTGTGCACATCTTACACCCTTGGGGCCCCTTGCCAGATCAGGAGTTAACCCCAGAAGCCTACTCCCCAAAGCAATATGGCAAATGAGTGGCATTCGTCACACTTAGGTATGTACGTGGTGTGGTGGGTGTTTGCTCAGCCTTCATATATGTGACGGCCATGACAGGTGAGAAGGCCGCTCATGCGTTAAGGCCATGGAATCAGCAATGCTGGTAATTGGAGGGCCTTGGACACTGAAGACTGACAACGAATCTGCTTATTCATCTCAGCAGTTCAGCACCTTCTTATCCTCATGCTCATGGAGGTTCAGTCACTCCTTTGGGATACCCTCTGACCTTTAAGGCCATGGAGTCACAGAAAGAGCAAAGTGCTCCATGAAGGAAGCACTTGCTCAGGTCACCTCTCTGGAATCGAAAAGAGATCCACACCTAGCATTGGGGGATGTACTTTTTCACAAGAACTTTCTCTTGATGTCAAAGGACTGAGCCTTGCTTACAAACATTGGGTATTGCTGCAGAGAAACACTACTCTCCCACTGGTGAGAAGGAGGGACAAATAACCCCTCAATGGCAATCATCCACTCCACTTCTCACAAGGGGATGAGGCTATGTTTGTTTCTCCTCCAGTACATAACCACACCAATATGGGTGCCCTCAAGAGATGCTCTCCCAGCCACAGACCAGGGGATGATGAATGAGTCAGGGGAGGACTAGGGTCAGGGGACTTAATGTGCTTAATGTATTTATTAATTTTTCTTTAGCCAGAGAGGACCAATGAGATCTGGGATTTGGTTCCTCTGCTCCCACTCTTTTGCCTGTGGCAATTAAGTCCCAGGCGTATGCTGTTTTTTTCTCTTCCAATAAGAGTTTGGATTTGTCCTACATTTCATGGACTTAGTCACTATTACATGATGGATGGAAGGCACTTGGCCCACAGAGGAAATTCTCTGCTTTAATGTCAATGTCTCCTCTGTTTGTTTTGTTATCCAATTACACTATATGACCATGGGGGACTTTCAGAGTAATCTAACCTATGGCACCATGTTAGGCATGGAACTTCATGTTCCCCTTATTGATTACAAATCCCCCAAGGATCCCCTAAACATATCACATCCATCCTTGTCTGGATGTCCAAGGGTCCCTCAAATGCCCACTTTCATGGGACTTCCTAACCATTGGCCATACTGCCAGAGTATACTAGGTGTAAGATTTGCTGGGGACTATAAGATATTATCATCTAACCTCACAATTGGCATGTGGTTCCAATATTTCACACAATGCTTCCAATATTTCAATGTTAACAGGGATCAAACTTGATTCAGATATGACCCCGTTATGAACAATTGGGATCTACGTGTCCCCTCCCCCCCAGTTGCCTCTGTCTAGGCCCTCTTACCCTCCTTAAAGACGGCCATCTCTTTAATGGGACAAACTTACCTATGAATCAATCAGTGAAAAATGTGGACTGGGGTGAATGTGACCACTGACAGACTGGCTAGTAAGCCACCCCAGCATGTGTCTGACCACCCACTGTCTTTCTGATTAACAATACTTGTATTATCAGAGACAGCCTTAACTGCTTTAACAAAAAAAAAAAAAGTCTCTTGACCACAGCTGGCTGTGCTATGTAACGATAGCCACCCTGATGAGGGAACCTGCTGCCATGTGGTTGCCTGTAATAAATACCACTCACAACCCCTATACTGGGGAAAGGGGGATTTTGGTATTAGAGCTGCCATCATCACAGCCATAATTGCAGGCATTGCTGGGACAACAACAGCTGCTGTTGCCTTGACACAAACAGCCATTATGGTGGAGACCATTGATGCCTACAAGGTCTGTAAATGAGCTCAGGTGCTGCAGGCACAGGAGGTACTAAATCAACATCTTTATCAAACCGTTCACATTTTCAGCAACAGATTGACCTATTGGCAAAAGTGATGGCCCTTGTTAGGAACATGTGTCCATTGACCTGTGATCCCAGATTTCACTCAGTCTGCCTAACCTCTTACCAGGTATATAACACCACCAACTCCAGGCAACAGTTGGCTCAGTACCTTGAAGGTACTTGATCAGACAAATTCCTTAACTATTCTGCCCTGTTAAGAAAAAACATAGCCAACATCAATGGGATCAGGGTATCTGTGGTCTCCCTAGATGCTATGTTCTTGGGAAAAGTATAGGACAATATTAAGAGGCTGTCTGACCCCTCAGGGATGGTCACTTATGCTATGATGGGATGAATTATTATACTAATAATTAGTTTATTTAAGTGTCTTTCACAGAATGTTTTCAGGAAGTGCTCCATAAATAATGCCCTCCAGATGCTGATATCTCTCAAAATTCTCATTCACAGCCCCCCTCCACACCCCCCAGCTCTCAAAGGAAGTAATCAAAGTCCTGGATGGCAGAGATCTGTGAGACCACTATGTAGGCCTTTCCTCATCTTCCCCCTTTGTAACATGCCTCTGGAGTAATATCTCTGAGGGTTTGTAGTTAGAGGCTGGTAAGGCCCTGGAAGACAGGACCACCTACGACGGGCATTGTCCAGCATCCTAGGAATCCTCCAAGGTGGGTTCATCAATGTAGAGGCAATGGCACCCCTCTCCCCTGCTCTCACTAGGTTGTCAAAATCTAAAAACCAAAGGGTGGAAATGTAGCAGGAATGACAGTGGCCACCTCTGTATAAGCATCAGGGCCTGCACAACTTCTACATGAGGACCCAATTGAAGACTGCCTGTGAGCCTAAATATTAAAAATTGGTGAAGCACACAGTGTCAGCCAATTGGGCACTGCCACCTCAAAGACATGCGTACTTGGGTGTATTGTGTGTACTTGACATGCCAATGTATTAAGGGTGCTACTGAGGATTGATAAATGAGCTTGCATTTTTACAGTCTCGATGCAGCAAGTTTCTTACCTGCTCCCGGAGTCTGAGCTGTTCATTCTGTACCACCTCATCCCCAACCACCAAGGGCAATTCCAGTTGCTCAGGAGGTGGTGCAGGACACAAAGCAGCAACACATAGCACGTTATACACTCCGGAGCTAAGGGAATTAATAAGAGCAACCCTGCTTAGAATAGTTCTGTAATCAGTTTCAAATATCACAGCTCTGTAATACAGAGCTAAACCTAAGCATTCTCTATTCACACGTTGGGAAGCTAATAAGAGACGCTACTGAAGGAGGACTTCAGTAAGTCTTGCCTACTATTAGTACACCATTCTTTCAATGTATGTTCCCAGAAGATTGGTTGTTCTCCGTTCCAGAGAATGTTGTTGGTCCTCCACAGCAAGCTGAGTTGGTGTGTCTATTCCCTAGTGTATGGGTGTGAATTCCTTAATTTTTCTGGGTTTGTACTTTTTAAACACTTTCCTTTTTATGAGGCAGAGGAAGAGCTGGTAGTTTGTTTGTGATTTATAGTGGTAAGATATTCATCATGTCATTGCTAAATACATACATGTGTACATGTATATACTTATGTATTTGTGTGCACATCACTACCCTCACCTGTTTTTCTGATTTAGGTGATCAATTGTGAAATTAATGTCATTGTATATGTGAAAGAAAGGGCAGTTGGAACAAAGCTTTTGATGCTACGTAGTGATAGTGAAGACAAATATTATAGAATAAAAGAAGTTAATGTATTCCTTCTGTTTATTACTTTTTCAGAGGTTTAGACACTTTTGGAAGAAGTTGCTTTCTGCTGTTGTAGTCACATGGCTCTAGTTTGGTAAATTACTCCATTAGTGTCTTTAAGTGCTTAACCTACAAATATTCACTGAAATCACAATTTACCAAATAGCACCTGAGTGATTTTGAGAGTTAATATAGTTTCTCAAAAGGTAGCTGGACCATAAAAATTTGCTTAAAATAACTATGTTTAGGGAGAAAATTAGAATTTTAATGTTATTGTATTTTTAATCTGGTTATAAGGCATTTTCATATTAATGACAGTGAGAATGATTAGAGGGATGAAGGGAAGAACATAAAGAGTTAGACAAATCGTCTAATCAGCTGTAAAGGGCATGGATTTATTCATATATATATATATATATATATATATATATATATATATATATATGTGTGTGTGTGTGTGTGTGTGTGTGTGTGTGTGTGTGTGTGTGTGTGTGTGTGTCAGACTAGAAAAGGGAGAAACAATAATGATCTGCACTGTGAACAAAATGGGTTTCCCATCATGGCAGTTAACAAGGCAGAATGAACAAAAAAAGAAATTAGATACTTGAGAATGGCTAGAGCAGAACCTGTTGCTCCAAGGCCACTTTTACTCAGAAATCCAGCAAGGTTGTAAATATTGTGGCTGTGTTGAAGAAAAACCATTTCTGAGGATACTGTGGTGAGCCTTGCTTATGTCCTGCCCCCAACTCTCTCCAAATCATGCTCCTCACCCACTAAAATTTGTTTATCAACCTAATGAAACAAGGTCCAACAAAAGGCAAGGAAATACACTGTAAGAGAACAAAACAAAACAAACAAACACACAAACTCACAAAAAATAGCCCTAAACCTGTTCAAAGCCAAGAGCTGCAAGATTAGGTGTGACAGAGATAAAGAAAAGGTGTGTGGGGGAGAAATCTATTCCCATTCCTGGACACCCATGTTTTCCATCAACATTGTGTTCTCTAGTCTGTCTCTCTTCCTCTTCTACTCAGACTTTTCAGACTTTCTATGTGACAATAAGATGACACTCAAGTTTAATATTCAAAATTTCCTCATCTCAGTGATTCTAGAGAAAAAGCTCTACCATTTTGGGACTGGAAGGATGCCAGTCTTTTAGATAAGTTGGGGCTTGCCTTGCTTATGGCCTATGGTCAACTCTTCCCAAAACCTGTTTCTCACAGACTAATATACTTTAATTGGCTAGCCTAGGTCACTGTTGTTTCTCTTCTTGTGTGTTTTTATTTTATTCTTCTCAAATATTAGATCACTACTGCTCCCTTTTATCCTCCCAGTTCTTTTCTCCACCTTTTCTACCCAATCCATTCCTCCTCCTTTTCAGATGACAGGAAGGCCTCCCAGAGATTTTAACCGAACATAGCATATTAAGTTGCAATCCAACATATTTAGGCTGAGAAACAAACCCAGTAGGAGGAAAAACAAATATTAAGAAGTATAATGAAAGCATAAACACACATGTGTATGTATATACACAAGGAATCAAATTTAAGAAGAACTTTGTAAGAGACTTACTTGTGGAAACTAGAATCACATGTATTCTTACTATAGATATTTTCAAAATAATTTGGAACGACCTGGCCTTAGTTTAGAAATATTTGTGTGTGGCTATTAAAACAAAAGGGACAGAAATGTTCAGTATTATACAGAGTGTATTTTTGGAGAGAGAAGGCAAGGAAGTGTCAACAGCACAAGGGAGTATGACGTGGCTCAGTTGAAGCTGATACATATAGAAATTGGGACACTTGTGACTTCATTAAGCTGTCTTATCTCAAGACAGAACCAATGCTGAAGCCATGGCTCCTCATTCAACATTTCACTATATTATATCATATTATAATGTATTATATAATATATTAATTATATTATATCGTATTGTATCATATTATAATACAGTATGGGAGGTCATGTCCTGTAGCCAGCTATGCAGGAACACCAGTGAAGTCATAGGAACACCAAACAACCCATAAAACAAATTTTATTCTGTCTACAAGAAATGCAGGCATGGAGGATGGAACAGAGACTAAGGGGATGGCCAACCAATAGCCTGCACAACTTGAGATCCATCCTATGGGCAAGCAATAATTCCTGACACTGTTGGTGTTACTGTGTTGTGCTTGCAGACAGCAGCCTGTTGACTTCCACCCAAGAGATGACTCAGATAGATGCAGACACCCATAGTCAAAGAGTAGATGGAGTTTGGGAGCACTTATGGAAGAATAGGGGAAAGGATTTCTACATGGAAGAGGATAGGAACTTTACAGGAAGACCAACAGAGTCAACCATTCTGGACCTTGAAGTTGCTCAGAGAATGAACCACCAATTAAAGAACATACGTAGCACATACATAGCAGATGTGCAAATTGTTCTTCTTGTGAGTCCTGAACAACTGGTTTGGTAGCTATCTCAAAAGCTCATACCTGTATTTGGGATATGTTCTCCTAGCTGGGCTGCCTTGTCTAGCCTCAGTGAGAGTAGATGTATCAAAGAGACTTAAAGTACCAAGATGGGCAGATACTCAGGGGGAGCCCCACCTGCTCAGAAGAGATGGGGCACAGGGGAATGGTGAATGGGGGGAGAATTGAAGAAGAAGGTGACTGGGCAGGGTCAGTGAGTGGAATATGAAATGCATAAGTAAAATAAAATAAAAACAGTATCAGTTTCAGAATGTAGAGATTCTGGCAGTTTCTTTTCTGTGAAATCTTATGGTTTTCAATAGGATTGCATTCTTATCACCTTGGGCTACCATTCCCATTAACTTCAGTAGGGATTACATACTAGTAAGTGGCAGGTAATCTGCTCCAAGGTACGTGGCTTTGTGCTAATGTGGAATCAAACTCATCTCAGTGAACAGCTGATATTTGGCAAGCACAACAGATTCAGATCACCTTTGTTGTACCTGCAAATTTCTCCCTGGTTTAATGTCCTGGGATTTTTTTTGCTCATGAGGAATGAAGAAAGGTTGTATGGGAATATCTTGTTTGGAAGGTCTTACTATGAGGTCTGAATAGATGGTGTCAACAATTCTATTTTTTTGTGTTGATATGTCCATTACAATAATTCAGTATAAGCCATATCCTGGTGTTATAGCTAAAATCTCTTTTATAGAATCCTTTATTTAGTGTTTGAAAGGCCTTTTACAGAAACCAGTTTCTTGGTGTTGTTCAGATAGGAATTCCTGGAATTTATATTGAAGGGAATATAATATCATGAATCATGATGGGTTTTAAAAACGACGAAATGAATGTTACTTAAGTTAAAATAGTAGGGAACACTGAACACTTCTGTTTTCTGAGCTGGGCTCATTCACCTCTCTTTAGGCGATCTGAAGGTCCCTGACTCCCAGGAGGTCACCATATCAATCAAACATAGTGCAGACACAGGGTATAGGCACTGGAGCCCAGAACTCCTGGGCACAGGTGATCCTTCTGCCTTGGACTCCCCAGTAGCACGTGCCACTATACCTGTGCAGCATACCGATTTCATAAACAAGATCCAGGCAAAGCCACAGCATTATTCCTGAGACCTGGAATTCTGCTTATTTTATAGCCCTCACTTTATCAGACTCTGTTACCCTATGGTAATGCAAACTGTTTCTTCCAGCCTATAAGAATTACTTCCTCACATCCCGCCTTAGAGTAGTTCTTCTTCTCAGGTACTAAGATGACATTTTTGAGATGTTGGTAGCTATTACCTCTTGCAATCTCACTCCTTCTACTTCTCAACTGTCCATGTCCCCTATCTGCCTATGACCCATCAACCAGAAGATTATGATTGTGAGGCCTGTTGATTCAGTAAGTCATGTGACATGTGACATAGGTACTGTGGAGGATGAATTGTTCTTGTCACCTTGGAATCAGTCTGCAATATGGTGTGGTTCTATGGGTTGATGTTTAGAGTTTTAGTCTTGTAAAATAAAACTTATAGAATGAAAACAGTTCTGTAGATCGATCCTTGCTGCAAAATATCAACTTCTTAGGGCTATAAAACCTCATATAAAAATGTGTTTTGGATGGTAAATTTTGTGTTATAAATACTTCACTGCAATTTGAAATGAAAGAAAAAAAATCCTTTGACTTTTTGTCCCCTTCTCTTCTTTAGAAGAAAAACATTAAAAATTTCTTGTCTCTGCTTGTTCTCCAGTTTTTTTTGCCTCTTATCTTATCCATCTGGCCTAGAGCTACATTTGTTTTGCTTGGATATCAAGTATTTAAAACTAAGTGTTTTTGCAACACTCCTATTAAAAATGATGCTAATAGTTGACCTATATTCCTCACAACTGGGCTCAGCTCTGAATTTGGAGTTTTGATTCTGCTGTTTTCTCCTTTACAGTTGACATCAAATCTATCAGTACCTTTGTTTATTTTTCCTTTGAGATGGACATTGAAATTCACCTTCTTCATTATTTGCAGAGTTTGTTGAAGCCATCTTGTTTGATTAGTACAGTCTTTTGTGGCAATGCTCTTTCTTCTACTCTTGATCTATTTGAGTATATCTTCCTTTTTGAAAAAAAGTCTTATTGAATATTCTCTGTGTTTACATTTCAAATGCTATCCCCTCCACCTCTCATTCCCCTCCACCTCCCTCTCAACTTGTTTACCTGAAGATGCTCCCTCTCCCAACCACCCTCTCCACCTCAGTGCCTTGGCATTCCCCTACACTGGGAAAAGGAGCCTTCACTGGACCAAAGGCTTCTTCTACCATTGATGACAGACAATACTATTCCCTGAAACATATGTTACTGGAGCCATGGGTGTCTCCATGTGTGCTCGATGGTTGGTGTTTTATCCATGGGAGTTCTGGAGGGTTTGGTTGGTTGATAACATTGTTCTTCCCATGAGGCTGGAAACCCTTTCATCTCCTTTAGTCCTTTCTCTAACTCCTTCATTCTTGGCCCAGTATTCCGTCCAATGGTTAGCTGCAAGCATTCTCAATTGTATTTGTATGGCTCTGGGAGAGCCCCTGAGGAGGCATCCACAGCTGACTCCTGCAGTAAGAAATTCTTGGCATTGGCAATAGTGCATGGGTTTGTTGGCTACATATGGGGTGCATTTCCAGGTGAGGCAGTCTCTGAATCTTTTCTTCAATCGTTGCTTTTTCTATATTTCCTCCCATGAGTGCTTTATCCCTTCTTCTAAGAAAGACAAAGGCAGCCACATTCTGACCTTCTTTCTGTTTGAGTTTCATAAGGTCTGTAAATTGTTTATTGGTGATTCTGATCTTTTAGGCTAGTATCTGCTTATCAGTGAGTGCATACCATATGTGCTTTTTTCATTCACAGATGCCGTGGTGATATGCTCACTTAGAACCCAATATTAATACATACAGTGCTTTATGTTTGATCAGCATTTACAAACTGAGGCTTTACATTTTACAGCACTTAAAACCTTTCAGTGTATAACAGTTGAGGGATGGGATCAAAAACGGTAATAAAAACTGAATTGAAGGAAACACCTACATGGGTCTACAAAGGAAATATTACATGACCCACAAACTACAATGAAAAGAACTATTGAATCATGAACCTAAGATCCAGAATTTTAAAAGAGGCCACAAAATAAACTAGCTTTTAAATATATATGTCATGAAATATTTTTCTTGAGAACTTAAGCTGAAATAGGTTATATTATTTTACTTTTCTTTCATTCTTTTATTCACTCTTATCCCATTATGGTTACTCTAAAAACATAACATTATACAAATATCTTTAAGTAGCAGAAACTGCTTTTCACACAATGCAGGGCCTGGGAAAATCAAGACCAAGCAATTGACAGTTTCAGTGACTGATGAAAGATTTTTTGGCTCATGAATAAAAGTTTCTTCCTGTATCTTCATGTCTTCCCTTCATCCCTTTTCAAGGGACTAATGCTATAATGCTATTCGTGGATTTTGTTCTTACAACTAAAGCTCCTCTCCAAGCCCTCTTAAATATCCTCACCTCTGTAAACCAGCTCAGCTTCTGGGCTCATAGAGGACATAGATTTTCAGATGGAAGCACAGAAAGTTACTTGTTAAACAGAAACCCATTGATTGAGGATTGCTTCAGAAAACACACACACACACACACACACACACACACACACACACACACACACACATACACACACACACACTAGTAATTATTTTCTTAAGACCAAAATCGGGTGAAGCTGGGCATAGGTACATGTTTATAATCCCAGATTTGGCAGGATAGTTGAGATTTCAAGGCTAGCCTGTGTTTCTTGGCAAGACCCCGTCTCAATAAATCAAAATAGAAACCCAACAAAATATGATTCAGCAGCATAGAATCTCGCAACTTTGATAAGTACCAGATATAGTTGTTTATCCCTTCCTCATCCCATGATGTCTCAAAGGTCAGCAGGTTATAGTTTAATAACAGTATAATGGACCATGGAGAAAGAAAAACACAAAATTAACAGTAATTGTTCTGAAAGCCTATTCAAGCCTCTGAAGAAATTATAGACATTGGACAAAGCACTGATACGCATCTACTGTGAACAAAAACCACATTGGTAATAAAATACTTGGTGTGCAGCAAATGGAATGAGTTAAGTTCCTTCATTCTGAACAAAAAGGATGCAACCATCTCAAGAGTTAGTTAAGGCATTCCTTAAACATGCTAAATATTACTACCACAAAACACTGTTAGAAATCAAATTCTTTTTGTGTCAAAGTAAACATGAGGTTGATTCATTGGCTTCAAGGGGAAATAAAGTTCCTTTTTCTGTCAGCAATTTTGTGTCTATTAAAGAGATGTTTCTGCTTTTATAGGCACTCAGAGGCCTATTGCTTTATGAAGGCGACTATGAATAAATAAAAGTTCATTAGTTGAAGGAAATAGCATAGGCTCTTATGTTGTCAAAAAGAAGAGTTGGACTCACACAAGTTAAGATTTCTTGCTCTAAAAGTGTGTCTTGTCTTGTGATGAGCTTGATTTGTGAGACTGTGACTTTGTTACGGAATACTATATGAAACTGAAAAGAAGAAACAGCTTCAGGGTGGAAAGTGCTTGTTACCCCTTAGTGACCACCTACTGTGTGAAAGCATTAGAGGGGTGACTGATAGCAAGTTTAATTCTATCACCAATCAATACATCATCTGTGTTGCTATTTTACTGAAAAGAACCAGTGGCTTGTAAAGCTGCTGGCTTTCTCAATTTCAACCAGAAAATGGAATGGATAGTAAACCTCAGATATGTTGGCTACTGTGGGCCTGTCTCTCAACTCAAAAATAATACAGTGTTTTAACAAACAATATGAAATGATGAATCAAAGTTAACTATCAAATGACCAGATGTTTGAAGTTTACTATGCTACTGATGCTGAAGAAATCATTTTAGTTACTATGACAACCATCCAAGCAATAGGTACAAAGTTCACCTCTTTCTGGAAACTCTACTCTTGAACTGAAGTGTCTCCATTATTGCTTCTCTCCCCAAGATTTTAGAAACCAGTGTTCTTTTCTGTACTCCCTGTGAGCTTAATACTTTTAGGGCCTGTATATATATATTCTATAGACTTGAAATAAACATTCACATTTCTGTATTCTTTGTAACAATAATTACATTAGATGTGATAGAGAACTAAAATGGGTGTGTTCATAAGCAAAATGGATGAAGTGTAGGTCTATAAAATGTTTAATATAAAGCATATATAAAAAAATGCATTATCCCCTTTCCACCATGAAGATGCTCCCTCTCCCAATCTCCCTCACCCACCTCAGCACCTTGGCATTACTCTGCACTGGGAAAATGAGCTTTCACTGGACAAAAGGCCTCTCCTCTCATTAATGCCAGACAATGCCATCCTCTGCTGCTTACGCACCTGAAGCCATGGGTCTCTTCATGCAAAATCACTGGCTGGTGTTTCAGACCCTGCAAGCTGTGGTAAGTTCGGTTAGTTAATGTTTTTCTTTCCGTGGGTTTGCAGACCCTTTCAGCTCCTTCCATCCTTTTTCTAGCTCCTCCATTGGGGACACCGTGTTCAGTCCAAAGGTTAGCTTTGTTAGCTGCAAGCATCCTCCTCTGTATCAGTATGGCTCTGGCAGAGCCTCTGAGGAGACATCCATATCAGATTCCTGCCAGTAATCACTACTTGGCAACAGCGATAGTGTGTGGGTTTGGTGGCTGCATTTGGGATGGATCCCCTGGTGAGACAGTCTCCAGATGATCTTTTCTCCAATTCCTGCTCCTCTATTTGTCCCCTTCTTTCCTCCCATGAGTGTTTTGTTCTCCCTTCAAAGTAGAACTGAGGCATCCACCTTCTGGCTTTCCTTCTCTTTGAGCTTCATAATTTCTGTGAATTGTTTCTTGGTTATTTAGAGTTTTTTGGGCTAGTATCTGTTTATCAGTGAGAACATACCATGAGTGTTCTTTTGTGACCTCACTTAGTTTGATAGCTTCTAGTTCCATCCATTTGCCTAGGAATTCCCAAAATGTAAATACAGAGAATATTCAAGAGAAGAAAAGAGGAAAATAAAAAGAGAAAAAGGATTTATATATACATAGATGTATGTTATATATAAATTATACTGTGAACACATTGACACACATGCACAGTTAAAAAATATGATACCTGCACGTACATATCTACTGGAATTACTCTTAAGGTTCTCAACATGCTCTACCCAGAACCCCTCTGTGGGGTCTGTGTCTTCTTTGAGGGATCCTCATGGTATTCCATGATTGATTGTCAGTTGATTTGTTTGAGGCTAATCTACCAACCTCGCCTATATTTCTGTATATTTGACACATTTTTACATGCTTTGAAAATCACTGACTATTAATTGCAAACCTGCCACTTTGAGTCTAAATATTTTCTGTCATCTGATCTTGTGTTTTATGATTATGTCTTTCTTTTATTCTTAGAAAAATAGAGTGAAGTTTTGTAGAATATTATGAAGCATTGCAATCCGACCTTTAGAAAAGTGGTAACTTACTGTTAGGTGATTAGAAGATAAATTTCATTTTATAATACCTATGCATTTTACATGTATGCATTTCCTATGAAGTTCAATAACTATCAAGAAAAAGAATGGCCTGTAGATCAAACGGATCAGAATTCATCTTATATTCTTCTTTCATAAAAGGTTTTGATGAAAGAAAGAGAAGGGAGAAATATTATAATTAGATTATAATCTTAAAATAATATTAAAGTATCCTTAAATAGTCTATTTCAGGTTGCCATAATTCTTTCTTCCTACCAGATATCATCAATCCAATTTTTCTCATTCTCTTTTTTCCTAAAATTATTGATCAGATCTATATCAACTCTGATGTATCTTCTAAAGGATCACTCATGCCATTATAATAAATCAGTGTAAATTACATCATCATTTAATTTAGTAGTAATATTCATTGTCTTAGATTTACTTCTGGACATGCTCTTAACAAGACTAGAAAAGCTATAGTGTGCGAATATCTGATATTTAATATGACATAATGCAACCTTATTAATCTGAAGTCAATGTGTACTTTACGTATGTTTTTCTTGGATAAGTTATAAAGATGAAAATTTACTACACTTTCTTTTTCTCTCACTCCTTTTCTCTGAACTAAGCAATGATTCAATCAACAGGGACCTGGCATACACATTCTTTCTAATCATGAGTTTTCACAAACAAATGGAACAAAAAGTACATTTTCATGCTTATATTCAGTCATTGAAGGACCAAATATGATTAAAATAGGTTGTAATAAACTTTCTTATCTATAATTTCCATAGTTTCATTAAGAATATTATGAATTTTCTAATGAGTATATAATAGATTAAAATGTATTCAACTGGTTTCTGTATTATTTATGTAAAACATATTCTTCACTATTATAAAAAATTCTAGTAATTCTGGAAGGCTTTAAGATGCTTTATCCTGTCAATCATGGGGACAGGGTGGTGTTCAAAAATTAATTAAAAAAATCAAAAATTAACAGCAGTTAATATGATGTGATTCAGGGTGTGTTTTGAGAGTCAAGGAATTTCTGAAATGTCCCAATTAGATGTGCTTCTGGATAAATCCTTTCCAGTAGGTACATACAATTGTTATTTTTATTATATTCAGAAATACAAAGAGTTTTAATTGCAGTGACAATTTTCTGTCACATTAGTTCTCTCAGAAGTAAAGCTTCGTTGTTAAAATAGTGTCATTGTTAAAAGAATCTTCTGTGTTCACAGAATAGAAGAAAGCCCATTCCATTCTGTATGAAAACATTAACAGATATTTTCCAATTAAAAAAATTTGACTTTTTGAGCCCAATTCGTTTGTGTGAAATATAAGAATTTAAAAGTGGAATCCAATGATCTCTAGCTTGTACGCTTTATTGAGGGGCTATTAAATTGGGGGAAAAAAGATTCTTAAGTGTTTTTGGAGGCTTTCTGGTGACAACAGAAGCAAACAGAAAATAGTTCACAATGAAAATCTTGACACATGACTCATTCCTTTTTCACAGCCGGGGTTCCTGAGACACACAAAGCAAAGTCTCTGCTCCTGATCAGGGTATTTATCATAGCGTAGGCTTTGTGAGCTTGTTTTCCTATTGATGAGCAATTCTAAATCTCTTAGTACAAAATTCAGCCACTAGATGGCTCTATATAGCTTTTAAAAATACAGTCTTCAAGAAAAATCTTGTTGGTTTGGGTTTTTTTTTTTTTTTTTTTTTTTTCATTTCATCTCATATATGTTTCTTCCTTTGTTTTGAAGTCCCTGTGGCGTTGCTGCAAACTGTAAGTTCCAGGATACTAGAACCTGAGTGAATGTGTTGCCAACTCCTCTGGTCAACAAGTAGAGAAAGGTGACAGATGACATTTCCACAGTACCATGGTTTCTGGCTGGCTGCCAGTATCTGGATTTTTTTTTTTTTTTTTTGTAGAGTCTTTCTGACCTTATTTTGTTTCAGTTTGTGATCTCTTTAGGTACCATCTCACACTCACCTGGACTGGAAAATAATCCCAAGAGATTCCTAGTGTTAAAAAATAACTCCATGGCTTTGTGAAAAATGCACAAGAGCAGGAATTGAAACCCTTGAATTCTGTTTTGTGATTCACTTGTCATAGTTCACTTTGTTTTCTATGAATACCAGGGTTCCTTCTAAAATGTTCCTCGCACAGTCTCTTCTGACTTTTTAACATTTTCTTCTAAACAGAATTCTCAAGAAGGAAGTGACTAATGGCTAATATTATTTGTTAGTTTTATATGCTAATGAAGAAACATATTTCCTTCAGACTCTGGCCTCAAAATAGTTCTAAGAACACAGTAGAAAAAATTTCCAAAGCCTACTTCCACCTTATTTTTCTTTTGTTTGAGATTACAAATTTTGTCCATAGGTGCCTACTTATGGGGTTAGGTCACCTTAGAATTTGCTCTTTCTAGAAGAGGGAGGGAGAGAGAGAGAGAGAGAGAGAGAGAGAGAGAGAGAGAGAGAGAGAGAGAGAGAGAGAGAGAGAGATAACTTACTCCATTAATACTGAATTATTATTTAGATGATACAGTTGTCATCTTGAATGATTTACTAGATTCAAAGTCCTACAGCATAGCACCTGAATGTTCTGATACACTTGGCTCAGAAGCTGCTGGCTTTTTAGGTATGGACATGCCTATTAAAAGATGTCTTCAGTGAAAGCTGAGAGATTTGGCTTTGGAAACAGGTAGAAGCTGTGATACAAACACTGCTGAATGTATTTTTTTTTAAATAGAAGTGCCAATTATGTCTTATATAAGAATAAAGGAAATATTAAAACACCATTTCACATTAGAAATACAAGCACACCGACAGCGGGTATTTATGACTAAATCAAGCCAAGTAACTAACTCTGAAGGTTTTTGAAGAGTTCTAAATACCAGGATAACAGTTAAGAATCCTAAATTTCCTAGTATAAAAAAAGCATCAATATCATTGCCCCAAACAATCCTTGATGTAATTGTCCACCTCGACTATGTAAAAGTGTGTGCAGTGCAGGTTTGATGTGTGCTTCTGAATCCCAACCATTTGGTTTTGTAGTTCCTTGGAGTGGGGCATTGAGTGTGGTATTACAAATTCTGCTTGACCTCTATGCATCTCCTTTGTATTCTGTTGTTCCATGGAGGATCACAAGGGCTCTTCCAATCTTAGTTTACACAGCGAATACATTTTTATCTGGTCTCATTATCTTCTCACAAAGATGCTTAAAATGTCCATATCTTTGATAAGAAAATACTACTATTTCCTACTATGGATTCCTATTAACTATAGTTTCTAGAAAAATCCACTGTTGAATTATTCTTTAGGACATTTAGGTCCCAATGAAAAGAGACACATTTAAAGACTTTTGTACAATTATTTATTTTTATGTTCTCATATAAGTAATAAAGATCGATGTATTGACAAAATTTAAAGAATATTGTTTGGATGCACTTAATATAAAATACTTAAGCAAAATTCACTCTATAAAAGAAAATGCTTTCTTAGATATAAAGATAGGTTGTCTTTGGTTTAAATAATTTCTATATTTGTTTTATGACTGATGTAGATGTAAAAACAAAAGACCATGCGCTTCCTCAATGATAACAAATAGTACTATATTTTAAGCCAAGCCTAATTAACAACAAAATATAAAGTGTATGCATTATTTCATATTATAAAAATATAATACATTTTCTATCTGAATATAAGTTTTCCAAATGAATATCTAACAGTATAATTATCATTGGATATAGACAAAAATAACTTGATTTGTTTTATAGGTTGTAAGAGAGAGTTATGGTTGATTATTTTATCTCTCATTTAAATATACCCCTGTTTAACTATTTTGGAAATAAACGATTCCTAGTGGTAGAAAGTCATAACAGAGCATGAGATTTCCTTGTACCACATGGTAGATATTAGGAATATGCATACACAACTTTGTAAAAGTCTTAAGATATTCTCTACCTGCATTTCATCTCCACAGAAAAGAAACTTTGGTATGCTATAATAGAAAGAATGAAGTGAAATTCAGGGCTGCTTTGGTGCCCTGATTACAATGGCATGTACATGAATTAATATTAAAAGTAAGAATAAGTTGTGAACATTATAGATATTATGTATCTATTATATTTGAAATCCATGCATATTACAGACAGTTTCAATGGAAAGGAAACCTGAATGGCTTTCTGTAGGGTAGGCAGTGAAGGAATGGCCAGGGTGAATGAGTCTGGTGGGTTTTTCTCTCTTTTTTATGTTGATTTTTTCCTAGACTAATTTTTTTTATGTGAGGTGAATATATTGAGTCTCTCCTCACTTCTCTCTTTCTCTCTCTCTTTCTCTCCCACTCATTCTTTCTTTCTCTCTTTCTCTTTCTTGTTTTATCTATCTCTACTGCCTTTTATTTTTCCCAAACCTACCCTCTCATAACTATAAGGCTAAGAGAGACAGTGCTTGTAAAGTTAACTGATCAAGGATTCCATGACTCAGGGTCTCAACCTTCTTTTATCATTGGCAGACCTTGTTTTATTTCCCTGCAGTGTCCATTATAATGGAAAAACTTAACAAATACATAGGTTCAAATCTATCTAAAAAGTACTGGTTTCTAGTCTGCTGATACTAATCTGAGAGTTATCAGCACATTCAACAAATCTAAAATAGCTTCTAAGTTGGTATGGAAGAGAACAAAGCCACCGAGGGAATTTTGGTGTCTCTACATTGAAAGAAGTAATTATTGCTATTTTAATGTTCACCTTTTGTAGAATTTTCCTCATTAAGAATATATCTTACTACAAATTAAGTTATCATATATATATAATGTATTATATATTGTATTATATATTGTATATATACAATAAGTATATATAATGGCACACATGTTACTCTGAGAACAGTAGGCTAGAGTTGTATCTTAGGATTCTGTTACATCTAATTGAATTATTGATCAGAGGGTTCCTATGACTATTTTCAAACAAGCCAGGCTATTGCTAAGACTGTAGGTTGCTCTTCCCAAACGTATGGTAGTATCTTATTGCTGAAGAACACATGAATACAATGCAGTACCTTGAAACATTCAGCCCTGAATGGGATATTTCAATTGGATATATCTCCTCAGGGCTCACTGAAGAAGAAGAGATGGAAGGAGTATAAGAACCAAGTGGAATAAGGATTCCAAAAATACCAACCAACCAACAATCAAACATGAACACCCAAAGCCCTCCAAATCAACAGAAGGTTTCATGTAACCGTACAGAGACTGAGGTAACATGGAAGGGACTGCAAAGGTCTTCACTGTGTTTTCTACACATCTATTATGCCTTCCAGGTTTTACAGAATTCCTAAGTGTAAAAATAAGGCTCTGATTCTTGTGCCTTCCCTTGAGCTCTTTCCTTCTGTTCTCTAAATCCAACGTTGATAGCTTGGGTTTTATGTTATATTATTTTATTATATCTCAGAAGCTTGCTCTTTTCCAGTAAGGGATAGAAAGAAAGTATATAAGAGGGGAGAAGAAGCAGTGAGGAACTGGCAGAAATAGAGGGAGGGGAACCCATAGTCAGGATATATTATGTGAGGAGAAATAAAATCTAATTTCAATTATATTATATATATATATGTACATATATAATCTCTATATTTATTTATATATGTTTCTATATCTCTGAGAGAGAGAAAGAGAGAGAGAGAAGAGAATTTGCAGATGAGGCATGAATGGACCAGCAGATCTCACTTTTACTGAACATAAATCACTTCCTGGGTGATCATTACTAAATTGGGGTTATCCATATTACTCCAATCACAGAATCTTTCAGGGGACAAAAATGACCCAGAGAATATTTCTCTGCATATTTTTGTTTCTAGTGCAGGCTATAGAACTCAGAGCTCTGAACTAGGCAAGCATTCTATCACCACGTTATATTTCCAGGCTTGTGTGCTCTCACTCCTGATGTGAAGGAAGACAATTTGGAACACTTTGCAATTTTTGCAACTGTACAAACACTGTAGAAGCTATCCCAACAGCACCTTTACATTTAGCTGGATAAGATGAGGAACAGACAAATCAAGTGGTGTTTGTCTTACATGAACCTAGGCAAGGAGTCAGAAGAGGGTCAAGGGAAGCAACTGATCAACCATGTAAATGAGTGTTTCTGTTTTCTGCAAATGTTCAGGAGCAGAAAACTCCATATATCCAGCATTAGCTACATTCAATCTATTTATTCATTTGCTCTCAGGGGGAAAAGAGCCAATGGAGGGCCAGCCTCAGGAATCAACCCCCCTCCCCAGTCTGTGTGACTTTGACTGCTATATGAAAAAAGAATGACATGGCCAACTTCTTTTCTCCAATCAGTCCATGGGAATTAGGCTCCTGTGAACTTTATTTATTGGATTTGTCAGATATCAAGATAAACAATAAGACTTTCTCTCTCTCTCTCTCCTCTCTCTCTTTCTAAACATTAGAAATGTTAAATAGTAATTAGGTTATTTAAATATTTATGAATACCCCCATCAATTCTTAAAAGCCTTTGTTTTCTTCCTTTCCTCCTCCTCTCTCTATTGAGATGAGATTCATAAGGCAGGGGCTTTCTATATAGATCACAACTTAATGACTGAGTTAAAACAGTTGGAATTGGATTGTGTTTCATTCAATGGAAGGACATCATCCCAGCATGCTTCAGATCCTTGCTTGCAACCCAGTACCACACCCATAAATAAATAGTGCACACACCATGCATATGGATTTATAGCAAAATAAATAAATAAACAAATAAACAAATGGAATAATGTAGAGAAGAGGCAATAGGTAAGAATACATACACAGCTTATTCTGGTGTACCTCTTAATGTGACCCAGTATTACTCTGTAATGACTTCTGTTCTCTTTTGAGAGTTTGATGATGCAAAGTTCTTTGCCCACTACAGCCCTGGTTATCACCTGATATCACAGTGTAATTATTAAAAGCATCTATCTTTTCTCTCTCAAAGCTGCCCTGGTTTAGATGATAAATTATATACTTACTTTATCTCCAAAGCTCCTTTCAACTCAAGTGTTCTTTGATGTTGCCTAGAAATAAGATGTGGAATCATTTGTCTGAGAGACAGGCATTGAAATTCTAGGCCTTTCCTTTGAGCAGTGGTGAGAGATGAAGGTATTGAGTGTGATGTGGCCCAGATCATGAAGGTCTGATATTCAAAGACTTAATTTTATCCTGAAGCTTATAGGGAAAGTTTCATCATTGAGATATCCCTTTGGGTACATTACAGACAAGGGATTTTAAGAGATTGCTGGAGACTGCAAACCTGCTAAAAGCTTGTTACCATGTTTCAGAGGATAGGTAATTGTAATGTTCAGGAAAGAAGATAAAATAATAAGCAAAGAGAAATTCAGGTGGCAACATCTGAGACAGTGACTTCATTTGGAGAATAAAGAACTATGAGTCTAGAATAGTATTTCCTTTTCCCATCAAGTTCTTAACTGACAGGTTGGACAGAGTTTCATATATAAAAGATCTTAAAACCACTGGATTTTATTCTGGTGGTACTTATTTAGAAGCAATTAGCACATTCAGTGACCATAGAATAGATCTAAAACATTAAATACACAAAACTGAACCACTGGAAGAAATTTATTGTCCCCAGCTTTTAAGAAAAGAAAGTGTGTGTGTGTGTGTGTGTGTGTGTGTGTGTGTGTGTGTGTTAGAGAGAGATAGAGATAGATAGATAGATAGATTGATAAAGAGAGAGAGAGAGAGAGAGAGGGAGAGAGAGAGGGAGGGAGGGATGGGGAGAGAGAGAGAGAGAGAGAGAGAGAGAGAGAGAGAGAGAGAGAGAGAGAGAGAGAGAGAGAGAGAGAAAGAGCATTTATTAAGTAGTCAATCAAGAAGTTCAGTAAAGCCATAAAAATAAATTTTTGTTTCCATGGGTTCAGACTCTTAACCAATGCCATAGTACAATATTTTGATCACGATGTGTAATCATTTCCTTGTATGCAAAGCAGCAGTCAGTCTCAACCATCCTTGGTCTGTGTCTGTCTACCTCTTCAGGTCTCCGTCATCATCTGTCACCCCATTTCTAATTTTCTGTCTTCCCGTACTTCCCTCCCCTTCCCTCAAAAGCTAATTCCTCCCTCTCATCATCCTCAGTGTGGTATCATGCAAGTTCACACCCACATAAATATAAATATATGAACAATAAAAACTGGACACACACATGGAAAGGATGTGCATTATTGAGCTTGGTGAAAACAACAAGTGATGGCAGATGAAGTTGTCATATAGACCTTATGGAATTTAGTGTAGATGTTGCTGAGAACATTCGAGGACCATGTAGTCCAGCTATACCACATTTACACGCATACTTAGACTCTACACTGTCAGAAATTTGAGTGCACATCAGAAATTTGAGTGCACATCAAGGTCTCTCTCTCTCTCTCTCTCTCTCTCTCTCTCTCTCTCACCCAATATCATACCCATCAATATCACTGATAGTTTTATAAACATATATGTCAGGTCCATGGAGGTAGACGTGCTTTCCAGTACCCTATTTCTCAAAAGCACACATTTTATAATTGACAACACAGGCTGTCGGCTATTTTGATTGAAGAATTAAATTCACTGTGTTTATTTTCTGCAAAATGTCTGCCACATGCCTTGCCGAAATAACTGTTGTTTATCTGCCATTCGCTCTTTCATGTAAAAAAATTGTGGTTCAGGAACGAAGCACCTAATTCAGAGGTTGACCCTCAGTTCTAATAGTGTTTGCTCTGCTGCCCGACAAAACCATTTAAAGTGCATGTCACATTGTGTCTCATACAATACCCAAACGATGTGCATCCATTGGTTGATGCTTTATCCAATTGAGAGATGTACTACCCCATTCAAAGACAACAGTGAAAATGGCTTTGTTTTGTGAAAAATATGGGTATGCTGTAGGAAGAGATTGTGGCACACACCAGATTCATTTGTGATAGGTACAGGCTATTTTGAAACCATACATTCTCCCCAATTTTTGTATATGTCCCTACAACAAAAAGAGCCAATAACATCATAGTGTTAGATTGAAAACTTTTTGGATTGGCCTGATGTCTCGAATGGGTGGGTGTTCAGACTGTAAGATTGTGTAAATGCTTCTGAAATGGGTTTAAAGTTGCACAGGTTTACTAAACTCGTGCCGAAGAGAGGCCAGGGGAGGTTTACTAAACACCTAAGGCCTACCAAAAGGACAACAGATAATCCTATTGAGAAGAATTTCAGGATTCATGTGGTACAGATTCATTTCTTTTTTAAATCTTTGCTAATCATGGTCCTCTGTGAAGTAATGTACAGAGAGAATATACTCTTTCTTACTCAGTTGGGTTCTTCTCAATGGGAAAAACATAAGTGTATGAAGGCACTAATTATGATCATGACCGCGCCTGTCAGACTGTATCCAGTTTCTCTGACTAGGAACTATATGTCTTTCCCTTTTTTGAGTTGTGGATATAGCATGTAGAACAATTTGGCATGCCATTTATAACAACTTCAAAGAAGGGGGGAAATCATATCTCAAGTACGAGATAGTGAAAAACTCTATGCCTAAAACATTTTACAGAAGTCAGACAAAAAAATTCAACATTTTAAGATCTTACTTTACAATGATAAGAGTAGAGATGTGTGAGATTATTTCTTCCATTATAGGACATATGGGATGTCCTACTGAAGTAGTATGCCTGCTAAAGTCAGGTAGTATGCTAAAAATAGGAATTACCAAGTGCCCACCTGCTTTTCTCTAAGTCAGAAATATTATTGTTTGTTTTAGGTTACATGGAAGATCTTCCAAACCCTTAAGGCAATAATAGTATTCGCTCTTAAAGCACATTAATCATGTCTAACACTATGAACTATACAAAAACTCTTTGCAACTGCATTGAAAAATTGGCAAAGAATATCAGTGCTGACTTCTTCAAATAATTTTTATTGGTAAAATTATATTCATTAAGAAGTGTGAATTCCTCCTATATTCAAAGTTTTTGCCAATTAGCTTTGGATTGCCTATGTGGCATTCTAGTCTAAAACAGTTTTAATTTATAAAGCACTTTGCAAATGTGACTGTACAGAGAATGAAGCTGTTAAGTAAGACGATCTTTCCATGGTATCATGGATATCCATCCACCCACCCACCCACCCACCCACCCACCCACCCATCCATCCATCCATCCATCCATCCATCCATCCATCCATCCATCCATCTATCTATCTATCTATCTATCTATCTATCTATCTATCTATCTATCTATCTATCTATCTATCTATGGCTTGACTAATCTACCTATATCAGTTGAAACAGGTTGTCACTGTTTTACAAAACTGATATCTTAAGATTTTGAGCGAAAGTGATCCTCCCACAGTCTACAGAGTTTCTCTAACTGTTAATATTTATTATGGTGTCTGGGTTCCAGGTTCTGTGTAACTAGTGAGAAAGCTAACTGTCCTGAATAACTGAGTAGAAGCTGGAGAACTTCCACAGTCAGAACAAAATAATTAGGACACATATTTATCACTGTTCTTAAGTCACAATTTCTTTACTTTCTAGAAAACAGTTGTGAATACTACAATGTTTTATGTAATCAATGAACATTTAAACATATGCATGTAAGAATATGCCTTCATTTAAAAAAAAAATAAGCCTTCAGTTAAAATGAATTATAACTTGAAAAAATCCTATTTTTCAAGTATTTAAAACTTGAATGTTCATGCAGGCATTTTGATCAAACTTTTGCTTCCAATTATATTTTATTGAATTCTTTTACATGATTCAATATTTTCTAAAGTCTAGTTTATATGCATTCTATGTTATTTTCCTAGATGGACTATTGTAATATTGCTTTGTTTTTGAGAACTACTCTTCTGGGTAGGCTCTGGACTCAATTGTCAGCAACACAAAACAAATCAGGGATACATTTCTAATCAAGTCACAATAATTTTGAACCATGTTTGTGTTAGACCTCTGCACCTTCATTCATTAATTAATTTATTCATTCATTTTTTTCCTGTATTAATTATACTTTATTTAGTGAAGTGGTTGTATTATTAATAATGGACTTTATTATCTTTACTTATCTAAAAAAATGATAATTGTGCTAAAACAATATATCAAAGAATGGTGCAGCTCCCCTTATTTTAAAGGTCATGCCAGAAGTTAATTCTTCTAGTTATGACTTTTTGAATGGTTTAGTTTTTAGTGATTTTGTGATAATCTTAGTCTTCTGTAATTGTATTTATATAATAGAATGGACCCCATTAAAATGATAACTTGTGATAAATCAACAAATCTGCAGATATGTTCAATACAGAAGACTGGGGACTGTCTATCAATGAAGTTAGGATGGAGTGAACTAAAGGTCAGAGGCAGAAATGACGGAAAAGGAACAAAGATGAAAAAAATCACTTAATTTGATGAGTTATGTGAGATTTAAAATAGTATACTAAGACAAAACGGCAGCCTACAGAATGGGAAAAGATCTTTACCAACTCCACATCAGATAGAGGCCTAATATCAAAGGTATACAAAGAACTCAAGAAGTTAGACACCAGAGAATCAAACAACCCTATTAAAAATGGGGTACAGAGCTAAACAAAATGTTCTCAATTGAGGAATATGGAATGGCTGAGAAACATCTAAGGAAGTGCTCGACATCCTTAGCCATCAGGGAAATGCAAATCAAAACAATCCTGAGATTCCACCTCACACCAGTCAGATTGGCCAAGATCCAAAACTCAGATGACAGAAGATGCTGGCGAGGTTGTGGAGAAAGGGGAACACTTCACTGTTGGTGGGTTTGTAAACTGATACAACCACTCTGGAAATCAGTCTGGCGATTCCTCAGAAAATTGGACATAGTACTACCTGAAGATCCAGCTATTCCACTTCTGGGCATATACCCCAGAGACACTCCAATATACAACAAAGATACATGCACCACAATGTTCATAGCAGCTCTATTTATAATAGCCAGATGCTGGAAAAAACCCAGATGTCCTTAAATAGATGAATGGATATAAAAATTGTGGTATATTTACATAATGGAGTACTACTCAGCCATCAGAAACAATGACTTTATGAAATTCTTAAGAAAATGGTTGCATCTAGATAATATCATCCTGAGTGAGATAACCCAGTCACAAAAGAACAGACATAATATGCAGTCACTGATAGTGGGATGCTGACCCCAGAGGCTCGGACTGCCCCAGAAACAACTCACAGACTGTGTGAAGTTCAAGAAAAAAAAAAAAACAAAAACAAACAACAAAAAAAAAAAAAACCCAAAACATTATGCTCAATTCTTACACACAAAGAAAATGTTGACTAATTTCGGGTTACATCCTGTTTTACATGTACTTTTTCTCATTGTAACTGGTAAGACCTTAATGCAGAGTATCAAACCTTAAAAAAAAAGAAGAAAAAAGTCAAGCACTGACAAAAATGTATTTGTATATATTTATGCAAAAATGTTTAAAATTTTTTTCTTTTATCTTTGTTTTTTAAAAATAAAGTTAAAAAATAAAATAGCATACTTATTTCACAAAAGATTCTTTTACCTCAGTGTTTCTTATCTTTCCCACATAGTTATGAAGCATTTATAGGTAATCTATGATGAAGCACTTGGGCCCTCAGTTAAGCAGAACACATAAATTTAAATTGCAAGCTTTGATGATTTTATTCTCTCAATGAAAAATGAATACCTACATACATATGCACTGGAGAATTTCTTCCTCAAATATTTAGTCTTTGTTCCCAGGGTATGAGAGAATAAAAATAAAATACTATAAGCATAAGACTGAAAAACATCAGTCATAAAAAACAACAGTCAGTGTATATTGGAAAAATCAATATAGTTTATAAGCTAATTTCTTGAGGTGTGTTTGCTTCATAAGCAACTGATAAACAAGTGTCTTCCACATTGTATGACCTCTAATTAGAATTCTGTTGGGAGTTTAAATGTAATTTTCATATCATACAGACATTGTGTACTGTGGGACACTCAGCAGTCATTAAAAGTAATTATAGGAAGCATTATCTAGAATAAGAGATACTGTGAAAGCCAAGAAACAGCAAACCTAGTTTTTTCTTAGAACTATTCAGTAGTAGTAGTGAGCAGAAATAAAATCAAGATTTATTTTTATAGTTATAACTGAATCAAGGGCATGAAATTTTAAACCATGACCACATGTCTTAGCTATTTGTTACAAAAGAAAATGAGACAAAAATTACTTTGTATCAGATTGCCCTGAAAACACTTTACTTTTATGAACTGTCACCTGGGTATATATTGACAATTTATTGGAACATAATTCAATCTAGGGTTAGGATACTCACAAGAATCTGTTTTAAATGAGTAATATAAAATATTTCTTTTCAAGAGAAACTTTTTTATATATGTACTTCAGTATGTGAAAAATAATTTTATATTTTTACTCATATGAAAAGACTGTAATCAACTAAGAATCAATCAAAAGAGAATATGGCACTTTCTCAGTTCATAATGCAACTATTAAAATTTAGATTTAAGATGAGAAATTTCTGTAACATAGCATGAATAATTTGGAATTGGAAACACTATATAATAGCAGATTTTGTGTGTCACCTTGGCATAAGTTAGAGTCATGAGAGAGAAAAAAGTGACTTAGTTGAGAAAATATCTTCAGGAGATTCAGCTGTAAGGCCATTTCACTATTAGTGATTAATGAAGGAAGGCCCAGCCTATTGTGGGTCTATAACCCAACAGACAGTGGATGACACTGTGTATTAATGCTACACTTTGCCACTCTTTGCTGATCATCATTTGCTGTGATGTTATAGAGAGAAATGCACTAAAGAACTGGTGGTGTTCCAGTGGCTTCTTGCTGCTTCTGTGTACAGGCTAATTGACAGAGACTCATGGTTTTTTCTGGAATGAATTGCCTATGCTGATTCATGAATGGTGCTTGCTAGTGGATCCAGCTACTGCTGCCAATTGATGGGAACTGAACTACTGATATCCTGTCAACACAGATTGTATTCACTCCAAAGAACAATTTCTAAAGAGGTCCATATCCTCCTTTGTCCTGTTAACCATTCCTTTTCATTACCTCTGGTGGGTGTTTGGCTAGAAGGGATTTAAGTACATTTATTAAAGTAGGTTTTGAAAACAGATGCCTATAGCAGTTCTTTTCCTTTCCTTAAGCCTCATGTTATAATTCTAAATTTGGCATATAGTCTAATGCACTAATATTTGTCATCATATTTGTCAAACACTGTCCGTACCTTGACATTTAATCAATCACAAAAGTCAGTCTTGCTTTACAATGAGGAGGTAAACAGAATCATTACTTAAATAGTTATGCCCAGAATTGGCAAAGAAGAAATGGAATACACATTTCCTAGGGAGCAACATCTACATGCATGCCTACTGTAAACAGAACAATTATGTGAGGTGTGCTTATGTTTGGGAGCATAATTTCAGAGACCTTTTATATTGCTTTATGGAAAGAAAGATGATTTAGGAATTGGTAGAAAGTACAGCATGCATCTTAATTTGGAATCAGTTATACAAAATAGACTTAGAATCCCAGGCTCTGTCTGTACAGAATCCTTTAAGATATTGAATTTATTGGGATAGCTAAGTGGTAGAAGATGACAAAAACCAAGGTATGTATAAGATTCTGAATTTTAACAAACTCTTAATCATAACATGGTTTCATCAATGGTGAAATAAAGAGGTTAGGTCTGTCCTAACATAGGGACACATCTTTCTGTCCTTTTACAGCTCTTTCCTGTGATGAAAAGCAAGTTACATTTGAACTGTGTGTGAAAATGCAGTGCTTTTTTGACTTGAAAGATTCTCCATTCAGTTGTATCTTGTAGAGTTAGAGGGAACTGAACCTGTTGCCATGGGTCTCATTTCCCATAGAACTACAGTCTTACAGTGAACCACAGGTTCTGAGGTGTTTTGTGGAGATGAGATGTTAGCAGAAATATAACATCAGGATTATTAATAAAGACTGTAGTTTTCCTGTTTTCTTCATGAAAACTTGAAGACCACTTTTGCTATAAGCAATGACTCCATTCTGGAGTTAGAGAAATCTCCTAGGTGACTTAACTATTATGAAACCGTGGCATTTCTGTGTTCTTTAAAGATTATTTATTTATTTAGTGCATGTGTGTATGTGTGTGTGTGTGTGTGTGTGTGTGTGTGTGTGTGTGTGTGTGTCTGTGTGTGTGTGTATAAATGGCATAAATGCCGAGACAGAAGTCAACTTTTCATCTTCTCTCATTCAATGTAGGTTTTAGGCAGGGTATCTAATGTTATTTTCATCAATGCACTACTATGGGATATTTTGTCCAATTCTCTTGTACCCATCAATGTCTCATTGAAGGAATATTACTATTGAAAGCTATAGCTACTGAATCCCAGCTTTTGACATATCCTCCTGGAATCATATTCTTCCTGCAGGCTTGCACATCAAAGAATCCCAACTATTTTATGAGCCCCAGGACTGCTGCCTTTTTATCAATCTTCCTTCTTTGTTGCCTTGACTTCCGTGTCAGAATTAATTTGCTCAGTATCTAGACATGTTGATCACTAGAGAAATGTGTTGCCCCAAACTATAGTGTGGCATTAACCCAACCTGTTTCCCCACTAGAACAGATAAAACATTTCTCCTCTTTGATCAGGCATTATTGCTAGACAAAAGATGAAAGTCCTTTAGCTCTATTAGAGGACCAAGATATTCAGATAAGGTATGACCCCAGCTATACCAGCAGTCCCTGAGAGGAAGTGACTACTATTAACTGATCAAGTCTACTCCAGTTCAAGCTGGCATTCAACTCATGGTATAAAATTATCGGGAACCTGTGGTCTCCTATGTGTGTCATGATACACATTCTATTAGAGGGGTTGTTGCTCTATATGTCTTTAATATGATTTAATTTTCTTCTCTGTTTCTGGTACAGTTGCTGGGGAGATTGGTGAGTCACAAGTCTACATCCTTTTTTTTAAAAATTTTTAGTTGTTTCTTCTTAATGAACTATTTCTTTTACGTTTTGAGAGTCTAATAGAATTACATCATTTCCCCCTTCCCTTAATCTTTGCTCTTTTAACTCGATTCTCTTTTCCTCAGTTGGTGCCATACACACATATTTATGTATTTTATATTACTTATTGTACATTTTTACTTGTTTGTGTTTCTAAGGCTGAGAATTTGGTTTTGGATAATCCCTTCCTGTGTCCTTCACTGGTGATGACTATTGCCCCCACTCTCAACATCTTTTAGTTGTTTGTAGTTCTTTGTGTAGCATTAAGGTCCCCTGCTGTTCAATTTAGCATGTCTATTGTCCTTGTTGTTCAATTCCTACATAGCAAGGATTTCTTTTTGAGACATGAAGGGTGTAGCTTATGACATTATTAGGAGAAACAATCTTACCTCAAAATCTCTGATCATATGGCTCTTACAATTTTTTCACCCTTGAAAGCATGCCCTACCACTCTACACTTTGGCTACATTTTTTGTTTTTTGTTTTTTTCTTTTTTGTAATGGTCTCTGTGGCAATGAGACATTTTATTGATGAGGAGTGAGAAATATAGTTAATCTCTGGGTATTACTGCAAATATTTTTAATCTAATTAGGGGTTATGATGGTTTACACAGGTCACTGAAAAACTAAGTATTCTGAAATTGGATCCTTTAAATGCAGTAAAAGTATTGTTTAGTAAATGCCTTTAGTTCTCTCTCTCTCTCTCTCTCTCTCTCTCTCTCTCTCTCTCTCTCTCTCTCTCTCTCTCTCTCTCTCTCAGGTGTCTATAAGATATTTGAGTGTGAGAACCGGGAACTTACTGAGGAGGTCTGGAAACTTTCTGAGGAAGTAGCTAAGGATGTCTGGAAACAGCTTTCAATTCATTTTCCATGCCTCAGGCCAGGTGGTAGGACAGCTTCTGAGGCCTTGACTTGTCTGGACTTGCCTAGAGTTGCCCAGCTTTTGGAAAAAGAGATTGAGGCCTAGTCATTTTGAAGCTCTTGGAAAAGGGGATTAAGGCCTTTTGAAGCCTGTCATGGAATCAGCCTAGCTGTAGCAAGTTCATGGGCATCATTGTTGAAAAGAAGATTTTACAAATATATATGTGTGTGTGTGTGTGTGTGTGTGTGTGTGTGTGTGTGCGCGCGTGCTCGCGCGTGTGTATGGATATATATATATTATATATATATATATATATATAATATATATATATATTACACACATATACATACATGTATATATAATGAGAAAGAGAATATATATCTTCTAAAAAATGTAGGCTACAAGTAAATTTCAGGTATTTACAATTACATCATTTGCAAAACATATTCACTCTCACTATAGCATCTATGAAAGTCATAATATATCATATCACCAACTTATAGTGCAATGCATCTAAATCTAGTCAGTTGAAAACTCCCATCTCATACAGTCGAGGGCCAGGCTTAAGTATGAATCTGGGTATGAGTTCTTCTGTTGAAATGTTTCTCTCTATCTGTGGATCGATTAAAAGGTAAGCTATTTCTGTCATGGCATATGGTACTTTTATCCAAAACACGATTGAAGATAGTGTTGACCTGTAGAAATTTTGGAATCCAGTGAGGCAAACATTAGGTTTCCAATACTTGGATAATTAATGATCTCAGTTGGGGCTTTACTTTTGTCCTTATTCTTTCTTCCTTGTGATCAGTAGGGTATGTTCAAAACTGAGCTTGTTTTCATTTTTTATTGTTTTACAAAGTTATTTTTCTTGTTTGTGAAATTTTCGAAGTCTTGTTTTATTTTGTACTTCTGTCTCTTTCAGTGAAAGTTGCCACAGTATTAACGGTGTGCAAGTCTTTTGATTCTCAAACTTGTGGGTCTCCTGTGTGCAAATCATGCTATTATAGAACAGATCCAACACAGGTCATCTATATGCAGCACAGCTTCTATTGGTAGGTCTTTGTTTCTGCTGATATGGTTGAGGGAGGAGTCAATTATCAGTTGCCTAATTTCAAAGAAGTCACTGAATGACAAAACATAATCCTTTAGTTCTATAATGACACTAGAAAAATGTTATGTCGTCAAACTCGTACACCTTAATTTTGTCCAAAGAAAATTTTTTTGCTTGTATTTTAATTTAGCTTTTCTAGTTTTGGCATTGTTTTGATCTCTATGTAGGCTGAGAAATTTTTCAATTTCTCAATTTGTTTCCTTTTGATTAATACTTCTTCCATCAATTTACTTTCTTGTCCTCACATTTTACTTGAGACACTTTTAAAAACACATTTAAATTTAATATTTTGCTTAAAATTTCATCTAACCTTTCAAGCTCATTGTTTTCTGCTTTGTATTGAAACAAAGGTTATAACAGTTGAGGTTTCTCTCAGTAAGTAACAGTGATACTTACTCCTCTACTTTCCTATAACATTTGCATTTTTCTTGGGTTTTCACTTGAATCCTCCTTTTCCTCTATGTTTCTGTTGGTGTGGTTTTGCGTGTGTGTGTGTTTGTCTGTGTGTGTGAGTCTGTGTGTGTGTCTGTGTGTGTGTATATATCTCTGTGTGTGACTGAGGTATTCCTTAAGAAGACATAATGTTTTTCTTGTGTTTACTATGTTTCTTACCACCCTATTTATTTATGATTATATAAATGATTAGTTTAAGATCATATTGGTTTTTAATAATTGTTTTTCTTAATCATTATTGTTATATATGTACACACATGTAATACAGAAAATGATGTACATTTAGTGTTGCATATATATGTGTGTGTTTGTGTGTATGTGTATGTGTGTGTGAGTGTGTGTGTTTGTGTGTGTGTGTGTGTGTGTGTGTGTATGTGTAGTGCTAAAGTCTTGGATTAAATAATATATCATGGATTTTGTTCCTGTAAAAATTGATGTTCCCTCTCTCAGAACATATTTATTGTCAATAGCTCTTCATCTAGGGATAAAGCCTTGTGAAGTTCACTCCATAAATGTTGAAATATTGACAACCATGGTCATTATTTAGGTCTTATTTAGGCAACCGTATGTTTAAGATTTTTATGGGTACAAATCCCAGTTATATCTGCAAGACACTATCTCACAGCAGTCTTCTTGTTCTTCCAGTCCTAACAACATTTCTTTACCTAGTTCATGCTTCTCCTTGAGTCAAAATTCTTCTGGCTTCTCTTTCTACTGAATAACTGAAGGGACTTTGTCAAAGTTTTGGAGATTGCCTTCAGAAATAGCATCTATCTAAATGTATTACTTTCTACACCCTTTTTTTTTTTTTTTTTTTTTTTTTTGCTGTTGGGAAAACAATTATCACCTACATAGTAGGTTCAACATTATCCTATTATTTTTTCACCTAATAAGCACTCCTGTGACTTTATATCAAAATAGCATTACTAAATTTTTAGATTACTCATGTATCAAAGGCTTTTTCCTGTATATTTCACTGTTAATCAACCAACAAAAGCAAATGGAACTGCTCGTAGCATTTAACAGCCATTAATGCTTATCATTTGTCAAAAACTTTTCTAAATGTTTTATAAAAATATCATCAATCATCTTAAGCCATCGTGTGGGTAATTATAATAGTGAAAGGAGTTTAGGGAAGGAGAGGTAGGCAAGTTTTTCACGTAATCTTGTTGGCCAAAGGGAATACATCTAAACCCTACTCCAGCCACTATTTTCCTAAAACAGCTTCCTCCCCTACTTCATCCTCCTCCTCCTCTACTTCCTCCTCCTCCTCTTACTCCTCCTCCTTCTCTTCCTCCTCCTCCTTAAATTCCTCTTGTTTCTCCTCCTCCTCTTTCTGTCATGATATTATTATAGCAACAGATAGCCAACTAGAACACCACTGTTTGTTTCATAATTCTGGAAATATAAAGCCACTTATAAATGCAAACTCTAATATTTCTATTATTTTCCTTCAAATGCTGTTATTTTTCTCTTTGACATGATATTCTATGAGAAAGATGTTATAGTTTTGAGCAACTATTGCTCCTGATACCTCATTTATTTATTTCACGTTTTTATTAGTGCTTCATTTATTTATAGCTTATTTCTCACTTTGGAAGATACATTTTCTAATATATTTTAGTCTTCCTTTGCCATTTTAAACTTCAAGGTCTATTCTAACTTCCTAACTGTTTTCATAGTGATCATTACCTGTGCTGTTTACTTGGTCAGTAATCACGACTATTTCCTGACTTCTATTGTATAGCACTTTTTGTTCTCTAGTGTGACATATATATTTTGTGTGTTGTTTTTCTAAAAAATATATATAAGTAAAGGGATTCAGGTTATTCTGTTTAGCAAACATGAAACAAACATATGGAAATAGTGTGTGTGTGTGTGTGTGTGTGTGTGTGTGTGTGTGTCTGAATGCCTATAAAAATTAAAGACTGTTATCAAACAAGACATGAATCTAAGATTAAAGTTCCACACTTTTAAGTAATTTTCACATTAATTTTTTGTAGTTTATATAAAAGCCATATATTGCAATAGTATAAATTGAACTTGGCTGTTTCCATCCTTAGCATTTTTCTGTCCACAAGAATCTACCCTGAATGTAACTTTCACTATACTGCATATATAAGTCATTTAAGACAAAGTCAAATACAATGAAAAAGAAAGAAATACTGTATTTGTCAACATGGAAAATCATTTAAATTAACCTTCCACAGAATACAACATCAAGTTTCATCCAGTGGCCTTTAGAACATTGATTGTCTAATCATGGTTGTGACCTTTTATTAAAGGTTTTCTGCCTCTGCATGTTCTTTAGGGCAGCACTGGGAGGAGAGGGGAGTTGTGATTGGGATGTAATGTGAAAAAAAAAAGTCATGGAAAGGAAAAATTGCAGTCAGAGTTCTGACAACTTCTTTTAGTAATTTCAGGAAACACACACACACACAGAGAGAGAGAGAGAGAGAGAGAGAGAGAGACAGAGACAGACAGAGAGAGACAGACACAGAGAAAGAGACACACAGAGAGAGTCAGCAACAAAGAGATAGAGAGAGACAGAGAGACAGAGACGGAGAAAGAGAGACACAGAGAGATATCCAGAGACAGGGAGAGAGACGGTGAGATAGACACACACACACACACACACACACACAGAGAGAGAGAATATATACAAAGTCTGTAATTTGAAAAATATTTGCCTTCAAAGTAAGGTTTGAGCCTTCTCTTTCCTTTAGACAGAAGAACAAGTATTTCAGAGTAAATCTTCTAAATTCAAAAAGAAGGAAGAGACAAGCATTCACAGATAACTATAATTTATGGAAAAATCTTTATTTGGACTAGAGGTTATAAATCCAATAAAGTTTCTTTTCAAATAACTCATATTTTATGAGGGAAATAAATGTTTATAAAACTATTTAAAGCACACTATAGCACAACAGTAGAAACACATGCATAATATATAGGCAACCCTCCAGCAAGAGGTAGAAGAGAATAAGTATGGGGTCACCTAAATGATTCTAGCAAACAGCCATTTATGAAGATGCAAGCATGGTGGAGAACAACGGCAGAGTGGCACCAACATGGTCGCCATCTTTGACTTAGAGAGTCACAGTACTGGAACAGCAGAAAACGCAGCTTACAAATAACTATTTCACTCTGAGGGGACTGGAAGTATAGAATACTGTTAGATACATCCAATCTATGCATACAGTATATAATTTTAATAACTGGATAGTATTTTTATTCTTAAATATGGGCTTATTGAAGTTGGTAATTCCAATGACAGTAGCTACCCTAGGATGTCAGCTCTAGTCCAGCTCTAGTCCTGCATTTAGTTTTGAAAGTCAAATTCAGTGCAAATTGACACTAGTATCAAAAGCCAAGCGACTTTGTATAAAAATAACAAACAGGAGGCTATGGTTCCCACATGCTTACACAACAGAAAAACAAAGTGCAACATGTTTTGAAAGAATGAATGTAACAATTAAAAACATCATTAATTTAAATACAGCAGATAGAATAAAGGCATTGACAGGGTCTAAGTAGAGCATCTCAATGGTGTGTTTTGCCGTTGGTATGGCTCTCAAGGATGGGGTGAATATATCACGGCAATTGCATTTTATTTACTAAATACTTTACAATGCATTCTTTGAGCCAAAGGTGTTTTGGGTATCAGACCTAACACTTGATATTGAAAGCCCCCAATTTAATGATGTATTTACAGATGGTTACTTTTTAATAGTTTTGCTGCAGAGACAAAATAAATTGGAAGTGCTGACAACAGTCATCCTTTGAAGCAATAACATTTTAAGTATGCCGTGTTAAATTTGAATCTTCTGTGATGGAATATTGCTATATTATTTTTTGTTGATATGGTCTGTGTTAAAAAGAAAATACAGATGTGATAGGGAAATGGTTTTATTGTCTTATTTTCTTGGGTTTTTTTCCTAACAACACATTTCATGCCCCTGTCTGTGTCATTTGGAGCTCCTTAAACTTATTTGGGTATTCAAAATTTGAAAACAAATGCTGTAAATTGGTATTCTAGGCTTCCTTTATTCTGTCAAGAGGAAAAACCGACAGCAGCAGAGCTGTCTCTGGATATCTATTACATGTTGAGTGTTGTTACTCTGGCCAAAATCTTCTTTTGGAAATTAAATGCTGCTTCAAGCCCCACAGCTCGCCAGACCCCTTTCCCCTGTGAAAGAAAGAGGACAGTTCCAACCTGTTATTAAAGCAATGTGAATGTCTGCATCACTTCTGCCTTTTAAGAGTGAGTGACACAGGTCAAAGACCCTAGTGGCAAATGTGTGTCAGTGGTGTCTGCTTCTCAGTTAAACTGTCCCAGATAAGGCATGAAAGGAGTAACCCAGATGCAACAGACTATGACAAAACTCTCAAGTCACACAAGCACTTCATTCCGTAATTTGAGGCTGTCATCTGAGATGGTCCTTGATGTTTCTTTCATGAGGACCCTCTGATATCAACGCAGCCCGTAAGCCTCTGAGAATTAAGAGAATTAGGATGTGAGCTATTCAGGATCCAGGAAGATGTGTGTGGAAGATGAAACACTTCAGTTTCACAAGAATCAGAAGCTGGGCTCATAAACAGACCAGGTGCAGATCAGGTTTAGATGATTAAACGGCTTGGTGAAGAGAAATACACGTATCTCTGCCCGTCTCGACAGCTTGCTTTTAAAATGTCTGACAACTTTTTTTTTTTTTTTTTTTTTTAATGCACCATTTTTTAAATTATGTACAGCTATTACTATGTTAACTATTTACATGTTTCACATTGAAAATCCAGAGTGATTTGATACCAAACAATGAGACTATAACTATTTTTAAAGAATCTTGTCTGAGGTACTGGCTGAATTATAATTCCTAAGCTTTGCTTGTGTTGTTTTGTTTAGACAAGGCTTTGAGAGAAACTGACAGGACCTTACCTAGACTGCTAGAGAGTTAATAATAACCAGATTTTTTCCCTCAATATTTAGACCAATTTAATAGCACCAATAAGGTATTGGTTGTTAGAATGTCAAATATAACTTTAAGCATAAAGTAGACAATAAAGGATCTTGGTGGACTCATGATTTATATTTCAACTTTCTGATATTTGTTATATATGCATATATATATATATTTCATATTTTAGGTCAAATCTTCATATCTTAGGAGAATAATTTGTTCTTAACTACTTTAAGAACAATAAAAATAAAGTGATTTTTTTCTAAATAGTAACACTACCTAGACACATTTAAAAATAATTTCTGGATCATAGTTAAATGAACTCTTAATAGATTTTTTTTAAAAAATTGTACTTACATTGTCTTTTTAGGTGGAGTGTATGGTTCAGTCAAATATCAAATTCCAGTGTTCTTCAGTGGCTTAGTTTGAAAAGATTATGTTGGAAGAGATAGCTTTTCTAAATGTGTGTTTGTTTTCTGTCATTTAATTTAGTCTTTTACATTTTGTTTTTAAATATTAAAGATCCTATCCCTAGATTTTCCTTTACCTCATCTCCTATAGTTAACAGTTCTTCTTCCCTAGAAGTATGACCTGATTTGTCCTTTGTCCTAACTATATTATTGACTCTTAGGGTCAATTTCAAGGCCCTTCAAAATTTGACTTAAAAGTTTTTATTCTAGTGGTCAACACTTACCATTTTTAGGAAGGGCTCTCTGAAGCTCAGAAAAATTCTATTACATAAAATCCAAGGAAAATGTTTGTGTGTTTATGTCTGTATGTTTGTGTTTCTGTATCTGTGTTGTGTGTTTTATGAACTATTTTTAAATTTTAATATTTCTTTTGAAATTATTGTTGTTTAGAAGTAAAAGTTTTTCCAAAAGCAGACATAAAACTTCCAGTTGCACTTGGATTACTGGAATGCAGGCAACAAGTCTTAGTTTATGGTTTCTTAAGCTTCCCTTTCTACATATACCCATCATCATGAACCAACAACTAGAACAAATCCCTACAACCAAATACCTCTTCTCGTCCGATGTTTCTTTGGTTTGCTACATGTTCAAAGTTGTCATTTGCTTCCTTTTCCCAGTCCTGGAATAAAGCTATAGCATTCTTCAGCTTTTCTGTAAACTTGATTGAATTATTCTTCCTTTGTTACCTATCTAGCTATCTATTATATGAACTCTTGCTTAAATTTAGCATAGAATTAGTCCCTAAATCCCATTTCTATTTTAACAAGACCATTATGTGAAACAACTGTGTTTTCATTTTTGTTTACATCCATGCCTTTCAGCCATTATTTGTTCTCTTCTGTTCAGAGGTTTTCTCTGTTCATAATGTCACAAGTTTCTGAGACATTTGTTGTGTAGACATTTGCAGATATAACATTGTTTTTGATAGAGTTCTCCATTTCTCCTATCTTGTCATTATAACATGAAATTTCTTGTTTCTTTTCTTTTAATTTTTTTGGTGTTGTGTCTTAACTTTCTTTACTCAGTACAAAATCACAGTGCGGTGATGTAGGTTTGGTCTTGAATGTCTAGTGTCAAAAAATACTGCACAGGTTCTCTTACTAAACATTAGGAATTATAAGAACCCACTCATTTAGGTTAGTTTGGCTGTCTAGTGAACACTTGGGATCTCACTGTCTTCTGCCACCCAGTGGAACAGTATGGTTACAGGTACACATAAATAATGAAAACATTGGTGACATCACAGTTACTTTTACAAACACAGCTATTTAGTGAATTTATGTATCTTAGTGTAAACATATTTTATTAGTCTATTGTTTTTAGCTCTTTCTGCCATTTTAACCTATACCTAAATTTTATCACATTTTCTTATATAAGTTCTTTCAGTTACTCTTTTCATTCACTCTTCTGATCTTGTTAATATTTCTATTGTATATGTTATTTATTGTATTAATATAGTGAAGACTATTACTGTATTCCTATGGTGACATAATTTATGTCAAAGCATAGGGTGCAATTTTACCTGATTAAATTATTTTTCAGTATACTTTAGAATATATTTGTTTCCTCCTACCTCCTACCAGATTCTGACTACCTTCCTACCCATCCAATATCATGTTTCCTCTCTTCCTTCCTATATCTTTCCCACAAACCAAAACCAAAATTAAAATAAAATGTAACTCAAATAAACAAATCAAAGTAAAGACTTAGGCTGGATTCTTTCATGGCACTTTTTTCCCCCTTCATTGCTTATTTCCCTAGAAATACTCACTGGCTACTTGTATTATAAACCTCAGATTTTGTTTTGATTTTACTCTTCTCAACTTTAGCACATTCATTTAGAACAAGCTTATGTCTGTAATTTTTTTCTTATTGTTTGAATTTAATAAAAATCATAGCAAGTTATTTATTTCCTACTATATCTGGTCTCATCACTTTGCTCCAGTTTACACTAAATTTTTCTCCAAGACTGATGCTAATAATTTCTTGAATCTTAAATATTTAATTATCTAGTGAATCTGTGTAGTATTCATGCTACACTTTTCCAAGGTAAGAAACTTTACAACTTGTTTTAGGAACAAAACTTGTCTCAGCTACTCCATTTGTCTTTAATAATAGATCTTGTAGCATGAACCAAGTTTCTTTTGTATCTGAGACTAGTTATAATTTTGTAACTTTTAAAACAAACATTTTTAATTATTTGAGAAATTTGGTCAATTTATTTGGCCCAGATTTACCCCTGTTTCCCAACTCTTCCCAGACTCAGTCTCTCTTTTTTCCCTCTTGGTAGCCTCATTTCTTTCAAACTAATCAAGTCCAATTTGGGATATTCATATATCCTCAAGTACATGGACATCTAATGGAATATGATGGATCTGTCAGAGGCCTCATTATTAATGAAAACTAACTCCTCCCCTACTAATAGCTAGCAGATGTTCGCTGCTCCATTGGTGTGGCATTTTGTGTCTGCATCAATTCCCTGTCCATACTAGAATTTTATCTCACATGATATTGAACACTTTTGTGTACGTTATTATTTTTGTGAGTCTATCTTTCAACTGTCCTGTTGTGTCTAGAAAAAAAGTGTTTTGCTATGGTTATCTACCATGGGCTCTTGCAATCATTCAGCCTACTCTTCTGTAACAATACCTGAGCCATAAAGCAATGGGTTATTGTATAGAAGTCCCGTTACGGGCTTAAAGAGTTCTGTTGTTGTCCTTATTTGGCAAGTATCAGAGCTTCCATTAATGTTGATATAATAAATCCATTACATCTTCTTTTTTGAAAAATAATTATTTATTTTTATTTTTTGTGTATGAGTGTTTGGCTTAAATGTAAATATATTTAAAGATGTATGCATTAGTATGTGTATATACAAATGTCCTATCCAAACCAGAAGAGGGCACTGTTAGGTTCTCTTGGAACTTAATTAAGAAAGTTTGTAATTCTGTTGTCTTTTGTTGTTGTTGCAGACAAGCCTTATCTGTGGTGATCTGATAGGATGCATGGAATTATTTCCCTTTTCCTTTATCTGGTGAGGCTTGTTTTGTGTCCAATTATATGGTCAATTTTGGTGAAGGTACTATAAAGTGCTGAGAAAAAGATATATTCTTTTATGTTAGGATGAAATGTTCTGTAAATAACTGTTAAGTCCATTTTGTTCCTTTTTTTCAACTTTATTTTAAAAAAAAAACAGATACAGGTAGAATTTTTAAAAGCATTTTGGCATAAAACTATATGAATATATTTTGTCAGTACTTGATTTTTTTGAAGGTTTGAGAGTATGCATTGAAATCTTACTAGTTACAATGAGCATAAAGTACATGAAAAACAAAATGTAACATGGAATAATCAAAGATTTTTTGTGGAAGCCTCAGTTCTTCTTAGCAAAAAATAAGTGTATAGCACCTTCTCAGAGTGGGGTATACCTAGACCTTAAGTCATTAATAACTTAAGATAGAAGAAGATAGCCTTGTGGCAATATTTGGTTCCTAACTCCTATTAGTTTCACTGTGTGTCTGTTTCGTTTTTGTTTCCATGATCTGTCCATTGGTGAGAGAGGGGTGTTAAAATCACCTACCATTATTGTGTGAGGTTCAATGCATGCTTTGAGCTTTCAGAAAATGTGAGTTCCCTTGAATTTGTTGATGTTCACAGTTGAGGATTTCTCTTGGTGCATTTTTTTTTTCTTTGATGAGTATGTAGTGTCCTTCCCAAACTTTTTTGATACCAGTTCACTGAAAGTCTAATTTACTGGTTACTAGAATTGCTACTCTAGGTTGTTTCTTGAGACTATTTGTCTGGAATCTTTTTTTCTGGCCTTTACTTTGAGGAAGTATCTGTCCTTGTCAACGAGGTATGTTTCATGTATGCAGCAAAATTCTGGGTGCTGTTTATCTATCCAGTCTGTTAGTCTCTGTCTTTTTATTGGGGGAATTGAGTCTATTGTTGTTGAGAGGTATTAGAGACCAATGATTGTTGCTTCCTCATATTTTGGTTGATAGAGTTGGAATTATGCTTTTGTGGTCTTCTTGTTTTGGGTTTGTTGTGAGAACATTAGTTTCTGGGGTGTAGTTTCCCTCCTTATGTTGAAGTTTTTGTTTCTTATCCTCTGTAGGGCTGGATTATGAAACAATATTGCATAAAATTTTTGTCATGGAATATCATGGTTTCTGCTTCTAGGATAATTATGAGTTTTGCTGGGTATAGTAGCCTGGAGTGGCATTTGTGTTCTCTTAGGGTTTGCATGACATCTGCCCAAGATCTTGTAGCTTTTAGAGTCTTTGTTAAGATGTCTGGTATAATTCTGATAGGTCTCCCATTATATCTTACTTGGTGTTTTCCTTACATCTTTTCATATTTTTCTTTGTTCTGTGAATTTGTGATGGGAAGAACTTTTCTGGACCCTTCTGTTTGGTATTTTGTAGGCTTCTTGTATGTTATGGGTATCTCTTACTTTAGATTATTTGAATTATTTAAATTACTTTAGGTTAGGGAAGTTTTCTTCGGTAATTTAGTTGAAGATGTTTGACAGCCCTTTTAGTTGGGAATCTTCACTCTTTTCTATATATACTATTCTTAGTCTTTTCATTGTGCCCTATATTTCTTGAGAATTTTGAATTAGGAGATTTTTGCTTGTTGCATTTTCTATGACTGCTATGTCAATTTCTTTTATGGCATCTTCTATGCTTGAAACTCTTCTATCTCTTGTATTCTGTTGGTGATTCTTTCATTTATGACTCCTAATCTCTCTTCTAAGTTTTCCATCCAGAGTTGTCTCCCTTTATGTTTTTTTAAAAATGTTTCTTGTTCCAATTTTAGATCCTGGGTGGTTTTGCTTAATTCATTCACTTGCTTGGTTGTATTATCCTATATTTAAGAGGAAGTCCTCTATCATACCTATAAGATGTGATTGTATCTATGACTATTGCTTTTCAGGTACATTGGGGTATGCAAAGCTTTTGTGGTGAGAACACTAGGTATTGATGTAGTCAAGTGGCATTGGTTTCTGTTGTTTATTTTCTACTGTTTGCCTGTCACAATCTGGTTATATCTAGTGCTGTCTGCCCTTGCTGTCTCCATATTGAGTGCTGGTGTGATTCCATGCTAATACAACCAGTCTGGCTGTCAGTCTGGAGTCTCAGAAAATAGGAAATAGTTCTACCTGAGAACCCAGCTTTACCACTGCTGGGCATATACAAAAAAGATGCTCAACATATTAAAAACAAACAAGCAAGCAAGCAAACAAACAATCAAACAACACAAGCTCCACTATGTTCAAAACTGCCTTATTTGTAATAACTAAAAGCAGAAAACAACCCAGATATCCCTCAACAGAGGAATGAATACAGAAAATATGGTACATTTGCAGAATAGAGTACTACTCAGCTATTAAAACAATGGCTTAATGAAATTCACAGTCAAGTGGGTGGAACTAAAATATATCATTCTGAGTGGGGTAGCCCAGTCAAAAAGTAACACACATGATATACACTTAATGATAAGTGAATATTAGCCAAAAAGAAACTTGGAATATTCAAAATACAACTCAGAGATCCACTGAAATCTGAGAAGAAGGATGACCACACCAAAGAGTGGATGCTACAGTCCTACTTAGAAAGATAAATAACTTTGGGAAGTAAAGAAAGAGATGGATTTGTGAGGGAGAAAGTAGAGAAAGGAAAAGAGCATGCTAGTTGAGGTGAGTTGCAAGATGGGGGAGAAAGACAGAGGGTTAAAAATGTGAAAGGGAGTATGGATCAGAGCAAGGGGAAACTGTGGGTAGCCACAGATGCCAGATGCCAGAGACCCAAGAGGTTCCCAGGACCCAATTGGGGAGACATTAGCTGAAATAGCCAACAATGAGGATAGGAACTGTAGAGACGGTATCTAGTGGATAGGCACTGCCCCTGGTTCAGGGATGAGGCTACCCAACCACTTCAAAAGTATTAATCCAGAATTCTTCTTGTAAAAAAGAAATATAGGTACAAATTGTGGAGCAGAGACTAAAGGAAAAGCCATCCAGACACTACCCCACCTGGGAATCCATCTCATCTGCAGACACCGAACCCAGACACTATTGCTGATGCCAAGAAATGCTTCCTGACTGGAGCCTTATATAACTGTGCCCTCACAGAGCCTGATCAATACAGTTGTGGACCTATACAGACAAACATCGGACTGAGCTCAGGGAACCAGTCGAGAAGTTAGGGCAAGAACTGAAGGAGCTGAAGGGGTTTGCAACCCCATTTGAAGAACCAAAATAACAACCAACCAGAGCTTCTAGCTTTTTAGGTATTAAGCCATCAACCAAGCTGTACACATGGAGAAACCAATGGCTCCAGCTAGATATATATCAAAGTATTGCCTTATTGGTCATCACTGGGAGGGACACCCCTTGGTTCTTTGGAGGTTTGATGAGCTAGGGTAGGGAAATGCTCGGGTGCTGTGGGTGGGCAGGTAGGGGAGCACCCTGGTAGAGGCAGGGGCAGAGAGAGGGTAGAGGATAGAGCATTTGTGGAGGGGACACTGGGAAAGGGGATAACATTTGAAATGTAAATAAATAAAATAACCAATAAAAATGAAACAAAGAGAAGGTTCATAAACAGAGAAGGAAAGCTATGTCCTCTTCAGTAGCAGCAAATGCTGTTCATTACTAATCCATTTCTGTGGCCCTTGTTCCTCCCTCTTACTCCTTGGTTCTTTCTTTATCTCTTCCTCCCTTTCTCTGTAGTTCTTATGTGTATATGTGCTCATGTGTACACGTGTTCTCAATCATTTTCCACCTCATTGAACTTGGATTTCAGCAATTTGGTTAGCCTGGATGACTTAAAGCACCTATGACCATTTCTATTTCTGCATCTAGAAAGACAGAAGTGAGGTCTTTGACGTAGCTTTTCATGTGGGTCCTCGATATCCAAATTAGATTTCTCATGCTGGAAGTCAAGCACTGTATAAACTCAGCCATACCATGGGATTTACTCATCATTTCCCAGTTTATCTCGACCTTCTGTTCAGGTCCTTAATCATAGCTGTGGAATACATTGATAACCCCTATGCACAATTCACATTCATCCCCTGAAATTACAATCTCTAGTGGGATGACATTAAATAGAGAATTGTGTAGGAAATGTTTAGGTCATGACATTGGGGCTCTCAAAAACAATTTAGTGCCTTAATAATGAAAATAATAAGAAAGAACAAAATACTGTTTTTGCTGTCATCTGTGGGATATTTGAGAAGATGACTATTAAGAACTAGAATGCAATGCTTTCATTGTTATGATAAACCAAACAGGCTATAATATGAATCTTTTAGTTCTGGGTTACCTCATTTGGCGCAATGTTTCCCAGTTCCACCCATTTACTTGTAAATTTCAGTTTTATTAGAGCGAAACAAAATACCATTGCAAATAGATATCACATTTTCATTGTTACTTCATCAGTTGATGGGTACTTAGTCTCTTTCTATGTCCTTGCTATTATTAATAGAGCAGCTATGAATACAGATGATGATGAGTCTCTGAGGTAGGACACAGACTGTTTTGGGCAAATGCTCAATAGCATCATACACAGATTTAGGGTAGCTCTGTTTTTTGTATGTCTATGAACTATCACAATGCTTTTCACAGCAGCAATACCAATTTCTCCTTCTCTAACACTTAATGAGCTTTCCCATTTCCTGAGATATTTGTCAGCATGTGTTCTCTCTCTCTCTCTCTCTCTCTCTCTCTCTCTCTCTCTCTCTCTCTCTCTCACTCACTCACTCTCTTTCTGTCTCTCCCCCTCTCTCTCTTAATCCATTCTAAATGGGTTAAGATAAAAATCCCCAAAATACTTTTAATTCATTTTTTCTAGATGGCTAAGCATGGTGAATATTCTTAAAAATATTTTATATTTTGTACATTTTCCTCTGAGAGCTTTTTTCAGTTATAGTCTATTTTAAAATTGTTTTGTTTAGTTCATGTTTTTTTTTGAGACTTTGTATATTCTAGACTCTAATACTCTGTCAGATGTTTAATTGGTAATTGTTTTTTTATCCTGTAAGGCAGCTCTTTAAGTTGATTAACATTTTACTTTGCAATACAGGTATTTTTTTAAGATGACCATTTTTTGGTCATGTTTCCTAGGCAAACTTAGTTTGTGGCCATAGAAATTGGGTAAGATGAGTTATTAAAAAAGCAAAGCAAAACAAGGAATGTATTTGAATTGCAGTGGGGAAACATCTGTGAGGAATTAGAGGAGAGTGAGTAAGAATATATTTACAACCATTGGATGATATTTGCAGAGAAATAATAATGACATTGTTATTTTAATTTTTGTCTTAGAGGTTTTGAGTAAGCCTCACCTTTTCTGCTTCTTTCCAAACTATGGCTGGCTGGTTCTATTCTGCTGTTCTGGCTCAAATTCCTTTTCTAGCTGACAGATGAAAATCTAACTTCTCTTGTCTTCTGCATTTTTCTACTTCATAAAAACAAACATACACACAACAACAACAATAATAACAAAATAACGGCCTCTTGACTGCACCAGCTGAACTGTTCCAAGCTGAACTGAGCTCAGTTGCTTTCAACTGAAGTACGCAGAACTGAACTCTAAGCTTAACGAAATCTCTTTCTCTACATTGCTATTAAGTAGCCGCTCCTTTCTGTCCATTTTACTCATAATTTGGCACATTTATCTCTGACTAATTCTGACAATCTTTCTCTGTGTTGTCACTTTGTATTTCAGTTAGACACAATTATTTGGGATTAAAGGTATATATTAAAGGAGTGTCTGTATCCCAGCGGGATCACACAGATGGGATCTTTGGATGAAATCCTTTGCCAGAGTAGCTTTGTTGGTGGCTTAAAAATCCTTTACATGTCAGAAAATGAAATTAAAAGTCCAAGGTAGAAAGTGGATCATGGACTACAATAAAGAACACACCAATGATGGCCACTGCAAAAAGTCAGCAACACATCTCTCTAGCCCCTCCCATAAAAAGTTGGGAAGGTTGTAGAATAGATACCAGAAGCTTAAGGAACACGTTGAAATATATTCATTTAACAAAGTTTCATCTAGAAGGAAAGTATGTGTAATGTGTATAATGTATATAATCAAGTTTTATGTGTCAGAATGAAGGCATATGTATGCATAAATGATAACCTAAGCCAATCATATTTATATACTATCTATCTGTCTGTCCATTTGTTTGTCCATCTGACCATCCATCAGTATCTTTTTTTATCTATCTTCTATAGTTTTATCTTTCACATATCTATCTATCCATCTCTCTCTTAGATATTATTTCCCTTATCTATTACTTGAAATTGTTACTGCACAGGTCAGTTGATTTTGCTAATTAAATGCTTTGCATTTTAAAATATCATAGATATAAAAATATTGATAAGAGTGACACTGCCTTAAGCCTCTTGGCAATTGCATTACTTCTGAAGTATACATTAAAAAAATAGTAAGTAATGTCCCTTGTCACCTTTGACTCTTCCATCACTCCAAGATCACCTTCCCCCATCCTGCATCCTTTCTGATATTCTAATTTCCATAGTAATTTAATATCAGGATTAATAGTATTTATTAAACTCACCAAACAAATCAGCTGGGTGTTTAAAGTATTCCTGATGTAGGCTAGTGAGAAGCCTGTCTCTGGTAATTTAAAAGTCATGGATAATATTGGTTCCATTTGAGCTGAATGAACTACACATTTTTAAAAATGTGTTCTTTGTGCAAACTGAGTTACTATTCACTTTTTATAAAAATTTTAGTAATTAATCCAGTGATTCATCTTTAAAAAGGGAGAAACATCTGATTTCCAGAGGCTTGGAGTATAGCTTAATGGTAAAACACACTCCTTTCATTTGTAGGTCCTGGATTCGATCCCAGAACATTCAAAGTAGGCAAAATATGGATCTCCGGCCATATTTCAAATCACCAGGCTGAGCAACAAGCTCTGCCCTCTACCCAGACTGCATGGGAAGGCTGTTAATGCTTCCTGCACCACACATTATGGAGATAAAATGCTTCTGGAATAGCTTCTGGAATACAACCAACACTAACTATTGAGCACATTTTTATCATTGGCACAAGGAAATGAGATGACATAAAAATGCCTTCCATGGGATAAACATGTTCATCATTAATAGAAAACTTTCACTTTTATAGACATCCCTGGAAACTTTTTAGAATTCCGATGTGCTAACAGATAAGTACATTCTGCTTAAAAGCATCTTCAACATTTTTATTGCCTTGCCATTAGAGTAAATGTGAATGGGATCTGCAGGATTGTTGGCGGCCATTTGCATGGAGTGCGGAAGTAGTCCCTTGTCTCTTTGACTAATTAGACATGAGTTGTTAGCTCTTTTTATTATTTTTGAAACTGCTCACATTAGAGTAGTAGATTTTGCATAATTCATCCACTTGTACACTTTGTTAAATCCTCTTGGTCCCAACTGGAGTATTGCTCATTGCCAATTTGTGACTGGCCCATTAGTGACTCAGGCTGAATTATCTTATAAAAGGCTCTATCTGTTTGAATAGTGAAGTTTTTTTTTCATGAAAAATAAATTTTTCACATTTCATTATTAACATTTTTATTAAAATACTATATAAAAATTTAACAAAAGAAATAGACATTATTAAAATTCACATAGCATTAATTTGCAAACTTGTCTAATCATTTTAATAGTAAATTTTATTAGGGTGTGGTAGTTTTTAAGAAATCTTTACCAGCAAGTATTACAAAGATTTAGAGTATGTATTGATATTTCCTATAACAATTACATTTTATCAACATAAGTTTTCAGTTTGCTTGGGAGACAGTCTTGCCCTGTAATAGAAACTCTTAAATATTAGAATCACATATTTTTTAAAAGTTTGTATACGGGTCTAATACACTTAAATTTTAGCTAATATTGTGCTACATGAAATAAAGTTTACTTGTCTTTTAGTTTGTCTAATACTGTAATTTATGTCTGGAAGTTAGCATGTTGTACTGGAGTAATTATGTAAGCTCTTTGTTTTCAGGGGTATGGAAAGAGAGAGGGCGATGAGAGCTTACATTGTTGAATATAGAAGTAAGGTGAAATTGTGTCCTAAACTGTATGAAATCATGAAGCATATTGTAGTCAAGCAATATATTTGGGTATGTGACTTGATGTTGTATGTGAATTTGTGTATATTTTTGTTGGAAATACTATTTTTATATAGTTGAATACTGGAATAATATTTGGCCTATATATCAAGTCATAATAGTGTTCTAAAATATGTGAAGTAAGGTAGCATACTGTAGTCATCTATACTATGAATTAAAACTCAGTGGAACTCAGCCTAATAAGAAGCATTCACATGGAGTTGGTACATGCATATTGATGAATTTTTATCTTCTGCACTCCAGAGATTTAATTTTGAAGTTATATTCACTGAATAAACTTGTCTTCATTTAAATCAAGGCATTTAGCCTCAACTTCCCAGCCAGGTTATTATTATTATGTGGTTATGGCTACTTATTAACCTGTAGAGTAATTTGGGGTCCTTCCTGACCCTACCAAGGATTTAGGATTTCTTATAATATACCAGATTAGTTTTAAATCATAAAAAAAGCCAAAATTCTTAAGTATCACCAAAACACTTTATACTGTCCTAGAGATCTTGTTGAGATGCAACCACATGACATTTATAGCAAAGAACTCAAGATTTACCTAATTCTTGTATTGAACAAAAATGAGAATTTATAGCTAAATGAATACCTTGAATATATTTTATTTTTCATTGATTTCTTAGTGTACCAAAATATATTAGTGTTAGCCCGAGACCAACAGGATGGATGAAGGATAAAAAGGTAGAAAACATCTGCCACTGGTGTACAGTGCATTTATTTGGTACTAGAGAAGATGTCAGGAGTAGGTTCTGAACGTCATTACCCATTCCTCTTCTCTAAAGCACATAAGAAGAGGGTGTTTAGCTCAGTTGTAAGTATAAAGGCATATTCTTTGTTGTTCTATGATTAAAAACTTATTTAAAACAATTTCTTACAACATTACATTGTATTGTTGCTGAAACCTTCATGTTTGCAAGCCAAAGTTTTTAAAGTTAGGGAAGAATCCTGGTTCAGGCTGGGTTTACGCTAAATGTTGGTTCCTTGAATTATTTAAATGGGTTCCTTATTTGAAAACTTTCTGTTTTGCTAACAGTAAAGGTACAGCTTGATGTATGTGTATTTTAATTAATTGAAATTTCAATATATAAATACTTCCTTCTTTTAAAAGCCCATCTAGGTCTCCTAGCAGTGAGAGTGAGGACTGTCTCTGACTCTTTTGCCTCTTCTCCCAACTCCCTTACCTCTCAAGAGTTGCCATATCCAGTCCTGATAGAAGGGTTTGCGCCTAGTCTTGTTGCATCTTGAGTTCAGTTGAGTTTCCTGGGAGTGGATAAGGAACTGATGTGTGTGTGTGTGTGTGTGTGTGTGTGTGTGTGTGTGTGTGTGTGTGTGTGTATGTGTATGTGCATGTGTATATGTGGGAACTTTGAGAAGTGGAGGAAAAGGAATCTGAGGACAGGATGTATTGTATGACAGAAGAATAAAACAAAACAAAACAAATGAAAACCAAATATTTAGTGGGCTGTGCAAAAAGGCAGGCTTTGAGGATTTATATCTTCACCATACTTGCTGTTTGCACTCTAGGTGCTTCCTATGTAGATAGAATGTCATAAACAACGTCCGAGTCCTCCTTACAATGGCCTTTTCCCCTGCTATGTATGATGCCTTTCCATCATTCTTCTGGAACTGTAAACCAAAATATACCTTTTATTCCAGAAGATGTTTCAGAGGGGACTAATGACTTTGTTAACAACTGGACTAGAAATCATTCATTTGGTCCTTGTCAAAGAATGTCTGCATTGTGCCCATATTTCAACAAATGGGATAAAGAGCAATTTCTTTGGAGGATGAAATTGCATTGAGAATGTGGTATGGCCATCGTTGCTTACTCTTCTGGGAGTCTACGGTGAAAAAGAGTTCCAGGAAGCTTAAGATCACTGCCTAGTTATGTGCTGATAAAGGCTATACAGAAAAATGTCGGTCATGCTTTGCAGGCTTCCTAATGCTGCTACCCTTGAACCCAGTTCCTTATGTTGTGATGATCCCCCAACCAAAAAAAAAAAAAAATGCATTTATGGCTACTTTATAACACAAATTGTGCTATTGTTATAAATCATAATATAAATATCTGATTGCAGGATTTCCGATATGTGACTGCTGTGAAGGGATAGGTCCACCCCCAAGGGTTTATGGCTGAGAACAACTGTATGAGAGATGTCTCTTGCTTTACTCTGGATCATAGGAACAGTGCCCTGAGAATAAGACCCAACCGTGTGAAAGCTCCAACTTATGAAAAGAAAGAGACTAAGGGGTTTTGTGCTCCTAGAAAAGACCTGCACAGGGAGACCCATCATCACCTTTAGTCCGCAGAGTCTGCATCGACTGTGTTCCAAAGGGATCAGGCTTTATCACAGACTGGTAGTAGAACTCGGAAATGCCATCTGTGAGGTTTTGGATAGAAAAAAAAAACAGTATACCTGGCTAAGAGAATCATGGCTTCCTTTTTAGTGGTTTCAGAGAAGTCAGACTTAGACCATGTGTGGCAGCCTTATAGTCCCTTAGATGAACCTGTGATGGTAGGCTTTGTTGCACTGGAGACACCTAGATGTTGTAGATGCCAGATCTGTGAGACATCTGTCCAATGAGACCCGCATCATCAGTGGACTCAGTCTCTGAGTGACGTAATGTTGCAGTCCACAAACGTCAACATGGAGCCGTAGGATTTTGTGTTTTTTCTGTTTCATTTTAGTCTTTGTTTGGATCATTATTCCCGTATTATAAACCATTTCCTCTCCTTCGGAAGAATAATGTATGTTCTGTTTTCTGTGCTATTTTATGTTGGTATCTGTATTTTTAATTATTATTATTTATTTAATAATTATTTTACAGGGTGTAACAAATGCAAGTTTGCCTTGAGTCTCAGAAGAGACCTTGGATTTTACAATGTAGATAGTAATTATGTATTGTATATTTCTTACTAACAATGGAGAACAAGTATTTGTACTACAATAAATTGTAAATATTTATAGAGATGAATTTTTTAAAATTGTCTTAAACAGTATGTGATTAATTTGTATGGCTTACATGTTTTAATATATACATTAACTTAAAAATAAGAAATGAAAATAAAATATAATTTGATTGACTTATAATTAAATGACTTCTAAATTTTGTAATCATTTGCATCCTGGCTTAATCAGGAAGTTTTTCCTGGTTCATTTTAATACTAATTAGATACAGTCAATTAACTAAAATACCCATTGGAAAATGTTAAGAGCTTTTAAAGGTATGTTTATGAATCTTCTCCATGTTGATTTGAATTGATCATATATGTTTTTACTTCTTTAGTAAACATTCCTATAAAAAGACTCCAATAAAAAATTCATAATAAGGCATTTGTCACCTTATTAATATCTGAGTCATTTGTGGCTTTATATTTAGAGGAAACATTATATTCTTAAGAGTCAGAGGCAAACATTTACACCCAACCCATGGATAGAAGCTGGTGACCTCTGTGGTTGAATTAGGCAAAATCTAGGAGAAGCTGAGGAGGAGGGCAACCCTCTAGGAAGACCAGCAGTCTCAACTAACCTGGACCCCAGGATCTCTCAGAGCCACAAACCAGGCAGTGTACACCAGCTGGTGTTGGGCCACCAATACATATACAGCAGAGGATTTCTGGGTGTGTACTTAGTCAGAGAAGATACATCTAACCCTTAAGAAACTTGGGACCCCAGGGAATGGCAAGGTCTGGTGGGGTGGGTGGAGGTGGAGACATTCTTTTGGAGACAGAGAGTAGGATGGGGTGGTGGGGGAGTAGGTGTGGGATGTGAAACATTCAGAGGGTGGACTGGGAGAAGGATAGTGGCTGGACTGTAAAAATTGATTATAAAAACATTCATCAATGTTCTAGAAAAGATTCATATTCACACATGCATAATTGCATGGCCCTGCAAAATGATCCTGTTGGAAGAAATTAAATGATGAGAACCATTTCAGCTTTGAGTTGGTACATTTCCTGAAGTCTAGTTCTATTTTTAATATCAGCTTCAGTAATTTTATTTGTCTGCTTGTTTGTTTCAGGCCCATTACTTAATCATTGAGGAAAAGAGTCAACAGCAAAACAGAGATAGCACTAACTGTCAATTGTTTTTTTGACCAGAAAATCTATAATTTCAAAAACACTTAAAAATGCCTTCATTTGCTCAGTGATATAATGCACAGTATTTGCTACTTGTATTTTATATTGATGCTTGTTTACATTTTATAAGTATTTATGTGAATATATTTATATAAATATATCAATAAAACCTATGGAATTAATATTGTATTTGTATTATATAATCATTGTAGAGAAAAAAAATGGGAAACTGCTCTTTCCAAGCAAGGAGAATAGAGACAGAGAGTAATGATTATTATGATTCTGGCCCATGTGAATCTTTTCAGACAGGTCATCAAGCTTGGCCGGGTGCTAAGTTCATCTCCTATACCACCTCACAAAATGAATTTTACCCATTTTAATGTTTATGTGATTTTGAAACGTAAAATGTTTGATAACATGAAACCATCATGCAAATTTCTCTATTATTTAAGAATAAATCATCCATCCCTCCCTAAAACACAACTGTTTTTATATAGTAATTCATTATGACTTTTATGGTTTATTTCAGAAACTATAGCTGTGGGTGTCTTAAAAAGTCCCCATAAGGGCAGAAAGACCTAAGATCTCTGCTGCCAAGCTGCTGACTCAGACACTATATGTGAGGTCATCCACACCAGCCTCAGTAGGATCTGTCCTTTAAGAGGATTGTGAGAAGAATATCAGATGGCATTTTATCTCCTTATCAGTGTTTTTCCCCCCAACAAGGTTATATTTGAGCTCAGTGTGTGAAATCAGATTTAACAAAAGAAAAACAAAACAAATCATAAAAATCTCAAAATTTGTCTGTAAAACTCTGAGAACCTCTTAGCTGCTTGAAAGCCATGAAATCAAAGGCAGAGAATAGAATATCTCTATCTGAGAACGTTTCCTCCATGAGACTATGTTATAGGTTTTAGTGTTGCATAAAACTCTCTGCAGTAAATATCCCTTCATATTTACTGTCATATGTAGTAAAAAATGTAGTTGTTTGACACCAAGCTGAGATGTTCTTATTATATATTCAATTATTTTAAGGCAACTATAGCTTTTCTGATCTTCAGTAAAAAGGCTGTTTATTTATTATAACATGTAGTATATTTTCTTTCTCTTTTTTATTAGACATTTTATCTATTTATGTTTCAAATATCATTGCCTTTCTGAGTTTCCCCTCCACAAACCTCCTATTCTGTCCCCCTGTTTCTATGAGGGTGCTTCCCCCAACCACCCACTCCCACCTCACAACCCTGGCATTCACTTACATTGGAGAATCGAGCCTCCCCAGGAGCCAGCATGACCTTTCCTTCAGTCTCTGCTCTACTCTGACTCTGCATTTCCTTAGACAGATTCAATTCTGGGTAAAAATATGGACATGGGTGGGTGGCTCTTCTCCCAACTGAGAGCCTTACCTAAACTCTGGATATGGTTTCTATAGGTTCTTCTTCCTCTTTCTTGGGCATTTCAGCTAATGTCATCTTTATAGGGTCCTGGAAGCCTCTTTCTTTCCTGGCATCTGAAATTTTCTGGTGGCTACCCCTAGTTCCCCATCCCCCATTGCTACACACCTCTGTTAAATTTTTTGACCCTCTGTATATCATTCCAGTCTCCTCCAATACATAATCCTGTCCCTGTTTTCTCTCCCCTTCTCCCTTGCTTCTAATTCCCTTCTACACACTACCTCCTGTGAGTATTTTGTTCCCCATTCTAAGAAGGACTAAAGCATCCACATTATGGTCTTCCTACTTCTTGAGCTTCATGTGATATGTTAGTTGTATCACGGGTATTCTGAGGTTTGTGCTTAATATCCATTTAACATATTCTTTTGTGACAGGGATACTTCACTCTGGATGATAATTTCTACTTCCATCCATGTGACTGTGAATTTCATGAAGTCATTGTGTGTGATAACTGAACAGTACTCCATTGTGTAAATGTACTGTATCCATTCTTCTTTTAAGGAATACCTGGGTTGTTTCCAACTTCTGGCTATTATAAATGAGGTTTCTATAAACACATTGGAGCATGTGTCCTTCTTTGTTGGAGCTTCTTTTGGGTATATGCCCAGGAGTACAGCTTTTTCCTCATGGAGTACTATGCCCAATTTTCTGAGGAATCCAATACTGATTTCTAGAGTGGTTTACCAGCTTGGAATTTCAACAACAATGGAGGAGTGTTCTTCTTTCTTCCCATCCTCACCAGAATCTGTTACTGACTCAATTTTTGATCTTATCCATTTTAACTGGTATGAATCACAGGATACTTTTGATTTGCATTTCCCTGATGAATAGGATGTTGCACATTTCTTTAGGTGCTTCTCACCATTCAATATTTTTCAGTTGAGAATTCTTTGTTTAGTCTTGACCCCATTTTTTAACATGGTTATTTGGTTTTCTGGAGTCTAACCTTTCCAGTTTTTTATATATATTGGATATTAAGCCTCCACCAGATGTAAAATTGGCAAAAATCTTTCCCAATCTGTTGGTTGCCATTTTGTCCTATTGACCATGACCTTTGCCTTACAGAAACTCTGCATTTTTATAAAGTCCCATTTGTTGATTGTGGATCTTAGAGCATAAACCATTGTGTTATGCTCAGAAAAGTGTAACCCGTTCTCATGTGTTTGAGGCTCTTCCCCACTCTCTCTTCTATTGGATTCAGTATATCTGGTTTAATATGAAGGATCTTGATTCACTTTGACTTGAGATTTGTACAAGGAGATAAGAATAGTTTGATTCAAAGATCATTATGATTAATCTATACTCACCAAAAAAACTTTCCATGTTACATTCTGTCCTACATATACTTTATGCTTATGGTAACTAGTGGGATTTGAATGCAGGCTATAAAATCTCTAAAAGAATTAAGTACTGACAAAAAATATTCATATAGTGTTATGTCAAAATGCCTTTAAAATATGTATATGTATTCCTCTTTTTTAAAAACAAAGTTGTAAGAGAAAGAGAGGGAGAGAGAGAGAGAGAGAGAGAGAGAGAGAGAGAGAGAGAGAGAGAGAGAGAGAGAGAGAGAGAGAGAGAGAATAGATCGATTTGCGTTTTTCTACATGATGACTTTCAGTTGAACAAACACCACTGGTTGAAAATGCTGTCTTTTTTCCTACATGATGCTTTTAGCTCCATTGTCAAAGATAAAGTGACCATAGGTGTGAGGGTTCATTTGTGAACCCTCGATTCTATTGACCTACTTGCCTGTTTGTACCAATACCACTCAATTTTTATCACTATTGCTCTGAAACACAACATGAGGTTAGGGAAGGTGATTCCCCCAGAAGATTTTTTATTGTTGAGAATAGTTTCTCTATCCTGAATATTTTATTATTCCAAATGAATTTGCAAATTGCTCTTTCTAACTCTATGAAGAAATGAATTGGAATTTTGATGGGGATTTTATTGAATCTGTAGATTTCTTTTGACACATGGCCCTTTTTACTATATTAATCCTGACAATACATGAGCATAAGAGATCTTTCTATATTCTGAGATCTTCTTTGATTTCTTTCTTCAGAGAGTTGAAGCTCTTGTCACATAGATCTTTCATTTGCTTGGTGGAATCACATCAAGTTACTTTATATTTTTTGTGACTATTGTGAACAGTGTTGCTTCCCTAATTTCTTTCTCAGATTGTTTAGCATTTGATTAGAGGAAGGTTACTGATTTGTTTGACTTAATTTTATCTCTAGTCACTTTGCTAAAGTTGTTTATCAGGTGTAGGAGTTCTCTGGTGGAATTTTCGGGGTCACGTAAACTATCATATCATCTTTAAGTAGTAATAATTTGACTTCTTCCTTTTCAATTTATATTTCCTTGACCTCCTTTTGTTGTCTAATTGCTCTAGCTAGGACTTCAAGTCCTATATTGAATAAGTAGGGAGAGAGTGGACAGCATTGTTTAGTCACTGATTTTATTGGAAATTATTCACGTTTCTCTGCATTTAGTTTGATATTTGTTGGATATTGCTTTTACTGTGTTTAAGTATACACCTTGATTTCCAATCATTCCAAGCCTTTTACCATAAAGGGGTGTTTAATTTTTGTCAAGTGCTTTCTCGGCATGTAATTGGGTGATTATGTGGTTTGTTCCTTTTTGTTAATACAGTAGATTATGTTGATGGATTTCATTGTATTGAACCACCCCTGCACCTGTGCTTCTAGGTGTCTTAGCACTCCTGGGAGACCAGTTCTCTTTGGGCCATAATGGAGTGTGGAGAGCTGTGGTCTAAAATGTTTCAGCACTCCTGGGATACCAGGTCTCCCAGGGTGGGATTTGATTAAGGAGTGCTGTGGCACAGGGTTATCTCTGGGTGAATATTGAAACCGAAAGGATCCTGTCCCTGACTGCTCTGCAGTTACTGTGCCCTATAGGGTCCTGTCTGGTTTATCTTGGGTCAGCTATTGGGTAATAGTGGTGGTCTTATCTGTGATCTTGGGTGTGACAGCACATCTGGGAGACCAGCTTTCTCTGGGAATGATTTGGGTATGGAGAACTTTACGTAGTACATTTTTAAGTTTATGTTAGTTTGAAACATTATGAGTGGGCAAAATATGGAGGTAAAGAGATTTATTATTTTGAGCACATGATTGGAAATTGTAAACTTGGACAAAAATTCATAGTGTTGTTTTAGCATAATCCTGGCCCTTTAAGTCCATATACAAAATTATGTGGATATTTATGCATTTATCTTGTAAGAGAGCCTTTAGCTTGCTAACATAAGGGATGAAAGTTGATTTGTGTGTGTGTGTGTATGTGTGTGTGTATGTGTGTGTGTGTTTGTGTGTATGTGTATGTGTGTGTTTTGTTTGTTTGTTTGTTTCTTAGACTCACTCTTAGCCAGGAGTTATCCATATTTACCATATTTAATGGTCTCTTTCACTCATACACACCCAAGGCCCACTGTGGCTGTCTTGTTTTAGAAAATTTTACAGACTGTTTCACAAAAGACCACCTTACAACTGCCTGCATTCAATACCTGAAGCACCCATTTCTTTGAAAGTTTATATTTGACTAACCCTAAATATGAACTGACTATTGTAACTTGATTGAGGTTTTCTATCTTGTGAGACAGATTAAATTATTTATATATTACTAAGCTGTCCTTAAAAGTCACCAAAACCATTTAAAAGAAAAATTCTGAGGAATAAGCAGTAAAATATTTATTATTCACAGTTTTTTTTTCTTGAGAACTAGGAGAGAGGACTTTGAACACAAACCAGCAGTAAGAAGATGGAAACATTAATTGTTCTTGTTTGATTAATATGTATTACTCACATGTATTATGATAATCAACCCTATAAATAGGCATAGCTCTCACTTGCTAATTCTTAATTTTTAAATATATAGCATTAGAGAGTTTTATACTAAGTGGTATGATCCTGTTTCTAAATGACAAACAATCCTCTTCCATATTCCTATCTTAGATTTCAATGATTGCATGTATGCCAATAAGGAGTTGTATGGGTGCCTATAGACCTCGAAACTAGAGAACACAGAGAAGAGAAAAGGTACTGAAATTTTAGTGGGCAAAACGAATTATATGTGTCATGAAAATGAAAAGGAGGCTACTGGGGTTGTAGGGAGAAGAGAAAGGAAGCAGGGAAGAAAGGAAAGAGTGAGAAACCTAAAACACATTTTGATTGGAAATCAAGAAACTGATATAAAAAATCTAAAACTTCACAATTGAATTATTTTAAATGTTTAAGGAGCTAAGACAGTTTAGTACTTTCATTTTGACATCACATATTTTATTCATACATTAAGTTGTTTCTTATACATTCTACAGAGTGTGATATACTAGATATGAGATACATTTGTTCTTCCTTAAACTAACACATGTTAAATTACGGGTTCTATATATGATCTAAAGTCATGAAGGGCTTCAGAGCTTGAGATTTGAAATGTTTTTCATCACAAAGGTACTATAAGAGGTACTGTTAATGATCTTAGCATTCAACCTTTATTGTCTGGTAACAAATTATTATTTCACAATGGAGCTATTTTCCTCTACTCTTATCTTCAGTTTTCAAATGAAATTGGCTTTATGCCAAGTTCTAAGGATGCATACATGGCTTTTATTGTTTTCTTCCTCCTGATTACATTGTGAAGGATAAACAGATACCTGGTGGGCTTTTGTTTACTAGAAGAGTGAAGGTCGACATACTCAAGTTTCATTCTATCCATAGGTATCTCTAACACAGAAACTGTTCTTGGAAAATCTATAAAAATCTGCAATATAGAGGTCACAGCAAATCTAAGAATAAAACCAGTATGAAAGTGAGAAACAGTATATCCAGTGGAGAGAAATAGAATTCATATCTTTAAAACCATCTCATCAAACTGTAATGGAAGTTCAGTGTAATCTCTGAGTCTTCAATTAGGAAACTTGTACACATTTTGTTTCTCTTAAGGCTACTTTATTGTAAACTATGGGGGGTCTGATAGTTTACAAATGGAGATACATCCAGGTGATATAGCAAATTTGGAGGTACATGGATCTGGAGCCTTCCTCTTCTCTTCTACTTTGCCTTTTGCTATCTTTGACTCAGTCTCAGACCATATTCTTGTTGTTTCAGAGAATGTTAAGACAACCAGACCCTACATTAAACTTTTGTATATAGCTTGAAAATGTCTATCTCATTTTAAAACTATATTCATGGAGTTAATAGAGAAGAGAATCTCATGCAGTTAAAAGGTTGTTTATAACTTTTAAAGGGACACAGTACTTAGTGAACCTACATTAGTGTTTTAACATTTTGTATTAAATATACAAGACAAATACTTTATTAATTCAAGACATAAATTATTGGTTTTCACTAGTCTATTTTATTAGTCTATTTACATGATTGTTAGTATAATTGGAAGATTTTTGAAGAGTACAACTCTGCTGTCTTGGATTTTCAGTGCCTGATATTGCTATAGAATTAGTAAATACCACTGGTAACACAGATAAAACTTTTTAGTGACCTTATTTTCCCCAGTTATCAAAGTAGGTCATTTTAAAATATCTTTAGTCTAATAAAACACTTATGTCCAGGGGTCGGCATAGGGTGAACTTTGCTTAAGCCACCAGCATAGAGAGGAGGAAAGAAATATTTCTGGTTGCCGATTATCTAGATTCATCTTAGTATTTGATCTGAAATCGATAAACCCTGAGTGAGATAGTTTACAACTATTGCACAATTAGAGGTCTTTGCCAGTCCCTGGAGCTAATGTTAGTCTGTGCTGGAAGACAAGTCACAGACATGGGAGGAAGCTAGCATCTTTGCTGCACATATACCTGGATGGAACTTCATATGTCTGCATGGATGCTGTAGGTTGTAAGAATAAAAGAGCATTCTCTGAACAGTTTATACTTTATTATTGTTACATAAGAAAATGGGAAAATTTTAGTTATAGATTACCAAGAACCTAAAACTGTAGTTCATGAGGGAGATCATACAGTAACTATCTAAATCGTTTCTTTTTCACATTTCCTTCTGAAATGGAACCATCTTAGAATCGATAAAAACCCTTTAACTACATTTTCCCCCAGAAGTAAATTTATTCTTAGAGCAAAAGGGTATTTTCTTCAATCACTTTTTGTAAAAATGTTGCATCTTTGAAAATGGGCTTCAAACTTTCAAAAGTGCCATCCCTGCTGATTTCCTCATGGGATAACCATCTTCTCTTCTACCACTTCAAGACTGCAATTATTTTTTAGTAAGACTGGCCAACTTGAAGTGACTTCACTTAGCTAAATGACTGTCATTGATTGGCTCCTTATTTTGGCATAACATCTCTTGCTAGAGTCTTTGTTTGATCTCTCAGCTTCCCTGCAGAACACCACTTGTTCTTCTGGATAATCACGCAGTGGGACCTGGCTATATCTCAGGCAGAGAGATTAGGTAACAAGTTCTACCCGTCTCATTTTATAAGGTAGGGCAATATTTGGAAAGATTATATTGTTACTTTGTCTAGCTTGCTCAAAATATTTCAAACTCTTTGCAAAATAATAAAAAGTATTTTAAAATGCCTTTGTCAATATTACTTAAATATTCATGCTGCAGTTATAAGATATAATTCAAATAGTTTTAGTTTTTTAAATGTATAAACATAAACCTTCCTGAGATACTTTTTATCTTTACCATAAGGAATATATCTTATTTTTTTTCTTGTAAAATAATGAAACCTGCCTTTGATGTAGAAATGTTTTTTTTTCAATTTTATTGGATATTTTCTGTATTTACATTTCTAATGTTATACGTTTCCCCCAACTCTTTTTCTTTCTCTCCCTCAACTTCCTTCCATGAAGGTGCTCCTTCTCCCAATCACCCTCTCTACCTCAGTGACTTGACTGGTTAATAATGTTGTTCTTGGTGATGATGGTTGATGATGATGTTGTTCTTCTCATGAGGGTGCAAACTTTTTACCTCTTTCAGTCCTTTCTCTAGCTCTTTCATTGGGCTCCCCCTGTTCAGCCTGATGTTTAGCTTCATGCATCCTCACCTTCATCAGTATGACTCTGGGAGAGCCTCAGAGTAGACATCCATGTCTGGTTCCTGCCAGTAAGCACTTCTTGGCATCAGCAACAGTGCTTGGGTTTGGTGGCTGCATATGGGGCGGTTCTCCAGGTGAGGTAGTCTCTGTAGATCTTTTCTTCAATCCCTGCTCTTATATTTGACCTTGTCTGAAAGCAATTGTAAAAACGAAAGTAGAAGATATAAATATTAATAAGAGTTTGATTAAAGTAAATTTTTTAAGAAGTATTCTACTAATAGCATTTAGTAAAAGTACAGTGGTTGACGATAGAATACATGACATACACCTTAATAAATACCGTGTTGTTTTCATGCTGAATAAGTTAATTAACATTATGATATGGTTACAACTTTGTTCTGAAATTGATTTCTGAAACTGCTATTTAAACTGAAAATATGGTCATTTATTGTTAAAAATATACCGAACGAAATATTCCTTTGGTATTTTTCTTAATTATTGTCTTTTGTTATCAGGTGTCATAGTGAAGCTAAAAAAATTAGTATGGATAAATAAATTTTTTCAGTGCAACTTTTTCAAACTACCCAACAGGCTTACAAGCAACCAGGGGCTGTTTGCACTGATAAAGAGCTCGTAACATAGGAATATAACCACCAGCGTTTTCTCTTTTATCCTGGACCACAGTGGAAGGGTGGTGGCTCTTTTTCTTCTACCATCCTGTACTCCTCAGATCTAAAATAATTTTTTTCTGGTCCTCAACATATACCACCTCAGGGATTTATAAAAACATAGTGCTTCTTCTAACTCTGTGCCTTTCGTTCTAGACACTTCCCTTGGGAGTTATTTTCGGACCACACTTGCCGATATTTACTGGAGATATATCACATGGTACAAGACTATGCACGTAATGATGCTGTAAAAAATTGAAGCAAACCGTCTTTCCCTCCTCCAATGAAATCCTGTCGATTATCTTTTAGTTCATTAATTATGATTACACAAAAATGTGCATATTCTCCTATTCATGATGCAAATGAAACTATGCAGACATTACATTTGTTTGTGTGTTTGCAGATAATGTAACACCAATGCACTGCTAAGATAAATGAGTGTGTGAGTAGTTCCAGGGCTGTAGAATATGATAATATGGCTTAGGACACCTCTTGCCAAAAGTTGCCTCTGCTATTGTGGGCAAGAGTCAGGTGCAAATCATTTTATTCTTTAAATAGCCTCAGGATTTAGTTCTTAAAGACATGGGATTACTCTTCTATCTTAGAGCAAATACCCACTTTATTTAGCTGGACAATATAAATCAATTAAAATGTTTTTAAATTTCCTCTGGGGACAGTGAAAATGTTTCTTGCAGAAACTAATATCTGCAGGAATGTGAAAACTCATCAGAATTTCTTATAGGTGAATAAAATATACTTGCTTTCCTTTCCGAAAACAATGTGTTGGTGGTTACTGTTAATTCATACCTTAGCGCAGAAATTTGACCCTGTAAGGGCCAATATGCTTTTTGATAATTCAAGAGTAATGAGAACCTACATTCATTATTTATAAAGGAAAATTTTCACATAACAATATTTTAATATACAAACTTTAAATTAAAAGTACATTTATTTTATCTTAGAGATAAATTATTTACCATGGGAATAGTAGTTAAAGGTAACATGAACAAAACTATATTTGGTCTTCATTTTTCTTAGACTCTCATTTTATTGGTGTAATCCACAAGCCACCAAATATTGGTGTGTTCCAAATATTCTCCTTTGACTTTCATAATCTCGTGGGGAAAATAAAAAAAAACAAACAACAACAAAAACTAAACATAGACAAAAATTTTTGTCCTTCAGCTTCATTTCCCTTGGATAATGTTATCAGATAAACAATGCGAGTATGTCAGTATGTTAAAGAGAATTTGGAGCATGAGTGTAGTTCAAAGTATATGAGTATACTTCTAACTATTTTAATTGTTTATATTTTAATAAAGTCTAAATTCAAGAGGGAGCTAGGAAAACATTCATAACCATCAGCACTATGTTTAGTGAGGTTGAAATCTTTTGAGACTTGATTTTTTACAGACCATGATAGTGAGTGAATGCCTTTGTGAGAAAATACAATTTTGTGTTGAGAACAACAACCTCTCTTGGGCTATTAATGATGAGCTTAATTTATTTGCTTTTGTTTTCAGAGGTATATTTGTTCGATTTTTGAACAGGTTGCAAACCAACAGTTAATGATGTCATTAGAAGTATTTTAAATTAATTTTTATGTAATTTTCAAATGTAAAATTTGGAACTGAGGTTGGAATTTTATTCTCTAGGACGCATCATTGTATTGATAGAGCATCAAATTTAACTGTCATGCAGTTTAGACAATGAAACATTCATTTATATCTGAGGAAGTTGGAAGAGAACACCAATAAAACCAAGAGTGCCCATTATTGTGGAAATTATAAAAACAAATACTTTTAAGTGTTAAATTCTAAGTACTACCACAAAACCTTTTAGTGCATGCTCTTAAAATTTATTGTCTTATGTATACACGATAAAAATTACAAGACTATTTATTTTACCCAATGAGATTATAACCAATAAACTGGGCATGCTTCAAAAATTAGCCAAATGAATTTAGCATTTTCTCTTTTCTAGAAATATAAGCATAGACATAATACAATTCTTCTTCCCACTTTAAATGATTCCCCAAGGTCTATCTAATGTTCAGCTATGGGTCTCTGCACCTGTTTCCATCCATTTCTGGGTGAAGCCTCTCTGAGGACTGTTATGTTAGGCTCCTCTCTAGAAACATAACAGAATATAACTAACAATGTCAAAGGTAGGGTTCCTCTCATGGCATGAATCTCAAGCTGGGCCAGTCACTGGTTGGCTATTCCCTTACTTTATGCTTCATTTTTTTTTTTTTTTTTTTTTTTTTTTTTTTTTTTTTTTGCTTACACATCTTGTAAGTAGGATACATTGTAGGTCAAAGGTTTTATGGCTCTTTTGATATCCCAATCCTCCACTGAACTTCTTCTGGTCACAGAAGATGACCAGTTCAGCTTCGATATCCTCAATTACTAGAAATCTTATCTAGTCTTATCATAGATTCCAATAAGTGCCCTCTGTCCTAGGTTTTTACCTTGTCCCAGAAATAGCACTCTGATTCTAAAGACAGGTATCTCTCTCAATATTTTTCCTCCCACCTGATGCTTACTGTTACCCCCTCCCTTCTACTCATGATGTCTGTTCTATTCTTCTATTTTCCTTTCTCATTGATATTCAACACCCCCCACGATCTTACACACACACACACACACACACACACACACACACACACACACACACACACCGAGTTCTCTTTGTTACTTAGCTTCTTTCAGTTTGTAGATTGCAGCATGGTTATACTTTCCAGGTGAAAACTATCAAGCTCAGCTCATTAGATTTGGGTCAATAGGGTTTCTTTATATGCTGATCTATCTTACCAACCTATCATTAAATTTAAATCTCTCTCTCTCTCTTTATATATATATATATATATATATATATATATATATATATATGTGTGTGTGTGTGTGTGTGTGTGTGTGTGTGTGTGTGTGTGTGTGTGTGTGTTATATAAAATATGTGGATGTATATGTATATGATGTATATGTATATATGTATGTATAAAAAGTATTCACTTAGCAAAAAAGTACCTTTTAGTTAAGTACTCGGGTAATATTCTAATCTCTCTCTCTCTCTCTCTCTCTCTCTCTCTCTCTATCTATCTATCTATCTATCTATCTATCTATCTATCTATCTATCTTGTTTATTTGAATCATTTATAGGTTGCAGCCTAGCAAATCCAACACTGGCTAGCTGTGAACTCAAAGTCCAAGAACCTAGAAGATGCTCAGCCCCACAATGCTGTATGTCTCAGATGGTCTGCATATGCTAGAATCCTGAAGAAGTAGATTATAATGGATGTGCTAGCCAGTGAGGATGAGCAGGCAAAGGACAAGACCTTCCTTCTTCCATGTTTTTATATAGGCTTCCACCAGAATGTGTGGTCCAGTAAAAAAAATCTGTCTTTCTTATCACAAATGGCCAGACTAGAAGTAGATTTACCCACTTTAAGCCAAACAGAAAATCTCTCAATGATTTTTTTTTTCATTCATGGATTGTAGTTCATTCCAGGTATAATAAAAACATCTATCATAGTCCTTTCATACTAGCTCATCTTAAGATTTCTGTATTGTAATGAGAAAGGAAATGAAGCTAAATCATAACCAGATCTCACATTCAACAGACAAGAGGATGACTACATAAATATTTGATAACTTAGAAGTATAAGTGTCTTAGCCTTAATTAAGGCTCAGTGTCACATTACTAACTTTTGGTAGGTCTATGATTGATTCTGTAGATTGTTCTTAATTGACATTTAATCATTAGCCACCTTAATTTGTAAAATGAGTGCACTCAAGTTCTTTATGGTAAAATGGGAAGTTTTGTACCTATGAAACAAATGTAACACTGAATTTGTAAGTTCTGGATTGGGCCTGCATAGATTTATCACTTTTGAAATTTTAGATCAGAGAGAGATTTCTGATTTGTATTCTGACTTGAAAGGCAGTAAAGTACCTGTGGCTTCTATCAGTGAAACTCAGGTGGGAAGAAAATGAGAAGGAACAAAGAAAAAGTTAACAGGGATTTTCTATTTAATGTGAATACATACATTCAAGAGTGAAAACGACAAGATATTCAAATGTTCAGCATATATAAAAATCAAAGAAAATATATGCACAACCAAGGGTAGGATTTGTGTTCAGTTGTACAAATTATATAGAAACCTAGCAAACAATTTCACATGTCTCAAAAGTTTAATGAGTAAAATACCCATTAGGATATCTCAAGTCATCTAATGATTCAGGATTATTGTGTATGATATATTTTTGAGGGTTTTAATAAGTCTTAATGTAGCTTATACTACTTTCCAGGAGCTATTGTCTAATGGTGACAGTAAGACTGCACTGAGAATTACCCAGTACTCTTCTCAACTTTGATTTCTCCATATGTCACATCCCTGACACTGAGCCAAGTTAGGGGTTTCTTAACAGAGGGGAGTGTTCACTGTGGTCATCTGTGTGTATTTATAGCCTTGTGATTACTTGTTATTTGTCTAAAAAAGGAAAAGAACTATGCAATAACTTTTAAGTTCTGCAAAGGCCAGGGTTGTTATTGTTTAATTTTGTTTTATTACACTTTTGACCATCACAGTCAAAGAGTATAAGTTGGTCAAGGTGTGTGTCACATACTTTAAAGAATTTCAGCACACAGATGCCAAGAATGGAAAAGGAAAAGGTAGTCACAGAAAAATCTGAAGCTTTAGTTTTGTGTGATGCCATATGTTGAAAAATCAATACTTTTCTCATAGTTGCCATCCAGAAAACTATATACTTTAAAGAGAAATATCCTAAAAGCACACACCCACAGGGGCACCAAGTTGCAAATGTATGAAAGAAAATAGATCTATGAAAGGTACTTTATAACTTCATTCTTGTTAATCAATTGCAATCAATTAATTTAAAGCAACTCAGGTTGGAAATATTTTGTACCATTGCCAATGTGAAATTTATGCTAAATTTATGTTTCCAAATCTTGAATTTGTTTGTTTTAATTTTATCTCAACGATCTGATTTTTAATATACCCATAGTTGAAATATATTAGATATGTTTAATACAATTGAGTTTTATCAACTTTGTAAGTAAATTAGTATAAAATATTTCTTAAAGTAATAATAACATTAAAGGTAAAATGAAATCATTAAATATTGATATGGAATCAAGAAGAAGATTGTAGTCACATCTTAAAATAGGAAGAACTTCAAAAATATTAATATTTTAACCATGAGTTTTGGACTCAAAAACTATTTTTTTGGTAATAAGAATTTTTTTCTGTTTTCTACAAAGAAAACATAATAAAATTCAAATTGTTATAATCTTATCCTTATTTCATTAATATTCATTTAATGTCTGCTACTTAACACAGGAAATATTACAAATAACATTTTATAAATCTGTTGAAAATTTTAAATTATTAGATTGGCCCACATTTCCCAGATCTACCCATAATCCCTACATATCCACACTTATGTTCTTTTTTCTTCAAAAATTAGACAGATTTTTTTTTGAACAAATACTCTTGTGTTTGGGTTCTGCCATGGGGCATGCTGGAAAAAAATTCCACCTGAACTTTCACAACTGAAAAACATCTCCAGCGAAGTGGCTGGATATAAAATTAACTCAAATAAATCAGTAGCCTTCCTCTACTCAAAGGACAAACGTGGAGAAAGAAATTAGGGAAAAGATACCCTTCACAATCGTCACAAAAACTATGAAATACCTTGGTGTGACTCTAACTAAGCAAGTGAAGGACCTGTATGAGAAGAACTTCAAATCTCTGAAGAAGGAAATTAAAGATCTCAGAAGATGGAAAGATCTCCCATGCACATGGATTGGAAGGAACAACATTGTAAAAATGACTATCTTACCAAAAGCAATCTACAGATTCAATGCAATCCCCATCAAAATTCCAACTCAAATCTTCATAGAGTTGAAAAGAGCAATTTGCAAATTCATCTGGAATAACAAAAAACCTAAATATCAAAATCCATTCTCAACAACAAAACATCTGCTGGAATCACCATCCCTGACCTCAAGCTACATTACAAGGCAATTGTGTTAAACACCACATGGTACTGGTAAAGAAACAGGCAGGTTGATCAATGGAACAGAATAGAAGATCCAGAAATGAACTTTCACACATATGGTCACTTGATTTTTGACAAAGGAGCTGAAAACATTCAATGGAAAAAGGACAGCCTCTTCAACAAATGGTGTTGGCTCAAGAGGCACTCAGCATGCAGAAGAATGAAAATAGACCCTTTTTTATCTCCTTGTACAAAGCTCAAGTGGAAGTGGATCAAAGATCTCCACATAAAACAAGGTACGCTGAAACTATTAGAAGAGGAAATAGGCAAAACCTTAGAACTCATAGGCACAGGGGAAATTTTCCTGAACAGAACACCAATGGCTTGTGCTCTAAGACCAAAAATCGAGAAATGGGACTTAATAGAATTGCAAAGTTTCTATAAGGATACTGTCAAAAAAACAAAATGGCAGCCAACAGATTGAGAAAAGATCTTTACCAACCCCACATCAGATAGAGGCCTAATATCCAATGTATACAAAGAACTCAAGAAGTTAGACCCCAGAGAATCAAATAATCCTATTTAAAAAATGGAATACAGAGTTAAACAAAAAAAATTAATTGAGGAATAACAAATGGCTGAGAAGCATCTAAAGAAGTGCTCCACATCCCTAGTAATCAGGGAAATGCAAATCAAAACAACCCCGAGATTCCAACTCACACCAACCAGAATGGCTAAGAAGAAAAACTCAGATGACAGCAGATACTCAGCAGGATGCAAAGAAAGAGGAACACTCTTCCACTGTTGGTGGGGTTGTAAGATGTACAACCACTCTGGAAATCAGTCTGGTGGTTACTCAGTAACATAGTCCTACCTGAAGACCCAGTTATCCCACTTATGGGCATATACCCGGGGATGCACCAACATCCAATAAGGGTACATGCTCCACCATGTTCATAGAAGCCCTATTCATAATATCCAGAAGCTGGAAAGAACCCAGATGTCCTTCCGTAGATGAACGGATACAAAAATTGTTGTATATTTACACAATGGAGTACTCAGCTATTAGAAACAATGACTTTATGAAATTCCTAAGAAAATGGATGCATCTAGAAAATATCATGCTGAGTAAGATAATCCCCAGTCACAAAAGAACAGACATAATATGCAGTCACTGATAATTGGATACTAGCCCCCAAAAGCTTTAAATGTTCCAGAAACAACTCACAGGCCATATGAAGCTCAAAACAACAACAAACAAACAAACAAAGGCCAAATAGTGAAAGCCTCAGTTCTTCTTTGGAAAAAAAGTAAGTGCATAACACCCTCTCAGTGTTTGGTATACCTAGACCTTAAATCATTAATAATTTAAGAGCTAAGAATATAGCCTTGTGGCAATTTTTGGTATTCAAAAATAATTAAGTTTAATCTATTCATACCAAGAAACTCTGACTGTTTCCATATTATGTTTTTTTCTACATGTACTTTATGCTTATGGTAGCTAGTAAGATTTCAATGCATACTATCAAACCTCTAAAAGAGTTAAGTATTGACAAAAATATATTCATATAATTTTATGCAAAAATGCTTTTAAAAATCTGTACATATATCTCCTTATTTAAAAAAATAAAGCTAGAAGAAAAAAAGAATTTATGTGTTTTACATACATACTTATATTTTTCTGTGTATTATTTTCACATCAAAATTTTAACAAGACTTATGATGTTTATATGGATGAATACCATTTTCTTAAATCTCAATCTTTATGAAATGTGATTTCACAGTGTTTTCAGTTTCTGATATATAATTTCCAAGAGAATGTGCTTTATAAAATATTTTATATGTTGGTGTAGACATAAAAGACACACACAGACACACACATACATACACACACACATACACACACAAAGACACACAAACACGCACACACACACGCACACATACACACACACGTTAATTTTGATATTCCTTGAGTAGCTCACTTGCTTGGCATTTCTTATCTTCCCTGTGGTTAACACGTCCCCCATCATTTCTGAGTTATTGTTTTTTAAAAATCTGTATTTTGCCTTTTCTGTCTAAGACACTTCTGGGTGGTCCTCCCAGGGGTTTCTTTCCTTCTTATACCAATATTTTGGATGTAACTCCCTCCTGTTTCTTTCTACCCTTCTTCTGGTCCTTTGTTTCTCTTCCCTTTTTTCTCCCCTTTCCCCTTAATGCAGAAGTCATGCCTCTTCCATTCTGCCCAACCATTGCCTCTTGGCTCCTTATTGATCTGCCAAAAACAAATTGGGACAGGGAACTTCAGCATTTGGACATGCAGATTTCCAATTTGGGCGGCTGGATTGAGACAAAGCATTAGAATCAATTTCTAACAAGATCGCTCATTATATAGACTCTTCTGCCACTTCAATATAATTTTCTCTCATTGTAGAGCTCATCCTATATAGATATATAGAGGTTTATTGATATTTTTAATTCTCTTTTTTGTTATAGGTCATTGTCTTGTATGTAATTTTTAATCTTTTCCAGTATCATAAATTATGATTTTATATATGAAATACAAAAATGTGTCTGCATAAAAAGATAACTAAAGTAACTCCATTGAAGTGTATATGCATTCACAATGTCAGATTTATTTCTTAAGGGTCTCATCAATAAATACAACTACTAGTAATAAATCTAAATTTCTATTGTGACTAATGCAATATATATATAATTTGTAATACTTTAAGTTCAATATATAACAATTTGTACTTCATTCTCATCTTGGGATTGTAAAAGGATTGTAAAAAATATTTTAATTTGAATAGCCATCACTATTTTTCATTTCTCAATACAATATTTTATTTTTAAATACTATAAAAAGGGAAAGAGAAAGAAAACACCTTTAAAAATCCTAGTCCGTGTGACAGTATGTCACACAGTACACCCTTTTGTCCACAGTTCTTTACTTGTAAATGTTAGTGCAGTGAGTTATTCTTCTGTTTGGAGGTCTCTGGCTTCTGCTACACTGTCAATAGTAGATCTTCCCTGAGACTCCTCTAGGTTTTCCTGTTGTTTCCCTGTATCATGGAGACCCTTCAGCATGGCATCTGCAGGACTGGCTCTTTCACACACTCCAGCAGCTCATATATAAGGCAGATCTTGGGTGAGCCAACTCAAAATCCTCGATCAGAGCCTGTGTGGTAGCTGAGTTCAGCTCAGCAACTCTCTTGTACCCCTGCACCACCAGGGTGAGTTTTCCAGTACTGTCCCAGCTAACTCACCTAATGCTGCAGAAGGTCAGCGCTCCTGTCCCATGCCTTTGGGCTAACTCACCCACGCCCATGTCACCAGAGACAGCTCTATTGTACTGCACAAGTAGGCTACAAGGCCTGTTCTCCCCAGTGCTGAAGCTAGTGAGGGGCAGGGCCAGCTCTCCCATTCTTGTGACCCTGAAGTCAACCCTTCCAAATGCTGCAGGCAACAAGGGTTGAAGATGTTGGAAAAAATCTTTTTCTATTGTCAGCCTTTGCTTTTAAGTTTAAGGCTTTGTACTTATCTCATTGATCCACTGTACATTCATTGAGGATCAGGAAGCTGGATACTTATCTCTTCTCCTTGTTAAGTGAAAAGTACTGGGACCATGTGCAGTATCGTGGAGATCCTTCAGCATTGCATCTGAAGGCCTGGCCCTTTCACATGCTCCATCAATTCACAGATGAGGCAGATTTGGGGGTGGGCAAATTCAAAATCCGAGATCACTAATCATTTTTTCTTCTTCCTCCTACTCTTCCTCTTCCTCCTCTTCTTTTTCTTCATATTGCGTATCATATTCCTGAAAACTACTGGTTTCTCAGCTCCTTGGCATTCCCCTACACTGAAGAATATTGTCCAACATAAAATAAGACTTCTTTATTACCAATTTCAAAGTTTTCCTTGGCATTTTAACTTGCCCCATTTCTTACCCAACACAAATACATTTTCAATAAATATAAAGCCAATGTTTTTGTTTAACCTTAAAGCTCTGTTTTATTTCTTCTTTCATTGGGTTACTACAACACACAATTTGGGGAAAAAGTGAGGAGGGGCCTAGAAAGTGCTTCCAAATCTTTTGTCAGCTTCTTCTGTGCTAAAGATGTGTGTAGATCTAATCTTATACTGGAGCTACTATACTACTAGGGAAAAGAACCAAGTAAGAGCTTTTTATTTATTCCTTCTCATGGATATTTTATTGACTCTACCTTCCTCTAAGGAGTGAAGCTGGAGCATACATTCTGAGAAATGAAAGTCTAGAATTCTCCATTTTATTATGCATCCTGGAAATGAATGACATGTAATGGAAATTGGTACCAGCATCAGCTTGTGAGTTGTGTGGTTGAATTAAAGGGGAGGAATTAGGTCTCAAAGGCTTGAAAAGCAAAAGTAGAATATCCATTCCACTGCCTCCTCTAATCCTTGTAACTGTCTTTAAAGTTTTATATCACATTAACAATAGCATTGTTATTTCTCAAAAATAGTTCCTATATCTTGGAAGGGAACACTCAAAGGATAAAAAATATAGCCTAACCCCTCCAAAGACCCCAAGCTACCTCACTCTAAATGAGCCTTAACACCCATGCCTAAGAACCCATAAATAACTCAAATTCCAGACCCTTCTGTCTGCCAGTCAGTAGATATAAGGCAACACTCTTTGCTCTTCTGGAGTTGCTTTCTGTATGAAACTGGGTGAAAGAGCATAGGACAGGCCCTTGGATATTCGAGCTGGGCCTAGTAAGTTAACAGGAGATAAGCTGACTAACACCTTATCTGGCTTCTGCAAACTGCTCACGCAATAGAACCCCCCACCTCCACCCTGCCCTAGTGACTTCTCCTGACTGCCATTGTCACCCCTTCCCAGGAGACTGTGCAAATACAGACCTCTGAGACTATAGGGAACTGATTGGTCCATGGAGTGCAGGCTTAGATAGTTTAACATGATTGGTCCCCGGAGAGTGAGCTTAGATGATTTACAATGATTGTCTTAGAAAGCGTGGGCTTAGATAATTTAAAATGATTGGCTCGTGATTGGCAGGCTTTGCCATGATTGGTTTGGGAATCGCGGGCTTTGTTGTGAACCCTATAAAAGCTGTCTCAATCCTGCACTCAGGGTCCGCAGTAGTCTACCCCTGCATGGTGTATGAATGTGGACCCCAGCACACTTGGAATAGAAATCCTTTTGCAGTTTGCATCAAGATGGCGTCTCCTGAGTGATTTGAGTGTCACCTTTCCTGTGACAGAGCGTGGGGGTCTAACAACACCAAATTAAATAACTTGATGTGGTTCTTTTCAAGGGTTACTTTATCTATGAGGAATGGACCTGGAGCAATAGTGAAGTTGAGATGTGTGTGAACCCTGAAAATCTCATCCAAAGACTTCAGAACTCCCTCCCTGTTCTGGGCCTGCCTGGATGCTTCAGAATATATATCTATGACTCTGCCATGTCCACCACCATTAAGATAGTCACATAACATTATGGTCAAATTTCAGATTTAGGTACTTGGAATTTTTCTTCATGTAAATGAAGTATTTCCAGCATCCCAGTTCCCTCTAACACATACTCTCTTCAAAATCCCCTAACAACTTCCCAAGGTTTATATTATAGCCTGTGTTATCCTGCAATAAATAGCTGTCCCACGTGTAGAAGAATCATTTCAGGGAATACTGTGCAGAAGTGTGCTGGGGGCCATCCCCAGCAAGGAATTTCTTCTTTCTTGTCAGTTCTTCTTGAGGCAGCTGAGGGAGAAGAGCTTGGTGGAGGCTAAGACTTTGTCTCAAGGGATATTTAGGGTTGCTGTATAATAAAAAGTGTATGTATCTAAGTTTAAGTTACTAAGCTGCCATAGTTGACCTGCCTTCTGTGTTTCTCTGAGGCTAGAGACTGCAGTCTGAGGCACTTAACACCTCATCCTAAAACAGCAGAGCATTAAGAAAATAGTCTTTGTATTATCTCAGCTGACAATGCTGGGTTCTAACTTTCAGCTCTGTAGTTGGAAGTTACCGTTAGAAAAGTAATTATAATGTTTAATTCTAAGTTCTCACAAGTTTCCTATGAAAACTATCAAAGGGCAAAGTGGAAAGATCTTAAGGGGGTGGGTGGGGCAGATTCTTCTAAGTAGGTAAAGGAAAAAAATTATCCTGAGGGAAAAATGTTTCTCCATCTCTTTTTGTCTTCATTACTCATACATCTTTCAGAATGCATGATCACATATTACAGAGTTAATCACATTTACACAAAAAAATCAAATCATATATTAAAATAGAAGTGTACAACAGAGGATGTTTACATGCATATCTATTAGGAGCAATTATTTGGCTAAACATCCATCACCTGTCTCAGCTCCACAGGATTCCTGAAGGTTTAAAACCATAACTAAGTTATTAGTGATATTTTTATAAAAAACCCAGTCAATATTTTACCCTCTGTCCTAGCACCTATATAAATTGTTAGTTCCCTTTTGATGACCTCTGGTTAATTGTTTTACAACCTCTTGGAATGTGTAGAGTAGGAGAAAGTCTGGTTACTATCTAAGAGCAATTAACTGGTGAAACTTGGGAGACTGGTGGGGTTCTCATTGTAGTTTTGACTACCAAAAAAGGACCTAATAGCAGGTCCACTTTCTAAAAAAAGCTTAATAATCACTAACAAAATTTTAGGAATTCTTATAGGATCATAATTAAGACTTAAGTAGTCATGTATTTGTCTGCATAACATCACTACATGTCAATCAGTACTTCTTCATAGATCTGCAGGGACCTGCTCCAAAGGTATGGGCTATTGCTTAATGATTGTTATACATGTTTAATAACAACAGGAAAAGCATCTTAATAGCAGGAGTTTTTTCTAAAATGAATTCCCTTACAGCTTTGACAAATAATGGCAAATCTATAGTATAATAATCTGAAGCAGGCCAACTCAGGATGATCACCTGCTAAGTGTTAGCTTGTCCTGTTTTGGCTCCTGACAGAAGTGCTGTTGCTCATGTTTCCTTTACCCTAAAGAGAAACCTTTCATCACTTAGTCAGACAGACCCCTTCCAGCCTGGTGTGCAACAGTGTCTGAACATTCCAAAGCAAGAAGCAAGACAGAGCATACCACTGCCAGTGTTGCTATGAGGTGCTCTAAGAGTAGGGACTGGAAGCTTTTCTCAACTACACCTCGAGTTTAAATATAACACATTAAATAGGAAGGAGATTCATCAGTGCATAACAAATCAAAGTCAAGATTCCAAATTAAACCTTGAGATTATTATAATTGCAGTGCAAATGTCAAAAATGCAATGTGACTTTATGTTAAATTATTTTGTTTTCATGTAGATAACATGTTGCTTAATCAACCTTTCAAAAAGTCTATAATTTCTCATTGCACCTGACATATTTAAGCATTGAAGAGGTGTCACGTGAAAAGACACATCATCAAAAAATGTTTGTTTTCCAAAAGTATATAGACAGACTTTCATATAGCATTTAATTTTAAGTCCAAATGAAATTTATACCCCCTTTGTTTTTGCCTTCAAGTGATTATACTAATGACAATAACAACCATAATCCTTAGTAAGATCTCTGCACCTTGGGAATACATTAAAGATTCTTACTGGTCTATTTTGTCCAGACTTAATGCCCCCTCCCAAATTAAAGTACCCCAGTGCCTTTCATATGATCTGAAAATATTTGGCATTTTTAGATGTAGTTTGTATACCAATTGTTACTTTGCTGTTATATCTCAAAGCACTGATAACAAAATGCTCACCCCGTCATAGCTTGAACATGTGTATTCAGCAAAATAACTTATACAATTCTATCATCTGCCTCATTATTTTTTCATACTTACGCCATTATCTTTTGTACATTTCTACTGAAAAATTCTCTTAGTTGCTATGTAGATTGACTACAAAGAACATTGGGAATGGCACAATATTCTAAACATTTCTAGAAAAGAAAATAGTCACCACTTAAACAAGGGAGAGTGCTGGCAACAGTTGTCATTTTAATCATAAAATTTAAATGTCTAAATTGAGATATAATATAGGCACATTTATTTAATTTCTGGACTGTTTGCACTAAACATGTTTTCATTCATCAATAAAACTACGTGTCTTCCAAAAACTATTAGAACATACTTAGAGTTTCTTTTCAAATAAACAATTGATTCAGCTTTAGATTTCTCTTTAAGTATAAAATGTCACTTTAGCAATAATAACTTACATGTAATTGATGCTAATTAATGAAACATCAAAATTCTGAAATAGATACAGTATGATGTTCATGTGACAAATGTACTGTGACCATGACAACCAAAGCTTAGCACCTAGTTTCTTGTCATTATTATATTCATACCTGCCCTACAAATACTGTCAATCTTAGCCTATTTTATTCTTTATCTGAACTATTACAGTCGTCAATCTTTTCACATTTGAGTTTCTAAGAACATTTTCTACCATAGATTTTCCTTATTACATATATCCTTTATTATGAGAGCCATCCAGCTACCAAGTTATATAATCTTTAACTGAAACAAATTTCAAGAAGAAGAAAAAATTTCTTATTGGAGAATAAGCTTTAAAATATATTTTACTGAAAAGCTTTTTTCATACAATGTGTTTTGACTATGGTATTTCCTCCCACTACTCCTCCCAGTTTCTTTCTACCTCCCTATCCACCCAAATACACATTCATTCTTGTTATTGTTCATTTGAGAACAAACAGGCAATTATAAATAAAGAAAAGAATCATAATAAAAACAGACAAACAAACAAACATGAGTAGTACAAAAAAGCAAGAAACATTAAAAAAGGACTAATGAAAACCATGAAAACACACACACACACACAAACATACACACACATACACACATACACACAAACACACACACACACACACACACACACACACACACACACACAGGGGGTCAGGAGAAGAGAGAGGACAGAGACTGTCAAAAACAGATTCCAATTTTTTGACTCAGAGAGAAGGCTGGGTGACTGCCATTAGGACTCTGGACCTGCACACAGACAACTGCACTCCCAGATCAGCCTGACAAATGCTGTCAGACCTGAGCAACAGTGAGTCAGCTGCGCACCCCCACCAGCTATCCAGGGAGGGGTTTCCAGGATCTCTCAGAGCACAGATAGCACGGTGCACTCTGGGATCAGGTCCTTTCCAGCCTAGAGAGAGAAGGCTGGGTGACCTCCATTAGGACTCAGGACCTGCCAACAGATGGTTGAATTCCCAGAAAGCCTCACAAGTGCTCTACCACCTGAGGACATGGAGGCAGAACAGAGCCACTGCCATCAAAACTCACTGCCTGCCCGAAAATAACCAAACACTCAGGAGCAATCTCCTTCCTGAGCTCACAGACCCTCATACCCACAGGAGAGACACGCTTCAGACAGAGACAGATCACCTATAATCACAGATAACAACAAGATGGTAAGAGGAAAGCAAAACAGCCTAAGAAATAAATCCAAGACAACCTGAAAACAGCAGGACCCATCAAAGCAAGTAGGGGATTTTCCAACACACCAGAAAAAAAAAGACTTAGACTTAAAATCATACACATGTTAAAAGTTCTGGAAAGATCAGGAATCCAATGTACATACCTCAACTTAGTAAAATCAATATACAGCAAGCTGGTAGCCAACATCAAACTAAATGGAGAGAAACTTGAAACAATCTCACTAAAATCTGGGACTAGACATGGCTGTCCAATCACCCCCTAACTATTCAATATAGTACCGGAAGTCCTGGCTAGAGCAATTAGAAAACAAATAGAATCAAAAGGATAGACATTGGAAAAAAAGAAGTCAAAATATCACTCTTTGCAGATGATATGATAGTATACTTAAATGACTCCAAAAATTCCACCAGAGAACTTATGTAGCTGATAAACATCACCAATGTGGCCAGATATAAAATTAACTCAAACATATTAATAACCTTCCTCTACTCAAATGATATACATGCTGAGAAAAAAAATTGGGAAAAGACACCCTTCACAATAGTCACAAATAATATAAAATACGTTGGTGTAATTCAAACTAAGAAAGTGAAAGATCTGTATTACAACAACGTCAAATCTCAGGAGAAGGAACTGAAGAAGATCCCAGAAGATAGAAAGATCTCCCATGCTCATGGATTGGAAGGATCAATATTTTAAAAATGGCCTTCCTGCCAAAAGCCATCTACTGATTCAGTGCAATCCCCATCAAAATTCCAACACAATATTCATAGAGTTGGAAAGAACAATCTGCAAATTCATTTGGAATGACAAAAAACAAAACAAAACAAAACCAAAAACAAAACAACAAACAAACAAACAAACAAAAAAACCCCAAAGATAGCTATATCTATTCTCAAAAATAAAAGAACTTCCTGGAGAATCACCATCCCTGACCTCAAGCTATATTACAAAATAATTGTGATAAAAACCAAATGTTATTGGTACAGAGATAGGCAGGTTGATCAATGGTACAAAATTGAAGACCCAGAAATGAACCCACACACCTGTGGTCACTTGTACTTTGACAAAGGAGCTAAAAACATCCAATGGAAAAAGGACAACAAATGATGCTGGTTCATCTGGCCATCAGCATGCAGAAGAATGCAAATGATCCTTTATTATCTCCTTGTACAAAGCTCAAGTACAAGTGGATTGAAGACCTCCACATAAAAATACACTGAAACTATTAGAAGAGAAAGTTGGGAAGATCTTAAAACACATAAGCATATGTGCTAGGGAAATTTTCCTGAACAGAAAAATGGCTTATGACCTAAAAGCAAGAGTCAATAAATGGGACCTCATAAAACTGCAAAGTTTATGTATGGCTAATCACACTGTTAAGAAGACACAATCACAACCAACAGATTAGGAAAGGGTCTTTATAAAGCCTACATCTGATACAGGGCTAATATCCAATATATACAAAGAATTCAAGAATTAGACTCCAGAAAATCAAACAATCCTATAAAAAATGGGGCTAAACAAATAATCCTCAACTGAGGACTACTGCATGGCTGAGAAGCACCTGAAGAAATTTTCAACATTCCTAGTCATCAGGGAAATGCAAATCAAGCAACCCTGAGATTCCACCTCACACCAGTCAGAGTGGCTAAGATCAAAAACTCAGATGACAGCAAATGCTGGTTAGGATGTGGAGAAAGAGGAACACTTCTCCACTGTTAGTGGGGTTGTAAACTGGTACAACCACTCTTGGGGATCAGTCTGGCAGTATCTCAGAAAATGGAATCTAGTAATACCTGAAGACCCAGTTATTCCACTCCTAGGCATATACCCCAAAGATGTTCCAACATATAACAAGACATACGTCCCACTGTGTTTATAGCAGCCTTATTTATAATAGCCGGAAGCTGGAAAGAACCCAAATGTCCTTTGGCAGAGGAATGGATACAGAAAGTGTGGTACATTTATATAATGGAGTACTACTTCGCTATTAGCAGCAATTATGTCATCAAATTCATAGGCAAATGGATGGAACTAAAGACTCTCATCCTGAGTGAGGTAATCTGATCATGGAAACTAGCCCCAGAATGCTCTGAATACCCAAGAAACAATTCACAGACATTATGAAACCTAAAAAGAAGGAAAGCCAAAATGGGGATGCCTCAGTCCTCCTTAGAAGGGAAAATAAAACAATCACGGGAGGAAATACAAGATTAAATAGAGGAAGAGGGCGTGAAGAAAAGGTAATTCAGAAATTGTCTCACCTGGCCATACATCACATATGCAGCCACCAAACCCAAGCACTATTGCTGATGGCAAGAAGTACTTACTGTCAGGAACCAGATAAAGATCCCTCCTCAGGGGCTGTACCAGAGCCAAAGAGATGCAGCTGAGCATGTTTTCAGCTAACCAGCAGACTGAACACAGCGACCACAATGAAGGTGCTAAAAAAAGGACTGAAGGAGCTGGAAAGGTTTAGAACCTCATGGGAAGAACAACATTATCAACCAACCAAATCTTCCACAACTTCCATGGACTGAATACCAAACATTGAACACACACTGAGAGACCTATAGCTCCAGTTGCATATGTAGCTGAAGATAGAAGTGTCTGGCAACAATGTGAGAAGAGGCTTTTGGTCCAGGGAGGGCACATTTTTTCCAATGTAGGGGAATGCCAAGGCACTGGGGTTGAGAGGATGATTAGGAGTGAGTGTACCTACATAAAGACAAGTGGAGAGAAAGTGGGAATGGGAGCAGGGTGCGGAAGGGGATAACATTTCAAATATAAATACAGAGTACCTAATTAAAAAAAAAACAAATTCCATAAAACACAGTATCAAACATCATATATAAGCAAAGACTGGTAAGGTAAAAGAAGAAGAGGAAAAATGGCTAAAGTATTATTTTAAATCAAACAAACAAAAGAAGATGAAAATGAAAAGAATAGAGAAAAATAAAATGTTGAGTTCATTTTGTACTTGTAATCTTTAGTTGGACTTTTACATCTAGAGATACTCCACTGGGAAAACTAATTTTTTCATTGCAATTGGTAATCACCTGAAGAGACCCTCTAGGTTAATTAGCTGTGTGTGTGTGTGTGTGTGTGTGTGTGTGTGTGTGTTTATTTTAGAGACATTTTTTATTGTACTAGGTTTCCATACAACACTTCAAGTGGCTCATACTCCTACCTGTTCTTAATATTTCCTTCCTTATCTTTTCTTCCCTCCTTATCTCTACTTGTTCCTTTGTTACAGACCTCTCCACCATCAGTCCATATTATCTGTTCTATTTCTTCTCCCTCTGGTGACCCAGTGCTCTCGCCAGTGTATTATTCTACACCCAACCCCTCGTTTATGTACATTGCATTCTGCTTATAGAAATCTAACAGTTAACAAGTACATATAAGTAAATCAATAACATTTTCATCTTCTTAGGTATGGGTTTAAACCACATAGGATGATTATTTTCTACCTTCACCCACTTAAATACAAATTTCATGTTTTTAACAACTATTTACATAATTGGGTCAAAGCACAATATATTTTTTTGTATACATTCATCTCTTGATGGATACCTAGTTTATTGCCAATTTCTGGCTTTTATGAATGGAGCAGAAATGACCATGGTTAAGGAAGTGTCTTTGTTTGCGGACCATACATTTTTGGAGTACATGCCCAAGAGTGAGTATAGCTGCTGAATCTTGTGGTAGGTTTGATTCCCACATTTCAGAGGAACAGCCTTGGAAATAAAATAGAACCATTAGGTACTAATGATGTCTATAGCATATGTATAAATTTTCACTCTTGTCAGCAATAAAGAAGTGTTCTTCCTTGTTCTGTTTTCTTGCCCGCATAAACTCTTTCTTGTGTTATTGATCTCAGCGATGCTGACAGGTTTGAAATGGATCCCTGATGGGTATGGATATTAAACACTTCTTTAAGGGTTACTCTTTTGATGTGAACCTCATTTTTAAATTGGGCTTTTGTTATTTTATACATCCAGTTTTCTGAATTCTTAATATATTTGAATACTAGATGGAGTATTGATATATTATTTTGTCCATTCTGTAGCTGCCTCTTTGTACTAATGCCTGTGTTCTTTGCCTTACAGAAACTTTTCATTGAATACATTAGTGTTCCTTCTGTTTCTATTTTATGAAATACTTTGAGAAGTATAGATATTAGATCTTCCTTGAAGGTCTGATAGAATTCTTCACTAAAACAATCTGATCGTGTGAACTTTTTGGCTGGGAGACTTTTAATGACTGCTTCTATTTCTTTAGGGGTTATGGGACTATTTATATAGTTTAACTTTGGTACTTGGTATCTGATTTAACTTCGGTTCTTGGTATCTATCTAGAAAAATCATGCATTTCATCCCGATTTTCCAGTTTTGTTGAGCATAAGCTTTTGTAGTATGATTTTCTTTTTCCTTTTTGAATTTCATGAGTTTCTGTTGTTATGTCTCCATTTTCATTTCTGATTCTGTGAATTTGGATAATCTCTCTTTGCCCTTTGGTTCATTTGGCTAAGGATTTATCAATCTTGCTGATTCTCCCCCCCACCAAAAAAAAGAAATGAAAAAAAAAAAGAAAAGAAAAAACAGCTCCTGATTTTATTGATTCTTTATGTAGTTCTCTTTGTTCCTACTTGGTTGATTTCAGCCCTAGCCCTGAGTTTGATATTTCCTGCCATCTACTCTTCTTGTGTTTATTTGCTTCTTTGTGTTCTAGAGCTTTCAGAAGGGCTATTAAGCTGCAAGTGTATGTTCACTTAAACTTTTTTTTGAAGCACTTAGATCTGTAAGTTTTCTTGTTAGTTCTACTTTTATTGTATTCTATATTCTATATATATATTCTATATTCTATATTCTATTTTTATTGTATTGTATTTATTGTATTTGGATATGTTGTCCCCACATTTTCACTAAATTCTAAAATGTCTTATTTTTTCTTTATTTTTTTCCCTGACCAAGTTATCCTTGAGTAGATATACATTCAGCATTCATGTATACACGGGCTTCCTGTGTTTTTGTTGTGGTTGAAGACAAGCCATAGTCTGTAGACTCTGGTGATTTGATAGGTTGCATTGGGATTGTTTCAATTTTCTTTCTTTTTAAATAAAACAGTAGCTTATTATCTGTAGGAAATTGTTATATCACACTTTTTAATTAGATATTCTCTGCATTTACATTTTCAGTCTTCCTGTATCAGTTGAAGCTTGTTTTGTGTCCAATTACATAGTCAGTTTTGGAGAAGGTATCTGAAGGTGCTGAGAAGGTATATTCTTTTGTTTTAGTATAAAGTGTTCTATAGATAATTGTTAAATCCACTTGGTTCATAATCCTATTAGTTTTACCATGTCTCTATTTATTCTCTGTTTCCATGATCTGTCTATTAGTGAGAGTGTGGTGTTAAATTTTCCTACTATTATTGTGTGAGGTTCAGTATGTACTTTGAGCTTCAGTAATGCTTCTTTTACATATGTGGGTGCTGTTGCATTTGGGGGCATAGATATTCAGAATCAAGAGTTTCATTTCATGAATTTTTTTTTCTGAGTATGAAGTGTCTTTTCTTATATTTTGTGATAATTTTTGGTTGAAAATCATTCTATTTGATGTTAAAATTGCTACTCCAGCTTGTTTCTTGGGACAATTCGCTTGAAAAAAATTTCCAACCTGTGAAGTTGAGGCAATGTCTATCATTATCATGGAGATGTGTTTCTTGAGTGTAGCAAAATTCTAGATCATGTTCTGGTATCCCTTCGGCTACCATTTTAAACAATAAAAGAACTTCAAGGGAAATCACCATCCCTGGCCTTAAACTACAAAGGAATAATGATAAAAACAACATGGCATTAGTATAGACACATCATTGTAATAAAATTGAAGATCCAGAAATGACACCACACATGTAAAGTCACTTGATCTGACAAAGGAGCCAAAACCAAAACCACCCAGTGCAAAAACAAAACAAAACAAAACAAAAACAAAACAAAACAAAAACAAAAATAACATTTTCAACAAATGGTGCTGAATTATCTGGCATTTTGCAGGTAGAAGAATGAAAATTGAGCCATTCTTATCTTCTTGTTCAAAACTCAATCCCAAGTGGATCAAGAACCTTCATATAAAACAAGATATTATAATCTAATAAAAGAATGTGGGAAAGAACCTCACATGCTCTATTAAATATTGATTTGATATTTATTTTATATATATATAAACATCTATTTTATATATGTTGTCATCATTTGAATGACTGTAAGCTGTTTTAACATATAAAATGGTGACTTGTCATGTGTACAAATTGTTTTCAAATTAATCTGCCCGTCACATTCCATCCAACTACATTTCAAAGAAAACAGATGATAAAATATTAAGAAAATATATTAATGGGGATTTAATATTTAGTGAATCTCCCTACTTGTACTAACCATGATTTTCTATTGAATTTTTAAATTTACATTTCAAAAGATATCCCCTTTTCCATTTTCTGTTCATAACTCTATTCCATTCCCCCTGCTACTGCTTCTATGAGTGTGTTCATCCACCTACCTAACACTTCTGGCCTCCTAACACTGATTTCATTACACTGGGACATAAAGCCTTGGCAGGACCAAGGGCTTCACCTTCCTTTAATGCTCAACAAGCCTCCTCTGCTACATGTACACCTGGAGCCATGGGTCCATCCATGTGTACTCTTTGGATAGTGGTTTAGTCTCTGGGAGCTTTGGTTGGTTGGTATTGTTTGTCTTATGGGGTTGCAAACCTCTTCAGCTCCTTCAATTTTTTTTTTTACTAACTCCTCCATTGAGGACCCTGTTCTCAGTTCAGTGACTGACAGTGAGCATCTGCCTTTGTATTTGTCATGATTTGGTAAAGCCTCTATAGTGACAGCTACATTAGGTTCTTGTCAGCATGCACTTCCTTGCATCAGCAATATTGTCTGGGTTTGGTGGTTTTATTTGGGCAGGATCCTCAGATGGGGCAGTCTCTGGATGGCCTTCCCTTGAGTCTCTGCTTCAAACTTTGTCTCCATATTTCCTCCTGTGAGTGTTTTAGTTCCCCCTTCTAATGACATAAGCATCCACACTTTTGTTGTGCATCTTCTTAAGCTTCATGTGGTCTGTGAATTAAATTATGGGTAATCTGAGATTTTGGGCTAATATTCACTTATCAGTAAGTACATAATTTGTGTGTTTTTGTGATTGGGTTACCTCAACAAGGATGCTAGTCTCTAGTTCCATCCATTTGTCAATAAATTTCATGAAGTCATAGTTTTTAATAGCTGAGTTGTACTCCATTGTGTAAATGTCCCACAATTTCTGTATCCACTCCTCTGTTGAAAGACATTTGGATCCTTTCCACCTTCTGACTTTTATAAATAAGGCTGCTATTAACATGGTGGAGCATGTGTCCTTGTTATATGCTGGAGCATATTTTTGGTATATGCATATGATTGGAATAGTTGGGTCTTCAGGTACTACTATCTCCAATTTTCTGAGAAACACCCAGAAAGATTTCCAGAGTGGTTGTTCCAGCTTGAGGAGAGTTCAGCTTTCTCCATGTCCTTGCCAGCATCTGCTATGGGTTTTAATCTTAGTACTGCTTTAATTGTATACCATTTTAGTATTCTTTCTTTGTTTTGAATATTTGGTGTTTTGACTATTATGTGTTAAGAAGTATTTCTTTTCTGGTCCAATCTGTTTGGCTTTCTGTAGGCTTCTTGTATGTTCTTGGTTACCTCTTTTGGGGTTAGGACATTTTTTTTCTGTAAGTTTGTTATAGATGTTTTCTGGGCCTATAAGTTGGAAATCTTTGCTCTCTTCTATACCTATTATTCTTAGGTTTGGTCTTCTCATTGTGTGTTTGACTCTGAATGTTTTGGGTTAGAAGCTTTTTGATATTTGCATTTCTTTGTTTATTGTGTCAATGTTTTCTATGGTGTCTTCTGCCCCCGATATTCTCTTTTTGATTTCTTCTATTTTGTTGGTGATGCTTGTGTCTATGACTCCAAATGTCTTTCCTTAATTATCCAAGTTCAGAGTTGTCTCCTTTTGTGATTTCTTCATTGTTTCTATTTTTGTTTTCAGTTCCTTTACCTGGTTGTTTGTGCTTTCCTGTAGCTCTATAAGTAATTTTTTGTTGTTTTGTTTTGTTTTTGTTTTTTTGTGTTTTTTCCTTAAGGGCTTCAAGTTGTCTGCATGTATTTTTCTGGCTTTCATACACTTCTTTAAGTGTGTTATTTAGGCACTTCTTGAGGATCTCCATCATCATCATGATGTATGGTTTTAACTCTATATCTTGTTTTTCTGGTGAGTTGGGATATCCACTATTTGCTGTGGTAGGAGTACTGGGTTCTGATATTTCCAGTTTGTCTTGGTTTCCATTTCTTCAATATTTGTGCTTGCCTCTTGCCATCTTGCTATCAGTTATTTTAGGTAATCTTGTTGTCTCTTACTGAAACTTGTCTCCTGTGGATCTGTGGGCCCGTGGTCTCCAGAGGGAGATTGCTCCTGGGTCTTTGGTTCTCTAGGTATGCTATTAGTTCTGATGGCAATACCCAGTCCTGATGTAACTAAGTCGTCTCTGACCTTGGGAAGTGTCTGTTCCCAGGCAGCACCTCTTCCCTGAGAGTTATGGGAGGCCTCTCCTTGGATAATCAGTGGAGACAGAGTGTGGACTCACCCCTGTACTCAGAAATGAGGCCCCTCCTGTAGCTCTTCTGGGTACCCAGCAACCTGTAGCCAGGCCTCCAGTTCTGATGAAACTAGGCAAGGTCCAACCTTGGGTCAGAAGTGTTCACTCCCAGGCAGCACAGCCACCTGTGCCCTTAGAGTTCTGAGCAGCCTCTCCTAGGATAGTCAGTGAAGAGAGAGTGTAGATTCACCCCTGAGAGCAGAACCCTCCTGTGGCTCTTCTGGGCACCCAGCAACCCGGGGGCAGACCACCAGTCCTGATGAAACTTTGATATTAATTATATTAACTATTAATTATGTTAACTATATTGATTAATTATAACTGCAGACAGGTGCCTAGCATAATTGTCATCTTAGAGGCTTTACTCAACAACTGATGAAAAGAGATGCAGAAATCCACAGTCAAATGTTAGGCAGAGCTTGGAGAATCCTTTGGAACAGGGTGCTGAGGGACTGTTAAAGGGGCTAAGGGGTCAAGAAAAATGACAACCTACAGAATTAATTAGTGTGGTTCCATAGAAACCCACCAAGACTGAACCACCAGAGAATGTGCATTAGATGGACGTAGGCCCTCTACATGTAACAGTTGTGCAGCTTGGCTTTCATACGTGAATACTAATAGCAGGAGCATGGGATGACTCTGACTCTGTTGCCTGTATCTGGATCTCTTTCCCTCTAACTGGGCTGCCTTTTCTATCTTCAAGAGGAAGAGATATGCCAAGACAGGTAGATACCTAAGGGTATTAAAGAACAATGTGGCTACTCTTATCTTCTTTAGTCCACTAAGTGACATAGCAGCATCTTGTGATGAAAAGGCTCCTTTGCCATTTTGGGATGTGTATCAGATAGGAGCTTCATCCTTTGTTCTGAATAAGTACTTGATTGTCCAAATGATGATTAATAAGTGTTGGTAGCTGTTTGTGCCGCACCCAAAGATGGTGCCAGCTTCCTGCCAATGATTCAGCAAATAGAGCTGTTGTCCAGCCCTAGGGACGTAGTGCGCATGTACGACACACGTCACAGACAGCTCTTGGGGCATGCTAATGAGATACTGGAGGGTGCACCAATCAGGCAGCGACACGAGTCTCCTGGGCATATATAAGCAGTGAACTTTTCTTCCTCGGGGTCCCCTGCTCAAGAGTACTGTACAATAAAGGTTGTTCGCAGAAGAATCCTGTTGCCGCGCGTCGTTCTTGCTGGCGAGATGTTAGGCACGCGACATTAAGTGCAGAAAAGCTACAATAACAACTTATCCTTTCAATATTTTTTCCTTGGAAGAATGTTCATAGAAAAATCCATCCCATTAGCTTGAAAACAAAAAGAATGGAAGGAAAACAATCTAATTTTCATTTAAATAAAAATTATGTAAGTAAGATGTATTTGGTAATATAAAAGAACCAAAATCTATTGGACATATGAACTGACTGGAAGGATCCCAGCCTCTTCTGTCCAAAAATGTTTTGTATGTAGTGTGTGTGGCTATGTGATTTGGTGGCTGACTTGCTTGGATTACTGTCAAGCTCCCAGTAATTACTGCATTACTAGGGTTTTAGTATGCTCTTGGGACCAGAAAAGTCCAGCAAGACACTCACTTGCAAAGAAAAAAACTATGGAGACACCAGAGCCAAGAAGAATGTGTGATCGAATAGCTCCGTGGATATTGTGAAGTTTATAATGGACCTTTCAACAATCTTGTATTATGAAAGATCTGCTTGACTTCCTCTCAAGCCCCTGGTGCCAGAATTCAACAGCCTGGAACACTCTGAAAGCATCTGCCAGGAATTACATCAGATTCCACTCAGAGAGTGCAGAAACACATGAACAGCGTATTTCAGTAGCCAGGAGACGAAATACTGGAAGACATCAATATAAATTTAGCAACTGCCTGAAAGGAAATATCCTGTGTCTCCTTGGCTGCAGCAGGAGGAAAGTGCAAAGGAGAATTGTATTGCTTCTTTATAGCAGTTGTGTCAAGAAAACTTGCATGTAGGAGAGACTGAGTACAAAACAATTGAAATGAAGGATAAAATAATATAAACATGATGAATGTAAAGAAAGTAAAGGAAAATATTGGCAATAGATACAAGGCAAATTCATGTGATGTGTGAGTCCACTAAACATTCATGTGTCTTCATTTCTTAATCTGACAAGGTCAAGATAATCCTACTTCTCTAATAATGACAATGTGGTTAGTATTTGTGAAAAATTGAGAAACTTATTCTAATAAGAAAATATATTCACACTTTTCATTTTTATGCTTAGATGTTAATGTTAATCAGTGCTCAAAACACTGAACAGATATACATTTTGGGAGGAGAAAATTGGTCTGTTTTGAATATATAGCACCAAATTTCCCCCATACCTTTATTTAGTAACTATAGTCTTTTATTTCATTGTTTTAGGAAAAATACAATAGGATAAGGGAATATTATTACAATTGATTATATAAAATATATCATGTAAAATATGAACTGGTCATTTTCTGAGGAACCTCCATATTGGTTTCCAGAGTGGTTGTACCAGCTTGCAATCTTACAAGAAATGGAGGTGTGTTCCTCTTTATTCACATCTATGCCAGTATCTGCTGTCACCTGGGTTTATTATCTTAGCCATTCTGATTGGTGTGATGTGGAATTTCAGGGTAGTTTTGATTTACATTTTCCTAATGACTAAGGATGTTAAACATTTCTTAAGGTGCTTCTCAGTCATTCGATATTCCTGTTGTATATTTTTTGTTTAGCTCTGTACCCCATTTTTAAATAGGGTTATTGAGATCATGGTATGTATTGGATATTTTCCTCTATTAGATGTATGGTTGGTGAAGATCTTTTTTTTTTTTTTTTTAATTTGTAGAGTCCCATTTTGTCCTATTGACAGTTTTCTTTAGCATAGAGAAGCTTTTCAATTTTATGAAATCCCATTCATCTATAGTAGAACTTAGAGCCTGAGCCACTGGTATTCTGTTCAGGAAGTTTTGCCCTGCATCCATGTGTTCAGGGCTCTTTCCTATTTTTTCTTCTAATAGATTCAGTATGTTTGTTTTTATGTGGAAGTTTTTGATGGGCTTAAATTTGAGCTATGTAGGAGATAAGAACAGATCGATTTGCATTTTTTATATGCCAAACACCATTTGAGACAGAACCATTTGTTGATTATGCTGATTTTGTCCACTGAAAGGTTTTGGCTTCTTTTTCAAAGATAAAGTGATACTATATGTGTGGGTTTATTTCTTGCTCTTCATTTCTGTTCCATTACTCTACCTGTCTGCCTCTGTACCAATACCAAGCAGTCTATAGTACAGCTTTAGGTCAGTGATGGTGAGTACCCCAGAAGTTCTCATTTTGTTCAGGATAGATTTTACTACTTTGCTTTTTGTGGACACAGTTTTACTACCCCTGGGCATATATACAAAAGATGCCCAACATATGATAGTGGTACACGCTCCACTATGTTCTTAGTGACCTTGTTTGTGATAGCCAGAAACTGGAAACAACCTAGATGTCCTACAACAGATACAGAAAATGTACCAGAAGTCCACAGAATATGACATTTATGGATATTTCTTTATTAAAGATGATTTAACTAGAGACCTATCTGCTCCTGACAGCACCCCTTCTTGGATTCTCAGAAGAAATTGAGTATCTGTAGAATTACTCAATTGTGGCAACACAGCCACTAGTCAAAAACTGCCTATTTAATCTACAGAAAATACTGTCCAAAAAGAGACACATTGCAGAATAGTCAACTGATAATCTTTATCAAGACAGAATTATCAGCCCTTCAGAATTCTGCACTACAAAGCTCTGTCAGATGATCACCCTGGGTCAGATAGCTAAAGACTCATAATCCAATCTTTTGAGGAATGAGAGCCTGTCCAGGGGATTAGTGGTCCCTAAAAACTGGCTATGTTTTGTGCTTCTCATAATTTTAGGTAGTATTTGTAGTTCTAAGATTTCTGACATAGTTGAAGACTAATTTAGTCTCATTGCCCACCCAAGCTAATTAACTTTGAGAAAACATAATTATTTAGATGATTTTTGAATATGAATAGTTGTAAACAGCTTACATTTGCAAGAAACTTTTTTTGTTTGTGTTTGTGTTTTGTTTTGTTTTTAATTCAGCGGAAAGGGTGATTTTGATGTCAAGGCAAAATACATATTGGACAGTAGAGGTGGGGCAATGCATTTGTAAAGCAGAAGAGAAGAGGAAGGATAGAAATTGAGCTAGGCAGAAGAGGAGGTAGAAGGGGAAGGAACAGGTAACATGGCAGAGAATATAAATATTTTCTGTTGCATTTTGATTCATTAATGTGGTGCTGTAGATTGAGTTTAATCGAAAGTGTAGTGGTTGGTTGCACCAAGCCTGTCACAGATTTGGGATAAGTGTGTGTTAGTCATGGTAACAGCTCGCCACAAAGTAAGTGAAAAGAGTAAACTGAGACTGTTATGGACCACTTGGCTCAGAGCCAACCAGGGCTGGTGGATAGAACTTCCTGGGTAAAGGTCTGTTGGCTCCTCATGGCTTTGCAGTGTGCAGAACCATGTGGCTTGGTGGCTTGCAGACCACATGGCTCTGCGCTGAGTGGACTAAATGGGATCATGGTGTTTCCTTTTTTAATGTTTACCTCAACAGTATGTACTCATAAGTAGATTTTAGGGAAAAAAAAAATTCTGAATACACATGATACAACTCACAAACATATGAATCTTAAGTTAAAAGACCAAAGTGTAGATGCTTCAGTCCTACTTAGAAGTGGGAACAAAATAATCACAGGAAGTAAAGGGAGAGAGGGACCTGGGAGGGATAGATGCTGGGGGTGGGGGTGGGGAGGCGATGCAGATGAAATACAGAAAGTCAGAAGATTTAAAGAAGGTGTGCATCAGTGGGGGATGGGGAACAGGTGGTAGTTACTAGAAAGTTGCACATGCTAGGAAAGCAAGAGGCTCCCAGAATGCAATGTTGATAACATTAGCTAAAATATCCATCAAACAGGAGAGAGAACCTGCATAGACCATTTGGACAGGTGAGGCACGGCTCCTAGTTGAAGGATGGAGCCACCCACCAACCTCAAACCTTTTAACCCAAAATTGCTCCTGTCTGAAGGAAATACAGAGACAAAGAGTTGAGCAGAGACTGAAGGCCATCCAGAGACCACCCTACCTATAAATCCATCTCATCTGCAGATACTGAACCCAGACACTACTGCTGTTGCCAAAAAGCACTTGCTGACCAGTGCCTGGTATAGCAGTTCCCTGAGAGGTTCTTTCAGAGTCCAACCAATACAGATGTGAATGCTAGTGTCAAAGTATCAGATTGAGCCCAGGGACCCCAGTGAAGCATTTAAGGGGAAGACTGATGGAGATGAAGGGGTTTTCAACCCCATAGGAAGAACAACAACAACCAACCAGACCCCCTCTTCCACAGAGTTCCCAGAAACTAAACCACCAAGCAAAGGGTACACAGAGAAGGACCTGTGGCTCCAGCTGCATATTTAGCAGAAGATTGTCTTATCTGGCATCCATGGGACGGGAGACTCTTTGTCCTGTGGAGGCTAGATGGATGCCCTAGCATAGGGGAATTCTTGAGATGTATGGCAGGAGTGTGTTCGTGAGTCAGGAAGCATTCTGATAGACTCAGGGAGTATGGGAAATATAATGGGGGTTTGGAAGGAAAAACAGGAAGGGGGATAAACCTCGAAATGCAAACAACTAAATAAGTAGTTTAAACAAAAGATGCATTAGCAGATAGTCTTTCAGTACATGCCTCCAATCTGAGGGTAAAAATCAGTACTAAAAATGTCACTGCAGTAACAATGTAGCAATATTGAGAGCTAGTGGTTCTTTAGACTACTATTCCATGTAGAATAAATTGAGTTTATGTGTATATATATATATATCTTACCTCAAGCATGTCAATAAATTATTTTATTGCACCAAAAATATATTCAGATTTTTTATAGCAGATATTTATGAGAGAGATTTTTAACAGGGTGATATTTTATCCCATATTTTATTTTCCAAATATTATTCTGCAAGATTAAAAAAAAACCAGAAGTAGATATTGCCTTTATTTACTATACCTGTTTGAGAGTGAGTCACATACTTTGATAGATTTGAGATTATTTTTCTAATGGTCCATATCTCTCTCCTTTTTTTCTCGTTTTTCAACCTTCCAGCTTCTTCTGTTTCTCTCTTTCTACTGCTTTTTTCCTTTTTTTCCCTCTTTCTCCGTGCTTCTCCCTTCTCTTTCCCTCCCTCCCTCCCTTCTTTCCTTCTTTTCTTTTTTCCTTCCTTCCTTCTTTTCTCCCTTCCTCTTTCTTTCATTGATTTTTTTTCTTTTTAAGAACATAAACATCAATCATGCTAGAAAAATACTCTATCTTTGAGTCACAGCAACATTTTTTTCTAATAATTTTTTTAAAAAATAAAATATGTTATAATTTTTTCTTAACCAAATCTCTAAGTTTCAAAGTCAGTTAATTATATACTCCACTCTTGAAGATCCAGAAAATTTATGAAATCTATTTATCCTATGTGGTCTCTATGACTTTTGTTCTTTTTAGAATAGAGATAACGAGATAAGTGTTTTCTGACCTCTCTTTAATTTTTTTTTCCTTCTTATCCAGGAATAACAGTGTTTCTTTACTTTGATCTATATATGTTTATGCCTGGGGTAGCATATAATTTCCTGAAGCATGAGTATCTCATGTAATATTCAAGCCAAAAGAATGCCTTTCATGAATAACTAACATGTCTTTAGAATGAAATACTCTTGTCTTTTCACAAACATACAATATTGTTATTTATAATCACTTTTGTGTGAAATGACATACTAATTTATTCTTTTTTCTAACTATAATTTTGTATCCTCTGTAATAATGCAGTATTTTTCCTTCTGAACTTGAATTCTTTCAGGTAACACAATGAGTCTAACACAGTTTATGTTGGACAAATGAGATCGTTTTACTTTTCATGATAGAACAGGATTCTCATAATTCTATATGCCACATTTCCTGGTGAGTATGAGAATTTTTCATTTATCTGTAGGCTACAGTGACATTTTCACTTGCTCAGTAGGCCAGAGTAGCCTCTAAATACAGAGCTCCTCCTGATTCTTCTTCCGGGCTGCTGGGATTAAAGGTATGCATCTCCAGTGTTGTAGCTGTTCTTCCTTCTGCTTTTTTCTCCTTTTCTTTCATTTTGGGTGCAAGGGGGCAAGGTTCACTCATTGTAAATAAGATTATTTAATTTTTTATAATGGATAATTGCTATGCATACATTAAATATGACTAGTATTAGTCTTCTATCAGTACACACTCACACACACACATACACACATATGTATATGTATATACACACCTGCTCTATAAGCTTACTTACTTATATTTTATGAATATATTTTGAGATAATTTGATAAATGCCTATTATATATTTTCTTTTGTTTCATATGGATTTGGAGTATTTGTCTCTAAATTTCTATTCAGTCCAGTACCTGAAAATATTTCTGTTTTGCTTTGTTTTCCGTTTCATTAGTAGTTTTAGTTCTGGAATTTAAAAGTTAAGTCCTTTTGGAACCAGTCCACTCGGTAGGTATATTTTCAGTCCTGTGCAAATGAATAGGTACAGCCTGGTGATCCTTGAGCCAGCATGCATAAGGAAGATATTAGTCTTTTGATAAACATTGCCAGGACAATTGCAACTACATGCAAAACAAGGAGCAGAGACTCTTGTCTCTCAGGAATTCTTTTTTGTGTGTCTTTTCTCGGCTCTTTCAATATTGCTTAAGTCAGTCCACAAGTGTGTGTTAAGCTCTATACATTTTTCAGAATAGAGATTCACTTTTAGAAAATCATATTCTGTTTACTCCTATCTCTGTATTATTCTCTTCTGCAAGAAGGTTAACAAACAAAATATATTTTTGTAATACAGAGTTACAAATTAATTTGTTGAGAAGAGATCTTCAACAGAAGAATGTGACATAGAAAGGCAATTACTCAAGTTAATTACAACACTTTATTTTTTCTTTCTTTTTTTTTTTTTTTGACTGAAGTTCCTAGTATAATGTCACTAGTATACTGCTTTAACATCAAATGGGACAAAATACACAGTATTTTATCTTGACTTTACTATGACATAATGATTTAAATCATTGGCAGACCAAACATACAGCTCTGTTCAGTCATTATAATTTACAAAGAATGTTAAAGTTTCAAGCAGGTAATTTTTGGCCTATATACAATAAGGGGAAAAGAATAGAGCACAGAAAGTTTACAATTAAGAAGCATTTGCTTGTCCCTTCTTCTGTCCTTCTCATCTTTCTTGCCCCTTCCTTGTTCATCTTTCTTTCTTTCTTTCTTTCTTTCTTTCTTTCTTTCTTTCTTTCTTTCTTTCTTCATTACTGACTGCATTTCTTTGTTTCTTTGTTTATTCCTTCCCCCATCCTTTCTCTATCATTTGTTCATTAACTAGACCATAGCTTACAGGAAAAATGAATTTTCTGAGTGGTGACTGATTAAAGGAAGAAAGGATTTTAATACATAAAATTTTCTTAAATGATAAGAATTGTCATTTCTCTTTCATAGATATAGAAACCAATTCAAATAAAATTAGTAATTTGTGACTGGAGATATATTTCAGTAATTAATAGAAATTAATTTTTGACGGAACAGGCCCTCGGGTTATCTGCCACCAGGAACAGCAGAGATCCAGGGACACAGGCCTGATGAAATTGCACTGTGAGTAGGTGGGAACAGAGAGGTCTGGGCCGAGCGCCCTGAAAGTGTGCCCACAACTAACTGGTTCAAGGGAGCAGGAACTCTGCCTTAGGGTCTCAGTTACCACCAGGCAGTCCCGTGCGTGCAGAACAGGCACTCAGGCCGTCTGCCACAAGGAAAAGCTGAGATCCAGGGACACAGGCCTGGTGAGACTGCACTGCAAGAAACCTGGGTACAGAGAGGTCTGGGTTGAGTGCCCGGAAAGCAGCCTGCTCCCCGATTGGTTCAGGGGAGAAGAAACTCTGCCATAGGGACTTGGTTTCCAGGACAAACGTTCAGGCCATCTGCCAATGGGTTCAGCACAGATCCAGGGACACAGGTCACGTACACAGGAGAGACGGGAACCAATCACTGACAATAAGACAGTATCTCAGAGTAAATGGTTGGGAAGAAAACTTCCAAGAAAATGTCCTGAACAAGCAAGCTGGAGTGGCCATTCTAATATCGAATAAAGTAGATTTTCAACGAAAAGTTATCAAAAAAGGGGAGGACACTTTTTACTCATTACAGGGAAAATTTGTCAGGAGGAACTCTCAATCCTTAAAATATATGCTCCAAATATAAGAGCACCCATATTCATAAAAGAAACCCACTGAAGCTCAAAAAATACATTGCACCACACACAATAATAGTGGGAGACCTCAACACCCCACTTTCATCCATGAACAGATCACGGAAACAGAAACTGACCAAGGACACAGTAAAACTAGCAGAGGTTATGATTCGATTGGAATTAACAGACATGTACAGACCATATCATCCTAAAAAAAAAGAATACACCTTCTTCTCAGCGCCTCATGGCACCTTCTCCAAAACTGACCATATAATCCATCACGAAACAAGGCTCAATAGATATAAGAAGATCGAGATACTCCCATGAATCCTATCAGATCACCATGGTCTAAGGCTGGTCTTTAATAACAACAAAGACAACAAAAAGCTCATATACACATAAAAACTAAACAATGATCTATTAAACAATATCAGGGTCAAATAAAGAAAGAAAGAAATTAAGGATTTTCTAGAATTTAATGAAAAGGAAAACACAACACACCCAAAGCTATGGGATGCAATGAAAGCAGCACTGAGAGGAAAACTCGTATTTCTGAGTACTTCCAAAAAGAAACTGGAGAAAGCATACACTAGCAACTTGACAACACAGTTGAAAGCTCTTTAACAAAATGAAGCAGACACACCCAAGAGGAGTAGACAACAAGAAATAATTAAACTCAGAGCCAAAATAGAAACAAAAGGATCCATTCAAAGAATCAACAGAACCAAGTGCTGCTTCTTTGAGAAAATTAACAAGATTGATAAACCCTTAGCCAGACTAACTAGAGAGCAAAGAGAGAGTATACAAATTAACAAAATCAGAAATGAAAGTGAACATATAACAACTGAAACTGAGAAAATTCAAGAAATCATGAGATCCTACTACAAAATCCTATACTCAACAAAGTTAGAAAATCTGGAGAAAATGGATGAATTCCTAGACAGATACCAGATACTAAAGTTAAACCAGGACCAGGTAAACCATCTAAATAATCGCATAACCCTAAAGAAATAGAAGCAGTCATCAGAAGTCTTCCAACCATAAAAGGCCCAAGTCCAGATGGGTTCAGTGCTGAATTCTATCAGATATTTATTGACAACCTAATACCAATACTCTCCAAACTATTCCACAAAATAGAGACAGATGGAACACTACCTAAGTCATTTTTCGAGGATACAATAACCCTGGAACACAGAGACCCTATAAGGAAAGAAAACTTCAGATCAAACTCACTTATTAAATTGATGCAAAAATATTCAACAAAATCCTTGCAAACCGAATCCAAGAACATATCAAAACAATCTTTCACCATGATCAAGTAGGCCTCATCCTTGGAATTCTGGGATGATTTAATACATGGAAATCCATCAACATGATCCATCATATAAACAAACTGAAAGAAAACACCACACGGTCATCTCACTACATGCTGAGAACGCATTTGACAAAATTCAACACCCCTTCATGTTAAAAGTCTTGTGAGAAACAGGAATCCAAGACCTATACCTAAACATAAGAAAAGCAATATACAGCAAATGTACTGACAACATCAAACTTAACGGTGAGAAACTTGAAGCAAACCCACTAAAATCAGGAACTAAACAAGGCTCCCCAATCTCCCCGTACCCATTCAACATAGTACTGGAAGTCCTGGCCGGAGCAATTACACAGCAAAAGGAAATCAAAGGGATACAAATTGGAAAGGAAGAAGTAAAAACATCACTGTTAGCAGATGACATAATGGTGTACCTAAGTGACCCCAAAAATTCCACCAGAGAACTTTTACAGCTGATAACCAAGTTCAGCAAGCGGGCTGGATATAAAATTAACTCAATCAAATCAGTAGTAGCCTTCCTCTACTCAAGGGACAAATATGCAGAGAAAGAAATTAGGGAAAAGATACCTTTCTCAATAGTCACAAACAATACAAAATATCTTGTTGTGACTCTAAATAAGCTAGTGAAGTACCTGTATGACAAGAACTTCAAATCTCTAAAGAAGGAAATCTAGGTAGATCTCAGAAAATGGAAAGATCTCCTATGCTCATAGATTTGAAGGATCAACATTGTAAAAATAGCCATCTTATCAAAAGCAATTTATCAATTCAATGAAATCCCCATCAAAATTCTGACCCAATTCTTCATAGAGTTGGAAAAACCAATGTGCAATTTCATCTGGAATAACAAAAGACCTAGAATAGTGAAATCCATCCTCAACAACAAGAAAACATCTGCAGGAATCACTATCCCGGAATTCAAGTTATATTACAATGTAATTATGCTAAAAACTTCCAGGTACTGGTATAGAAATAGGCACATGGATCCCTGGAATAGAATAGAAGATTTAGAAATGAGCCCTCAAATATTTGGTCACGTGATTTTTGACAAAGGATCTCTAAATATTCAATAGAAAAAGACAACCTCTTCAACAAATGGTGTTGGTCCAACTGGCACTCAGTATGCAGAAGAATGAAAATAAAACTTTTCTTGTTTCCCTGTACAAAGCTCAAGTGCAAGTGGATCAAAGATCTCCACATTAAACCAGGTACACTGAAATTATTAGAAGAGAAAGTAGGGAAAACCTTAGAACACATAGGCACATGAGAATATTTCCTAAACAGAACAGCAATGGCTCTTGCTCTAAGGTCAATTATTGACAAATGGGACTTAATGAGATTGCAAAGTATCTATAAAGCTAAGGACACTGTGAAGAAAATAAAATGGCAACCAACAGAGTGGGAAAAGATCTTTACCAACCCCACATCAGATAGAGACCTAATATCCAACATATACAAAGAACTCAAGAAGCAAGACACCAGAGAATCAAACAACCCTATTTAAAAAATGTGGTACAGAGTAAACATAAATTTCTCAATTGAGGAATATCGAATGAATGAGAAGCATCTAAGAAAGTGCTCGAAATCATTGGCCATCAGAGAAATGCAAATCAAAACAACCCTGAGATTCCACCTCACACCAACCAGAACGGCTAATGTCAAAAATTTAGATGACAGCAGATGCTGGCGAGGATGTGGAGAAAGAGGAACACTTCTTCACTGTTGCTGGGGTTGTAAACTGGTACAACCACTCTGGAAATCAGTCTGGCGATTCCTCAGAAAATTGGACATAGTACTACCTGAAGACCTAGTTATTCCACTTCTGGGCATATGCCCCAGAGGTGCTCCAACATACAACAAAGACACATGTACCACAATGTTAATAGCAGCCCTATTTATAATATCCAGAAGCTGGAAAGAACCCAGATGTCCTTCAGTAGATGAATTGATACAAAAATTGTGGTACAGTTACATAATGGTGTACTACTCAGCTATCAGAAACAATGACTTTATGAAATTTTTAAGAAAATGAATGCATCTAGAGAATATCATCCTGAGTGAGATAACCCAGTCACTAAAAACAGACATAATATGCAGTCCCTGATAATTGGATACTAACCCCAGAAAGCTCTGAACACTCCAGAAACAACTCACAGACTATATCAAGTTCTGGAAAAAAACAAAGGCCAAAAAAAAAAAAAAAAGAAAGAAAATAAAAAACCATTATGCTTAATCTTTACCCACCAAGAAAATTTTGACTATTTCCAGGTTACATCTTGTTTCACATGCTCTTTATGCTCATTGTAACTTGTAAGATTTTAATGAACACTATCAAACCTTTAAAAAAAATCAAGTACTGACAAAAATGTATTCGCATACTTTTATGCAAAAATGCTTAAAATCTGTACATTTGTCTTTATGTTTTAAATAAAGTTGCTCAATTTAATAAAGAAGAAATTAATAGTTTTTGCAGTGGACTAGATTTTTGTTCCAAGCACCTAGTCAGATTGTATACAATTTTTTGGAAATTTAGCTCTGTAAGGTTCTACACTTATTTCTGTCCTGTGTAGCCTTTCCCTAACATATGTAAGACCTACCTCATACATATAAATAATAAATAAAATTTAAAAATATGCAAACAGATCTATCTTTTGTTCTCCTGCAATTATGTTCCCTAACCCTAGTTTCTATACCATCATTTATCCATAAATATGAGGAATAGAATTTGAACAAACTTCAGACTCTCAGATATCCAGCATATGGTTGGAGATTTTAGTAACAATATTCACTAATTGCCAGCACAGGTGTCTCATTTTTTTTTTAGCTGAAATAAAAATGAGGATTCCATATTGTTACTGAAATTCCAGCCAGCAGGAATCAACCATGCAATCTGGGAAACAGGAAAACCCCTCTTTCTTCTGACATAGAGAAGACACAGACTAATGGTTCAATGAGGTCTGTAACCCCCTACAGTTATCTAAATCATTCACAGGTCAATTTGACTACCCAAGGGTGATGTCTGAGTGCCAAGTCCCGCAAAAGTAATGTCCTTTAGAGTTGGACCATAACTCACAAACAAATATGGATCTATAGTTTGCATATGGCAACAAAGATTTTCTTCCTTAGTAGGCTGGGTTTGCAACATGCCCATAGAGCTATAAAAATCATTCTTTAAGGCAATTTCTTGCTAAGGTTTATCTCTCTAAATAAGAGGAAGACATTTTTCTAACAAATAGGCAGAACCCAGCAAACAATTTTAACTTTAACTTCTATTTCAACACAGTCATACAGAATCTACGCAGGAATTTCTATTAGGCAATCGTAATCTAGGTTAGTGATAGGAAGCCACAGTGTGTGCTAGGCCTTAAGACAGAAGTATTGATTGGCACCAGGGGCTGGTGAAGTAGGGCTTTTAATGAGACCTGGGTTCCATGTATCCTTTTTTCACCTGAATATATTTTGGATCACTTCCTTTTTTTTATTTACCTTGTCTTTGGCCCCATGGTATTGCTAAATTAGCTAGGCCATATCTTTTTTCCTTGTATTGTTGGAAAAGGGCTGATTCTAGTCATTTGTCTCAATTTTACTTCTGAATCCTGGCATGGAAACTTTTCTTTGAGCTATATTTTAGCTATGTTTCCACTCCTTAGATCAATTACTGGGTCCGAGTGTCATATTCTTTAGGCTAATAATGTATATTTTGCAATGATGTTAGAATGGAATCTGTAGTTTTCATTTCTAAAGCATAGAAATAATTCATTGTTTAGAGTAATTTTTCTTTCCTGGAAAAAAAATTCCCAGGATTAACTTTTTTTTGTGCTTGCTGTGTTTGTACTAAAGGAAGAACAATGAAAAGCTACTGTTGTCAGAAAATGACTCACGACACTTTTTAAAATGTAGTAGATTTTCCCACTCTCTGCTGCTCTAAATTTTATGTCCAGCATAACTGCTGATAATGGATACCTCAACGACTTATATTTTCACCTTCAGAAAACTATATACACAGAGCATTATCCTGTTCTGCCAGTAAACCTTAAGTAGCAACAAGTTTCAATAAAACATTGATTTACCATTGAGTGTTCGTGTCTGCCCTTGCCCTAGATACAGTTGTTCTTTTTGTTCCAACAACATTACTTCCTCTCGGGTACACAAGTGTAACTCTTGTATGTGTCTCTGAGATTGGTGTTTTCTCCAGGGTGTGGTGCATTTTCTCAGAGAATCAATTTCTTGTTTCTGTGCTCATAAGGGCTGTCAAGCTATCAACTGGCTTTATTAAGTGTATGTCTGGTCATTTTGTGTGCCAGCAAATGAGTTTCCACTCATTCTTTCCTTCTTCACCTTTTGCATATAACAGTTCCTCAGTTGCACGTAGGCACAAAGGAAGCTAGAGTATACAGAAATGATCACTGAAACTTAGGACTTCTTCATGGTTACACAGTTCAGTTGGCTATGAATTAGTTTTGTTGCAGATATGACATTTTAGTAAATGCACACGAGTGTTCCTGTGAGTAATCTCAATAAATGGATCTCTAAGAAAAGTAGGAATCATCTATAGTAAGAAGAGCTGAAGTGATACCACAATTTTTATATATGCTACCTTTTTCATAGTGTATACTTACACGCCATAGTGCATGTTTACTGGTGCATGCTGAATGCAAGTTTGTTAATAGATGAATAATACAACTACATACTAGAAACAGGCATAGAAGAGATGGAAGACTTTCTCAGCAGTCCTGATTCTTGATTTATGTGGTCAATTTATGCCTACCATTTGTAGAGAGGAACACACCTAGTCTTTTCTGTAAGACATTAATCTAGGTGTCAGTCTGGTTGTATAGCAACCGAGCCTACTCTCCCTAAAGAAGGCTTCAGTGACAGAGTTGCTTGCAGTGGGTTCTGGATCAGTGCACATAGGGAACAAGTTTCCTTGCCAGCATCCTTCAGAACTAAAATGACATCCACTGTTGGAGAAATATGTAAGTGGAAATTATCATGGTTTTATAGAAATTCAGAACACTCTCATGAATAATAGAACACTGTTGGCAAAGACTCAAATCTCTATTTCTTAATATAAATTCTCTTTTCTTCTTTGAAAGTGTAAATACTATTTTATGCTTTTTAAGTTGCAGGCATTTAAAATAAAAAAATATATATGGAAATTCTTTTTGTGTAGCTGCGGCATTAAGCTTACTTTCTTTTTCAAAAACAGCCAGAACTAATCAAATTATGGAATTCAAGGCTGCAATTTAAAATGAACTCATTGGCTTATATAATACAATTCAGCAAGTTTTCAATATACCAGAATGTATGTGATTGATTCTAAGAAGGGCGGGTATGTTTATTAACCATTCATTGACTCTGTCAAAGAAAATACATGTTAAGTACAGACATAGCTCTGTGAATAAAATCAATATAGTAACAGGTTTACCTTGGGGAAGAAAATCAAACCTTTCTTAGGGATAGATTAGGTAGAACAGAAATTGGTAGATAATTCTGCTAAAATCCGTAAGAAACTAGACGGTGAAATCTAAGCAGTAAGAGAAAGTAATCAGCTCCTTTATGAAGTAGTAGTTCCTTCGTTTGATCACAGGAGAGCACTGTTCATCTACGAATCATTTTGTTTAAGGAGAATAAGAGCTTTTGTGGTACAGAGATTTGCTATGGCAAATTATACAGATCTTATTACTGAGTCATAGCCATAAAAAATAACTCTTCTTATAGAAAAATGGATAGATATATTAAAAGATGTAAACTGTCAGTGGATTTATCTTGAAATCAACTGGAAAGGATACATGTATGTGAATGTGTTTCATATAGAATTGCAAGACCCCCAGGATGCTCCCAATAATATACAAAATGAATTTTCTTTCAGAAAGATAACTAGCTACAATATAACTTTCTTTTTAGTTGTTTTGATTTAAAAATGAATGTCAATTAATCTGAAGCCAATAGAACTAACATAAATATCAAGTAGATGAAAGTGTCAGTCTAGTTCAAGAGATGCTTTTGATCTGTGAACAGGTCTGTGTGTTTTCCTTTATCAGGTAACACTGTAAAAATAGTATTTCACACTATGCGTTGCTCTGCAAGACTCAGGTGGTTTTGGAAAAGATGAAATTATTTTGAGAAACATGTAATTAACAAGAGATTTGGTTAACATTTTAAAGGTCATTAGCATGCAATATTATCCCTAGCTGTATATATATATATATATATTAGGATGTTACAATATTGCTAAAACAATAAATCAGTAGGAGTAGTCCAAGCAGAAGTATGTTTTATTGAACTCATTCCTTCAAACAGAATAAGTAGAAATGAGATAATCCTATTCATTTTTCTTAAATTCTTTCTAAAATTAAATCCAAATATGTCTGTTGTAGCTGAAAGTTTAGAGTTGGGGAGGGCCAGAAATTTATCAGCCCTATTATGCTCTCTCTCCTCTCTCTAAGGTGCTTCCTTCTCTTTTCTTACTTCATTTTTACCAAAAATTTCAAGCCTTCATGGTATAAAAAATATTTTATTTCTAAGTGTGTGAGCATGTGTATCTCCCTGCATGGGTATCTGTATGTGAGGTCTGATGCCCAGAGTGGTCAGCGGTCTGAGAATTGCTTGGTGTTAGAATGACATACAATTGTGAGCCTCCGGATATTGATTTAAGGAGTCAAACTCATATTTTCTTCATGCCTCTGTAAGGGCAGTTGAATCAAATAAGAAATGAGCTATCAGATGAAATCCCCTGGGTTAATACTTATTGGTCTTTAAATCTTTTCATTTAAGGAGCAAAGTAAGATGAGGGTCGACTGTGTTAGTTCTTGATCCAGAGCATTAGTGATTATGTTTTGTTAAATTGTATTCTCTTTCCATCTCTTATATATGACACATGTTTTAATACATTTTTATTTGTTTATTTTAAATTGTTCAATGTTAGTGTCCTTATAACATATGTGGTAACAGACAGCAATATTTACTGTTTAATTTGTATTGTCTCAGATCCCTAGACATTAAAAGTTTATAGATTGGATATAGTAATGGGCTCAGGGGTTACTAGGGGTGGAGCACTCATTTTATGTGTCAGGCCCCAAACTTGTTCCCCAACTGCATTGTCACTAAAGTAATAAAAGCAGGCCATGTTCCCACTTTATTAAAATGATTTTGGCACTCAGGGGTAAATAAGAATCTTGGAGAATGAAACTGAGAATTTTTCAGCTGCAGAAAATAAGCCCCCTGTTATATCAGTGCAGCTGCAGAGTAGCAACGGCCTGCTGATGAACAGCGTTTGTCACAGAATCCTGCCCTGTCACCACTGTTAGCTCAGGCTCTGGATAATATCACCACCTCCAGGTATTCATTTACTTCTCCTTTTCACTATTTCGGTCTTTGAACTTTGAGTGAGTATATTTGATTAGTAAATCTAGCTCAGGAGCTTTTGAGTTTTTGCCTATGAGCTTCCAGGAAGGAGCTTAGGACATTCAGACTCTGTCATGTTTATGAATTTTCATCAGGCAGGGACATCTGTCAACATTGGAAAACTGGTCAGGAGGTGAGCCGAAGATTCCGAAGATCTTATGTATTTATCTACTAATATAAGGACCACTGGGCATGAGACTTGGGTAGTTAGGATGAGATAAGGCAGATTGAGCTACTTGCGTAAAGCACTGCTACATACGATCCTTCCTTTTGTAAATTCTTAAATATTAATGTAAATATTAATGTAAAGCAACTATATTAGAAATACTAATATGCATTGACATTCTTATTTTTTTAATTGATAATTTTCATATGCAAGCTTTGATAAGTGAAATGATGATAAAATTATAAAAAACGAAAGAAGGTGGTAATGGCAAATAACCCTTAGAACAAGCAAAAGTAAACCCTCAAGCAATGAATAAAAATAAAATATTACCAGAATGTAAGCAGGTTTTACAGAATATAGCAAACCTTGCATAGTTGGGGAAATAAAACATACACATTAATATTCAGTTATGTAAGTCTTGTTAAGTGGAAAGAGACAGACTCTTCCTTTATTCAATGAAATATTTCTGTTAAGTGAAATCCTGCTCTTAAAATATGAATGGATTTGTTTTCCCTTTAACATTGCACACTGACACCCAGATGCAGGCTATTAACGGCTTTTAAAACATTTTCAACTCTAGTCTCTGTTCCTCTTCCTGAGAGGTTGGAGAAAAAGAGTAATAGTAGTGATGGAGCAAAAGAAGATGAGAGTTTAGTGGCTTCATTCAATCTTGTCCAAACTCAAAGTAGAACTCTAGGAGATTTTTTTGGCCCCAAAAGCAATAAAATAGTTTATGAGAAATAAGCATTATGTCTTATAATAATGCTGAGTGGAAAAGCTTATAAAAACAGGGAGGAGACCAACACACTGTTCAGTTAATGTTTAAGACAGCATGGTGTCAAGCATGGGGCACATTTCTTTAATCCCAGCTCTCAGGAGACGGAGGGCCATGGAGCTCTGTGAGTTCAAGTCTCTCCTGGTCTACATAGTGAACCCATGCCAGCCCCAGCTAGATAGCAAGACCCTACCTCAACAACATAAAAATAAAGTTGGGCATTATCAAAACAACACCAAATCTAAACCAAAACCTCATAAGGTCCTTACTAGAGACCTTTTATTACTACATTACATATCTGCATATGTCATGTATGTGCAATGACCAGTGTTTAAAATGCCTTGACTTATTTCTCAAGGCCTAGTGTTAAAATTTTGTTCTGCACCTTGTACTGTTGGCTAGGAATGAACGTTAAGGAGGGACATTCTTACCGGGCATTTTTCACATCATATAGGGTTTGTTTTAATGGAGTATAGAAAAGCTTTACTTCTTCTTCATTCTCTTTTGCTGGCAATGGGTTGAATATTTTTTCCTCCATTTGCTCCCTCCATTGTTCCAGCCTCCCACAAAATAATTTCATACAATCTATAGTCTAAAGCATCTAAAATTTTAACTAAAGAAATCTCTCTATAGATGACAATCATCACAAATATTTATTATAGTGACAGAAAGCTTTAAAGTCCACTAATTTTTCCTACTTACTTTAAATCTGTAATACTCTGGTGTATACAAGAACCTGAGAAACTGTGTCCTAAATTTTGTTGTTGAGTGGTCTCCATCAAATGCTCTATATCGCATTATGAACCTGGACCTCCTGAAGGTCTACAGCAGAGGACAGTAGATGGCATAATCTAGTACTTTCGCAATACTGAGTGCGTTGTGTGGGGTTTTTTTCCCCTCCTATTTAAACTGTATTTGAATCAAATTTATCCTAATTTTCAAAACACTGCTGTTTCCACATTGTCAAATAATCTGCACAAGTCAATAAAAAAGACTGCTGTAAATCTTTGCAGAATCTGCACTTTGGAATTGTTACAGACCTTGTGTTGTTAGTTAACTCTGAAATAGCAAAGGATATGTTTTTCTGATCATGTTATCATTATGACTGTCCAATCCACTCCACTGGCAATGACTGACAACACACTGATGGATAACTAGAGCCCTGACTTCTGATAATAATCTTATTTTAAATTTAGGTTTAAATAATGAATCTGACCTCTCCTATTCTCTCAGGAGATACATGCAGCTCAGTTTCTTGAGAACAACTGTGTTTCCTTAATGATAGTAAAGGCTTGTGTCCACCACCTGTCTGTGTGGGCATTAAAAGTTCTTGTCAGGATTTTTAACATGCAGAACACTATTTTAGAAGACAGAGAAAGTATCATCCTGACAGAGGTAACCAATCACAAAAGAATACACGGGGTAAGCACTCACTGTTAAATGGATTTTAGCCTAAAAGCTCAAAATACCCAATATGCAATTCGCAGGTCACATGAGGGTCAAGAAGAAGGAAGAACAAAGGGTTCAGTTCTTCTTAGAAGGGGGAACAAAATACTCACAGGAAGAAATACAGAGACAAAGTGTAGAGCAGAGACTGAAAGAAAGGCCATCCAGAGTGTTCCCCACCTGGGAATCCATCCCATATACGGCCACCAAACCCAGACAATATTGCTGATTATGCACAAGAAATGCAAACTGGCTGGAGCCTGATGTTTCTATCTCCTGGGAAGTTCTCACAAAGCCTGGCAAATACAGAGGCAGATGCTCTCAGCCAACCACTGGACTGAGAACAGGGTCCCTTATGGTGGAGTTTGAGAAAGGACTGAAGGAACTGAAAGCGTTTGCAACCCCATAAGATGGACAAGGATATAAATCAATAATAACTCCCCCTGACGAGCTACCTGAGAGTAAACAACTATCCAAAGAGTACACATGGAGAGACACATGGCTCCAGCTGCACATGTATTAGAAGATGGCCTTGTCAGGCATCAATGGGATAAGTGGCCCTTGCTCATGTCAAGGGTTAATGCCCCAGTGTAGGGGACCGGCAGGGAGGGAAGTTAATGAGTGTATGTGTGTGTGTGTGTGTGTGTGTGTGTGTGTGTGTGTAATATATCAACAAATTGTCACTCAATTGTTCAGAAAAATTCAACATTAAAACAGGGAACAGTATGGAATTATCAATGTGCCATGCATGACTTCAACAGAACTTGTGATATATTACTTGTCCCTAAATTCTCTCCTTGGCATAACCAGTGTATAACTTACCATTTTAAACTGGAAACAGCATGTTTGTAAGTCATATACCTATTAACATCATTTTGATAAAGGTAGCTGTTTAAAATTGTACTGTATATTAGAAACCTCCTGTAGAACCTTTGCAATTGCTCTGCTAAATTGTTCCTATTACTTAGATTTTTAAAGGCTGAAGACCAAGGTCTATATTAATGGACTGTCCTGTAGGGTATCATTTATGTAGCTATGAGTAGACCTGTGATTGAACCCTATCCCTTCCTGGGCTAGATTCTGGTTTCTGTCTTGCTTTTCCATATTATGTCATTTGTAGGTAACATGGTAATGATGTTGCTTGGTATTTGTTGCAAACAAAAAATCTATTTTCTTAATGAGACCTGAATGAATAGGAGAAATAGTTAGCAGGATTTCAGAGACTAATAAAATAATGCTACTGCATATTGTATACTCATATCCTAATATCCATATCCTGGCTCTGTGTGTTAATAAATGTTCACATATCATATGTGACTACCTGGTAAAGGAATACTAAGAACAAAGAGTCCCCATGGGTCTCCCATTTATTTTACATTCTTCTCTTGTTTTTCAACTGTTTGAGAGTTGGGAAAGACTAGCCTTGCTTATTTGCATAGAGTGGTTGCTATAGTAACCTTTGAGCATGGTACTAGAGGCAACTTACTAACTGTAACCTTTTTCTTTATGAGAGCAATATAATTTACAGGTTATGAGAATTGTGTGTCATTCCTATCCTCAAGGTGTTTGGCTACATTATGAAGTCAGAATAGCTTCACTTTGAAATCATGGGCTCATTTTAAAGACTTTTTTTTTCCCTGAGAAAATAAAAAAATCAAAGTTTTGTCTTTAGTTTAGACTGCTCAAAATGCGATCTGAAATGATATTAATGCTATTTTATATGCCCTAAAAATTAAACATGGCAATATTTTTTTCTTTTCCTACTTGAATTTACTGGAAATTGCCTTTTTTTCAGTTTTCAATACTATTCTCATAAAATAGTCAAATGGAGAAGGAAATGGAGCTTTATAATTCAAACAGACAAGTATGCATCCATTTTAATGACCTCTCATTTTACTGCATTCAGGATGCTATCATTCTAAAACAATAAATCTAATGCAATATAAGATCCCATCTGATTACCTTCCTGTTTTCCATATTTGAAACGAAAGTTTCTCCTTTGGTCTTGTATCCCAGTTTGGAAGGAAGATTCCTAATATGTGCATCTTTGGTTACCATTTACCTCCATAGTGGAGTACCTTGGTGTGATAGTTTTAAGCAAGTGCATACTGGCTAGAATCATTTGGGAGGAGAGATGTTCAGTTGAGAAAACTCCTCTATGAGATTTGTTGCTATGGGCAACTCTCTAGTGCATTTTCTTGATTAATGATTGTTGTGGGTGAGCCCAGCTCTGTGGGGACAGTGCCACCTCTGAAAAACTGATCCTTGGTGGGTCAAGAAAACAGATTGAGCAAACTATGGGCACCAAGCTAGCAAGCCAGTCCCTCCGGACTTCTGCTTTTGTTTTAACCTCATTGTTTATGCCCTGCCTACTTGCCTCAGATTCCCTCCTTGATGGAGTAGGACCTACACAATGTAAGTTTAAAATCAATCTTTTTTAAAAAATGTTTTATTGGTTATTTTATTTATTTACATTTCAAATGTTAGTCCCCTTCCTGGTTTCTCTTCTGAAAACTCCCAATCCCAAGCTCTTTCCCCTGCTTCTATTAAGGTGCTCCCACATCCACCCACCCACCCAGCCACCCACTCCTTCCCTTCTGCCAAACTGTCCTGGAATTCTCTTACACTGGGGCATCGAGCCTACAGAGAACCAAGGGTATTTCTGCCCATTGCTGCCAAGCAATGCCATCCTCTGCTACATATGCAGCTGGAGCCATGGCTCCGTCCATGTGGACTCTTTGGTTCTTTGTTTAGTTCCTGGGAGTGATTTTTATCACATAAATAGAAAAATTAAGAGGAAAAAACTGGTAACAGAATTGAAAAACCGGTATATGAAGCCTGACCGTGTTGTATCTAGGGCAGGGTTGTGGAAAAACTGTGGAACTTTGGGGTGGAAAATCCGTCAAGTTCTCAAACCTAATAAACAATTATTGTGGACAATTATCATATAATGCTGAGAGCAGTGTAGATGAGGGAAGCCTGACTTGTGAAATTTCAGAGAAGGAATAGCTCTATCAGGGCTTTTCATTTCCTATTTATATTAAAGATCTTCCAGGCTGTTCATCTGAAGCTGAAGGATTGGTGATGGTTATCAAGAGGGGCCTTATGGATTCAAGTGTAAACTTTGCTTTGATGTGACAATACTTGGGTGAAGAATCAGCTGTGATTATGAAGAGACCAGCATCATTTGAAACCAAGACTTCTGGGAAGTGGCTTTTGTTCTTGCTCTTGTTTTGTTTCTTTCCTTGTTATCAATCAGAACAAAAAAATGTTGTAGTCTGAAGAGCTAAATCTGGAACTTGTGACACCCACTGAACTTGGTAATATGTAAGATTTTTTACATCACGTTGGTTTTGAAGGTATGAAGGAGTTATCAAAAAGAGCTGAGGTTTGGAACTATTAGAAGTCAGGAGAGACCATTGACCAAATGTTGCTATAAGAGAATGTGTGGCTTGGTACTATGCAGTCTAGTCAGAGTTCTGAGGAAAACCCAGCAAAGACTATTGGTGGACTCCAAATAATTGGATCCTAATATTGGAGGAGGAAGCAAGACATCTGGTGTAGAGTGGAGCTGGTCTGAGCCAGAAGATAAGGGCATGTAGATATGCTGAAGGTGCTGCACCTGGGGAACCAGGAGGAGAGCTTCTTTGTCATGTCTATGATAACCAGAAACGTGGAGCTTTCTAGGCCATTTGGAGTCTCAAAGGTTGTGGATTCCAGATGTGACATACTGAGCTTTTTACACTGCTGAAATTTGGTTTTACTTTGGTTTAATTGTGACTATGCCATAAATTAAAAAAAATATGAAATATGTACCTTAAATTTTAATTTATTGTATAGGGTAGTTACAGTTAAGGGACTATGGAAATTTAAAGAGATGTCATAAATTTTGAGACTTTAGATATTTTCTAGAGGCTTTGCACTTTGCAGGACAATTTGAATATTTTAAAGAGACTGAAGTTTTAAAAGTTTGAATTTTTTCCATAGCACATTTTTTATTCAAAATTATATCTCAATGATAGCCCTTTTCCTCTTTACCTCCTAGTCCAGCCCTTACAAATCCCTTTCAGGAAGCTTCCCTTGGGTACAACTTCATCTGAGGGCATCTGGTCTCAGCAGGACTAAGTACCTCTTGCACTGAGATAGTCCACGCAGGGCATAGGGATCCAATGGCAGGCAACAGAGTCTGAGATTGTCTCTACTCCACTTGTTAGGGGTGCACAGGAAAACCAAGCTGCACATTTGCTACAAATGTGTTGAGAACATAAATCCAGGTTCTGCATGTGCTTCAGTTGGTGGTTCAGTCTCTGTGAACCCCCATGATCCCAGGTTACTTGACTCTAAACGTATTCTTGTGATGTCCTTGACCCCTTTTGCTTGCTCAGTTCTATTTCTAACTCTTCCACAAGACTCTGGAGCTCCACCTGGTGTTTAGTGTCTTCATTCATTCACATCTACTGCTGGATGAAACCTCTCAGGAGACGCTTATGCTAGGTTCCTGTCTGCAAGCACAGCAGAGTACACCAAGTAGTGCCAGGGGTTGGCTCTGTCCCATGTGATGGGTCACAAGTTGGGACGTGCCTTGGTTGGCATTTCCTTCAGTCTCTGCTTTACCTTTATCCCTATGCATCTTGTAGGCAGGACATATTTGGAGTTGAAGATTTTGTGAGTGCATTGATGTTTCATTCCTACTGGAAGTGCTGCCAGGCCACAGGAGGTACACACACTAGTCTCTATATTTTCTGCTGGTAGAAATCTCAGCTAGGGTCACTCCCATATACTCCTTATAGCCTCCTCCATCCCAGGTCTCCAGCACAGACTGTGTAAAAGTTAAACTTTGAGATGGCTTTTTACTGAAACGGTGATAGTAATATGATGTCTTTGGGAAAAAGCAAGAAGGGAAACTTGATAGTTTAATAATGACACATTTGTGGATCAAAGTTGACAAATGGCCAATTGGGATGATTAGTTTTTGTCAACTTTAAATATAATTCACTTGTACTTTGAAATGGAAGATGATCACCTCTGTATACTTGCTACATTACTATGGTAAGACATTTTTGTATAGACCTTGTGCATAGAGTTATAACTACTGTGGGTCCATATGTACAATTGCTGTTGTAACTAAAAAGCAGTGTTTCATTCACCACCTCTGGTTCTCATAGGTTTTCTCTTCTGCAATGATGTCTGTGCACCGAGAGGTTATAATAAGATGTAATCAGACTAAATATTCTGCACTGCTTTGTTTTTTGCCTGTGATCAGTTGTGTGTCTGTGTAAACCTGTATCTATAAAAAGTAGGTATGAACTCTGGTTGAGGGAAGGGGCCACCTACTTACCTCAAAGTTCTTAATCCAGAAATGTTCCTGTCCAAAGGAAAGATAGGGACAAAAAATGGAGCAGGGACTAAAGTAAGGGCCATCCAGAGACTGCCCCACCTGGGGATCCATTCTGTCTTCAAACACCAAATCCAACACGGTTGTTGCTAAGAGGTGCTTGTTAACAGAAACCTGGTTTGACTGCTCCTTGGGAGGTTCTAACAACAACTAATCAATGCAGATATAAAAGCTTGGAGCCAACCATCAGACTGAGCTCATGGACTTCGTGGGGGAGCTGGCCAAAGGACTGGAGGAGGAGACTTGAACCCATATGAAGAACAATGTGGACTGGACAGACCACCTAGTACTCTTGGGGACCAAGACCACCAACCAAAGAGTGCACGGGGAGGGATCCATGGCTACAGATACATATGTAGCAGAGATGTCCTTGTCTGATATCAGTGGGAAGGGTGGCCCTTGGTCCTGGGGAGGTTTGATGCCCCATCATTGGGATGCTGGAGCAGTAGAGTGAGAGAGGGTGAGTGGGTAAAACATCACTCTCATAAAGGCAAGGGCAAAAGGGGGAGGAAAGATGTGGGTTGGGGGTGTTTGTGGAGGGGTGAGGAGGAAGTGAGATAGCATTTGGCATGTAAATAAATGGAATGATTAATAATAATTTTCAAAAGATAAACAAAGAAAGCTCCTTCCCAAACGACTCTTCTATGATTACAGTTGTGGGATGTACTTACTACATTATGGGTAGAGTGGTTTGAGCAGGTTTTCTATCAACACATATTTTAAAATGTGAAGAGCTGGAGGAGCTGTATGACAAGCTTTAAGTGTGCTCCATTGCTTGCAGATGGCTGTCACTGGGGAAAGCCTTTGAGACTAAATGCCTTGTTCTCCTTGGTTTTCTTTTCTGCTTTCTGCTTGCAGTTGAAGATGTTAGCACTGGGGTCCTGTACTTGCCTTCATACTTGCAGCTTGCTGCTTGCTTGTTCTCTGCCATGGTAGATCCTTACCATCTAGAACTCTAAGTCCAAATAAACTCTTCCTTCTATACCTGTTTAGCCATATTGTTGTTGTTTTTAAACAATGAGAGAAAAATAACTAGTACAATGTATTGTGAATAGGCATATGAATCAGTCATCAGGACACAGCCCATTTCAGAGTAACTGTAGGTTCTCCCATAGGTCTACTACATATCCAGCTACAGATATTCAATCCAATTAATAGAGTGAATGCTTTTTCTTGTGATATTTGTGACAGTATTGTACTCATGGGCCTGTCCTTCTAGGTCAGTCATTTTTATGGAATTGTAGGGTTCATGCTGAAGTCTAGTGATTACTTTTACAATGTTATGCACCTCACTTCATAGCATAACAGCTATCTAGGAGGGATGACATTTCTAAGTGAGTACTGCCTGATTTCACAGTGTCATGATGCAAGTGTGTGTGTCTTCAACAATAAGATCTTATGCTCATGTTCAGAGGATATCCAAGAACAACACAATATACTATACTCTGTGAAAATTTAGGGAAACTCACTGATTCTAAAATAGTTTCAAAAGAGTAAACCATTCCTAACAGAAAGATTTGGCTAGTAGGAAAATTATTGTTGCCTTATGCAGTAGCTTTTAAAATATTTTGTATGCTTATTTACCTATATTTGTCTATTTCATATATATGCACATGAATATATACAAACGTTCTATGGCAGTACAGTTCCACAATTTTCTCAAAAGGTATAAATGCTAGTTATTTCTCCCAGCATCGTCTTTTTTAACCCACCCCCCATTCCACACCATGAAGAACAAACATTTTTTATTAGTCTTCTTTGCCTATTTTTATCATTGTGTTCTGTCTCCTCTCCTACCCTTCCCCACTTCATAGCCTCTTTTAGTTTTCTGACCACTTTGTGTCTCTTAAATGCAACATACATAGTTGTAGAATTATAAGTAGTGTCCACAAATAAGGGGAAATGCATGACATTTGTACTTCTGGGTAATGTACTTACTCAGGATAATTATTTCTGGCTTCTTTTACTTTGAGTTTCATCTAGCTTCCTAATTCTTAATACCTGCACAATACTACACCATCTAAATCTACTGAATTTTAATAATCCATCGATCAGTTGGTGGATATCCAGGCTGTTTCTATATACTTGATACTGGGATAGAAGGATGAATATGCAGAGAAGGATATAGAGACGTTAAGGAATCTTCCCAAGAGTGGTACATCCAGATATCATAATAAATTTATTTCTAGGTTTTTGAGGAGACGCCACACTGGTTTTCACAGTAGTTGTACCTCAATTATCAATGAATAAATATTCCCCTCTCACTTGTCCTCTGCATTGTCAGCATTTGTTATCATAATTGTTGTTATTGTTGTTTGTTTTGTCTTAGTCATTCTGACTACAAGGACATTAAAAATTCAAAGTAGTTCGAATTTGTGGTTTTCTGAAAGATAACTATACTGAATATTTTTAAAATGTTTTCCTGCTGTTTATATTTCACTTATTGAGACCTTTCTTTTTAAATTTGGTTGTTACATTTCTTACTGTTTAATGATTAGTAAAAATCCCAGCATGATGAGGGGAAGTAAGCATAAGGTTCTGGTCCTGGATAAGTAGATGAAGTGTGTGCTTTTATTCCATTACAGTCTGGTGGGGTCTTAGTTGGTGTATTTGTGTTTTTGGGTTTTTTTTGTTGTTGTTGTTTTATTTTGGACAATTTTTGGTTATGTTCTTGTATTGCATATTTTTGTGGTTCTTTTTTTTATTTTTGAGAAAAAAACTTTAAGTTGGGAAGAAGAATATTAAGATAGGGAGAGAGAGAGAATCTAGAATAACTTGGAAGTAGAAAAAATATAATAAATATATTTAAGTTAAAAATATTTTAAACAATAAAAATATAATAAAATTAACAGTTGAAAGCTTCTGGGTAGAGGGAGAGCCAGTTTTCTTTAATAATGTGGCCATTTGCACATGGACCCTGCTCCCATAGAAGAGTAAATATCTAATTGTATAAAGTAGCAAAAACTGTACTTAATTTTTTATTTCCAGTAGTTCAGTAGTTTGGTCGGGGATTGGAAATTAATATAATAAAAATACATTATATAAAAATTTTGAATGAGTAATTTAACTAATTAATTATATATTTAAACATAAAATGAAACTTTTTGTAATATATAAATTGAAATATATGTTTATCCCCTTCTGGTATGAACTTGGGTCCTGAGGAGACCTTTGGTGCTGGTTCCACACCCAGTCCCACAACACCAAGAGAAAGCCTTTCAGCCACGTGCCTAACAGGCCCAAGATCACAGGATCACATGATCACAGCATAACAGGTATGTTAGCAGGCCCAGGATCACAGGACCACAAGATCACAGCATAACAGGTATGTTGGCAGGCCCAGGATCACAGGATCACAAGATCACAGCATAACAGGTATGTTAGCAGGCCCAGGATCACAGGAACACAAGATCACAGCATAACAGGTATGTTAGCAGGCCCAGGATCACAGGAACACAAGATCACAGCATAACAGGTATGTTAGCAGGCCCAGGATCACAGGAACACAAGATCACAGCATAACAGGTATGTTAGCAGGCCCAGGATCACAGGATCCCAGAGGAAGCTCGAATACCAGAAGATTCGACATACCCAGGAGCACTGAAACTCTGACATACTCAAGAACCTCAGGAACTTCGTCACACTGGGAAATCAGAAGCAGCTCAACTCACAGGAGAGCTACACACTCAGGTTCACAGGCTCACAGGACACCAAAATGAGAGGATCACAAAAACAGCTGGATACGGAGGAGTTCTGACACATCAGGATCACAAGAAGGACAGTGTCTAGTCAGAGCCAGCTAGGGCAAGTAGCACTAGAGATAACCAGATGGCTAGCACAAGAACGTAAGGAACAAAACCCTAGGCTACTTGGCATCATCAGAACCCAGTTCTCCCACTATACCAGGTCCTGAATACTTCATCACACCTGAAAAGCAAGATTAAGATTTAAAACCATGTCTCTTTTTTTTTTCTTACAACTTTATTTTAAAAAGAGAGATGCATGTACAGATTTTTAAAGCATTTTGGCATAAAAGTATATGAATATATTTTTGTCAGCACTTAATTTTTTTAGAGGTTTGATAGTATGCATTGAAATCTTACTAGTTACCATAAGCATAAAGTACATGTAGAACAGAACGCAACATGGAAACAAAGTTTTCTTGGTGTGTATAGATTAAACATAATGAACAAGATAAATAAAGCCTGATGATGGAGATCTTCAAAAAGAGCATAAATAAGACACTTAAAGAAGTGCAGAAAAGCAAGGAAAACACACACAAACAAGTTGAAGCCCTTAGAGAAGAAACAGAAAGAACAAAAAAAAATCACTTAAATAGCTACAAAAAAGCACAACCAAACATGTGAAGGAATTGAAACAGAAATAAAAAATGAAGAGATCACAAAAGGAGACAACCCTAAAGGTGAAAAACATAGGAAAGACATCTGGAGTCATAGAGGTCAGCATCACCAACAGAATACAAGAGAGAGAATCTCAGGAGCATAAGATAACACAGAAATCATTGACATAAAAGTCAGAGAAAATGAAAAATTCCAAAGCCTCCCAATCAAGAAAAGCCCAGGGCCAGATGGCTTTAGTGCAGACTTCTATCAGACCTTCATAGAAGACCTAAAACCAATCATCTCCAAACTATTCCACAAGCTAGAAACAGAGGGAATACTACCCAACTCATTCTTCCAAGCCACAATTATTCTCATTCCTAAACTATACAAAGATCCTGCAAAGAAAGAGAACTTTAGAACAATTTTTTTGTCATGAACATTAATGCAAAAATACTCAAAAAAATTCTTGCAATCCAAATCCAAGAACACATCAAAATGACCAGGAATTCAGGGATGATTCAATATATGGAAATCTATCAATGTCATCCACTATATAAACAAACTCAAAGGGAAAATCTCTCTAGTTGCTGAAAAAGCATTTGACAATTGAAAAGGAAGAAGTTAAAATATCACTATTTGCAGATGATATAATAGTATACGTAAGTGACCCCATAAACTTCACCAGAGAAATTTTACAGCTGATAAACAACTTCAGCAAAGTAACTGGATATAAAATTAATGCAAACAAATCAGCACCCATTTTCTACTCAAAGAAAAGGCTGAGAAAGAAATTAAAGAATCAACACCCTTCAATATGGTCACAAAAAATATAATATTGTTGTGACCCTAACCAAGCAAGTGAAGGATCTGTGTGACAAGAACTTCAAGTCTCTGAAGAAGGAAATTGAAAAAGACCTTAGAAGATGGAAACATCTTTCATGCTCATGGATTAGAAGGTATATTTAAACAAGAGAATACTACTTAGCTATTAAAAACAATGACTTTATGAAATTCCTAGGCAAATGGTTGGAACTTGAATCTAACATCCTGAGTGACCTAACCCAGTCACAAAAGAACACTCATGGTATGTACGCACAGATACACATAGATTGGCCCCAAAAGCTCGCAATACCCAAGAGTTGATTCATAGAACTTATGAAGCTCAAAAAGAAAGAAGGCCAGAAGGTAGATGCCTCAGTCTTTTTTAGAAGGGAGAACAAAACACTCATGGGAGGAAATAAAGTGATAAATAGAGGAATGGGGACTGGAGAAAAGATCATCCAGAGACTGCTTTACCTTTACATTCATCTCATATGCAGCCACTAAACACACGTACTATTGCTGATGCCAGGTAGTGCTTACTGCCAGAAACCTGATATGGATGCCTCCTCAGAGGCTCTGCCAGAGCCATACAGATACAGAGGAGGATTGTTGCAGCTAACCATTGGACTGAACACAGGGACAGCAGTGAAGGAGCTAGAGAAAGGACTGAAGGAGCTGAAAGGGTTTGCAACCCCATGGGAAGAACAAAATTGTCAGCTAACCAATCCCACCACAGCTCTCAGGAGCTAAAACACCAACCAATGAGTTTGCATGGAAAAACTCATGGCCCAAGGTACGTATACAGCAGAGGATAACATATTCTTACATCAATGGAAGGGGAGGCCTTTGATCAAGCAAAGGCTCATTTTCCAGTGTAGGGGAATGCCAAGGTGCCGAGGTGGGAGAGGGCATTTTGGAGAGGGAGCACCTCCATGGAGGCAATGGGAAGAGGAGGGATGTTGGGATTGGGGGAAAGGGAATAACATCTGCAATGTAAATACAGAGAATATGCAATAATAAAAAATAACTTAGGTAGTAATTTCAAAGCAGTATTACATTCTATAATCACATTATAATAAGTCCATAACAGCAGTTTCACATGAGGTAGTCTTTTTTTTTTTTACATAGTAATTTTTGTACAAATCTATGAACAGCTGAAAGCAAAAGTAAAAGTGGGTTTGCCCCTTTTATACTTCAAAAAAAAATCCAAAAAATATAAATACATGTTTATATTCATTTTATAAAATTTCCTACTAAGCCTCAGAAAACAAACAAATAAGAAATATTTTGAATTTTCTTTATCAGATGATGATGTGATATATTTGGTTCTCTCTTACAAGCATTCAATAAAACCAAGGTAGTGATATAATAAAACACTTAAGGGTTTCATATACAATTTAATTATTAGTGTTTTCAATCAAAACAACTATGATTTAATAAAATAAATCAGAAGTACCTTAAATCAAGGTGAATGTGATTCAGAAGGTTTGATTAAAGATTTCTCATGAAACAAAAGAATATCTGTAGCAAACTAATTCTGCTTATGGCATGTTATTTTAAGAGTTTATTGTATTCTACATCATAATCATGTGACTCTTCCTATCTTATTTGAACTGAGTATTTTGTTTTTGTTTTTGTTTTTTGTTTTAAATAGTTTTCCTCCTTTAGTCATGGCAGTACCTCACTGATAGCAGTAATAACATAATAAAAACTAATATAAAATTGTATTGGCCTCAGAATGTGATTTTTATTTTTGAAAGTGGATCTTCAGATGTCCTTGGTTAGGATGGGTTATAATGGTAAAGAATGGACCCTCAATCTAAGGTGATGGATGTCCTTACTCAAGTAGGAAGGAAACAGAGAGGAAGACATGGAAAAAGGTCACGTGAGGATAGTGTGATTAATGCATTTACTACTAATTGATCCACTATCGACCGAAGAACCAAGAGAGTCTCAGAGAAGTCATAAAACAGATTATGCTATAGAAATTCTAGCAGATTCCTTGACATACAGTTATTTATTTATTTGTTTTACTGGAGAAAAGGCATAATATTAGAATTTTATTTTAATTTTATTTTTTATTAATTTTTATAATATATTATTACAGCTCACAAATTTTTTTGAATAATAATATATGATGAGTGTATGATTTTGTTTTTGTTTTTTTCCTAAGAAGGACTGAGGCATCCACATTTTGGCCTTCCTTCTTTTGGAACTTCATTAAGGTCTGTGAGTTGTTTCTTGGGTGTTCAGCGCTTTCTGGGGTTAGTATCCAATTATCTGTGACTGCATATCATGTGTGTTCTTTTGTGACTGGGTTACCTCACTCAGGATATTCTCTAGTTTTATTCATTTGCCTAGAACATATAGCTTTTATAAAAGCTATTTATTTACTTATTTTATTTATTTATTCAATGTTAGTACACTATAGTAATTATCAGATCCCATTATAGATGGTTGTGAGCCACCAGGTTGTTGCTGGGAATTGAACTCAGGACCTCTGGAAGAACAGTCAATGCTCTTAACCACTGAGCCATCTCTCCAGGCCAAAATACAGCTTTCATCTCCACCCACGTTGGCATGTCAGCTTTTGTCTTTGTTCAGCTGATTCTGGGCAGACATATTGGTGAGCTTTTATGAATACAGCTTTTACTTATTGAAATAATTTTTTCACATAATTTATTCTGATAACAGTTTCTTGTCACCAACTTCATAGTCTTTACTTGTTTCTCTTTTACAAACAAGCAAACTAAAAAATATTAACAAAGCATAATAAAAAGGAAAAATTAACACAAGAAAAACACATACATACACACAGAAACAAACACCCTCACACAAAATCCATAAAAACACAAAACTGAAAACAATGATGCAGAAACAAAGGGCTAGTTCTACAAAAAAGAATACATAAGCGAAACAGCTTGACATAACATTGCTACAAAAAATACTATTTTGTAGGATGTGGCTATGACAAGAGACTAATGCAGTGATCCAATTAAAAGAAGTAATTTAAGCATATGCTTTAGTTCAGAAGAGATTACTGATCCAAATGAATTTCTGTTGACTATACCACTGGCCAGGGGTCCTTCTATTAATTGTGGTTAATGTTAGATGTAGAAATTGATTCGTAGTGTCAGGGCTCTGCTTTACATGATGAACTATAAATAACTAATAGTGCTTAAAGCTTGGGAAATAAATGGTCTTGTCCAGGCAATAGCACACACTGCTTATCCAACACCACATGGTCAGCTCTGAAAATATATGTACAAGTAACATTATACAAATGAAATGTATTATTTGTAGCAATAGATGTATACATTTATACATCTACACAATCAATGAAAAATAAAACCATGGATTTGAACAAGCTATGAGGGAAACCATATAGTTAGGAAATAGGACAGGAAATAATAAAATTGTATGATAGTCTCAAATATAAAAGAAATATGGACAAACAAAAATATCTACAATTATAAGAGAATAAATTGCTGCTGTTGATAGCCACAAATATGGGGTATTTATTTAAAAAATAAATAAAATATTTAACCATAAACTGAATAAGCTATTCTCCACTTATCAGAAAAAAAGATCCAAAACTTTCATTTCAGAGGGTTTGAATTGTTTTAGCAATACCACCATGAAAATTTGTTTTATTTTCGATCTTGATAGATTTAATGTAAATGTTAATTTGAAGTCTCCTGAAAGGGAGAACTGCTGACCTATTTTAGGTAGTGATACTTAACAAACATTGAATTTTTTTTTTATTCGCAGACAAGGACAGGAAACAAACAGGAAATTTGTAAAAGAAAAGATTATTCTTGACTATAGCAGATGGACCTTTTGTTATTCATGCCATGTCAAGGAAAACTATTTATTTACAGGTGAAGTAAGTGCCCTACATTTGACTATACTCTTACTGATTTTAGGTTGAAAAACTGGTATAAAGAAGCACAAGAACATCCTCAAAGCCACATAAATTGTTTAAATAATTTTAACCATTTACTTGGTTTATAAAAAATAGCATTTTAAAATATTTAATTGTGAAGAAGATGAAGAGACAGGGCAGAGGAATAGAGGAGCAGAAGAAATCAGTGCCACAATAAATCTAGTAGTCAAGAGCTTTGTAGGGGAGAAATTCCAGCAATTTATTTAATCCAATTTTATCAGTTTTTCAAATAGAAAAAAAAAGTGAGGCCTAAACATCCAAAGACGGGCAAAATCTATTTTAACCATAATTATTTTAATATATATTATGGAAAACAGCAAACCTGTGTGATAGAAATTAGCTTAGCGTTAAGTGCAGAATTTATGGAAGTAACCAGTGGGACTTCTAATTCATCAAGTGCTGCTTGAACTGGTCACATATCAAATTAATCTGAAATAATTAGCAATTTTAGAAAGTAATTGGATGGCAAGAGACCAAAGCAGTGATTTGATTAAAAGAAACAATTTAAGCATATGTTTGATTAAGAAAAGTTTATTGGTCAAGAGAAAAATTTTCAATATATCCAGAATTTAGAATAAAAGTTTAGATAACAGAATTGTTAAAAGGCAGAAGGCTTTCTGAATATTTCTTTTGTCTATTTTAAGGGAAGACTTTAGCCAAGATGTGTAGATATTTACAGTAGAAGTTCATCTAGAAAAAAAGAAAAAAGAAAAGAGTATATTCCATTGAGTCTGAATTGGGCTGACTCACAAACGAAGGTATCACAAGAGGGCTTAGGTTTGTCATTTTATATAGTAGGTTTTCTTGAATCGCATATTCATAAAGTAATGTGGCATATCTCTTAACTCCAAGCATGATTGACTGCTTCTCTCTTTTGGGTTATTTCTTTCAATAATACAGCAAGAGGCAGGGTCAAAATCACAATGCAAATGATTATGGAAGCCGTATATCATGAAAATTCACTCTTTGCTAGTGTCCTTGTATAATAAATCTTGGTAGAGTACCTGACACAATCTGTGTGTACCAGACAGAGCTTACTTAACCATAAGAATATTTATCCACGAAGGGCAATATTGCCCATCACTATAAACAGCTAATTAGTTACATCTCTTGTACCCCTGATTGTTTTACAGTGAAGACCCCGCTTAGTTAATTCAGGGCGAGCCACAAGCAATAATCAGAATGTAGATCCAGAAAGACCTTCTGACAGACTACACTGAGCATGCTCAGGAATGCATTTCAAGAACGAACCGTCCTATTCGGCTTTGTCATTGACAATCATCAACTTGGCTTCAGGATTTGAGAAATGCATGATAGAAAGCAAGATCACTTAGGAAACGGTTATAACTTGCCGTAGAAGACAGTGAACTGAACTGAGCTGCAACATCGTTAAAGAGAGGTGGCTATACTCTCATTGTGCAAGATCAGCACTATTCTAGAGTTACTGGGACTTTTTAAATGATAAAGGTAGGGAAGACAAGGGAAAGTGAGATTTCTGAGCTTTTGAATTTTTTGCATGAGGCATTAAATGTTGTTAAATATTAGAAAATGCACAATAAAGTGAACTTGTTCCTTGTCATGAGTTTTCTCTAGAGATATTACATTTCTGTCAAGAAGATAGGGATGGTTATAAATACAGAAAATAATTTGCTAACTAAAATTGAATACATAAAGCTCACTTAGTACATGATATGGTAAAAATTGAAATACTATTCGTTATTAAGAAGAAACGGATATTACAAATGTAACAAAGACGAGTCTATATTAAATTTTATGGACTATTACTGATACACAGATATATAGACCTATTAAAAACAGGAAAAACAAATTAATTATATTAGAATATTGAGGGAATATGTCTAATAAATGTAACTGCTAGAATAATTTGATCACATTGCTTTTATAGGTAAAGAGTATCATAAAATATAATAAATAACTCATAAATATAAAACCAATAAATATGATTTGAATATTAAAATGAATGACCAATTGTCTGATTGACCAGTGGCTCCTGGGTAAATCATAATCTGCACTATTTGGGGTACTTGCAGGTACATGGTAAAGGAGGAAAATGAGTAGCAAGCTTTATCTTGCCAAGTGTAGTTGACTACACAAGGAACAATTGCTTAGTGGTAATACATAATCATGTGGTGGAACAAACATACCACAAGTCTATCATGACTGAGAAATTAAATAACATTTCTTCACATGATTTAATAATAAGTTATTAAAAATTTTTACTATGTTTAGACCTATTCTTCTTGAATAAAGACCTATTGGCTAAATTGTACTCAAGAAATATGAACTGGGACTTTTACAGGCCTCTTTGCTTTAAGACTGATGCTGTTTTCTATTCAGCATCCAGATGACTCTCCTCAGTGATCATTTGAAATTTTATTGGGTAAAAACCTTTTATATAACTGATTATATTAGATAAAATTAGTTTATAAATTTATAATTTAATTGAAGTGCACATTCCTTTAGAACAGACAAAACAAAGAGATGTAGATTTATTGTTCAATTTTTTTGTAAATTAATTACCAATAAGATTCCAGTAAACCACTTATTGGGACGTACATTTACGTAGCTTACTTGTAACTAACATTATAGTGTTGTTTATTTTAACTGAAATTTAAACATCCAATTCGTCTTGAAGAATTTCCCCCCAAAAGAGAAAAAGAATCTTGTTAAAAGTTGGCACAGACATTTTTGGTCTACTTCTGGGTGTGCTCCAGATGTTTGAGAAATATAGTCATAATAATTAAAATGATAGTAAGAGCTATATTACTTGAAACAAGTTTATGTCACAAAAGCCTGAAGTGTTATATTTAACTAATGCAGAAATGATGAAACGTGTCCTGGAGCTGAAGACAGCCATAGTTATATGGCCAGGAAGAGAGGCAAGATTCGAAGTCAGTCACTGTTACTCCAAGTTCTGTTTTTGTTATTGTCAAAATAAAGGTTATTTTGCTCTTACTGAGAATTTTTCACCTAGCTGACAATATGCGATTAATTCAATTACTTCAAAATATGAAAGTGGTTTTTTGAGTTTCACCAGTGAAATATTTAGCCTGAATTGAAAATACTCAAAAGTTACTGCTTATAGAATCTGAAGAATTCAATGAATAGTAGAGATTGAATCTTGGGTCTGATTCATGCTAGATTTGTACTTTTGTGGCATAATACTAAGCTATATTCCTGGCAGTATTTAAGCTATTTTTAGTATGTAATGAAACTGAAGATTTAAGATAGTTTCAAACAATTTACTCAAGAAATGCTTTCCTCAATGAAGATCTATATACTTATACTAAGCAAGTTAGATTGGGTTTAGTTTTCTGCATTATATTGGATGCACATTTTTTTATTTATTTTATCTTATTTTTTTGCCTAAGCATATTTCAAGTCTTTAAACAGTAAAGTGTGCCCTTTGTAAGAAGACATCTTCAAGTATTTTGTATTATATGTTAAAATTTATTTTAAAATTAAAAACTGTTTATTCTATTATGTATTCATGATACTAAATTCATTCATATTACTAAGTTCAAATGACCAGTTTTTTGCATGGTATAATTTACTTCTTTTTCTATTTTAATCTTATAGATTTTTTATGTAGAGAATGGTGATCTAAACTCCAGGTGGATAACCGTCATATATTGGAAATACTCAAGAAAACATTCCTGGGCTAATTGTAAGCTCCACTTAATTAGATGTTATGAATATCATCCTAAGAAACTCTTGTGGTTGGTTTCTATTTTAAGTAAGCTTTAGGAAAAAAAAAACTCAAGGAATATTTGTGTATAATTTGTATTTATTCCCTTTTTGGCCTTTTTATTGTTGTTATTTGTTTATGCATTCGTTTGTTTGTTTGTTTGTTTGTTTATATCCCAAATATTGCCCCCATCCAGGTCCTCCCTCGAAAAGTTTCTACCCTCATACCCCTTACCTTTGACTCTTAAAAGACATCATCCCTCCCCTACCCCGGCAGGTACCCTCCCAGCTTGTGTAAAGTGTCTGCCTTTTCCTACTGAGGCCCAACAAGGCAACCCTCTGCTCTATATATGTTCCAGGACATTGATTAAGCCTGTGCTCACTCTGTGGTTGGTGGCTTAGCCTCTGGGATTGCCCAGAGGTCATTAGTAGACACTGTTAATTTTCCGCTGGGGTTGCCATTTCCTTGCAAACCTTTAACCCTTTCCCTAACTCTTCCATAGGGATCCCTGACCTCTTGGCCTAATGTTTGTTTGTAGTTGTTTATAATTGTTTCAGTCGACAGCTGGGTAGATCCTCCCAGAGGTGCTCTCTGCAAGGATAGCATACCATCATGAAGGGATGGGATTTGTGCCTGCCTATATTATGGGTCTCAAAATGGGCTAGTCTCTGGCCAGCCATTTCTTCAATTTCGGTTCCACCGTTGTCCCCGCATTTTTTTTTAGACAGGACTGATTTTGGCTTCCAAGTTTTGTAGGTGAGTTAGTGTTCCCATCCTTCTACTGGGAGTCCTATCTGGCTACTGGAGGTCTGGGGTTCTCGATTCTGCATCACTGCTGGGCTGCCACCCTGGGAGCAGAGGCTCTAGGCTACATTCCTTCCTTGCCACAATCAGGGTGCCTGGCTCTTGAGACATGCCAACTCATCCGGGAGAATATAGTCTATGAAACGAGTCCCAGCCTGAGTTTCTCTAGATGAGAGGAGGGAGATTATGGGGGGGTGTCTTTCAGGCCTGTGAAGAGCCTGGGGAAGGATTTATCCTGCTTGTCAGGAGTGAAGAGACATCTTCCACTTAGACAGGGCTCTCTATGACAAAAGCTTCCCAGTTCAGCAATCCTGGAGGAAGGAGGGTGTCCTTGTTTGTCCACACAGTTTATTCATGGTGGAAAAATGTATGCATACAACTTAGCCAGGGAGAACAAGAGGCTAAATACCTTTTGCAAGAGAGGATGCCTTGGAGGAAGAGCTTATTGGCTAAACCCACGGGCCCATTTAGATACCTCATTAGCATAGGGAACACTGGGCTCAATGCTATGTGACCATGGCACTCTTACTGGAATGCCATGGTCAGGATAGGAGCTAGATGGGAAACAGATTATATACCCACCATTTTCAATTATGTAATTGCTGGATTCCTCATTCAGCTGGATCTTATTAATTTTTCTGTCTGATAACATGGTTCCACTGGCCTCACAGAGGTGGTCTCTTCAGGTTCCATATCCCACTCTCAAACATTTTGAATGAGGTTATGAGCATTAATTCCTGGGATGCTGACTCATCTTCAGTCTTTGGGACTTCCCAGAGAATTTCCCCATCTCCACCCCCCCCACCAAGCAGCTGTGGTCTCAGGTATTAGAGCCCTTTTGAGGGGGTTCTGGGAGCTCAGCTGTCTGTATGCAGGTCCTGAGTCCTGCAGGCAGTCACATAGCCCTATCTCTGGGCCTAACATAATCTTTTAATGTGTTTTCTTATCAGTTTTTTCCTAGTTTCTTATTTGGTTGGATAGTTTATGTATTTATATTTTAATGTTATTTTCTTTTCTGGTTTTTCCCTCTCCCTGCTTCTATGAGGATGCTCCCCCTTCCACCAACCCACTCCTACCTCAACACCAAAGGCTTCTCCTCCTATTGTTTCCAGACAATGTCATCCTCTGTTACATATGTGACTGGGGCCATGGGTTTCCCCCATGTGTACACTTTGATTGGTGGTTCAGTCATTGTGAGCTCTGCATGGGGGTCTATTTGGTTGATATTGTTGTTTCTCCTATGAGGTTACAAACTCCTTGGGCTCCATCAGTTCTTACTAGTCCTCCAATGGGGACCCTATGTTCAGTCTTACGGTTGGCTACAAGCATCTCAATCTGAATCAGTAATGCTCTGGTAGAACCTCCCAGGAGACATCCATCTTAGGCTCCTGTCAGCAAGCACTTCTTGGTATCAGTAATAGTGATTGAGTTTCGTTACCAAATATGGGTTGTCACCCAGGTGGGGCAGTCTCTGAATGGCCTTTCCTTCATCCTTTGCCCCATGCTTTGTCCCTGTGTCTCTTTACATGAACATTTTGTCCCCATTCTAAGAAGGACTGAAGCATTCCCAGTTTGGTCTTCCTTCTTCTTGATCTTAAATAAAGAAATATCCATAAACACTATATTCTGTGGACTTCTGATGCCTTTGAAGGTTATCTATCCATACAAAGAGTTTCTGAACTGTTAGGCCTTGACTACTCTTGGCCATTTCTAATTGAATTATCTCACAAAAAAAAAATCAAAACAAAACAAAGAAAACTCTTTTAATTACTTAGAACCATAAGTTTGCTATCTGGTTCTTAACTTGTATTGCTTAATCATCTAAAAACAGTTTGTAATCACAGTTATAGGATGGGTCTATGTACTTTTAAATGTTTTGTAATAAATACGTTTTATACCAAGATAAAGGTGTGACTTTCCTTTAGTTACCAAAGGTGAAGACAGCTTTACAAATCATTCCAGCTAAGTCCTCCCTGTTAAATTATGACCATTTCTAAGTTCATCATATAAACAACCTTAGAATAATCACCTTCAGCCCCTCAAAGACCAGGGAATTAGAGTGTTGAAAATTAAATGACTTCTTTAAGCTGTCCATGGGCATTGAGATATCCTTGGGGTGTCTAGGGAAAGCTGGAGAGTTGAACAACCTTAAGAAATCCACCCAATTATCGTTGTGACCTCTAATGTCTGGTTTGACTGGATCTGGCTGCAATCCCTGAGATCAGGAATCCAAGCAGGCCAGTTCAGCATCGTAATGATGAGCTTCCCCAAAGCTGCACATTCTGCAATATATGAACCTAAAAGCAGCATTTTAGCATCCAGATATCTTTTAGTTTGATTCTCTTGATTCTAGATTTTCAGGCAGTCTCCCTCTGTCAAATTTAATCCAAATAACTCCGGAAGGCATCCAGAACCTAATCCTTTTTCCTAATGACAAAAAGAAGAAACCCTTCCTAATTAGCATAACCCCTAGTCAGCCACCAGAAAATCTTGCATCTTGTAATCTCCTCCATAGAGATAATATTGTAAAACTTAAGAAAACACCCATTTTGAATTTGGAACAATATAAAATGAGTGAATAAACTAAAACACTATACAATCCTATTCTTAAGCCTCTAATAAGCTGTCATGTCAGGAAATCCACCCAAAATTCCGAGTGTTGCAGACTTTAATATACCATCTTAAAGTAAACTTTTATTAATACCTGCCTATAGGAAGTAAGCAGCTTTTATTTATTATGCTCTCAGACTTCCACTTACTAATATCTTTTAATACCCAGGTCTGTTATGTACTCTGCCTTGTGCTATAGACTTCCATTTTTAATAACTTTTATAACAGGCAAATATCACCACTCTCTACTTGGAGTAAGTGACTAATTTCTCCTATCCTAGTTCTGAACTGAGGGTAAAGTTTCCAATGTGATTCGGATAAGCTCGGTACTCAGAATTGAAGTTACCTTTAAAATTCATGGTGTCGTTGTTTTTAACAGCTGAACAATATTGCAATTACATGTGTAAATGTACTATTTTTAATCTATTCTTTAGTTGATGGATATCTAGGTTGCTTCCAGTTTCTGTCTATTGAGAATTAAGTTGCTATGAACATAGCTGAGGAAACATTATTACGCTATAGCAGAACATCTTTTGGGTATATGCCCATATGTGGTATACCTGGGTCTTGAGGCAGTATTACACACAATTTTCTAAGAATCTACCAAATTAATTTCCAAAGTGGTTGTACAAATTTGCATGACTACCAACAATAGAGTAGTATTCACCTTGTTCCACATTCTCAGAAAAATGAGCTGTCCCTTGAGTTTTGGATCTTCGCCATTTTGATGGGTGTAAGAAGGAAATCAGAGACTTTTGATTTGCGTTACTCTAATGACTAAGAATGTTGAACATTTAATAAGGTTTCTTTCTGTTTCTTTAAGCTAGTATACTTTCTGTAAATGTCCCAGCTATTAAATATTTCTCTGTGGAGAAGTCCCTGCATAGCTCTGTAACCCAGTTTTTAATTGGGTTATTTGGATCTTTATATATTTTTGGATATCAAACCTCTGTCAGATGTAGGATTGGTGAAGGTCTTTTCCCATCCTGTAGTCTGCTGTTTTGTTCCATTGATGGTGTCCTTTGCAAGCATTTCAGTTTCAAGTGGTCCCATTTATTCAAGCATGGTTTTAGTATGTGAGCTGTCGGTGTTCTTTTAAAGATGTCTCCTGTGCCAATGTGTTCATGACTATCCCCACTTTCTCTTCACTTGGATTTAGTGTTACCAGTTTCATGTATAGGTATTCACTTCACTTGGACTCGAGTTTTGTGCAGAATGAGCCATAGGAATTAATTTGTATTCTTCTACGTACAGTCATCCAGTTAGACCTGCAACATTTGTTGAACTTTTTTTTTCTCCATTGTATTGTTTTAGCTTTGTCAAAATCCAAGTGTCCTTAGAATCATGGGTTTAATTCTGGGTCTTCAGTTTGATTCCGTTGTTAAAGCTGTCCATTTGTAGCCCAATACCATGTGGTTTTTTTTATTACTATTTGTCTGTGTTACATATTAAAATCAATGTTGGTAATACTTCAAGAAGTTCTTATATTGTACAGGACTGTTTTAACTACTCTAGGTGTTTGTTTTTCTATATGAAATTGAATATTGTTTTTTCAAAATCTATAAAGAATTTTGACTGTGATAAAATTCTGCATGGTATCGGTACAGAAACTTACAGGATAATAAGTGGAATTGAATCAAAGCGCTAGAAATAAAACCACATATCTATGGTCACTTAGTTTTTTTCAAAGATGCCCAAACCATTCAACTGAAAAAAGAAAGCATCTTCAACAAACAATGCTGATGTAACTAGATAGCGATATGTAGAAGAATGCAAATAGATCTATATTTATCTTCCTATACAAAACTCAATTCAAAATGGAACAACAACAACAGCAACAACAATAAGCAAACCAAACCAAAAAACCAAGCCAACCAAGTAAACAAAACTAGATAAACTAAATCTAATAAAAAAGAATGTAGGAAATAGCCTTGAACACATCAGTACTGTAGACAATTTCCTAAACAGAATAAAAATATCTCAGGCTTTACAATCAATAATAGGATATGATAAATAGGACCAGATGAAAGAGGAAAGCTTCTGTAAGACAAAAGACACTGTCAATAATACAAAATGGAATCATAAAGGATGGGAAATTTTCACTAGCCCTATATCTGACAAAAGGCTCATACCCAAAATAAATAGAATACAAGTTAGACTCCAACAGACAAAATAACCCAATTAAAATGGGGTATAAAATTAAAGAAATGGCTTAAGAATTTAAATAAATGTTCCACATATGTTGATGAATTAATCATCAGAGAAATGCAAATCAAAATGACCCTAATAATCCACCTTATACCAATCAGAACGGCTAAGATCAATAATGCAAGTGTCATCTCATATTGATGGAGTTTTGAAGAAAGAAGAACACTTCTCCATAGCTGGTGAGATTACAAACTGGAACAACCACTCTTAATATCAAACTAGAAGTTCCTCAGAAAATTGGAAATAATTCTTCTTGAAAAACCAGCCATACAACTTCTGGCATATATTTAAAAAAATGTTCTAGATGGTCTCCCATACCCTAAGGACATGTATTCCACTATGTCCATAGCAGCTTTATTAGAAATAGCCAGAAGCTGGAAGCAATGCAAATGTCCTTCAACTAAAGATAAAATATGATACATTTACACAATGGGATACTATTTAGTTATTAAGAAACAAGGACATCACTAATTTTTCAGGAAAATGGACAGAAGTAGAAAATATCAGCCATAGACATGTAACCCAGCCACAAAAGGACATGCATGGTTATACTAATTATAAGTAGATATTAGCCTGAATGTATAGGATCCCTGTGGGGGGGAGGACCTAAAAAGAGTATGCAAGATGGAATCTCACTTAGTAGGGGAAATAAAATAGTCATAGGACCAGGGTGTGGGAGTGGACTTAATGGAATAGGAGACTTTAGGAGGACAGAATCAGCTGTTGGGGGAGAAAACAAAGAGAGGCAAGGGGCAAAGAGAGTGAGTGGAAATCTTAATCTGTAGCATTGAAAGTTGGGGAGAATCTCTAGGAAGTCCCAGAGACCTTGGTTAGGAGAGGTTTTTAGGTGTCAATATGTGTAGCCTTAGCCAAGATGTCTAACAATGGGGACATGGAACCCAAAGAAGCCATCTCCTGTGGGCAGGAAAAAAAACAGTGGAGAGAAAGAACAGCAAAAGACCCAGAAATCTTTTTATCCAAAACTTGTCCTGTCTAAACAAAATGCAGGGACAAAGTTGCAGCAGAGATAGAAGAAATGGCCAACCAGTAATCAGTCCAACTTTAGATGCATCACATGGGTAAATACCAATTTCCAACACTGTGAATGATCAACTGTTATGGTTGCAGACTGGAGTCTAGCATAACTGTCCTCTGAGAGGCTCTACTCAGCAAGGCACTGAAACAGATACAGATACCCACAGGCAAACATTGGAGGAAGGTCTAGGACTGCTTTAGAATTATTGGGGGAAGGACTGAAAGCTATGGAGGTAATATAAACCCTACAGGAAGACCAACAGAGTCAACTAACTTACAATCTTGAAAGATGTCGCTGATTGTGCCCCAACCAAAGAGCAAATATAGGCTGTTCCAAGGCCCCTGGCATATGTGTAGCACATAAGCAGTTCAGTTCTCATGGGCATTGCTTAACAACTGGAGCAGGGGCTGTCTCCAAAGCTATAGATTGTGAAAGCTATTCCCCAATAAGGCGACTTTGTCTGGTCCCTGTGAGAGAGGATGAAATTAATCTTGCAGTGACTTGATGTGTAAGGGTGGAGTCATACCCAGTGGGCCACACACTCTCAGAAAAGAAGGGCAGTGAGGATGAGGGAAGGACTTTGTGATGGGGGGCCAGAGAAGGAGGCAGCATTTGGGATGCAAATAAATAAATAAGTAAACAAACATTTAAAAGAAAATTTATTGGAATTTGGTGCGAATTGCTTTGTATATGTAGATTCCTTTTGTTAAATTGGCCATTTTTACTTTGGAAGTACTACTTATGTGCACGGGAATTTTTTCCATCTTCTCACACCTTCTTCAATTTCTTTCTTCAAAGACTTAAAGTTGCCTGCCATACAGGCCTTTCACTTGCTTGCTTAATGTTATTACAGAATATTTTATGCTATTTGTGTTTATTGTGAAGGGTGTTGCTGCCTGATTTCTTTCAAAGCCAGCTTGTGTATTGTATATGAGAGAGGGCTCTTGACATTTTTTTAGTTAATTTTTAATCCAGCCACTATGATGAGAGTGTTTATCAGCTATAAGAGTTCTTTACAGTTGACAGAATTTTATTGTCACTTATGTACCTATCCTATTACCTACAAATAGAGATATTTTGACATCTTATTTCCAATTTTATTCCTTTGATCTCCTTTAGTTTTCTAATTGCTCTAGCCAAAACGTCATCTACTATATTGAAGAGATACAGAGTGTACAGCCTTGTTTGTTTCTGGTTTTAGTGAAATTGTTCTGTTCTCTCCATTTAATTTGATGTCTGATACTGGTTTGTTGTATTTGGCCTGTATTGTGTTTAGGTATAGGCTTTGTATCCCTGATTTCTCCAAGAGTTTTATAATGAATGAATCTTGACTTTGTCAAAAGCTTACTGAGTATCTAGTGGTGGGATGGTCATCTGTTTTTTTTTTTGTTTTTGTTTTTGTTTTTTTTTTTTTTGCTTTTTTTTTTTTTTTATTTTGTTTATATGACAGATTTCATTGATCGATTTTTTTGTGCTGAACCATCCCATTTGTATTAGTGGAATGAAGCATACTTCATCATGGCAGATAATGTTTTTGATGTGTTCTTGGATTCAGTTTGCCAGTTGTTTTTTTTTTCTTTTGAGTCTTTTGTATCAATGTTTTTAAGGGAAATTGGTCAAAATTCTCTTTCTTTGTTGAGTCTTTGTGTGGTTTAGGTATCATGGTGACTGTAGTCTCAAAAGATGAGTTTGCTAATGCTCCTTTTCTTTAATTTGTTTAAAAGTTTTAGTAGTAGCTCTTTTTTGAAAGTATGTTAGAATTCTGTCCTAAAATTATTTGGCCCAGAACCCCCGTTTTATATTGGGAGACTTTTAATGATTGATTCTATTTCCTTAGTAATTATTAGAATGTTTTTCAATTGTTTACTTGATCTTGATTTAACTTTGGTAAGGAGAATCTATCAAGAAAATCATCTTTTTTTTTCCTTCGAATTTTCCCATTTTGTTATCTATCTATCTATCTATCTATCTATCTATCTATCTATATATATATATATATATATATATATATATATGTTTTTGAAGTTATACCTGATTTTCTTTATAGTTTCCTCAGTGTCTGTTGTTATATCACTCTTTTCATTACTGAATTTGGTCATGTGGCTATTCACCCTCTGCATTATAATTAGTTTGGCTAAGTTTGTGTCTATCATGTTGGTTTTCTCAAAGAACCAGCTCTTGGATTTGTTGATTTATGGTATTGTTCACTTAGTATTGAATTGATTTATTTCTGCTCAAGGTATGATTATTTCCTGTTGTCTACTCCTCTTTGGCTATTTGCCTCTTTTATTTTCTTCTAGAGCCTGTGGGTATGCTCTTAAGCAGTTGATTTGTAACCTGTCCAATTTCTTTTTGAAGATAGTATTATAAACTTTCCTTTAAGTTTGGGTATGATATGCCTTACTTTTCAGTGAGTTCAAGAATGTTTTTATCTCTTTATTTCTTCCATGACTTAGTGATCATTAAGTAGAAAAGTACTCAATTTTCATGAGTTTGTAGGTTTTCTGTTGTTTCTTCTATTACTCAAGTCCAGCCTTAGTCTATGGTGGTCTGGTAGAATACAGGGAGAATTTGGTAATAGTGTTTTATCACAGCTACAGAAAATTAGCTAAACCATAATAATTAAAGAAAGTGATTTGTTGTTAGGGAGTAACTTATGTATTCCCTCTCTAAATGTGATGATTATAAATGCTTAATAGTTATTCTAAAATCATTACTTAAATGGATAGTTTGTAGAATAATAGACATTTCATATATACAGAAAGCTTAAAATACACACACATATATATATTTGTATGTATGTATGCATAATTATTTACAGTCTTTTGATGAAACTCATATAAAAATTCTTAATAAAGAAATATTCACTTTTAAAAGAAAATCTTGACTCCAGGATTTTAGATATTTTGTTTATATTTTCATCTCTGACTTCTTATTCATTTTTTGTTGTTTTCTTTGATGAATAAAGTTTCTTAAATATACTACTTTTAATTAAAAAATACTGTCCTCTGACATATTGTTATGTAGCTAAACATGAATAATTAATTTTCATCTAATATCAGGCCTATATCACTTTACATGTAATTTACGTTCTCTCACAGAAATAGTTAGCAGCTTGTTCCTTTTGTCTTCCATTTTCTCCTTTATTCATCCTTATCATACATCTCAGTACTTTATGTATAAACTCCATTTTCATATAACTTTTACTGCAATAAATTAAATTGCATGACAGGTAGTCAACTGAAACCCATTTTTCATTTTCAATATTCTGTCAAAAACAATAATTTTTTACTATATTTAATTTATCCAACATAGCCAAAATGACTGTATCAGTTTAAATGAGAACTGTTCCTATAAACTCATATATTTGCAAACTTGTTCTCCAGTTCATGGTATTATTTGGGACAATTAGTGAGGCCACAGGAATTATACCTATTTACGGGGAAGTGATCACTCAGACAAACCTTGAGGGTTTGTTTTCTTTTGCCAAATCCTGCTCACTCTTTCTGCTTCTTATGCATTTTTGAGATGTAAGACTTTTGCTTCTTGTTCCTGCCACCAACATAGAGCTTGAAACAACCATCTTTTATAACTAGGCCAGGCTTCAAGTGGTGGAACTGGGACACTAACCCAGCACCAAAATCTATGACCCATATCCTCTCCTGCTTGAGAGACACACTTGTACAAGGATGTAGTGAGTTTGTGGGACAACCAATGACTAGCCTAACCTGAGGCCCACACCAAGAGATGGGTCCCATGCCTGATACTATTAAGACCATGTATTTTAAATTAAATTTTCGTTATTGTTTTTCTTTTGCTGAAAATATATTTCTTTTCCTCAAATAACATCTCCTGATTATGGTTCCCAACTCTCTACCCTTCCCAGAAACTCTCAGCCTGATCTATCTACTTCTTGTCTCATTATTTCTAAGGTTTCAACATAATAATATAATTAAATATAAGATATCATAAGATAGAAACAACTAACATTAGAATAAAACAAGAAAAACAGAAAGAACACAAAAGAAAAGGCACAAGAAACAGATATAGGTACAGAAACTCAATTATTTGTGCACGAAAAGATATGTGCTCAATGAGTTCTATAGGTGTTGTCTTCAGATATGGGGCCTTAGAGTCAGTTAATGAACAACAACTTGTTTTCTTAGCCAGAGACGCATTATATTGGTTTTCCATTTTGGCCGGTAAATCAACTAAATGTAATTCAATTCTTGAACTGGATGCTTCTTTTGGTGACAGAAAATGTCCATTTGGGAATCTGATTGCCTCATTATTTGGAGACTTCTGTTGTTAGCCTTCATACATTTGTATAATTTAGTAGGCTTCTACTATGTTAATTTTACTCTACTACTCAAGTAACACTGGATTTTGTCTGTCACTTTGGATTTCCTACCTCATCTTGTTTTATCTTGTCTCTCTGACCACACAATACTTCATTTCCATTCTCCAACCAATCTATAACTCCCTACTATTTATTTTATTTCCATTTCTCAGAGAAATATACTTAAAACCCTTCTCCCAACACACTAACTTATATATGACTTCTGTGGTTCTATGGATTGTACCTTGGTTATTATTGACTTAACAGCTAATAGCCACAAATAAGTGAATTAAAATATATTTTGTATTCTGTATGAAAGACAGCTCTATAGTATGATTTTTCTATGTTTATCTACTTAGCCAAAAAATTTCATGTTAATAACCTTGTACACACAGTTTATTTGCTACCATATTTTTATTATCTATTGAACATTGAAGTTGTTTCCAATTTGTTGGTATTGCAAACAGAGAAAGTGTATCATGGAAAGACTGAAGCATTATTTGGATATATGCCCAAGAACTATAGAGTCAGGTCTTGATATAAATAATTTTCTATAACCCTGAAGAACAGCCACATTTATTTACATACTACCTGACAACATTTTATTTCCCACCACCAAGAGGAGAGTGTTTCCCTATTCCATATACTTACCATTAGATATATTAAAATGTATCATAGGCATTCTGATGGATGTGATATAAAATATTATTGTGGCTTCAATGTGCATATATCTGATTTCTAAGGATATTAAACATTTATTTAAATGCTTCTCACCCATTTGAGTTTCCTCTTTTGATCCCATGATCCATTTTTTTACTCAAAAAGTTACACAAAAGTAAAATGAAAAAAAATTATTTGAAACTTCATTTATGTATATAATAAATTAAAATTCCTAGATTCTCACTGTTTTTTATAATTCCTCTCTATCACTATCATCTTTTCTTTTTCAAAGATTTATGGCTTTTTCTTTTCTTTTCTTTTCTTTATTGTTTTTACACTCATGATTTTATTCCTCTCCTGATCCACCCTCCTAGTGTTCTACCTCTCATACCTTTTTCACACTCCCTGTGTCTCCATGAGGATATCCCCACCAAACCCACTATGCCAACTTTGCCAGACCTCTAAACTCCTTGGGACCTCTAGTCTCTTGAGGGTAATTAGCAAGGAAAAGGGCCAAGTTAGGCCTATCAGAATTATACCAGACTTCTCAAGAGAAATGGGGAAATCTAGAAGATCCTGGTCACAAGTCACTCAGACTCTAAGATAACACAAATGTCAGCCCAGGCTATTATACCCAGCAAAACTCTCAATCAGCATAGATTAAAAACCAAAATAATCCAGGATAAACAGTTTTAATTCAAACAGTGTTAATCCACCAGTCCTAAAAATGATCATAAAAGAAAAACACCAACACAGGAAAGGTACCTAAACCAATGAAAACACAAGATATTAAACATTTCACAACAAAACCAGAAGGAGAGAACCACAAGTAGATGTAAGACCCTGACAGCAGTGATTCTCCTAACTATTAACCCACCTGTGGCAAATTGTTTAATAGTCAGAAATATGGTATTAAGACTCTTAAAAGGCACATTCTACTACAGTCCAAAGCAGGAATCCAGTTTTGAGTTGCTGGTTGCAATATCCAAAAGATAGCATCTCAATATTCTCCATATTTTCCAATCTTCCATTTCTTTCCTGCCCTCTGTTGGAAACAGAGAGAATCTAGTAAATGCCTTGTTTAGACCCAAACTCTTTACTTTCACTTAATTGCATTTTTCATACAGTCATGAGTCTTGTCATTCACTGCTATTCAGTGGAAGAAGTTTTTTCAGCTGAAGCTCAGAGGAGTATCTGCCTATTATGAACACTAATATTTTAGAAGAGAGTTTGACCCTAAACATTTGTTTATATGAGTCTCATATGTGTAAATGCACATGGAAACCAGAAAGCATGTGACCAACCAGAGTTACAGGGGATTGTGAGTTACCTGACATGGGTGTTGAAGACTCAGATCCTCTGGAAGAACAGCAAGAGATCTTACCCAGTGAGAAATCCTGTTAAGTCCCCTGACTAGTAATACTAAATTCTCCTCTGGTAGCAAAATCTTGATTTGCATGGTTGGTGACTAGATTTGCCGTATCAGCTATTGTATAGCAGGTCCTATTTTCAGTTCTAGAGCTATGGTTATCACAGTCCCTTCATGTGTCTATTACATCAAACTGAACCTCTTGACTCAGAAGTTGATCTCATATCTTATAAATTTTTACAAGTAGGTAAAACTGTTGGTTTGTTTCTATTCTCCCCCAGTAACCTGGATAATACATTTTAGCACTGTGAATTTTAGCTGACAGAGAGAAAGTTTCTAGATCAATTCTAAATTGATTTCTATGTATCATGCAAAGGGTGTAATTTCTTCAGCAATAGGTTTTACCATTTAAATTTGGCAGTCAACAAAAGGAAAAACAAAAATCTCCAGTTTTGTTGCCTTCAGATTTTCCTTGTTTAAAAGTTCATGTAGAAGTATTCCAAATGATATTAAGATTTTTGTTTAACAACTCATGGCTTCCATGAAGAGCTCTTTTCCTTCAACGTAATTTTTCTCCCTTTAAATTCTTCTTTTAAGGGATTTATTCTATTTTCTAATTTGGGTACAAGATAAAAGATTTCAACAGGAGTATTTATATCCCTTGTGTTTTATATGACCCTCTTATCACCCCTGTTGTCCTCAGGCCCCTATGCAAACATGCCTTCCCTGCTGCAATCTTATAATCTGCAGCTTTCACTGTGACAATAAAATGGAATAAGAAATATTTTTCTTCTTCAGTCTATAGTTAACTGAAAGATTTTTTTCCAAAATTATAAACTTGTTTTTATACTGATGAGCATCATATACAGCCATTTGTTTCCTGGCCCATCCATTGTTTTCCATTTGTTTTTGTTGTTGTTGGTTTTTTTTTTTGTTTATTTTCCTTTCATCGTGCTCCAATTTTAAAGTGAATACTCTTTCAAACTGATCATAACTCACTTTAGTTTCTTAAAAGAAAATGGAGTCTCCAGGGTATTCTTACATGCTACAATATTTTTCAACATAGTTAATATCCCAATCAAGTCTCAAATCGATCCTCATTTTGTGAAAAGCAGCATTTTCTCTTTCCACTGCCTCTTCAGTAAATTAGCATATGCATTTTATAATTTATATTACAAGTACTATTTTTTCCAAGTATAGGCTACATTTGAAAACAAGAAAAAAAAAGCTTCTCAATAAAATGCGACTTTTTATGAAAATCCCAGTTTTACTTGCTCCATGTCTCTTGTACATAATGTGGTTATTTTGTCCTCTGCTAATAATTTATTCCAGCTATGAGTCTTCTTGCCACTTTGACTATTGCTTATTAGGAATCAGTGATAGTTGGGCAGTAATAGATGCACATAAATACTTTTACAGACATGATCTAATCGATAGATAGAAAAACCAATCTTATGGAAGGGAATATTAGATTTCTATATATTCAATATTGGGTAATTGAGGAAAGCAAGAAATGAGTACATATTATTCAAAGGATGGATATATATATATATATATATATATACATATATATATATATATATATATGTGTGTGTGTGTGTGTGTGTGTGTGTGTGTTTGTGTATGTGTATATATTTAGTGAGAAAGAAAGAATACAGTTAAGAGATCAAAAATAATTTATATTCTATCATTTATTCAAAAATATCAAGAACATTTAAATGATTCCACAAAGAAGTGGTAGTGGTACAGAAATTTCTTTCACTAACTATTGAGGATGAATGATCCCATAGACTGTCTACTATACTCCCAAACATCATGTACATGATACAAATACATTACTTCATGACAAATTTAAAACAATTGCTTTCAACATACTGATTGTCGACATTCTTCTATATTAATTTATTTAATTTGAAGAACATAACAAGATATATGAAAATGACATTTATTTTGAAGATGAATGGACTCAGGAAGAAAAAAAATATTATTTAAGAGAATATAGCTAAGTAAGTTTATTATGCAGAAGTTAGCTGTGGAAACTCTGCACTTTACAACTCTATTATATTGTTCCCAGAAGTGATATATGTATAAGAATAGAAACAGAACGTTCTGTTATGCTTATACCAACTTCATGTCTGAAAACCCTTAATTTATGTGTAATGCTATTAAAAATACTTTATTAGAAATGTAGCAGACTAGCTGGTAGAACTGAGGTGACAGCTAAATGCTGAGACCTAGCATTCCTTTATTACTATATGCATTATTAATATATTAATTCTTTATAATGTACATAATATGTTAATATTGTCTTCTTTTTATTGTTGTTGACTTTTTTCTAGTAGTGTTAGAAATACTTCATTTTGTAAACTTATATAAAAGTGGTTACTGATACTAGAATAGGGATGAGTATCATTTCCTGGCTAGTTGCTTTTTATTTAAAATATGTCTTTCTTCTCCTTCCATTTCTCCCACATCACCTACCTTGCTTCCTCCCTTTTTTTCTTTCAAATTAATGGAACCTATGTATTTAATTCTTATTGACATTGGTGTGTGTGTGTGTGTGTGTGTGTGTGTGTGTGTGTGTGTGTGCATGTGCTCACTAAATTAGGCTGTAACCATACTTGACATAATTTCTTAAAATATTATGTGTCTTCTGGTTTTATATAATATATTAGTATTTAAAATGAATTAAAATGCATTGAAATAAAATAACTTAGATAATATGTACATGAATTAAGACATTGTTTCTTTTTTTTTTTTTTTACTTCCCTTAATTTAAAAGCTCATATTTTTAAAAATGCTTTTGGTTATTTATTTAAGATAAATAACTTAAACATTTAAAAAAAGTAACCAGCCAAAATTCAATCATTATATTATTGTAAAGATTTACATTATGTGACTTTGATCAAAATTAGGGAATTAATTTAGAATAACTCTTTTTAGCTTTCCCTGGTATTTTCACAGGAGTTTTACCTATCAGTGAAACTTCTAGATAGACGTAAAACAAAATATACATTCCTATTTATTAACTCAATTCAATCTTAAAGCATTCAGAAATTTTATGCAATTACTTATGATTGCTAAATGGTAGACAAATGATCATCTTATGACCTGAAGATTTTCATTCTTACAGAGTGAAGAAAAGTTACAGAGATATCCTGCCAATGTCACAAGCAATGGAAATTATTTCTAAACCTTGGGGAGGTCAAATACAGTTTTCAGTAGGAAAACTGCATTTGCTGAAGCAAGCTTTTCAATCTAATTAGTTTAAAGGCTCTCGGTCTACTTTATGACCTTTGAAGCAGTTATTCATTTAAAATATATTTTGCCCCTTAGACCTCTTTGAACTCTCTTAAGCATCTGACAGATTCAATATATAAATTCACTCAAGACGTGTGTTTTTATTTTAAATTTCTGTCTAAAATGATAACACTTCATTTGGGAAGAGTTGAGTTAACCTGAGAATACAGACTATTTTGGGGTACTATAAATATTTTTCAAATTCGTTATCTAAAGAGAAAAATAAGGCAAGATCATGGATCAGGCAGTTGCCAAGAGGCACAAAAGTCTTTAGTTACACTGTCAGTTTCTTTTAACCAAACTTAAACGTATAAGTAAAAGAAAACAAGACATCATCAATGCCAATTAAATATTCTCTCTTGTTCTCTGAATCAAACACATTCTAATACATCAAAAAACATGTAGCTAGATTTACCTTTCAGGTTTATTTACTTTCGTGTCCCATGAATACTTCCTGGGGGCACTACAAGGGGAAAACAGGAGTAGTATGGAATACGGGAGATGGGAGGAGTGTCACAAAGATCATAATGATATCTAATATATAGTATGATGGTTAAAATAGATATAGCATTGATCCTTCAACTATTATCAAGGAACAATAATATTTTACATAGAATTATCTGAAAATCATTAACTTTGGTTGATTACCGTATTTTAGAACAACAATTTAGAATACTTGGCACATTTCCTTGATGTTTTATATAAAATAATTTCTGATTGAGTCTTTGCTATCACTGGAAGAGTTCATGAGCAGTATGTTGATATATTTTCTGAAATTTTTCTGTATGCATGTCACATATTTGGCTTAACTTGCCACAAAATTTCTGTTTACATAGGCATCAATTGTGTGAATGTGACACATTTGTTTATAACAAAATGACTGTGTTTTTTGAGAAAAGAAACACTTATTGGGTAGACAATTAAAAAAATAGAAGTAACAAATTTCATTTTATTTTAACAAATGCAGATGCCTTCAAATTAATATCAGAGTTTGCTTATTTGATCATAGAAAATTAGATGAACTGAGCCTGGCTACGCAGGTTATCAGGCAAAGATGCTTTCTTGCCAACAAGCATGATGTCCTCTATGGTAGTAGTTATAACACTAAAAAAGGTTATTTAACATTACATATTCCAACTGTATTTATCCATATAATATTAACTACTTTACAACATATATATATATATATATATATATATATATATATATATATATATATATATATATACGTATTACTTTTCATCTCTTTAAGTATATATCCCAAGTTTTTCTACCATTGTTGCTATCTGAAAGAATGATATTTATATGTCCATGAAGCTACACTAGAAAGACTGATTTGTTGATTTTATTTCAAGGAACTTTTAGCAAGACAAAGCTACAGAAAGTTATTCACTACACTACATAATTAAATAACCTTTAATAGACAACTCTCCTGAATACATCTTTGAAAGCTATTGTTGCTTTAAGAAACAAAATTTCAGGTATTCAATTTTACCAATGAAGACTGGGGTGCCAGATGCTATGATGAAATTCTTCAAGTTCAGACAGGCAGAAAAAGCATCCATCTGAGCTTCCCACTCAACCAAAATCCCAGAAGAGAGCTCTTTCTTCTTCTCTATGCTGTCTTAAACACCCTTCACCACTAACTTCAACCCTTCTTTCTGTTCCCTATTTTCTGCTGGTTGCTTACTCTGCCTCTTAGCGTAGGATTGACTTTTTTAGGTCTTGGATTAAGGGAGAGTTTTAAAGCTCATCCATGCCACAACAAGCAAACAATTATTTCAGTTCACAGTCTTGGTGCTCACAATGTGATCAAACATTCTACAACATTCTATAAAGAATATAAAGTTAACTGACTGAAAGATCAGAGAACTTTCCAGAATAGGGGGCAGATCTTTGAGGTTAGCCTTAAGCACACTTCCCTTCTTGTCATATCAGTTTATTTTTTTCATGGGTACAAATTAGGCCAAGATAAGTAGAAATAATTTTCCAGTTTACCCAGATAGTGTAGCCAGGGTAAGAACTCACAAAGGCTCAGGTAGGAGACAAAAAAGTCCTCTTTTTCTCTCTGGCACTTTCTCTTCAATGTAACCTCTTGCCTGCTTTTACAGATTTGCCTCTAAAAATGAAACTAAGAAGCACAAAGCTTAAGTACAGATTCAAGGAGAGATAAAAATGATGAGGAGATAAGGTTCATATCTATAAGAGAAGTAACTGGTCTGGATTGTCTAATGAACATCTAGGGATCTATATGCTTTACAGGTAATGGACATATATTGCAGTGAAAAAAAAGTAGAGTTCGTAGTACCAAGATATTTTAGTTCTTATCAAATGTCAGACCAAATAATTCAATATCTATTGATTTATTGACTTTTAGTAATCTTTCAACTGTATTCTTCATATTTTGTCACTTATGATAGCTCAATGTCTCTCTCTTTTTGTGTGTTGTACACATATATACATACATGGTATAAGATCAAGAATCAATAAATGGACTTCATGAAACTGCAAAATGTCTGTAAGGCTAAGGACCGTGTCAAGAAAACAAAATGACAGCCAACAGACTGGGAAAAGATCTTTACCAATACTACATTTGATAAAGGTCTGATATCCAATATAAACAAAGAACTCAAGAAGTTAGACTCCAGAGAATCAAACAATCCTATTAAAAATGGGTACAGAACAAAACAAAGAATTCTCAACTGAGGGACATGGAATGGCTGAGAAGCACCTAAGGAAATGCTATCTCTTTTTTTCTTTTGTTTTTTCTTTATTTCTTTTTTCTGTTTTTTCTTTCTTATTGCTTTTTTTCATGCTAGGGATCTGCACTCATATTATGATTTATTGATACATCTCCCTAGTCACTGAGTCAGAAAATGGCAGCATGACATTTTTTAATAATGGGTAAAAAAACTCTGTCTTGCATTTGAATGATTCAAAATTCTTTGATTAATATAAAATATGAGGTAGAGATATTGCCTACTTTATGTGTTGGTTTGAGAATGTCACAACTTTATTCTCTTTAGTAAAATCAAAGCAAATTCAGAATGAGTAGGACTACATTAATACAAAAAGCTTTTATACAAATAAATAACATGAAAAATGAATAAATTAAATAAATAAAGCAAATAAATTGAAAATGGCCAAGTGATCTAACCTGATCTTTCTATTTAGAGTACCTTATGAGTATGCTCTCTATAAACCATACTCCTCTTTAGTTATTAGGGGGGATTATTATGTGAAGAGATTTGAATTTCAGTTCATTAAAATATCTACTATCTAATGGTTGCATAAACAAGATCTAGACAAGTTCTGTAAAAATAGGCATGCTAACAACACTGAAGGGAGAAATCGCATAGATCCCTAAAACCATACAAAATACATTATGCAATTAACATGCTGATAAGGGGGGCATGGTGTTTCTTAGAGTGGGACATGTATTTGTTTATTTACTTGCTTACTTATTTTACACTCTGATTGTAGCCCCCTCTCTTCCCACCCCACCTTTACAAATCCCTATTATACCCATATGAAATTTCATCCCCCATTAATTCTATTACCTATCTCCCTTCTCCTCAGGGAATAGAAGGCCAAAGAGGGGCCTCATAATTGAATAGCTATTACCAGGTGGTAAGAACTGATATTGTATAATATGCAATTGGGTATATATGTACATGTGTATGTGTATATGTATATGATGTATATGTATGGGTATGTATATATATATATATATATATATATATATATATATATATATTCTAACCTTTAAATAAAGAAGATATAATATTTCACAATAAAATATTTAATGTGTCTAGACGATGTTATGATAATAAACAAACTTATTCAGAAAGGAAAATATTTTGTGATTTCACAGGTGGTTTCCCCCCATGTCCCCCATAACATACACCCTAAGGTTAAACATATGAAGAAGGAGAGTAAAGCAATGATTCTGTGGGGGGCATTAGTAAATGTAGGTCAGATTATTAAAAGTTAGTATTACATAGGTTCTCAAATCTAGGAATTTCTGATACGATTTCAGTATAGAAAAGTGTGTCCTACAAGAAAATTTCAATTAATAGATTTCCACTAAGATTGTCACAACTAAATACACAATTTACTGTGAAGAATAGATATGAGATCATTTATTTGTGAATTCTTCGATATGGTGACCATTTTATTTTCCTCAAACATCTTACAATATTGGATAAATTAGGTCATACAATATAATTATTTCAAAATTATATATTTTGTACACAACATTTTTAGTGGTTTTGATTTATAAATTGGCAAATGAACATAGCAGATAATACATAGTAGATAATATAATTTAAATAAGGAGTATACATTATATCCCATGTAATTATCAGCTTATGATACATGTGTATATGTATATTCGTGGTCTCAGCACTCTGCATAAGTGTCGCTACCATCTCAGACCAGCAGAAAAGTAGCGACAACACAGCTTTCTTCTCAAAGTGGTTTATTCAGGAACCTTACAGCATGCCAGTGAAAATCTTGCTCTCCCCCCCCCCCTTTGTTTCTGTTTCTGTTTCTTTCTCTTTCCCTGCCCCCAAGCACAGTCCTATTATCCTCTCTCATCTCCACCTCCTCAGTCCATGTTGCGTGGCTGCAGTTCATAGGTCCACGTCATCTGGCCTGATCTCGTGTCATGGGTGCACCTGCGCAGCTTATATAGTGGGAGTAGCTAATCTTGGGGGCAGGAGGAAGTCAGGCGCTAGTCATAAGACTAGGCCAGAGACCCAAGTGTCATCTTGGGACTGCCGCCACACCCGCTCTCCACATCTCCCTTTTCTTTATAATTTTGTCCCAGAGAATGTCTGCCTTAGGTTGCCCCCTGTGGCAGTGCCCCTTACCTGTTGCTGGGAGACAAACAGCATTGGTTCGATCCCTATCTTAGGTTGGTGACATGCCCAGGGAGTCTTACCCATCACTGACTACTTCTCTAGCATGCCAAGCCACACTGGAGGAAACTGCTCAGTCTCCACCACTGAAAAAGCCTGTATCAATGAGGCTTGAGTACTGTGCTGTCGAAACTGTATATGGCACGTGCACCAGAATGCCAGGACACTTAAGAGGACAAAGCAAAGGGCTAATCCAGCTAGTCCACCCCACTATTTCAACCTTGAAGTGATTGTAGTGATCCAAAATCTGTTTTAGGCCTGAATAAGTTCATAGCTGAGGGGGCCTGTACAGGCCAGGGAACAAAGCATGACATTCTAGTCTCCACAGCCAAATGATGCGTGGATGCATTCCTACACATGCTATAAAAACAATTATTATTACTACAATTTAAAATCCTGTCCTCAGACTGATTATAAAATTGAATGCAATTACTATTCTGAGAAATATAGGTAATCAACTGAAAACATAACAACCTTTTAAGGGAGAATATTGCATCCCCAAGGGGTGCAATATTCTTATCCCAGGGTAAAAAAGGCAACTGCAAGGAGGTATTAGATGCAAGGAATTGAGGGAAAAGTTGTGCTGAGTGTGTGAGAGGTAAAGGCTTAGGGAACACTGATAGGAACCCCCATCGCAGATCTTCAGTCTTCACCACCGGGAGCATCAGCAGCATCAGGCTCATCCACAGGGTTGTTGCTCCGCTCATCCTGGACCACTCTGGCCAACCTCTCTGGGACCCACAGTGGCTGTCGATGTTCCTGAGGAAACACACAAACAGACCCTCTCACCCAAACCAACACCAGATTGGGACCCTGCCATTTGCCAGTCAGGACAATTTTACACATAACCAGGCCTTTGGGAGAAACATCAGCATTGGCATGATGCTCAGCAGCAAACTGCCCATGCTTGTCTTTATTTAAAATATTTAAGGTAAAAAAAAAAATAGCCAGTCTCTCCTTAAAGGAAGAACCTGCAGATGCAATTACCCCCTTTTGTTTATCTAGACACTCTTTGAGGGTGCAGTGAGCACGCTCAATGATTTTTTGTCCTTGAGGATTATAGGGCAATCAGTGAGTTACTTGAACGCCCATCATGTTACAGAAGGACACAAAAGAAGCAGAAGTATAGGCAGGCCCATTATCTGTTTTCAATTCTTTGGGCTTCCCCCAGGCATGCCATGCTTCAAAGCAATGTGCAATTACATGACGTGCCTTTTCCCCTGTATGTAGAGATGCAAAAATGATCCCACAGGCTGTATCAATAGAAACATAGAGATACTTTAATTTTCCAAATTAAGGGAAATGAGTGACATCCATTTGCCAGAGGTGTAGAGGGCGCAACCCATGTGGGTTAACCCCAAACCCAATCTGGGGTAGCATAGGAGCACACTTTTGACACCCTTTTACAATATCCCTTGCCTCATCGCAAGTGATCTTAAAGCGTGAGGACAGGGTCTTGGAATTAACATGGAATTGTGAATGAAATTCTTGAGCCAATGAAATAGGTGATGTATTGAAAAATATCAAGCAAGCCCTGGTGGCTTTATCTGCAATATCATTTCCCTCTGCTAGGAGATCAGGTAAGTAAGTATGGGCATGGATATGCTGTACAAAAACAGGGCGACATTCTTTTTAAAATCAATTCACGCAAGGTGACAACGAGATGTCTAAGAGTAGATTTTAAATTGTTTTTTATCCATTACTTCCAAGCAGAGCAATATGTTAACAACATACTGGCTATCAGAAATCAAGATAAAAGGACCTGGAAACAACTCAAATACCTTAATCACAATTTGCAATTTAATAACTTGGGGTGATGCAGGGGGAAATTGTATGGTAACCGGAGAGGACCCTGCCACCACATATAGTTTTTGTTCAGTCTTGGAACTATCTGTAAAGATAAGTGGGGCATTTGTCAAAACATCCTTTGAAGTGATGCGAGGGAAAATTATAGAATGAATGGTAATCAACTGTAGGATAGGATCTTTAGGGAAATGATTATCAAAGTTACCCTGAAAACTACACCTCAAAATTGCCCAATCATCTATTGAGGCTGATAAAACTTTTAATTCTTTTACATTATAGGGAACTATTAAATCCTTAGGTGGGATGCCAAAGTACTGTATGCAAAGTTGAATGCCTAGCAAAACCAATTATGCCACTGAAGTGGGATAATTCTTTTGACCATTTCTTTCTTGTGACATCTGCATAACTGAAGCTGCTAGGCCTGCGTTAATTAGCAGCCCTCCCAGGTCCATGCACAACTTCATCCAGGCTTCTAACTTTTTGCTCTTATATGGGGTGATTGCTTGCCTGCACTCCTTAGTACACTTTTCAAATATAAGATGTTTCAGTAAAGGCGTGGCAGTATCAGGATTCCCAAAAACGTGGCCCCTGCTTCCATCATCCTTGACACAAAGTCTGCAAATGGCTCTGTGGGTCCTTGGAGAATCTTAGATTTCCACTTACTTCCCCTCTATTTGGGAGTGATTTCCAAGCTCTAGTGCCTAGGATATTAAGATGCAAACTGCACCCTTCTGCTCTGCCTGGGGCATAAGAAGGCCCAGTTGGCGGCCCCAGATCTGAGGGTTCAACCCGTACTTTCATTTTCTCTAAGCTGTTGGTTATGCTCTCTAGACCATCTTCTGACATTTCTCCCTCACTAGACACTTCTCCCACCTCTGAATTCTGAGAGCACTCTTTCCTAACCTGATTCAGAGCCTCATTTCTCTTCTCCAGCTCCGCACTACACTGTTCCTCATCTCCTATACAGTTCTTCACCGATTTCCATACTGGCAGCACTCCTTTAGCTAGTACCCCTTGCTCTTCAGCAAACCGCAAATCCTTTCCTAATTTTTTCCAACTAGACATTGTGAGATGTCCAGATACCGGGAACCAGGGAGCTACCTGGTCCATGGCTTTTAAAAAATTCTCTACAGTCTCCTGCTTTAGCCCGATTCCTTTAGCTTTCAGAAAATCCTTCAGAGCTTGGCGAACTGTCTGAACTGATGTTGTGTTTCCCATAGTGCTGGGTGCAACTTGTCCCTATACCTACCGGGAACTTTATCGTCTCAAACTGAGAGTTTTCCTCATCCCCTTTACCGGGAGCTTTATAGTTTCAAACTGAGAACCTTCCTCATCCCCTTTACTGGGGAGCTTTATAGTCTCAAACCGAGAACTTTGATTTTCCCACTTACCTAGGAGCTTACCGACTAGTCACCCTGACCGTGATGAGTTCTGAACGCCGAAAGGGAGTTTTGCCATACAGGTCACCACTTGCTGCTACTGTCTCCGGCCAGCAGAAAAGGAGTGATGACACAGTGTTCTTCTCAAAGAGGTTTATTCAGGAACCTTACAGCATGCCAGTGAAAATCTTTATCTCCCCTGTCACTAATTCTGTTTTTCTTTCTGTTCCTCTTTCTCCTCCCCTGACCCCAAGCACAGTCCTATTATCCTCTCTCATCTCCACCTCCTCAGTCCATGTTTCATGGCTGCAGTTCATAGGTCCACATCATCTGGCCTGATCTTGAGTCATGGACGCCCTTTTGCAGCTTACTCGGTGGGAGTGGCTAATCTTGGGGGCAGGAGGAAGTCAGGTGCTAGTCATAAGACTAGGCCAGAGTCCCAAGCGTTATCTTGGCACTGCCGCCACACCTGCTCACCACAGAAAAGCCCATGTCATTAACATCAGCAGTTATTTTGACTCAGTTTCTCCTGCCTGAGCAAAAATTTATATTAGTTAATATCTTCCTAAATTTTCTTTTTTTTTTTGACTGCTCTTTTCTTGCCTCCATTTCTATAAGAGCATTTTGGGGGTTTATACGTGGGTAATATCAGGTGCTACTTATCTTCATGTGCTTGGTTCATTTCATTAAACAAGCTCTCTGGTGTTTTACATGTGTAAACTATTACTTCATATTTGAATTATTTTATAATCTCCCAATAAAATCTATAATCCTTACTGTTTCACATAACATTGTAAAGTATTGTGTCTACAGATAATGGGATGTGTATAGAAAAACATAACCCACTGCCTCTTGTCTGAATCATTTGTATATTTTAGTAATATCTCAGGAACATAAATTTTAATACACTTTGTAAGTAAGTGTAATAAAGACATTTTTAAAATATATTTTAAGAACAAAAAATGATACTCTGTTGTGTTAATGTACCATGTTTTCTTTGTCCATTCTTCAATTGAGGGATATGTAGGTTATGTCCAGTTTCTGGCTGTTACCAATAAAGATGCTCTGAACATTGCTCAACAAATGTGGTGGTAGTAGAATGGAGTGTCTTTTGCATATATGACTAAAGGAGGTACATTTGTGTCTTGAGGTAAATTCCAAATATTTTGTGGAACTCTGAGTCATGGGTGTTGTGAAGAGATGACATCCTAGGTTTCAGCACCAATGTTAGAGGAAGAATGAAGAGAGTGGGGGGGCATATGGCCCATGGAAGTGTGGCGAGGCCTGGGGGCAAGGAAGATGCCTCTGGGGGGCCCATGTTGGGAATCCCTTCCCCCCGAGGGACCAACCACACAACGGTATAGTACAGAATAAAATTTATTAAAGTTATGGGAGAGTTAAGAGGGTGGTAGAGGCAGAGAGAGGAGGAATAGGGGAGGGGTGGGAAAGAGAGAGAGAGAGAGAGAGAAAGAGAGAGAGAGAGGGGGGTAGAGAGAGAGGAATAGAGGAGTAGAGGCCTTGAGCACTTGGAGGGAGAAGGGGAAGGGAAGGGGAAGAGGAGGGGTAGGGGTGGGAGAGAAAGGCTGCAAGAGGCCAAGAGGCCTAGAGAAGCAAGAGAGAAAGGAGGGGGCAAGCAGCCCCTTTCATAGTGTCAGGTCATTGGGTCAGAGCATACCTGGCTACTACCAGGTAACTGAGGGGTGGGGTTTACAGAATCCCAACAGTGGAGGTGGGTATGTTTCGTTATTTTGCGTTCTCTAGGTATGTTTTTTCTCCCATTGGGTTGTCTTGCTCCCTCTTGATATGGGAGTTTATTATATCTTCTAATACTACGTTCAATTTATTCCCTTGGAAGTCAACTCATTTCTGAAGCAAAATAGAGGAACAATGAATCTGGGGAAGAGGGAGTTATAGGGGAGGACTTGGAGGAGTTGAGCCATGAGTTGTTGTTGTTGTTGATGATGATGATGATAAGAGAGTGAATTTAGAAGGTAAACTCTTTCTAGCATCCAATGTCTGGCTAAGACTAAACTGTGTAGTACAATAAACTTATACTGAGAATGAAGAAAATTGAATCAATTCAATAGACAATCATCAAATAGAATCAGTCAATGACCCTGAATTGAATAAGGTGGAAAAGAATATGCTACATTTAAAAAAATATTTTTATTAACTGCTATTGAATACTATGTCTAACAAAAAATAAGTTTTCATATAGTATTTTAGAATGATGATAATTTGCATATTTACAAATAAAATGTATGGATGTAAGAGCTAGGATTTAACTAAAGGTAAATCTATGTCAACAAATGAGGTGATTCATTGCATTCATTTCTTATCAGTTTGACCGGTAAGAAGCAGAATGGTCCACTGATGAACACCTATTTGAATAATGTTTAAAGGTATCTCATGAGTAGAACAAACAAAAGAGGCAAAGAATTATGTTAGATAATGAGAAAGAAATGGTAGTATCCTTGCATGATGTAAATACTTTAAGAATTATTCAGGTAAATAGAATAAGAATGAAGATTAAAAAAATAATTATTCCTAGGTTGTAGCCTAGTTGATACAGTGTCAGCATAGCTTCTGTAGAGTTAGGTTTGCCCTGAAGGACACAATAACACTTATGAGCTCTATAGTCTGAAAGAATAAGTTCAAGGGTATGCTAGGTTGCATAGAGTACAAGGGTAGCCAGAGGTACATTGAGATCTTTATTAAGCTCAGATTACCCAAGACAAAATTCACAAACCACATAAAGCTCAAGAAGAAGGAAAACCAAAGTGTAGATGCTTCAGTCTTTTTTAGAAGGGGGAGCAAAACTATTCACAGGAAGAAATACAGAGACAAAGTTTGGGGCAGAGACTGAAGCAAACCCCATCGAGAGACTGCCCCACTTGGGGATCTATCCCATATAGAACCACCAAACCCAGACACTACTGATGATTCCAAGAAGCACATGCTGACAGAAGTCCAATACAGCTGTCTCCTGAGAAGCTTTGCCAGAGCCTAACAAAGACAGATGTTCACAGCTAACCATTGAACTGAGAAAGGGTCTCCAATGGAGAAGTAAAAGACTGAAGGAGCTGAAGGGGTTTGCAACTGCATAAAAATAACAATATCAAGGAACCAGAGTCCCGAGGGACTAAACCACCATCTAAAGAGTACAGTTAGACAGACCCATGACTCCAGCTAAATCTGAAGCAGAAGATTGATGGCCTTGTTGTGCATTAATAGGAGGAAAAGCCCTTGGTCCTGCCAAAACTTGATGCCTGGAAATGTCAGGGTAGAAAGGCAGAAGGTGGTGGGTATGTGGGTGTGGGAGCACCTTCATAGATGCAGAGGTAGGGGGATGGGATAAGGGGTTTCTGGAGGGGAAATTGGGAAAGGGGATAACAATTAAAATGTAAGTAAAAATCCAATAAAATACATAAATTAATATCAGCAATAGTAGTATAGTTACAGTACAATATAGTATCATATAGTTGTAATAATAGTTGGATTTAATATATGTCAATGGATACTACATTGTATATTTAGATAATAAAAGGACCTATATAAAAATCTGAATTATGAATAATTATAAGTTAATATGCCTTGCCTTTTACCACACTTAGCTTCCCATCAACTCAGAGAAGGCATTTTCAGTCAATTTAATGGTGATGTTTGCATAGCTCAAGTGACCTGCAAAAATATTTCTGCCATCTAAGTGTGTGCGTGAGGGGGATTCTCATCTTCTCTTTTACAAATATGCCTTTTCTTGTATATTGTATTCCCCTTCCCAAATTGTATTGAAATTAAGTTTGACAATTCTCTTCTACTGCCTTCCATATATCTACATCTGAAGAAACTCTGAGCACTACCAGTTTGACGAATACAAATTATAAGGAATAGAATCTTTAGTATAGAGCAAAGCAACAAAGGTTAAGGAAAACACATCTCTGTAGAGTTCAGAATCAGGCTCACATATTTAGAGCTTTTCCAAGTATGGAGAGTATTTTTTGGTGCCTCTGGACCGTTGGTGGCAGAATATCTTACTTTACCAGGACTATCACACAAGCTGTTCAAGGCAGGAATCTGCCACTGGACCTACATGCCAGGAAACTGATATAGATTAAGAACATTTACATTTGAAGCTCAGAACACTTAGAATTGAAGCCCTGGGCAGTACATTTGCATTTGAAGCTCAAGGAGGGTTCAGCAGATGTAGGTGTCTCTTTGTCTACTGGGATCCCCTTTTGTCTCTGGTTTTCACACCTGGCCTGTAGAAAGATTTTTGCAAGAGTTTTGATTGTTAACTTGCTGGGTCCCTGACTCAGAACTGATATTATATTTCTGCATGTAATTAAAGTGGTTTAAAAAAGGACTGAATAAAAAGGCTTCCCTTTAGCCTCAAGACTGGCTGAAGTCATGTTACAATTTTGAATGTCTCTTTTTTTCTTTCAATCCTCCCTTCTACCCTAGGGAACCTGTTTTTTGACCCAGCTGGTCTTGGACATGCAAGACAGTATGCAAGGCTGCATTTTCTAGCTTTCTTGAGGTCACTATGGTCTGCAGGAGTTTCTGCCTTGAATAATGTATATTTATAGGTTAACGTTCATGCTGAAAATTTTATAGTGCTGAAGTCAAACTGAAGGTTTTTTTTAAACAGTTGGTTATAAGTTTATGTATCACATTATGCACTTTTAATAGGAATTATGAAAGTATTATCAGATCTATGTGCTGATACATTAGCATGCTTTCCCAGCATTGGCCCCGATAATTTAGTATTGTGCATTTTATATTGCATGAGTAAACATTTAGTAATATGACCATCTTTATCATCCCTGCTTTAAGAAAGATCACAACTGTCTTCCAGACAAGGCCACAACTGACTTAGGTGTGTGATATCTGGAAGTTAGATATTTTAATCAAATCATAGTTTAATTGGAAGTTGCACTTAAAGAGACAAATAAGTTCAACTGTATCCTCAACTCTCTGGGAATTCAGTAAGGAGGAGATCACCCCAGACAGCCAAAAGGAACAGAGGACAAGTGACATGCCACTCAAAATAAGAAACTGCAATTTTGTGTACTGAAATTAGACCCTTCTCTATATCCATAAGGGAAATCGGCTCCTTAAGATTATTCTTTAGCGCTGCATCAGATTGCCATCTTTCTTATCTCTATGACTCATCAGTGCCAAGAGCATTATTATGTCTTGACATTAATCATACTGACCCTTTTATTGGAGCAAGTGATGTTCCACTGTGATGTTTTTAGTTGTGTGTCCGTGTGTGTGCACACACATGCACACACGCACGCTGACAGCTTGAGATTCTTGAAAGCTATAAAAATATTCTGTTTCTTTACACTGTAACACATACATTTTGTCTCACACAATTGGTGGCTGCCTGACAACTTTTCTTGCTTATTTTTGAGATAAAAGTTTAAGGCAGTGCTGTCTTTTAGAGGAAATGAAGACAATGCATCTTGAGGAATATGTCTCTTGTCACAGCACATGACCTTCATCCTAATTTTCTGTTTTTCCTAGCTCCTCCTATATGTACTCTCAAACTGATTCTAAGAAGCAAACCATCTTATTCGGGTAAATCATTCCAACCATTTCCTTTGCACGTATTGTTTCCATGTTGGAGAAAACCTTGAGATATTGATGTTCATGTGTATGTTGTATATCTATCCTAATGTTGAAAATTAAAAAAAAACAACAAAGACCCCATTTGTTAAAAATTCAAATACCTCACAATTCTAGAGTGTCAGCTCAGTTTTTAATATAGTCCTCATAATTTTATGATAAATTTTGAATTTTATGCTAAACTTCTATTTTACCTGGTACGTTTATTTCCATTTTATAGCTTTAAAAATATGAGGGCAAACCAAGTGTATATGCTGTACAGACAATGTCTTATGCTCTGGCATATACAAGCTAGCGATTACAACAGCAGCAGATTCTGACAAGGTCTGTGTTACCTTTATCCTGTGAAAGGAAGATGCAACTAGGGTAATATGAACCATTTTCATTCCACATGTGCAAAGTACACTCTTCCATTTCAATTGTAATCTCTTTCTATGTCATATTTTACTATTTCAAACTGAAAAATATCCCATTTATAAAAGGTAAGTGTCAAGCTAGGCACCTCCACAAAACAAAAACTAAAACCAAAACCTTAACTGATTTTTGTTGGAACAGAAAAATGAACTAATTTTGCATACTAAGTGAAAATTAAGTAAATAACTAGTTTGTCATAATAGTTTTAAGGAATTTATTTTTTTAGATATATTTTATAAGTGCCTAAAGGAGTTAAAGGAAATAATTTGTGGAATATTATTTTATCTTGGTGTACTTCTATTTCTTTTGTTTGCCTTTGAATATACATGCTTTAAACAATGTTTGGAATAACACATATTAATAATGCAAAAACATTTAATGTGTATAATCCAGTAATAATTTTTGATATAACCCCTGGCAGATTATAACATTTATTAACATAATACTTTAAAATATCATTTTAAAAATAGTTACAAAAGTGCATGTGAAAATATTTAAATTTGTTAGGACTATAAACTGCTCAGTATTTCAATTTTGAGCTGCTTAAATGTAGGGAAATTCCCTTACGTTAGTGGTTAAGTAGCTGAAAAAATATAAAAAATTAACTAGTATGGATGGTAGCATCATATTGAAAATCAACCTGTTTTAGTAGTTTTAACATTTTAATTAGCTATTAGATGACCCGTCCAGCAGGTCCAGTTATTCAGGGTCCTGAAGAGGCCTTCATCCTGAAAGTCATGGGGGCGAGAGAGAAAGGAAGCCAAGCGCGCAAAGAACGACACAGAGTCAGTCTGAATGGTGTCAAGGCTTCATTGAGGGTTTGGTGCTTACAGTTTACAAGGGCTGGGCAGAAAGGGGGAAGCAGGGTGCAGTGGAATATTTACTTAGTGATAAGGAAGAGGGTTGTGCTGCAGTTACAGATTAACAGGTTTATCTTATCTTGCCACCTGGCAGCTAATCTCAGCAGAACCTCATTGTGGTGTTTCTCAGAAAGATCAGGCTCTCACGGGTGGGGGTGTAAGTACAACTTGTACAGCATTGACCAGTTCTGAGGTGGCTGCTGTGCAGTCATTTTCTTAAGCATGGTTCTCAGGCATGGCTCCCTACAATTAGATACAAAAAAGATGAGCACTTGGAAAATTCTTAGGCTATCAAGTTAAATTTTCTTTTCATTTTAGGCACACAAATACCAACATTTCTTGTATTTTGAAATTTCTCACTGATTTTTTAAATTTAAAACTAATTTCTATTTGAAATTTTTATTTTTAGTTTCTTTTCTATTTTAGTTTCCAGGAAGGTTTTGGGCAATTTTAGTCCATAGTTATCTTGGTTTTGTAACTTCTTGGAATGCTTGCATACATATTTTATATCTTAAAATGTATATTTAACATCTCTCTTCTTTCTCTGTCTAATAATGGTAATGCTAATGACAAATATAAATAGATTAATCCCTTTGTTTGGTGTTTGAGATGTGTCTGAGTCACTCCTCCACACCACCTGCTTCACTATTTCAACTGGCTTATTATATTTGGATTCAGTTTGCATTATTTTCCTAGAAGCAATGGTCTGTATTTAAGTCTTTTTTTTCACTTAATCACAAGTAAGATAAAGCTGTATTTCTTTTTTTTTTTTTTTTTTTGTTTTTCTTTTTGTTTTATTTTTTTCAATTTTATTGTATATTCTCGGTATTTATATTTCAAATGTTATACCCTTTCTCCCCCACTCCCCTCCCTCCTTACCCTCAACTTGATTCCATGAAGATGCTCCCTCTCCCAATCGCCCTCTGCACCTCAGTGTCTTGGCTGGTTTATGATGATGTTATTCCTATGAGGGTGCAAACCTTTCAACTTCTTCAGTCCTTTCTCTAGCTTTTTCATTAAAGTCCCCATGTTCAGTCTTATGGTTAACGGCAAACATCCTCATCTGTATCTGTATGACTCTGGGAGAGCCTCTGAGGAGACATCCATGTCTGGTTCTTGCCAATAAACTCTTCTAGGCATCACTGATAGTGCTTGGGTTTGGTGACTGCATATGGGGTGGTTCTCCAGGTGAGGCAGTCTCTGTAGATCTTTTATTCAATCCCTGCTCCTCTATTTGACCTTGTATTTCTTCCCCTGTTTTCTTCTCCGTTCTAAGAAGGACTGAAGCATTCTTAAGAAATTATTATTTATTTTCATAATTTAATGCTCCTTAATTCACTATAATTAATTTCTCACAGATCCTCAAGGGACCATATCACTATGTTATATAAACCTTTACAGATCAACTTCCTCTTACTTTTTTTCATTAAGAAATGGCAAAGCACTAAGGTGGAGAGGGTGTTTGAGAGCTAGTGCATCTTTGTGAAGACAAGTAGATGGGGAGGGGAAATGGGAGATGGATGGGAAAAGGACATATCATTTCAAATGTAAATATAGAGAGTATCTAATAAAAAAGGAAAGAAAAAAAGAACATATAATTAATAAAATGCTAAAGTATAAAAATGTCTGTATTCTTTAAAGTAGTATGTACCAACTGCAGTTTTTATTTCTCATTTAGCCTTAATACCCACTATTTTTTTATTGTATATTTTATTTTTGGGTAACATCACAACATATACTTCATCAAAATGACTTATTTAAGAGATAGGATGAAACATTTTAAAACATTTGTTGCTCTCATTGAGGACCTGGGTTTGTTTTCCATCAGCTTATAGTCCTCTGTTCTTCAGGATACATGGGATCCAGTGAGCATTTCTGACATTAACAGGTACATGGTACACATTCATATATTGAAGCAAAATACTCAAATTATATATTTGTATGTATGCGTGTTTTGTGTTTTGATATAAAAATGTGTGTGTGTGTGTGAAACGAAAAGCTTAGCTTCTTGTCTTTGTGTATATTGTTGATGTTTCCTGCAATAGTTTAGCTTAAGTTGTATTATTAATATGGTAGTCAATATTTCAACTTCAGCAGAAACAATGTCTTCTAAGAGATGTAGCCTTCTCCCTAATATAGTTTGTAATTTTTTGCTTTCTTGCTGATATACCTTGTTAAACTTGTATTTTTAAAAAAGGTACATTAACCAATGGAATTGTTTACAAAATTGTTCTATTTCTTTGCTACTAAGTCTGTGTATATTTTAGCATATTTTGTTCATTAGTACTATAATATTACTATTTCTAGTCCAATTTTAATCATGTAATGAAGACCAATAAATATTTCAAGCCATTAATTTTTTTATGTCACTTAACCTGCAAGACATGTGGAGTGTGTGTTACCATAAATCTCAATTTACTGATGAAGAAATACCAGAGTGTTAGATTGGTCACATTGAACAAAGAAGTTGAGCTTTACCTTGACTCATGATTATATAGCTCTCCATAGAATCTATTTCATTACTGACTATTTTATAAGACATGTATCTTATAGGGTATTAATTTTCTAGAAACACAATTAAGATTTAATAATCAGATTATTAAAATTATGAGATATATATTCATCATAGAGAGTACAAGATTGTCAGTGAGCAAGTTTCATTTTCTCCAAAGGAGTTTCTTGTTTTCCAGTCCAATTGTGAACTCTCAGGGCATTCTCATGCCTCACAGACATGCTATTTAAAGACCAGATAAACATCTTTTCTCCCGTGAGTTTTTTGTTCTCACTTCGAAGAAGGACTGAGGCATCTACATGTGGCCGTCCTTCTTTTTGAGCTTCACAACGTCTGTGAATTGTTTCTTGGGTATTCAGAGCTTTCTGGGGCTAGTATCCAATTATCAGTAAGTGAATACCATGTGTGTTCTTTTGTGACTGAGTTATCTCACTCAGGAATCTCTACTTTCATCCATTTGCCTAGGAATTTTATAAAGTCATTGTTTTTAATAGCTGACTAGTACTCGATTGTGTAAATATACCACAATTTCTGTATCCATTCCTCCATTGAAGGACATCTGGGTTCTTTTCAGTTTCCGGCTATTATAAATAAGGATGCTATGAACATGGTGGAGCATGTATCCTTGTTACATGATTGAGCATCTTTGTAGTATATGTCCAGGAGTGGATTAGCTAGGTCTTCAGGTAGTACTCTGTCCAATTTTCCAAGGAACCACCAGAACTGATTTCCAGAGTGGCTGTACCAGCTTGCAATTTCACCAATAATGAAGGAGTGTTCCTCTTTCTCCTCATCTTTGCCAGCATCTGCTGTCATCTGAGTTTTGATCTTAGCTGTTCTGACTGGTGTGAGGTAGAATCTCAGGGTTGTTTTGACTTGCATTTCCCTGATGACTAGGGATGTTGAGCATTTCTTTAAGTGCTTCTCAGACATTTCATATTCCTCCGTTGAAAACTTTTTTGTTTAGCTCTGTACCCATTTTTTAGTAGGATTCTTTGATTCTCTAGAGTCTAATTTCTTGAGTTTTTTATATATACTGGATATCAACCCTCTATGTGATGAAGGATTTGCAAAGATCTTTTCCAAATCTCTAGGCTGCAGTGTTGTTTTCTCAACAGTGTCCTTAACCTTACAGAAACTTTGCAATTTCATGAGGTCTTAGAGCCATTAGTGTTCCGTTCATGGGAGGAAACACAAGGTCAAATAGAAGAGCAGAGATTGAAAAAAGATCATTCGGAGGCTGCCTCACCTTGGAATTTACCCCATATGCAGCCACCAAACCCAAGCACTATTACTTATGCTGAAGAGTAAAAGGTTGTCAAAGGACACTGATTCCTTGCCCTAGGGATTTCCTCTGCCGCTCCCAGGAAATCCCACCCAGGAAATCCCACTTTCTTGAGATTTGAGTTCCCAAAATACCACACAGGGTCCGGATGACCTCTGTGGAATGTTCCAACGCCCTAGGTGTGCCTGGGGGTGTACTGATAAAAAATGTATGATTCTTCCCCTTATGAATTTCCTCATTCCCCCTGCCCTCCCCCTCCTTTGTGATTTTTGCCTTTATAAGCCTGTTACAAGTTCAGGCCGGGGTCGAACTCCTCTACCCCTGCGTGGTGTATGAGTCTCGACCCCAGCATGCTGGTCTGAGATCTCACTCTTTCACTTTCAATAAACTTCCTCATGCGATTGCAGCAAGTCTGGTCTCGGAGCCTCGCTGGGTGCGCGCCTCTCCTGAGATTTGAGTGAGGGTCTCCCTTCGGAGGTCTTTCATTTGGGGGCTCGTCCTGGATTTGCGCGACCACCCAGGGGCCCTAGACCTACTTGGAGGTAAGGATTTTCTTTTCTTTCTTTCCTTGTTGTCCTGTTGTGACTCTGTGTTTGTGGATTGTCCAGATTGTGATTCTGTGTTTGTGGATTGTCCAGATTGTGATTCTGTGTTTGTGATTTGTTCAGAGGTCTGGTGCGATCTCAGTTCGGTATTCGCAAACGCTCTAACCGAGTCTGCTCTTCCAAGGGAGGAGCGGAGTGGACGGGGATAGACGTGTCCAGGGTCCACCGTTTGCTCGCCCTGGGAGACGTCCCAGGAGGACAGGGGGAGGACCAGGGACGCCTGGTGGACCCCCACGGGAAAAGTCGGGAGATCAGTTTTTCTCCTTGACGATCTGTGTCAGAGGGCCAATTCTGGGCCATCTGGCTCTTTTCGGGATTTCGGGTCGACTCGAGGTCGGCGACTGACTTTGTCTCTCTGTTTTGTAGTATCTGTGAGTGTTTTGTGTGTGTGTGTCAGAACTAGAAATGGGCCAGACTGTGACAACCCCACTAACACTGACTTTGAACCATTGGACGGACGTTAAGACAAGGGCCCATAATCTTTCTGTTGAAGTCAGGAAAGGACCGTGGCAAACTTTCTGCTCCCCGTACCGAATGGCCGAGTTTTGGCGTATGATGGCCTTTGGAGGGAACTTTTAATCTATCTCTTATCTTCGCTGTTAAGCGAATTGTTTTTCAGGCTTCAGGGGGACACCCGGATCAGGTTCTATACATCATCGTGTGGGAGGACCTGGTCCAAAACCCGACATCCTGGGTGAGACCCTGGACAGCGGAGGCAGAAACGGCAACGGTGGCCGTGGCCTCGAACAAGCTGGCACCTGCTCCATCGGCCCCCACGAAGATCTATCCTGAAATTGATGATGGTTTTCTTCTCCTCGACAACCCTCCACCCCCATACCCTCAACTGGCTTCTCATGCAAGTCCCCCACAGGCGCCGACTCCCACTGACTCCCAGATGGCCTCTGAAACAGAACCAGCGGCCGGGACCCGAAGCCCCCGTGTTCGAAGCCCAGGGGGAAATGGCGCGGGGCTTGGCTCTGCTATTGTCCTACCATTACAGGCTTATGGACCCGCCCCAGCTCCGGGAGAAGTAGTCCTGCTACAGTATTGGCCGTTTTCATCAGCCGATATGTATAACTGGAAAACTAACCACCCCTCTTTTGCAGAGGACCCCTCGGGCCTGACGGGACTCCTTGAGTCCCTGATGTTTTCTCATCAGCCCACTTGGGACAACTGCCAGCAGCTTTTGCAGGTCCTCTTTACTACGGAAGAGAGGGAGAGGATCCTCCTGGAAGCTAGAAAAAATGTTCCAGGACCAAATGGGACCCCCACCAATCTCCCTAATCTTATAGATGCAGCTTTTCCCTTGATCCACCCTGACTAGGATCACAACTCTGCAGAAGGTAAGGAGCGTCTCAAGGTCTACCGCCGGGCTCTAGTGGCAGGTCTCAAGGGAGCCGCAAGGCGACCTACGAATTTGGCTAAGGTAAGAGAGGTTCTTCAGGGACCTGTTGAGCCGCCGTCTGTGTTTTTTGACAGGGGTTATACCTTGACCCAACCTCTGAGGGTCAGCAGGCAGAGGTGGCTATGGCCTTTATACAGCAGTCAGCATCAGATATTAAGAGAAAGTTACAGTGGCTAGAGGGGTTCCAAAACCCTTGCAGGATTTGGTGAAGGAATCAGAGAAAGTGTTTCATAAGGAGGAGACTGAGAAAGAGAAGCGAGAAAGAGAGAAGCAGAAGGCAGAGGAAAGAGAGGACCAAAGGGTAGTAGACAAAAAAGGAATTTGTAGGATTTTGGCCACAGTAGTGAAGGGCCAGGGAGTTAGGAATCAAGTCTGGCACTAGGAGGGAGCCTCTTGGCAAAGGTCAATGTGCTTACTATAAAGAAGAAGGCCACTGAGACAAAAAATTGCCCCAACAAGAAAAAAAGGGGACACCAGCAACAGAAGCCCCGGACATGTGGCTCCAAAGTTTTAAATATTTATGGACTACCCGAAGATCTGTGGATCTCGGAGTGGGCCGGGTATCCCACTTATTCATTGTAATGCCAGACTGTCACTGCACCCTGTTGGGGAGAGACCTCCTGACTAAGATGGGGCACAGATTCACTTCCACTCTGATGGACCACAGGTTAGAGGTCCAGAAGGGGAGCCTGTGCAGGTTCTAACCATCCAGTTGGAGGACAAGTACCAACTCTAAACAGCCTGCCTCAGATCAGACGGACTGGTGGCTGCAGGCATATCCACAGGCCTGGGCGGAGACTGCAGGAATGAGGAAGGCTAAGAACCAGCCCCTGCCCATATAGAGCTGAAAGTACAGGCTAGTAGTGCGTTAGTACCCCATATCAAAGGAGGCATGAGACGGGATCAAGACACTCATCATTCAGTTACTCCAACAACTTCGTATGTGTCCATCATCTTGAGGTGTGCCTCTCCTACTGGTGCGGAAACATGGAACCAACAACTGCTGGACAGCTCAAGATCTCTGGGAGGTAAACCAATTGGTGGCAGAACTCCACCTCACAGTACTTAACCCCTATAACCTGTTGAGCTCATTGCCCTATCCAGGACCTGGTATACAGCACTGGACTTGAAGAAAATGCATCAATAGACTCATCTAGAGGTAGACAAACTTGTAAAGACTGTCTTGAGGTCAAATTCTTTTGTGCCAGATTTGACTAGATAACTGTGTGCCATGTTAGAAAGCAAATGTATGTAGAAGGCTGGGAGGAGAGAAGATAGTCCTGAGGTTTACTGAGAAGTGGATTTTACAGAACTGAGCCAAGAAGATATAGATATATAAGTATCTATTAGTCTTTATAGATACATTTTCTGGGTGAGTAAAAGCCTCCCCACAAAGAGAGAAATGGCAGCAGCGGTCATAGCTAAGAAGATTCCAGAAGAGATCTTCCCTAGGTTTGGCACCCCTAAGGTAATTGGATCAGACAATGGGCCATCTGTGTTTCCCAGGTAAGTTAGATATTAGCTTGTTTATTGGGGACTAATTGGAAATTACATTGTGCTTACAGACCCCAGAGCTCAGGACAGGTAGAAAGAATGAATAGAACTCTAAAAGAGACCCTTACTAAATTAGCTATTGAGACCGGCGGTAAAGACTGGGTGACCCTCCTCCCCTTTGCACTTCTTAGAGTCCGAAACTCGCTGGAACGTTTCGGCCTTACCCCTTATGAACTCCTACATGGGGGACCGCCCCCCTTAACGGAGTCGTGAGGGATATTGGATCCTGGCACTAACTCCCCCTCCTCCTCTGCTCTATTTGCCCACTTAAAGGCCTTAGAAGTTATTAAAACACAGATCTGGAGTCGAATCAAAGGAGCCTACACTCCAGGAACCACCGCGGTGCCCCACGGGTTCCAGGTCGGAGACTCAGTCCTGGTCAGACGACATCGTGCTGGCATGCTTGAGCCCCGGTGGAAGGGACACTACCTGGTGCTGTTGACTACCCCCTCGGCAGTCAAGGTCAACGAGATTGCTGCTTGGGTACAGTGGCAGCTGGTGACAATTCTCTTAAGCTGCACCTTCGTCGTAGCCCCAACCTTGGGTAATAACCCCCATGCCCCTCAAAAATTAACCTGGGAAGTGCTTAATGAAGTGGGCGACATCGTGTGGTCAACTACCCCTTGGACTTGGTGGCCTGATCTTGCACCCGATGTCTGTAAGTTAGCAGCCGGCTCTATGCCTAGGATCTTTCCAGTTATACCAATTTAAAAAAGCCACCCCCAGAAGAACAGTGTGTCCCTCATGGCATAGGGATCACATTGGGGTGTTCAGGACAGTTTTACCGAGCCAACCTTCAGGCAGCAGACTTCTATGTCTGCCCCGGACAGGGACACACCAGGGAAATGAAGAGAGGGGCCTCAGACTATTTTTGTAGTAAATGGGGATGTGAGACCATGGGAAAAGCCTACTGGAACCCTTCCTCCGCTTGGGATCTAATTATAGTTAAAAAGGGTCGTAGGCCAGGGGAGCCAGAGAAAGGGGAAAGAGATCCATCCAAATACCTGGCTTATAGAACTGGGTGTGCCTCTGAAAGCTCCGGTAGCCCTCAGGGACCGTGCAAAGACAGTTATTGTAACCCTCTAAATATCAGCTTCACCCCATAGGGAAAACAAGATCGTCAGTGGGTAAGAGGAAACCGTTGGGGATGGAGAGTCTATACTGGCAGAGGGGACCCTAGATTCATTTTTTGTTATTAAGATAAAGATAGAGAGTCCACCCACATGACCCGTAGGCCCCAATTCGGTGCTTGATAACCCTGCACCCAGGCCTGAGAGTCCTCCTTGTTTCACTCTGTCACCAAAGGAGGACTCGTATCCCCTTTTGACCACACCCTCCTATCTCCCTATGAGAACTGAGGACCGCCTGTTCAATCTGCTTGATAGTGCATTTGTTGTTTTAAACCGCCGCTACTTTGACCTTAGCTGTCTTGTTAGGACTTGGAGTGGCAGCAGGAATTGGAACAGGGGCAGCTGCCCTCATCCAACAACCTTACTACTATAATGAACTCAGAGCAGCTATGGACGCGGACCTGGGAGCATTAGAACAGTCCATAACCAAACTAGAAGAGTCATTGACTTCATTATCAGAGGTAGTGCTACAGAACAGGAGGGGATTAGATCTGCTTTTTCTAAAGGAAGGAGGGCTCTGTGCTGCCCTAAAAGAAGAATGTTGCTTTTACGTAGATCATTCTGGTGTCATAAGAGATTCTATGGCAAAGCTTAGAGAAAGACTAGAAAACAGAAAAAAAGAAAGAGAAACATACCAAGGATGGTATGAAAATTGGTTTAACCAGTCACCCTGGTTCTCTACGCTAGTCTCTGCTTTGGTCAGGCCTTTACTTATTTTAATGCTAATCCTAAACTTTGGGCCATGCATCCTCAATAGACTGGTGACTTTTATAAAAGAAAGGGTGAGTGCTGTACAGGTAATGGTCCTAAGACAACAATACCAGATATTACAAGAAGCTGAGGGATCGCTCTAAGATTAGAGCTTTTTACAAAAAGAAAAATGGGGGAATGAAGAGTAAAAGGTTGTCAAAGGACACTGATTCCTTGCCCTAGGGATTTCCTCTGCTGCTCCCAGGAAATCCCACCCAGGAAATCCCACTTTCTTGAGATTTGAGTTCCCAAAATACCACACAGAGTCCGGATGACCTCTGTGGAATGTTCCAACGCCCTAGGTGTGCCTGGGGGTGTACTGATAAAAAATGTATGATTCTTCCCCTTATGAATTTCCTCATTCCCCCTGTCCTCCCCCTCCTTTGTGATTTTTGCCTTTATAAGCCTGTTACAAGTTCAGGCCGGGGTCGAACTCCTCTACCCCTGCGTGGTGTATGAGTCTCGACCCCAGCATGCTGGCCTGAGATCTCACTCTTTCACTTTCAATAAACTTCCTCATGCGATTGCAGCAAGTCTGGTCTCGGTGCCTCGCTGGGTGCGCGCCTCTCCTGAGATTTGAGTAAGGGTCTCCCTTCGGAGGTCTTTCATTGCCATGAGTACTTATTAGCAGGAACTAGTTAGGGATGCCTCCTGAGAGGTTTTGCTAGAGCCATACGGATACAATACAGCTGAGCATGCTTGCAGCTAACCATAGTACTGAACACGGGGACCCCAATATTTTAAGATATCTAATAATTTATTACCATGAAAAACTCTGTAAGTGTTGTATTGCAACATGAAATGAATGTATCTAATTTTGGTTTTTAATGCAAAAAAGATATCTTTGCAGTTTGACATAGTTGAATTGCTGATATCTCTGAAACATAGTTGAATTACAGTTACCTCTGAAACATGTTTGTATTTAAACATAGACACGATTTTGTAAAATTCTACTTATAATTCCTCCAACTCAAAGCTTAAATCTTACCTCACTAAAGTATTTGGAGAGTTAATTTAATATCTATTTCACAAATAAATCTTGCTTTCTTCATTTTAATAAAACTTGTCAATTAATAATAAGTTGATTCTCTGATATCCTTTTAGGATTATCAGTTGAAATCTTTATATATCCTATTTTCTCTGGGCAAACATGAAAGTTGCAAGTAGCAGTCATTGATTTTATTTTCTGAAAACGAAAATGAAGTTTCTACTAACTCTTTTATTACATTTGCCAGAAATTGGGCAAAAGGTGTTATAGAATGTACCCATTCAATAGAGAATTTATAAATTGCCAGATGTTGTAAATAAAAGTCAATAGAATCTTCAGATTCTGTAACTTTGCCTCAAACTGGTAATTATAGCTGTCAACATGGTCCTTTGTTGACTTTTAGAAAATTTTATTACTGCATCTATATTCAAAAGTAAAATGTTATATTTGCTCACCAATAGAACCTAATCTTGTTCTGGGGCTTCTGCTATACTCTTTTTAAGTTCTACCACCAGCACCTTTCTTTTAAATTCTGTCTCTAATTTTCAGGATTTGGCTGAAACATGCAGAGGTGTAGACTTAAGGCATTATCTTATAGAACCATCTTTAGTGGGATGATGAGAATAATTGAAAAGAAACAAGATGGCAATTACTGGGATTAAAGAGAGAAAGATATAAGAGAGAGATTTATTCAGTAAAGGGTTTTCCTTGGGCGTGTGATAATGACATTCTGGGACAGTCAGGGTGGCAGTTGAAGCTCATTGTGCATATGATAGATCCGAACCAACTGTATTTGTTTACCTTTCAATAGCTAAGAGGACATGTTTTATGTTATGTGTATTTTTCTGTAATTAAAAGTGGATAAAAAATAATGTCACCTGACATCCAGGTGAATCTGAGAACATCAGTATTTGTTCTCATTTGTATTAATGACTTATCACTAATGTAAACACCTAGAGAAAGCAACATGAGGGAGGAAAGATCCATTTGACACAGAGCTTAAAAAGAAGCATTCTAACTTGTTGGGCAAAGCATGGCAAAAGGAGCTTACACTTTCTAATTCCTTTTTCTTCTCTTATGATTTTTTTGAATGCTTGCCAGAGTCTTTACGACCGATTCCTTTGTGACTTTGGTCATTTTCTCAAGGCTCCTCTCTCATCATGTAGTTAATCTCCATACTAGCTTAACTCAAGCAACATGAATTTTTCTCTTTTATGTCGTCTTTTTTTACGCGGCTTTGGAGATTTATATTTTGTCTTGTATTTTTCTTCCAAACATCAAATAAATTTTCTTTACACTTCCTTGACTCCATTTTAAAATAAATTTCAAGGAGATTAAGAATATCAATAGTCCTTCAGTCCATCCTCAACTGAAGTCTTTTATTGAATTTGTTTCCCAATGCTCAGTGGTTACTCTTAGAGCCAGATCACATTTAGAGCAAGCACTTGCTTTTATACACATGGTGCTGCTTTTACAGTATCACAATATGGAAGACAGGGTTGCTTATGGAATCTTTTGCAATGAGTCAAGAAAACTGTGAAGCAAGTCAGTGGTAATAGGACTGAATTTCCTGCAGGGAACTTTTGTGTATGCCAGCAATGACACCGGCATGTGAAGTCGAATTCGCAAACTCAAGAGTGTTAAAGATGGAGAAAACGGAAGGTAAAACAATGAGAAAAGTTTTAGACTAAATGAAGAACCAGTGTATTAAAGAGGCAATCAAGATGGAAGGATTTGGTCAATCAAGCCTGCTACAATTGACATCGCATCACCCTGAGTACTGAATTCTGGATGTGCACCTGTAAGTCACACATATTTGCTTTGCTAGGGTTTTTGTCATCTGCCTGTTCACTCTTTTGCGTAGGAAAATTGGTATTAGTTTATATTGCAGTTGTATATGTTGCTTTGGCAATAAACAGATCACAGCTAAGAGTTTGTCTTTAATCTCCAGAAATCGTTAGGACTTTTTAGTAGTACTTGGGTCCTTAAAATTGTCATGACATCTTAGTTGACTTAATTCATTTTCATATTAGATGACCTTAACCCCACAGTTACCAGGTGGCATAATTCAATGAACTTTATATAAAATACCCTCCTGATCTCATGTTTGAACATTTCATTCCCAGATAGGATCTATTTTTTTTTTTAAGAAAATTTATAACTTTTAAGTAGAGGAATCAAGTTTAGATAGTAGGTTGCTGGGGATATGGTGCACTAAATCCTGAATTTTGTAGCCCATTTTATTCTTTTTCTGCCAAGACAACAAACAATAGCTCCCATAACAACAAGTATGAGTTTCCATTGCCAAGCCCCATCCCCCCATGGGATGTATCTGTTTAAACTGTATGTCAAAGGAATCTTTAAGTTGTTTTCTCTAGGGTTTTATAACAGTATGAGTTAAGTCACTAAGATAAACAAGGATTAAGTGGAAAGCTTTCACACACACCCTTATTCAACTCAAGGATTAGTCCTAACTCGTAGCTACAAATATCTCTATTTTAGGTGTGAAGAAATGCAAGAGAAATTCTTTAAGCAGTAACTTTCACTTTCATTATGGAAATGCTGACTGAGGTTTTCTAGTAACAAGTAGAATGGTATGACTATGAAGCTGATGATGCATTATCTGCAGTGACTGTGACTTTTTCTTTGCTTCTGTACAGCCATACTAAAGTTTGCCATAACAACATTAGCATTCTCTATGTGCAGTATCAATGGGGAGGCTACCTGAAAGAAGTAAAGAGCATCTTCCTTTTCACCTAAGAACCTAACCAGATACTGAATTCCATCCTCCCCTATTGTTCACAATTCAAATTAGAGGTCCCTCTAATTGCAGACAACTGCAAACATACTCTTTACTGGATAGTTATATTTTGATTTAAAACTATAATTAAGGAACAAAGGAATTATGAACAAAAGACATCTACTTATACCTTTCAAAGTAGGTTGCACTGACCAATCAAATGGTCAGATTCTTCTTCCAAGACACACACTCCACTCAAACCACCTTCAAGAAAGATCCCTCAATCTTTGGTTAATATATCCAGTATATATTGTCTTTCTATTATGACATACCATAATAAATACCAAATCATTATTTGACCAATAATAGATCTTTATATTAGACCCAGTGTAAATTTTAAACTTGTCACACCTTATCAGCACTCTGGTTGCATATGTAATACCACGTATATAGGCACAATATTTCCGATATTAATTTTGGAAGTAGGGCTGTTAACTTGTGGTACAATGTAACTACAAATTGTTGTTCTTTGAGTTAAAGAATAAGCTATCTGCCTTATGTTTAATAAAACTCCTTGACCTCCAGACTACTTATAATTTTCAGGTATCTGTTTAGTTAGAGACTTGATAATCTAATATTGAAACTAGGTGGTGGTGTTGTCAATGGTGTTTGCTTCTCTAGAAGGGCACTGCAGTTTTCTTTCTAGCACCCATCTAGACACCCATCAGGATACCAGAAACTTCAGTTACAGTGGGCATCTGCATTCTTTGTGGGCCACCTGAGAAACCGGCCCTAAAATGCACATACAATCTCTCCACACATATGCACATAGCGTAAAGACAAAATTAGCTTCAGAAAAGGGTTGTGCTGCTTGTTCCTATATTTGACAAAGCTCTTTGATGATTGAGTAAAGACTGCAATATCCCTTTAAATTAAATTTAACTTGATTAAATTCTTGGTGCTCTCTATTACATTCTTAGTATCATGCTAAAAATCTGCAATTACTGGTACTTTATTTTTTTTCCTTTTCTCATTTTATCTTTGGAGCAACAGGCTGAAATTTATGTCTTAGTAGGTATCGGCTTATGAGTTAGAATTACTGTCAAGGCCTCTTGTGAACAATAGTCATACCTATACTTCAGTTTGACATCTACGAATATGGTTTGTTATGCATTGTATATTCACTTGGTGTTTTTACACCTTAAGTGCCTTTTCCTTTAACTGCCTCATGCGGTTTCTATGGTTACATGCTCATTTCACTTCTATTTTTGCCTTAAGAGGCCAGACTGCTACATGTGGAAATAAAAGGCAAGGACACACAGCTCAGCTAAATAGTCCTCCTCCTGCCTGTGCTCTTGATGCAGTCATCCTGAAGATCCAATTAATTTCAAGTTAATGAATCTTTTAATCATTATTAAATAAAATTTACTTGTACAGAAAATCCACATGCTTCTATCTTCTTCTGTTGTGAACATGGAGTTCGTGCCAGGCCCTATTTTCTTAGTAACTTTGTATGTCTAGCATAAGATTCCTGCCAGCAACGCAAAGAATCCTGAAAGCGCAGTGTGACTTCTGCTGTTTCTTTCACTGTGAACTTAGTGCTTCTTATTCTGATAATACCAAACTTCAAAGACACATGCTTTCACTCTTTTATTCTTTGTGACTGAACCATGCAATTCTCAAACAATTTGAAATGATTACCTGACATATTCAACTTTAGATGGAGGAATTAAAGTAAACCAGAGTACTTTAGGTTTTCCGTGATAAACTTTTACAGCAATCAAAGCAGGTCTAATTAGCCTGCTGATATCCATACACAGTCTAACAATAGGGGTTCGAGTTTACGAAAAACAGGCCAGGTAATGAGAGTGATTTGCTCTTTGTAATCTTGCAGGAGCTGCTGCTGGCTTGATGTGGCAGATTCAAAAGAATATTTTAATATTTCACTTCAGTCTGGATCTGTGATAATTGATGGCAATGGTACATCACTGCCAATAAACTGGCAATTCTTTTTAATTGGATAGACTTTATTTACATTTCAGATGTTACCCCCTTTCCCAGTTTCCCTTCCATAACCCCCTATCCCATTCTTCCTCTCCTTGCTTTTATGGGGGTGCCTCCTTACCCACTCACCCCCCTCTTGCCTCCCCAATCTGACATTCCCCTACACTGGGGCATCAAGTCTTGATAGGACCAAGGGCTTCTCTTTCCACTGATGCCCAACAAGGCCATCCTCTGTTACATATGCAGCTGGCATCATAGGTTTATCCTGTGTTCTCTTTGTATAGTGGTTTAGTCCCTGGGAGCTCGGGTTGATTGGTATTGTTGTTTTTCTGCATTTGCAAACCCCTTCATTTCCTTTAATCCTTTAACTCCTCCACTGGGGATCCTATTCTCAGTTCAATGGTCGGCTGTGAGCACCCATCTCTGTATTTGTCTGGAACTGGCAAAGTTTTAATGTATGTAAATATATGGTTTGAGACAATTATACATTAATATAATATATTTTAGTCAAATGCTCAGATCACCTGCCCCCCAACTCTTTCTGTATAGTTCTGACAACTTTTTTCTTTCCAATATTAGCTGCAAGTTTAACTAAAAGAAGATATGTGAATTTTCTTTTCTAAATTTGCTTCCAACTCCCTCTAACCTTGGGGCCTTCATTGTTTTAAAAATACCTTTACTTATAATAATATGCATGTGTGTACCAGTATAATTACAGGTACAGGGAAAGCCTAAATAAGTCTGGTCCCTCTGGAGCTGGGGTAATAGGCATTTGTGATCCTCCTTTTTGTGAGTGCTGTCTGATTCATCTATATTGATTAACTGTGACACACACTTGTCCATTGTCATCTCTCAGTCATCTCTATTTCTGAAAGTTTAGTAGTTGCGTTACTCTTTATTCTAATTTTAGCTATTTATATTTATTATCCTTGTATGAATTAAATTTTCTGGCTTCTTTTTCCATCTTTTAGAAAAACAAAATTTTCATTTCATTAACAGTACAAAAGCTATGTTATCTCCATGATGATATTTCTTCTTTCTTTCTTTTACTTGACCCTTAAGGAGCCAGTGTAGATTATTTGAGATTTTTATCTTTTTGTCATATGAAGTTTATAAATATATATGTATATATATATATATATATATATATATATATATATATATACATACATATATATATATATATATGTCTCTCTGGTCATTACTATTGTTCTGGAACTTTCCCAGGGGCTTTGTTTGCAGTGATCATATTTCTCACACTGATTGTTTAAGAATGTCTAGTGTAAAGCCAAATTGTAAATTTTCAGGTGCTTACTGTTCATTTCTGCCCCGAGTCAACTGCAGTAAAAGTTACTATACATAATTTCACTATTTTTAGTTTTTCGAGTTTTGTGTATGATGTGATTTATTACATAAGATGAATTTCCTGCGCACCTCAAATGATTTGTCTGTTGCTGGCTGTGAAGTATGACCCTGCCATGGTGTTAATACAAGTGGAATAAAATTATACTCAGGATCATGGTCTCAAGGGATGATGGGTGAAACAATATGAAACGATGAAGTAAAGTAATTTTCTCTTCCTTTATTCTATATCGGATATATGGTTGGTCATACTCACAAAAATGTAACAAATATAAGAGGAAGTGAGTTGGTCTGTTGATTAAATTTGACTATGTGATGTTATTTAAAACTTATTTTTTGTTTGTGGAAACAATTTTTATGAGGTTGGCAAAGTAGTTTTTAATAGGTAATAAAAAGTTTAAAATGCTATGAGCAGAGCTCAATGGTCAGTTTTTTGTGGAAGTTTAGAACTCCAATTGTAAGAATCAACAGGCCCATGAGATTTTAAGGGAAACAGGGTTAGTATTAGAAATTGGATGACAGGCAAGCCATTTTATACAGTAGCATAAAAGTATTTATATCTTGTATATGCACTGAGATTTTGAATGTGTCTGAGTTCAAAGCAATACACTAATTAACTTGATAGCATAAATTTTAAGGCAAAAGGGCATACAAATTTGTGGTGTTCTTATATTTTTCCTGCTCTTATCCACATTTAGAGTGAGAACAGACAACACATTCACCTCAGGGAGAATAGAAAAATAAACTTGATGTTGAGAAAAGGGAATAACTGAAAGTTGGGAACAAATATTGTGGGGACATGCATCATTAAAAACAAACCAAACACATTGCACTAACATGTAATGAAAGACACTTCAGCAGCACCTTGGAAGTTTGCTAAAATCTACTCATAAGATGCTCCAGAATGCAAAATCATACAAGTGTTTCCAAGACTTTCTCCTAGTAAAAGAGACCTTTCTGTGTGCTTTAGCCACACAAAGTTACATGGGGCACTGACTGGGAACTGTCTTTGCAGGGTCATTCATGCAGGTACTCAGTCTTTAGCATTTACGATCAAGTCCATGGACTGTCAGTTGCTTCTAAAATTGACAGAAGAGTATGGCATTCTCCGCGTGATACTTGTACAAACATAATTTTCAAGTATTCTGAGGCCACAAAGGCTTATTTCAATATTTGGAAGGAAGGAAGAAAAGACCGTGGAAGATGTAGGAAGTACATAGGAACAGCTAGAGGGCCTAAGTGAGGGCTGCATGAAGACATGGCCGTTAAGCCTATGGTACAGTATAGACCTTGGGAAGTAGAGATGCTATGGAACTGATACTTTAGATAAAGAAAACAACAGACAATGAACAGGGTCAACCTAATATATGGGCCATAGAAACTGAAAGGCAACAGGAATTGGGCTAGGTTGGGAAAGCCTAGGTGTATATTGAAACATTAAACTGCCTTCGGCTATGCTGGCATCAACCTATAAGTGCACCAAAAACCCAGGACCTGAAACTGTATTACACTGAATATGCACCCAGATCCGAAATTGAGACAAATCAACTCGTTCTCACAACTCTTTAGTAAACGATCTTTTATGTCAATTTTTTCTTCTCAGCATTGTCTGTAATACATCTACAAATGAAAGAGAGAATCCTGATCCCGCCCGAACTAGCTTGCGGTGTGTGAATGGTAGGCAAACAATCCGTACTATGCAGAGTATCTTCAGAATTAACTCACAGGAAATCTCTCCTAAAATTATTCCATATTACATAATTGGATTGTCCTGGGATTAGAATCAAATAGATGACAGGTTCCGAGAAGGTCAGCTAAGAAAAGCTTCCACACCCATCACTTGTTATTCAAAGGAGAAATACATATTCTAGATCTTTAGTGACATCCTCTCTTTGTAATGGAATAAATGGAATCACCAAACAATAAATGAGCAACTTGAATACTCTTAATTCAAGAAGCCCACTGTCGTTTTTATCCCCAGCATTTGTGATCTACATTAATTCTTAGCTATTGGGAAATGTTTCTTACCAATTTTAATCTGCGCAGCCTTCTTTGAATTCTTTGAACAAAACACCAAGCAACCTAAAAAGAAACAAACAAAAATAAATAAACAAACAAAATACCCCTAGCTGGAGACTCTGTATAAGAAAGAATTTTGAGCTCACACCATAACACCACATTTACGGGATGGTAGATTTGATTTATAGAACTTAATGTTTGATTTTGTGGCATTCAATCTTGCTTCAATTATCACCTCTTCATGTCTCCCCTTTGTTCATTCTCTGTTATTGAATATTGAACTTTTTTTTTTTTAATTTACAGTGTCTTATAGTCAAGAAATTGCTTTGGATTCCAATAGAAACTAAGAATTTTGACATTTTCTAAGCTTCAAATTTATATTAAGGTAGACTATGAAATGTTCATGAGACTTTGGGAATCAGTGTATTCACTTTTGAATACGAAGTGTTTTTTACAAGTTTATGTTTTGAGTGCTTGACCAGGTGGTCTGGAATTTGTGTCCTTGTATATGGTGTTATCTTTCCCAATTCCTTCTCTCTCTCTCCCTTCCTCCCTCCCCGCCTCTCTCTATCTCTCTCTCCTCTGTCAACACCAGCAAAATAAACCTTATTGCCTTTGTTCCTATCAGTGTTTTGCTTGCATTTATGTAAAATTAAGAAACATTGTCTGTTCAGCTTGGCAGGCTTGGTCGGGTTGCAGGTTACCATCTTGTTTTTATTCTTCCCTTCCATATTGATCTTCTGTCTCACTTGTTCTGTCTACTATTGAGAACAGGGTGTTGAAGTTTGGTCAGTTGCTGTATACCTTTGTCTGTGTTCCAAAGTTTTGACAAAGCTTGTCCAATTTGTGTCTTCTTGTCAGTGTTTCAGTGGAAATTTGATCTGTGGTACAGCTTAGTCTGATGATTCCCAGATCACCTATATGCGTTCAAAAAGTTTGACTGTGTATCAGCCAAAGGTATCACAAAGATAACAAGTGGGACATCCGAACACTGAGCACATAAGGAATTAAAATATATGATGAAAATAAAGCAAAGACACCTGACATTAGAGCAAAGCTACTTTAGTGAGCATGGTTATCCCCTTTTTATACATTCTGAACAAAATCCTGTTGTCCCCCAAAGAATAAAAATATTACTTGATAGACAGCTATGATGAAAGAATAAGAAGTTCAGCATATGATGAACTTTGTAATGTATAGTTGTAAAACCCTGGGCAGAGAACCATTTATTAATATTGTATAAAATGCTGTCAGAAAAGATAAAATAGTCAAGACAGCAAAAATTTTGGGGGAGGAGCATATTTTAAAGTATGATTAATACCAAGTATTTGTTATTAATGATTAATAGCTCCTGTTCTTACGTTTTCATAGTTCTATCGCTATCAGCATAATAAAAATGAGTTAGAGAAAGCTATATGATAAGATCAATATGTTGTTTTCCAGTAGGAGTTTTAAGTAGAATAAGGAAACTTGTTATTTTCTCTACTATTTTGGATTGACAAGTTTAAATGAGCACCTGTTAGGGAATCACATGTGGACATACTCTGAAGTAAGATTTCTTGAGGAAGTATCTGTTATGTGGGTGAGTACAACAATGGATGAACAATGATTTTTACATGCTGACCCATTATGTCGATAGCTTCTTCAGGAAAGGTTGCGACATCTTCCCTGACATACCTGCTACTGACAATCTGAATTTTTTTTTTTTTGATGTAACACAAATGTAAGAATACTGAACTATTTACCACTGTTGAATTTGTGTGCCCTAATATCTGTTATTCATAGATTTGATAAACATTAGGTATATATTCACTGCTGTTCTTTAGCTCTTTACAGACCAGAAATGTCCTCTAGGGCAAAATGATTTAGGAATGTCAAAGTTCTTTCCCAGAATCATCTCATCTAGTAGCCACTTTTCCTTATTTCTTAGCCTGAATGGTATTCTCCTCCTGTTATAAACTATAATCGGTTACTTGGTTCTTCCTGAGAAGGGGTTTTACCTGCATATAAATCTGTCAAACTGTAGCCCACATAAAAATTGCCTAGTTTTTGTGTGTATATATGCATGTGTGTCAGGGTTTATATTTGAGATGCATTCATCCATATAGTTGCATGCATTAGATATCAACATTTAGGCTCATGTTATTCATCAGTCACAGTCTACTTTGCTTTCAGAAACAAAATCGCCCTCCTGAACCTATAGGTTGACTAGTATGCCATGCTTTTTGTCTAGTGAGTCTTAGAGAACTGCACCTACTTTTCTAATATTGGAATGGCCAGCACAGAAATTTACACCAAGCCTTTCCATGTCCTGTCTGATGATGTAGTTCATGTCATTATATTGCACAGAATAAAGTGTTGTCTTTGTGCTTTCTCTCCAACCCCTGTTTATATTTGTCATGTAGACAAAGCATGCATCAATTCTGTATCAAAAAGTAGGACAAGTCTTTAGAGGGCTGACAGGTGACACTCTGTACTTAAATCAGAAGGCGAGGAACTTGACACATTTTAGATGTGACTGGAGTGTAAAGGCTAAGTTACATCTTAATATACCATGGTACATAGGTTGTATGTGACAAAAGAAGACATAAAATGTTTAAATTAAGAAAATGACAGAAGCTCTCCAGTTTCACAATGTCCTATTTATCAATTCTTGATATTAGAGCCTGAGCCACTGGAGCTCTGTTTAGGAAATGTCTCCCTGTGCCAATGAGTTTGAAGCTCTTTCCCACTTTTTCTTCTATTAGATTCAGTGTATCTGGTTTTACATTGAGGTCCTTAATCCAGATGGACTTGAGCTTTTTGCAAAGTGACAAATATGGGTTTATTTTCATTTTCTACATACAGACTGCCAGTTAGACCAGCACCACTTATTGAAGATGCTTTTTTTTTCATTGTATATTTTTGACTTTTTTTTTCTTTTGTCAAGAATCAGGTGTCTGGAAGTGTGCGGTTTTATTTCTGGGTCTTTAATTCTATTGCACTAATCAACCTCTTTCACTAATCAGCATTTCTGTCTTTGTACCAATGCCATGAAGGTTTTATCACCAATGCCCTGTAGTATAGCTTACAGTCAGGGATGCTGATTCCCCAGCAGTTTCTTAATTGTTACAATTGTTTTCACTATTCTGTTTTTTTAATGCCTTTTCAGATAAATTTGAGAATTGCTCTTTCCATGTCTTCAAAAAATTGTTTTGGGATTTTGATGAGATTGCACTAAGGAAGTCTCAAGGTCTGACAATATTACTCCTGCTATGGTGTGCTTACTAGCAGGGACCTATCGTGACTGCCCTGCAAAAGGTCCAATAAGCAGCTGAAAGAGTCAGAGGCAAATATTCACACCCAACCAATGGACAGAAGCTTGAGGCCCCAGGATTTGAATTAGAAAAAAGCTGGAAGAAGCTGAGGAGGAGGGTGACCCTAGAGGAAAACCAGCAGCCTTAACTGATCTAGACTCCTGGCATCTCTCAGATACTGAGACACCAACCAGGCAGCATACACCAGCTAATATGAAGCCCACAACACATATGCAGCAGAGGGCTGCCTGGTCTGGACTCATTCAGAGAAGATGCATCTAACCCTGGAGAGACTTGGAGCTCCAGGAGTGGGAAGGCTTGGTGGAGTGGAGGGTGAGTGGGTGTATACTCTTGGAGATAAAAGGAGGAGGTGTGGAAGTGGACCAGGAGGGGAGATAATAGTCTTGTCTGTAAAAAGAAGATTAAAGAATAAATTTAAATAAGAGAAAATAACATAGTCTAATAATGTTATAATGGCAGATCAGTGACGATTTCTTCAAGCAGAAAAATATAGTCTATTTATAAAAAATCTAATCTAAATAAATCATACTCAGGTTACAGGTCATGCAAAGGCACAGGGCCAGACCCAAGACACATTTTGCAGAGTTTTATTTTGAAGTTTTAATGTTGACATGCCTTAAGACATTCAAGTTGTAGTATACAGGAAACAGTTAAGTATATTTCTTATAAGCACAAAAGCATGTCTATAGATTACATTCTTCAAAATAGATATGTGTTCTTGACTAAATGTCCCAGGAGTTAAGACTTAAGATTTATGTATATGTATGTGCATAAGTCACAGAAAACCTTTTTTTGAACAGATGAAACTATTAAATTTTAAGATAAAGAAATGGAACTTTTGTTACAGTGAATTGGATGCTATTGAATATTTTTTTGCATAGAATTTACCTTATAATGTTTGTGACTGATTGATAAGTATGAGTCATTTTATATTAAAAGCCTTGAAAAGAAAACTGACTAATTTGTTATAATTTTGTAATTGTTGTGTTAAGTAAAATGTAAGTAATTAATGGGCATATTTATTGTTACATGTTTGAGTAATTTACAAATACATAATATATGTAAATGCTATATATAGTATATGCTTGGAAATACTAATATGTAGGATTTATACCAAGAAAACAAAAACCTCAAGGAACACACAGCACAGGTAAATCTTTCACAAAATTATTGTACTCTATTTGAAACACAATGAGTTGGTAAGGAAATGATAGAATATTGGTACATCAAATAGTATTCTTTAAACTATTAAAACATTTATGCATTTGCTTAATTACGAAGAAAATATACTATGAAATAAATTGTTAAGTAAAACTAGATTATTTGCTTACTGGTAGAATAATAGGAAAGTAGGAATACTATGATATAGTGAAATTAAAATTTGAACCATGCATGAAAAACATCACAGTGAGATTAATGAGGCTTCTTTTTCTTTCTAGATTTTATGTTAAAATAATGGAAAAAGATAATTAGCACATGCATCATTTTGAATTTTCATCATTTCTTTATGGAATTTCAAATTCATCTAATTGTTCAACATATATATGGATCAAAGCATCTGATTGTCATTCAAAAATGTTCCAAAATATCACATTTCTAAAAACTAAAATCAGTGACCTTAATAATGACAATTTAAAACAAAGAGTAAGTCACTACTGAAAAGAGGGATGCAGCTGATCATGACGACACATGATTGTTGGTGATGGCCAACTGCGGATGGTTCCCAACTACAGCCGATCATGGTGAGGAGCGACTGTAACCTCTGTTTTCAGGAGGTCGAGGCCGGAGGATTTCTAATTTCCCTAGTGATTTCAGGGGAATGTGGAATACAGTTACAAATACAAATCGATCGATTCTAGGGAAACTTGTTTTCATGGACTAATCTGTCTAGATGAATAGAATCCTAGCAGCGTTGGTTCCAGTGGACTTAGTAGGGAAATCTATTCTCAGTGGATGGGTTGAAGGTTCTGAAAACACACACACACACACACACACACAAACACACACACACACACAGAGAGAGAGAGAGAGAGAGAGAGAGAGAGAGAGAGAGACAGAGACAGAGACAGAGACAGAGACAGAGACAGAGACAGAAACACATACACAAATTAGAGGAAAAATGACACCTTCTATCCTGCTTCTCATGCAGACCTGGGTATTCAATTATACGTGGGACTGTCCTACAGTTCCTATATCATAATTTCTCTGGACTACTTCATTCTATCATGGCTTTGGTCTTCCCTTTTAACAGACTGTGAGAATAAATTTTGACTTAACACTTAAGGGACAAAGGGTTTATTTCAGCTTATAGTTTCAGATTAGGGTTCATATTTTTGGAAAAGAACAGTGGCAGTAACTTCAGGGGGATAGTCACATTACATCATAATCAGTAATAGAGAGCAGTGACCATGGTTTGCTGACACCCTGCTCAGTTAATTCACTTACCCATTGTAGGTTCCCAGTGGTGAACGTTACTGCCAAGAGTAGGCTAGATACCCCATCTCACAAAACATAGCAAAACTAACACCTTCTATCAGGCCTGTTCCAAGTGATATTTTTAAGTTGACAATATTATCACAGTTCCTGACAAAATTAAGCATCATCCTCCATTCTGTAACATTTACGTTTGTATTGTGTCATTTCAAGGATTGTGTTTTGTGAGCAACCCTCTAGGGAACTAAGTCTTCATAGTCACATGACTTAATGTCTTTCATAAGTATTCTCTTATGTGTGCCTACCTATCATTGGTCTCTCTCAGTGGAGACTCCTGACTAATACAGATTGATATAGAGTCAGATACTATGGAGTAGTAAGGTTAGGTTTTAAAATATTCATGATATGAAAGTGACCTGTCTGGCTGAAGGGACAACAGAAAGTCTTTGGGAACCTCATGCACATAATTGTCATGACAATTCCAGATTAGAAGACTTTTAAAAGAGAATTTTTTGCATTAATTGTTAAATTTAAGAATAAGGCTGGAGAGATGTCCCAGGAGTTAGGAGTACTGGCCACCCTTCCAGAGGTCCTGAGTTTAATCCCCAGCAACCACATATATGATGGTTCACAAATATCTGTAATGGAATCTGATGTCCTCTTCTGGTATGTCTGAAGACAGCTACAGTGTACATGTAGAATAAATAAATAAATCTTTTTAAAGAAGAGAATAGACATATTGGTTTAAAATTTTGTAATCAGTCAGTCGAAATGATTTTAATGTTCTAACCTTAAATTTTCTTTGATAATATAACTATCATTTGAAATAATATAACTATCATTTCTCCATTCCCCTTCTTTTCTACAAACCCATCCATATATCCATTCTTTCACTATTTTAAATTCATGGTCCCTTTAAAAATGAATTGTTATGCACATATATGTATGTTTACACATCTGCTTTTCTAATGTTTATTCGTATGTGTGAGTATTTAGTCAGCATATAGATCTGGGCACTATGCACATGTCTGGAACAAGCAGTAGCCAGAAGGAGCCATCTGATTCCCTCAAGTTATCAACACGTATGAACTGACTTGTGGGTGATAGGAACAGAACTTGGATCCTCTGAAAATGTAGGCAGTGTATTTACCAGCCCCAACATCTGTTTCTTTAATTCTATATTGTTCAATCCCATTCATCGACTATTCTCTGATAAATGATTTGTCAGTGTATATGTTTTTTAACAATTGAGTCAGAGATGCTTTCTGAAGTATCACTTTTCTCTATCATTATGTAGTCATTACTGTGGGAAAAATAAAAACAGATTCCTTGTATCCTTGTCAAGAAAATATCTGACCCTTTAATGTAAAATTATCAGGAGAAAAGTCTTTGTCTCAAGTGTTATGTGCTGATCCAGTGGCCCATATCTTTATCTTAATTAGCTGATGAATACAAAGATAAAGTCGCTGGCAGTTGACAAAACACATTTGTTGTTTTTTTATTAGCTAATATCTGTACTTACATTTGAAATGTTATCATCCACCCCCCACCATACTCCCCTCTTCCCTCCCTCTCCACTTGTCTTCATGAAGAAGGTAAACTTGCTCCTAATCACACTCCACCAGTGACTTGGTATTTTGGTATTCCCCTACATTGGGAAAATGTGCCCTCCCCGGTTCGTTCTTTAGCACCTTCATTGGGTCTTTATGTTCAGTTCACTGGTTAGCGAAAGTATGTTCAGCTGTATCTATATGACTCTGGTAGAGCCCCTGAAGAGGCATCTGTATTTGGTTTCTTCTTCATGACATCAGCTATAGTGCTTGGGTTTGGTGACTGCATATGAGGTAAATCCCCCAGTAAGGCAGCCACTAAATGATCTTTTCTTAAATCCCTGTTCATCTATTTGACCTTGGATTTCCTCCTATGAATTCTTTGTTCTCTCTTTTTAAAAAGACTGAGGCATCCACATTGTAGCCTTCCTTCTTTTTAAACTTTATAAGGTTTGTGAATTGTGTCTTGGGTATTCAGAGCTTTCTGGAGCTAGTATCTACTTATCAGTGAGTGACTACCATGTGTGTTTTTTTGTGACTAGGTTACCTCACTCAGGATGATAGTCTCTAGTTCCATCCATTTACCTAGGAATTTTATAATGTCATTGTTTCTTAGAGTCAAATAGTACTCCATTGTGTAAATGTACCACAATTTTGTATCCATTCCTCCCCAGAAGGAAATCACCTTCTGGCTCTTATAAATAAGGTTATTATGAACATGATGAAGCATGTGTCCTAGTTATATTATTGAGCATATTTGTGGTATATACCCAGGATCAAACTAAATGGTGAGAAACTTGAAGCAATCCTACTAAGATCAGAGACTAGACAAGACTGCCCACTCTCTCCCTACCTATTCAATATAGTACTGGAAGTCCTGGATAGAGCAATTAGACATCAAACCAAAGTCAAAGGGATACAAGTCAGAAAGGAAGAAGTCAAAGTATCACTATTTGCTGAAGATATAATAGTATACTTAAGTGACCACAAAATTTCACCAAAGAAATTCTACAGCTGATAAACAACTTCAGCAAAGTGACTGGTTATAAAATTAACTCAAACAAATAATTAACTTTCTCCTACTTATAGGACAAACATGCTGGGAAAGAAATTAGGGGAAAGACACCCTTCACAATAGTAACACACAATATGAAATACCTTGTTGTGACCCTAAGAAACAAGTGAAAGATATGTATGACAAAAACTTTAAGTCTGTGCAGAAGGAATTTGAAGTAGATCTCAGAAAATGGAAAGATCTCCTATGCTCATGGATTGGAAGGATCAACATTGTAAAAATGGCCATTTTACCAAAAGCAATCTACAGATTCAATGCAATCCCTATCGAATTCCAACTCAGTTCTTCATAAAGTTGGAAAGAGCTATTTGCAAATTTATCTCAAATAACAAACATCCTAGGATAGCAAAATGTATTCTCAACAATAAAAGAACTTCCGTGAAAATCTGACCTTAAGATATATTACAAAGCAATTTTGATTAAAAACTGCATTGTATTGGTACAGAGATCGGCAGGTAGATCAATGGAACAAAATTGAAGACCTAGAAATGAACCCACACACATATGTTCACTTGATCTTTGACAAAAGAGATAAAACCATTTAATGGAAAATGGACAACCTCTTTAACAAATTATGCTGGTTCAACTGGCAGTCAGCATACAGAAGAATGAAAATTGATCTTTTCTTTTCTATATTTGTACAAAGCTCAAGTTCAAGTGGACCAAAGCCCTTCACATAAAACCATGTCCTGTGAAACTATTAGAAGAAAAAGTGGGGAAGAACTTAGAACACATAGGCAGAGGGAAATTTTTCCTGTAAAAAACCACCATGGCTTATGCTATAAGAGCAAGAATCATCAAATTGGGACCTCATGAAATTGCAACATTTCTGTAAGGCTAAGGAGAGTGTCAAGAAGACAAAATGACAGCCAATAGATTTGGAAAGGATTATTACCAATCCTACATCTAATAGAGGTCTAACATCGAATATATACAAACACTCAAGAAATTAGACTCTAGAGAATCAAATAATCCTATTAAAATTGGGGTACAGAGCTAAACAAAGTATTCTCAACTGATGAATACCTAATGGCCCAGAAGCACCTAAAGGAATGTTCAACATTTCAAGTCACTAAGAAAATGCAGATAAAAACAGTCCTGAGATTTCACTTCACATCAGTCAGAATGGCTAAAGTCAAAAATTTCAGGTGACAGCAGATACTGATGAGGATGTGGAGAAAGAGGCACACTTCTTCACTTTTGATGGGTTTGTAAGCTGGTACAACCACTCTGGTAGTTCCACAGAGAATTGGACATAGTACTACTTGAAGACACAGCTATTCCACTCCTGGGAAAATACATTTGTTTCTTAATCTTTCAAATGCTATTGACTATGTCACCAGTATGGCATTTAATGCTCAAATGTTTGATACAAATTATGTCTAGTCATCCTAGAAGAGGTTAAGTAACTATGACTACATTAACAGGATTCTGCTTATTGTAGAATATTTATAAACTTTTGTAGATATTTTACGCATATGTCAAGAACATGAACTCTCTAACAAATGAAAATGATACCGTCAGGACACTTAAAAACAGAAGATATTTTGTTCTTAGGAGATATTGAAATTTTTCAGAGTCTCATGTAGTTTACCCTGACTTTGAATATGCAGCATGGGTGAAGACAGCCTCAATTCCTGACCTTCCCTGCTTCTTATGGCACCCATATGCTGTTGCCATAGCTACCCCCTACCACACCATGCTAAACTTCATTTACAATTACAATGTAATTAGCACATCTCCTCAAGACCTATATCTTGCACAGGAGGATTTTGTTGTCAAAAGCAATCACATTGGAAAACTTTCAGAAGAACATTGTCGTCTTTGCTTCTTAGAGTTCACATTGTTTTACTTTCCTCATTCCGATAACAAAATACCTGAGAAAGCATTCTAAGGAATAAAAAAAGCATTTATTTCAGTTCACAGTTAAAGGGTGCAGTCCATAATTGCAGCAAAGTCATTGTGGCAAGAGGTGGAAGTGGAAAGACTAACTTTATTTTTGGGTACTTGCATTTTAGTATCTAGAATTCTACACTGAGTAAAGAGAGAAGGAAGGGAAGGAGGGACTGAAGTATGGAGGGAAGGAAGGAGGGAGGGCGGAATGGAGGGAGAGAGGGAGATTTACCTCTATATGATTGTTGACTGAATATACAATGTGACCAACTACCTCTCTACCTCTCTCTGTATGTCTTTGTCTCTCCGTCTCTCTATCCTTCTCTCTGTGTCTTTCTGTGTCTCTTTCCCTCCCTCCTCCCTCGTCCTCTTCTTAATAACAGACTTCTAGTTCATGAAGTGGAACCAACTGAAGTTAGTCTTCCCAAGTCAATTATCTTACCAAAAACAACCCCTTATAAACATTCTCAAAGGCTAGCCTAATATGGATAATACCTCACAGATATGCAGAGACTTGTCTTGTTCATAAGGCTCAACCCTGTCAAGTTCACAATCAATATTAACTCTCACGTATCCATTGATATATAATGATGTTTTTATATTTAGCTCATTGGTTTGATTGATTTTATAAGCAATGAGATGTCATTTAATATACACCAAGGTTGCACATATATGTTTTATCTAAAGTATTAGTAATGTTGCATAGTGCCTGTCCTAAAACTTAACATTGTCACTAATCAAAGAGAAACAAGTGATAAATGTGTAGGGCCATCCTCTTTTCTTTCATCCTCCTTTCCCCCAATCCCATCCCCCCTCTCACTCCTCTTGCTTCTATGAAGGTGCTTCTCCCAACCAGAATCTCCCAACCACCCTCTCTGAGATACCTTCTCCCTACCACCCTCTCCTACCTCAGTACCTTGGCATTCTCCTACACTTTGGAAAATGGACCTTCACTGGACCTCTTCTATCCTTGATGCCAGACAATGATATCCTCTGCTATATATGCACAGGGAATTGTGGATTTCTCCATGTGTGCATACTGGTTGGTGTTTTAGTCCCTGGGATCTCTGAAGGGTTTTGTTGGCTGATAATGTTGTTTTTCCCATGGGGTTGCAGAACCTTTCAGCTCCTTCAGTCCTTTGTTTAGCAACTTCATTGGGCTCCTTATGTTCAGTCTGATCATTAGCTGCAAGCATTCATTATAAAATAATGATATCCTTCCCACCTTTAATTTATATGAGGATGTGTTGAATATTTAGGCATATTGACAAGTACTCTGCCATGATTCCTTCTTTAACTTTGTTTAGTGATAGCACATATTTTCTCACATGTGATGTTTTAAAAACATAATTACATTTTTATAACACTGTACTATTAGACAAGTGCAGAGCCAAAGATTCACCCATTCCAGTGCAGAGGGTTGTTCTCCTCCATTGCATAATCTTCACTAATGAACATATTCTCCTTAAAATAGCAAATAAAAACAAAATAATTCATAAAATAAATGTGAATTCTATCAATATGCCATAGGATTCTTATTAAAAAACTATTATAAAACACTTTATAATCATTCAGAAATATTATGGCTCTCTATAACTTTTTTGTCCTCTGAGAATATGTCTCATAAAAAGAAGCATAAATTATTGTTTTCTAAGGCAGATTAAAAATAAGCATTTTCTTCCTTGTATATAGTGTTCCTAGTTGTCATATGATACTTACTAGGCTTAATGCAATTGAAGTTAGAAGCAATGTAGTACAAAATCTCAGATGACCATGAAGTAGACTTTGCTTATGTGCCCTATACCCAAATTAGTTTTTTGACAGATAAGCAATAAAACAATACATTAAAAACTGAATAAACTCTTTCTTTAGTAATGTAAACTTTTCCTTGGGGGAAAATATAAAAATCCTTATAATATATTCTTTTCATATATAAATTTGGTTAAGCGCTCTAAATTCTTTCATAAAATTCTAATTACCATGACATATAAAATGTCAGTGAGAATGCAATTGTCTTGATGGTGAAATTCCATTTTGCTAATGTAAATATTTATAAATCTTGTTGTAACTTCCTGATAATTTACATTAATTATTTAGGGTACTATAGTCAACATTTTTCATTAACTCTAAAGAAAACATTAAGTAAGCAAAAATTTAATTCTGAAAAAAAATCTTCCAAGAAAATATGAATAGGTTTAAATAATCACATCTTCCCCAAATCTTAGTCACTTTGAATATAACTGATGAGTAAGTGATTTTCATGCTTGTCTAACTTCTACAGACTTGGAAAAGTATTTTAAAAGATAAAACTCAGAAACTTTAGTGAGAATGGCTTACTTCTTGCAATGATACAAGGTAAATTGTGACTGAATATATATGTTATACCTTTGACTCTAGTAGAACTAACTGTCCACTTTGCTCTTTATTTCTACTCTATGTGAAACTGTTTAAATCCCCATCTCAGTCATGCTAGTATCAAGAATGGCTGTTGCCACATCATTCATAATATAAACCACCAACCTTTTCTACAATATGGCCTAAATGTTTTTGGTTCTGTTCCCAGACTTTTTTCCCAGGAACAAATAACTTCATTCATTTATTCCATCATGCAAACTTCTTTCTCTAATAAAAAAAAAAAATTCTTCTTTTTTCCATTGGCCCATGTTTTTCTGACAAATACAGTCAATGCTACTACCTTAATGCATGATAAGTTACTCATCATTTTTTTTTCATTTGTAAACAATGAATGAATTTGGAAAGCAATGAATAATTTTAGTAGGTTACCAGAATAAATGTCTGAGGGAAGTTAATGAAAAGAAACAAAAGTTATGAGCAATTTGTAAAAATAGATTATTTGAAAAACCATTTAGAAAGTATAAAATATACACATTGATTAGTGATGAATCTGTGTCTACTTTCCTTCTCAGCCCTGGGAACAAGTATGTCTGGCTAGAAAGTGTAGAGGTCCTATGCATGCTGACACATCATCCATCAGATCAAATTTGCAAGTGATATTGTATCTGAAAGTCTATTATTTACTTGTTCTTATCTATATCTCTGGCTCTTCCAATTTTTCTCCTTCCTTTCATTTATCCTTGAACACTGAGGGAAGGGGTTTGACAAAAATATTACACTTAAGTGTGTTTTAAAGACTCTTATTCTCTTACATTGTCCAGTTGCGTGTCTCTGTGTTAATTGCATCTATTGCGGGAGGTAGATTTTTTTTTCATGATTGCTGAGGAAGATGCTGTTCTATGGGTACAAAAGAATGTCATTAAGGGTCAGTTTCTAGTTATGTTCTCTAGCAGAAAAATAGTTTGGATTTTTCCTTTAAGCAGGTGGCCTATCTAGTCTCCGTTTCTTGGCCACAAAAACATTTTAAAAGGATAGGTTCTATCTCACAGAGTGAACTTTGAATCCAATCATAAAATGATTGGTTAGTCCCACAACATTGGTGCCTTGTTACCCCAGCATATCATGCAAAATTGAAAGAGTTTCAGATTGAAAGCTCCTAGATCGGTAAGGAATTACATTTTCCCTTGGTAGCATTCAGAGTAAGTTTAGTGCCATGGAGAGTAGGCTTTAGTTAAGCACTAGCTCAACTTCTCCATGATGAGTGACATTGTATTTTCTTTAATAATCAGCTCTTCAGTTGGTTTTTTTGGTAGCAACAAATAGCTCTGACAATAACCTGATTTGTTTATGATTGAAGAGTTGAGTGATGGGAATGCAGGATCAGAATATATTATGTGAAAAAAAAATGTTCCATGAAAAGTGTAAGTGTATGAGAAAATTATAAGTGTAGAATTTGACATACAAACTATATGCCTTCATTTTGAATTCCCCTCCTACAAACGGTCATGCACTGTATGTTTCCATGTATGTAAACAATATATAAAAATGCCCATTACTTTCCTTCCACTAATAGTCATACATAATTTTCCCTTGGCATCAGTTTACCTTGAAGTCTTTGCATCTTGTAGTGTTTTGCATTTGATTATTCTCAATAGTCTAGGACATTTTAATACTCTTCTCTAACTGGTAGTAAGTGTTTAGTAAGTTACGCAGGAGCCACTTTGCTGTAGGAAGCACATCACTGGTGACAAACCTTAGGCTCAAAAGTTTCATTTTATTCTCAGTGTGTTCTCTGCTTTGTACGTACACTGTAAGGTGTGAACTCCTTCTGGTCACACTGTCACACACCTTTCATTACAGCACTTGGGAGATTGCAGCAGTGAAATCACTGTGAATTTGAGGACACTGCGGTTTATCCAGTAAGTCACAAAACAGCTAGTGCTACACAGACAGATTCTGTCTCAGTCTCCTTACATCCCAAACAAAATGATGTGTCTGTTGACATATTTCCCCACTTCGATACTGATGGACTTTTATCCTTCTAGTACCATCAAAACTTCTGTAAGTTTCTGGGGTTATGATATTTTATCATGGAAGAAGATAAACAGCTAACACATATATAAGCTTTTCACTACATGGGTGATTTTTTTATATGCAGTCCTGTTAAATTTTCACTTGGACAGCAATAGGAGCTTTTAAAATTGTTTTTTTCTCTCTTCTTCATTCTTGTTAAGTGCTACACCTCTTAGGATCAATTTTAACCACTTTTGAACTTAATACACAAACACATTACTATATATTCATTGATATACATTTCCCTCAAGATCTGAAATTGATATCATAATGCAAAGTATAGCACACATTTAATATATTTACTTTAAAATTAAAATTAATTATATCATGTTTGCCTTTTCCATTCTCCCTTCAATATCTTTTTTTTTACTTCATCTTGAAATAATGAACAACCCCCTTCTCTGTAATTGCTACCGATGTGTTCTCCTTCATAATTAGAGCTTGTGCAATACATTTAAAGTTACTTATATGTATATAACTTAATGGTAACTAATTTGTATTAGATAACCAATTGGAATGTTATCACTGGAAAAGGCATTTCTCCTGCTCTTAATATTTCTTTGTGTCCTATATTTCTTTATGTATGGGTGGGATAAAGCATATCATTAAATAAACGACAGTATATATCAAAACTCAATGTCTTCTTAGAAGACCCAAAGTGTCTTAACTATGAGTTTATGTAAACAAGACACAACTTACACACAACTTTTTCAAGAGGAAAAAAACAGGGCACAGTTACAGTCAGATCAAAGCAAGTGCTAACATACTTTGATGTTTAAAACTCGGACATGATTTTCAACTCCAAAAACTTGAGTAGCCTCACTTTGCTGTCTCTGCCAGCCACACTGAACACATTTTTTCATGGGCTCAGGTCCATTCCATTATGGCTGCTATTGCCCATTTTAGTTAACTATTGGTCCTAACATAGTCAACATTCTGTGTCTAGGATAAGCTTCTATATTGAATCTCCACTGCAGATAAGCCTACATACTTATCAAGACCGTGGTTCTCTCTTCAAGGAATATGACTCAGCTTCATGTTTTCCACACTTTCCTTCTTCCATGGTGACTTCTATCCTGTTGGTTCTACTGTAAGTAAGCTTGTATCTTCATTTTTTTTTTTAAATTTTCTGGGACTTCAGACTTGTTAAATCTTGCCAAATCTTGACTTTTTTTCTACCTTTGAGTTCAAATTTAATATCATGTGGAAAAGAAACTTTTACACACCAAAAAGTTCAGTTCCTAGTTTGAGATGCATCCTTTCTCCTACTCCCTTCCAGACTATAGTTCTGTCTTTATCCTAAAAAACAACTTTCTAATATTTGTTTTCAATAATCATAGTCTCTTATTAATCACAGTTGACTTTTCATTTCTGGAAACTAACACTGATAGTGTAAACAAAGCAAGGTTTCATTTCAGTGGTTAAAATCTCTTGCTAACTACAGCAGTATCTTTGTACCTGATGAGTAGAAACCAGGGTGCTTTAGCCAAAATTATCATGTGCCTTTACTTTAAAATTTTGCAATTAAGGCCTCATTCACTTGCATTTCACGCCACATCCCTTTGTCTATAACAGCTCAGCAATTTTGAACATTCAACTGCTTTCAAGCCCATTCCTCTAAATTTAGGGTAATATTTTTTTCAAAACCAGCTTAATAAGTGTACTTAACTGCTTTAACCACATTTCTAGCACAGCACCCAGCAGAGGTAGTGGAAAGAAAAGGTTAATAGGGAAAAAGGATGTGATCTAGTTTAGAAATACTTCCTTGGGGTAAAACAGATCACTGTTGTTGGAATGCCAGTAGTTCAAGCCACATGAATCAGCAGTGGTAGCTCAATTTACTCATAAACACCATTCCTGAATCAGCAATGTTAGTTCAACATCAAGGAAACCACAAGGCTGTCCCAACTGAACTGAGTTGGCAGAGGGGAAAGACACTGCTGGAAAGTCACCAGACATACTTTGGTATATTCTTTATAAAGGCATGACAAAAAAAAAAAAAAAAAAAAAAAAAAAAGGTGAGCTGAACCAATCCCACACAGCATCATAGCAATGACTCATCATTGAGTTTTACCTTTTGACCCTGGGTGAAGTGATAAACCCCATAGTCAAAAACATTTGAGGAGTAAAAGTTGCTATTTGGCTTCAATTATAGTTACACACCTCTGACAGACGTCAAGACAGAAATGCAAGGAAGGCATCTGAGAACAAGAACTCAGTGAGAGATTGTGGATGAACACTACTTACTGAGTTGTTCTTTCTGGCTTGGTCAGCTGTCTTTCCTATGCATACATCTAGGCGTGACATTCAGCACAATGGGGTACATAACTAGTAACTTAAAATTGCCCTGTAGATATGCTTACACACTAACTAACATGATAAAGGCAAATTTCTATGTCAAGTTCCATCTTCTCAGATGACACATTATTTCAAGTGAACAAAACCTAACTCACACAGAGAAATATATTGTGTGTAATATTGATATTCGAAAACAAACCAGTGAGGGAACTAATGAATCATGAAATAATAACATTTATTGAGATCAAGTGCTTGTAATGTGAATTTTAAAAATGCTACAAAATCAATAGTTAGTCATTTTAAGTGTTTGAGGTTGTAGTGTAGTTGGCAAAGTGCTTGTTTTGTATGCACAAAGCCCCAAGTTGGATGACAAACAGGGAAATATAACTCTAAGTCCAGCATAAGAAAAATCACATGTCCAATTTTATTCTTGTTGATATGGGCGATTAAAGCATTAGCCTGGTCTCAAGACCTTACTCAAAATTTATTTTATTTTTTTATTATTACAGGCATGCAAAAATAGTCATTGTTTCTAGCCATTAATAGGAATGAACTATTGATGTTATACTAGAGGTAGAAGAACAGAGAGTGAAAAATAGAGACTTCTAAATAAATGAGATTTAATGAGTGAATTTGATTGAAAAAGAAATGTGGAAGGCACAGGGAGAAATTGAAATCAGAATAAAATGCCTAGTCCTATGGGAAAGTGAATAAGAGGAAACTAATTAGAGTGAGATAAGCAATATTGATGATCCTGCTGGGTGTCTCCTTGGTATTCTAAAGGCAAACTGCCTTATCTTTATATGTGTACTCAGAAGGCTTCACTTATTCTTGTAATTTAGAGATATTTTAAAATGAGGACTTAATAAAGTATTCTGAGCATTTTCTCAACAGGTAAAATTTGATGATTTTAGAGTTGATATAAGTATACCTTATAATTAAAGCCTGAAATATAAAAAATATATAACTTTAATTGCCAATGAGTTCATGTATGAAGAAATAGATTAGCTATCAGAAGGTAATTTGGAGGACATGATTCTTTGGCTTAAAACCTATGCTTCATTCATGAGTGTGTAATCTTATTATCAAAAAAATGAAGAAAGTTAAATTTTGTAACTTGTGTTAATTTTTATACTATAAGTCTCTCATCATGGTCAATTTTATGACACTATCATGTGTTATAAGACAAACATGGGGAGATATATGAGCAATTAATTCTGATGGCATGTAAATCATAGACATTCACTTTTTTGTATGTGGCTTATATGTCAATCATAAGAGATGTTCTCTAGGAATAGTTTAATGAAAAACAAGCCCAGATGAGTTACCAATATATTTCTGTGTCTTTGATGTGTCTGTGGTTTGTATCACTATGTATCTAGTCTGTATTGCTATCCTGTTGTGTGTGTGTGTTTGATAGTAATGTCCTTGAATCTTGTTTGTCTCAAACAAAGAGTTTTATTTTATAATCAGTGAATGACACACATGGAAAAGGAATGAAGAATGTTGCGGTTAATATTCAAGGAGGGCAAGCACAAGATAAGACAAGGTCTGTGATTGGACAGTTAAAAAGATACATGGTAACAGAGTTTTGAAAAGGGGAGAGAAGCCAAGAGAGAAGTGGCAAGATGGAGGAAGAGGATCATTTTTCATGTGGTTTTAATCAGCCACAGGTAGCTACAAATATCTTATGAGTGGTAGACTGTTACAGGACAGTTCATCTTGGCTAGTTCAGCAGATGATATCAATTGGATCTGAGATTATTTTGTGGGTTGTAAATTTACTGAGGTAAATTACTAAGATCATCTGATTGTCAAGTTACATGTTTCTGGAGTTTTGATTTTGTCAGGCTGGTGTGAGTTGTAATGGTGACTGCAGGGGGCAGTTGCTGGGAGTGTGGGCAGGGTCTGTGGCAGGAAGCTGTGAGATAGATGGAGATAGTCACAGAGGTAGAGAGATTGCCACTGGGACCAGATAGTAGCTGGGGGTGGAGAGCGAGGAAGGTGGCCTGCGCTGAGATGAAAATACTCTGTTAATGCCATATGGCTCTATGATTATAGCTATAGAGAAGGATGGTGATATATTTTTCAATATTTACCACAGCAAAAAAATCAATGTACAGCTCATTCCACTTTAATTTTACTGTACAAAACATTTTGTTAATCATTTACAGTCATAAATTCCTATTTGGAAACCAGAATTCTTTTGTCTGAAGTACCTAACAATAACTATAAGACACATTTCCAGGGTAAAAAAGGAGATTAGTATTTACTTTGCTTCTTAATATAATTTTGAGATTTACCAAGTTGCCTTTTTTCTGTTTTAGATTGTAATTAGGTTTCAACATGATTCCCTTCCCTCTACTACCTCCAAACTATCATACATCTTGGTCTCTTATCTACCTCTTACCCTCTTTAATCACACATCTTCGAACTCTTACCCTCTTTAATCACACATTGGTATTTTGTACATGTACACACAACATCTGCAGTCCAAAACATCTCCTGTGCAGTCTGTATAATATTACTTGTATGTATGTTCTGAAGGATAACCTTTGGATCAAGATGTAGAACTCTTTCAGTGCTTCTCTAACACTGTGTCTGACTGGATGTTACCATGCCTCCAGTCATGATAATGAACTGAACCTCTGAACTTGGAAACCATTCCTAGTTAAATATTTTCCTTTATCTAAATTGCTTTGATCACGGTATCTCTTCAGAGCAATGAAAACCTTAATAAAAACTGTCTTCCATTACCCAAAGCTCATGGTTTTTTTTTTTTTTTAAAGACAATATATGTAAGAAAGAAACAGCTGATGAAGAAACTATGATATGTTGAATTCTGTACATGATACAACTGTTGAAATATTAAGTCAGAAAATCTGTAGTTACCCTCACTAGACCTGAAAGATAACAAAATCTTCAAAATTCTAGTAAAAATGAAGAAAGGGTCCTAACACCTCAACTCTTTTGGTTAATGAAAGTCCGTCTTCTACTGACTGCCTTAAAATCAAAATTTCCAAAATCTTGACAATTAATGTCTTCTAAGAGACAGAGATCTGTTTTGAGGTAGGTTGCTTGTATGTCAAGGGATGGCGGTATGCTCTTGTACATTTGGTGAGCACTAATTGGCTTTGTGGGGAAATAAATAAATTGAGGGATAGATAGATAAATAGATAGATAGATAGATAGATACATAGATAGATAGATAACATATAGATGGTAGACAGGCATACAGATAATAGATAGATGATAGAAAGACAGGAGATGACTGACTTCCATGCCCCTAAGAGAAGGGTCACAAAGCCCACATTCATAGTGACAGACTTTTGTCACTATTAAAGGCTAGACCTACTTCAGAAAGGTGTCATCTCCTAATCTTGTTACTCTTAGGCCCAAACATACTCAAGCTACCACAGAGACTAATATAGATGGTACAAGCAGAGCTGAACACTCTAATCTATTTATCTTTAGTCTTCTAACCAACTATGAGCCTCTTTACTAACCAATACTCAGTATGAAAAACTAAGAATTTTTGATCATAGTTGAGGGGAGAACAAATCAAAAGGTGGCAGCAAGCATAAATGACTACAATGCATTTTAACATTATAAGTTTCTAGGAAACAATGCAATTAAGTCCTCCCCTGGGTCCTATGTTCTCTGGTCAATAAATGCTTATACTATGCAGTTCCTTCTTTAGAGCGGACCTCTTAAACAATGGAAATTGTTTGGTGACCTCAACCAATAGCTCTTATATCACTGTCACACTAGTGGTCACATCTTGTCATCTCTGTTAATTTTTTTCCTAATTATTTTTGGAACTGTGCTGAATTCTGTCACCACAAAATCCAATAAACTGAATTCAATTCCATTAGGACATTTTAGCCTTTACCTTGTAGAGCAAAATTTCTCAACCTTTCGGTTGAGACCTCCAAGGGGGCCACACATCACATATCCTTCATATCTCCTATTTACATTACAATTCAGAACAGTAGCAAAATTACAATTATGAAGCAGCAATAAAATAATTGCTTGGTTTGTGGCTCCTACCATTATTAGAAACTGTTTAAAAGGGTCAGAGTCACAGCATCCAGACATTGAAAACTTTCACTGTTATAGAGGATTCTAATTCTAATGAGTTCAGTTCAGCAAAAGAAAAATATTCTTAGATTTGATTGTAGTTAAATTGAGAAATAATGATAGGTAACAATCCAATTTTCCAACTGGGTACAGAGTTCACTTTCAGACTATTTTGCATTACTGAGTAATAAGGGAAATAACTCATTTTAGATCAGTCATTTTCAACTGTGCATACTTAAACATTTATTGTTATGAAATTGTTCTAAATCTCTAATTGTAACTGTTCCTATGTAGTTTCAACTTGTGTCTTATAATGTGTAAAGTGAATGTCTGTCTGTACTTTCTGAATCATGTGATACAGAGTCTGTACTTCAGTGAAAAACATCAGATAAATAGAAGAGAAATAAATCATTAATGGACAAGAAATGGCACACAGTACTTTAGAATACTATTTGAATAGTCTGTGGTACTTTAATTTTTGACTCCTTTTAGCTTAATTATTTTTAAATATTAATTTGTTAAGATATTTAAAAACTTTGTATGTATATATATATATATATATATATATATATATATATATATATATATATATATATACAAACATATATGGATATATAATCACTTTTTAAGACACAATTTTGTTGTCTAAATTTTATAACCTATTATCTTTTTATTACTATTATTCTTTTTAAGAATATTAGTATATATTAGAAGATAGCATTGACATGTAAAGAAAGAGGCATGTTAATTTACACAATAGTATAAAAATATGGCAGTAGAGTTCAGAAAGGCATATGTGGTTCAGGTTCTGCCTTCCATTGTGGCATCTAGTTGCCACCTGTACACAGGCTTGCAGAGGACCTGGAGAAGTCTGGGAAGAGTGGGGTCCACAATTGTAGCATGACATTAAATAAACCCCTTCTGTTTCCATGTATGTGGTCTCACCCAGTCCCCATGACTAGCTTCACCAAGTTGCACAGGTCTCTGCTCCTTACCTTTTGCAATGGCTTGAGACTGTGACCGCTGACCATTCCTCTGGCTGACTTTGTCAAGCCACTTGTCCGGTGTCCTTTCTGGGAATGCCTGGAGCTATAGTTAGCTCAAGGTCCACCATTCATCCACTCCTATGGCGAGCTCTGCTGATGACGGCAAGGTGGTTACACCCTCTCATTTATCTATCTGAATCATGAATGAAAAACACCAGACAATCTTAATATTTAAAATCAACCAGATGACACACTATTGGGCACAGGAGCTACTGTCCTAAACTCATCACCTATTCTATATTGAAATTCTTCTGGTCCTGGAGGCTGCCAACGAGTCTAACATCTCCCCACATACATTCTTTTTATTTTTATTTATTTCCCTATATTTCTTTTAAGGGGTTTGTTAATTTACTCTTTAAGGTCTCTATCATCTTTATAAGATTGGATGTAAGATCATCTTCTATTGGGGGAAAGGGTTTATTGTTCTTTTTCTGTTTTTTTTTTTTTTTTTGAATATTCTCTGGTTTACATCTTAGATGTTATCCTCTCCTGTCAATACAATCCTTCCTCCCCCTCACATCACCTCCATGAAGATGCTTCCTCTACCAAACACCCTCTCTCACCTTAGCACCTTGGAGTTCCCCTGCACTGGGAAAACAAGTGTTCCTTGGATCAAAGGCCTCTTCTCCCATTGATGCAGGAAATGCTGTCCTCTCATGCATATGCATCTGGGGCCATGGGGTCTCTCCATGCGAACGACACATTGGTTGGTGTTTTTAGTCAAGGTGAACTGTGTTGGGATTTGTTAGTTACTAATTTTGTTCTTCCCATGAGGTTGCATAACCTTTCAGTTCCTTCAGTCCATTCTCTAGTTCCTTCACTGGGCTCCCCATGTTGAGTCTAATGATTAGCTACAAGCATCCTCCTCTGTATCAGTATGACTCTGGCAGAGCCTCTGAGGAGTTATCCATATGAAGTTCCTGCAAGTAATCACTACTTGGCATCAGCAGTAGTGTGTGTGTGTGTGTGTGTGTGTGTGTGTGTGTGTGTGTGTGTGTGTGCGTGTGCGTGCATATTAGACACCTGCCCATGGGAAGGAGATAGATGAAGTGCAGTCTGGGATGGGCAGGATCCTGGTCTAATCGGGAACGAGTTTCAAGGATGCAGGGAGAGAAAAGGCCATTTAGGAGAATGCCTTCTTTCATTATTTTAGGTGAAAGTGATCTTTAATTGAAACAGCTCTCTGAGACAATGTGTGCATGTTAATTTTTCTTTATTCAGGGTGAACCAAAGGTTATGTAGTTTCAGGATAAGAATATCCAGGGAGTGGAGGGTGGTTGGCTGAAAGGTAATACTACTGTGATGCCTCATTAACATGGAGAGGCATTCCAGGTACTGGGTACATGAGTGACCACCAGGTAGGTGGGGGTGGGGTTCACATTGTTACCTGCTCCAAGGCAGACATGAAAACAGGGAGGAAACTTGTTTCACTCCATCTGATCTTGCATTTTGAGATTTCTGGGGTTTAAACATTCTCTACTTCACCAGTTCCATGCCAGTTCCTTTCATGGCACAGTCCAAGTTCCCCACAGGAATATGCATATGTATTTTACCTAATAAGTTATTCAAATCCCCTGAGTTCAGATATTACATCCACAACTCAGCTCACTGCTTGTATGGCGGTCATATGAACCACTTGTATCTGTGAATCGTGGCTCTAGGAAAAGAAGAGATATTTTAGATACCATGATTTCTTTGGAATACTCTATCCCTCATTTTTAGCCGAATGTCTTTTGTACTTTGTAAACATTTGTAATTTATTTCAATAATAATCACTAGACAGAACTGAGGGGTATATAATTGTGGTACTTACCTATTAACTGTAATATAAAATTGTTAATCCCTAAATAAAGATAGAGAGATGTGTAGAATATTTTACTGATAAGAAACAAAAGAAAAGTATGGGGATTGGTGGCTGAGAGAGAAGGCACATAATGTAGAGTTTTATGCATGGTAGGTTTGGAATACAACCCGTTGAGTGGTGGCTGTGTCTGATCATTTCGGTAGGATCCAACTTATGAAGTTCCTTAGTGCTAAGCTTAAGAACACACCGTTTAAGTGATGAGGAGTCATGCCAACATTCTTCTTCAGGCAATTCTTGATCATATTAATGTTCTAGAAATTCTTGTTGCTGTGCTGAAACAGTCTTCAAGGGGCTTCCCTAGATAGCAATTTTCTCATGGCAGTTGGAATTTCAAATTCAGGTATTTGTGTTACTTTTGCAGAGCAGCAGGACCTCCTGTACTTGACAAAAATATCTCTTAGTGTGGGAGAATTTACTTTCTGTAGATTTGAGAAACATGTTTTATTATGTTTTTCATGTGAATTAATTAAATGAATTCTCAGCGGTTCAAATTAAAGATGTTTTTAACTTTAAGTGAAAAAAATACAGTGCTTTATATAACATATTTAGGTCTTTAAAGACATCCTATTTCTCCTGAAGAATGACCTCTTATATTACATAAAGAACCCTCTATTATTAGAATATGAAAAAGAGAACAAAGATAATATGTTTTATTCTTAAATTACTACCTTATTTTTATCTATCTACCTACCTGTCATCTTAATCATGTATCTATCTATCTATCTATCTATCTATCTATCTATCTATCTATCTATCTATCATCTATCCATCTATCTATGTATCTATCTATGTATCTATCTATCTATCTATCATCTATCCCTCTACCTATCTATCTATCTCTCTATCTATCTATCTATCTATCTATCTATCTATCTATCTATCGATCATCTATCTATCTATCTATCTATCTATCTATCATCTATTTATCTATCTATCATATATCTATCTATCTATCTATCTATCTATCTATCTATCTATCAATCTACCTACCTATCTGTCTATCTATCCATCTATCTATCTATCTATCTATCTATCTATCTATCTATCTATCTATCTATCAATCTACCTACCTACCTGTCTATCTATCCATCTATCTATCTATCTATCTATCTATCTATCTATCTATCTATCTATCTATCTATCTATTTATCTATCTATCATCTATCTACCTACCTACCTATGTATCTATCCATCATCTGTATCTATTATCGCTCTATATACCATCTATTCATCTTTTCATTCATCTACATATAATATCCTTAACATGCCTGTGCATGTATAAGATATCTAAATTTAGCCACAAATGATCTTCTTAAAAGATCAATAAAGCACAAAACAATTGATATCTGTAATCTGTAATATTTTTGCTTCCAAGTGATAGAAGTCTGCATATGTTTGATTAGGCAATTAAAAGGATATTATGACTTTGCTTCTGTAATGAGAAAACCTATGTTATAGAAAACTATATTTATTTAAATATTTTTGCATATACATAGGAGATTTGAAACTGAGACCATTTGAAGAAACTTAGTAGGTTTTTGAGTCATTAAATTAAGTCCATTAACAGATAGCCTTTGTGTGCAGACTGGTCAAAATTCTGACTTAACTTCTCTATGATTATTTTGTAATTTCCACCATATGTCCATTGTATCCTAAAGTTGATGTTTGTATGTATGTAGATAAATACCTGCAACAGCTCCATACTTTACATTGATAAGCTACATTTCTTTTTCAATGTTTCTCACAGTTTATTTAAAGAATCTACCAAACTGAAAATGACTTTCCACATTAAAAAAAAAAAGGTTATTATACAAATCTCAGAACTCAACAGACAAAAGCAGGTCAGCAAGAAAACTTTTCTATTCCTGTCACCTTAGTGTTAACCACTTAAGCCCAAAGTCTAGCGGATGTTTTAAATGGATAGAGCTATGCAAAGGATCTATGTATGCAGAACATGAATGCTTGACAATTTGAATAGAAATATAATTGCTTTGAGCTCATGAAGAGGATCATTTGTGTCAGGGAAATGATGAGATACAAGCCTGGACAAACAAGTGGGCTTAAACTCTACACTGTCTTACCAAGCATCCTAGAAACTGAAGGTAGCAGAAAGTGGGAAAGTATTTAGGTTAGGGTACAACTGGGGTCTTCTATGGTCTCTTTTGTAAGAGAGTAAGGAGTTGTGAAAAAGTGAGAATCCAGTAGAGCTCTGTCAGGCACTCTCTAAGTAAGTGAGGCTTGTGTTTGGCCCTACTGCCACCAGGAGACACCAACATTTCAATTTGAATTTGTTTGGCAGACAAATAGGAACAATGGGTCTGGAATATATGATATATGTTAAATAGTAAGATGTTCTGTAGATATGACGGTTATGGACACACAAAGGTTGCTGAAAAGTTCAGTGAGAAAACAGCTAATTATCACTGGTACAAATTACTTTAAAACCAGAGTGTTTGGCACCTCTGCTACACACATGTATTTCGTTTTCAAAACCTTAGATATCTTCAACATCCAGGTTACGGAAAAAAAATCAAGACATGTATAAAATACCTTACAATGTATCAAATCCCTAAATTATACCAAGACAATAAATGTAGGACCTTCATTACTGGAAATGTATGACACAAGTAATTTAAAATGAAAGGGGAAAAGGTGACACTAATTTCTGGAGAAACAGTTTAATCTTCATAACCAGACCCCCAGGTCTAGGCTGCCAAATGGCAGCAGAAAGAAGACCCTTGAAAGTCACAGGACATCAGCCCTCTAATGCCTCTTTGGCCTCTGAGATACAACAGCCTTCTTACAACAAAGAAAGCTCTGGAATAGTCAACAGAAGAGTGATTTCCAGAGGGAAATTTTAAATAAGATGGACAATGGACAGGCCGTAAAAGTTTACCCAGTGAAATTTGATGCATAACTATGTTCCCTCCAGGTCCAAAAAAAGTGTATGCCATCAGATGCTCACCCCTGGTGGTTTTTAATGTCTTAGATCTCCACCATACTGCCGGGTCTTCCTTTAATTTGTAATACAACTATTGTAGACATAACTGTGACCATCGTCAAATGGCAATCATGAGGTCAGTAACTCTATTAAACCCTAAATTCTAATATTAAACTAAATTAAGTATGTTCTTGGGTTCCCTCACCAGTCACTGTGGACCAGGGATTGTCTTCTCTGGCTGGCTTAATTTTGGGTTTGATCTATTGATCACTGTTACACAATCAGTATGGGTTGCAGAATATGGTTATAAATGGGGACATCATGGTATAATTATCCAATGTTCAAAATTTATGATTTGGACTTTATGATCAATTCTACCTCAATGATGTGAATTAGGATTACTGTAGACAGTGGAAAAGCACATAGTAGAGGACAGGGATGATGGACTTTGGAAAACACATTCAATAATGGCCCCAAAACTTTCTTTAGGTCTTCTGGATCCAGGCTACCAAGCACTTTGAACTCTCTCAAGTTTCATCTCAGCTTTCCTTCATATTATTTTTGGACTCAGTGCCCAAATGGTGAAAAGATAGTCATTGTGTAAATAATCAGGGCTTTTCTCAGGGATATCAATGATATATTCTATTCTATACAAATATTCTTAAAAGTAGTAGTAGTAATAAAAAGAATGTAGACAACAACATTAGTATCTTTTAATAGGGAAGAGGATATATATGACATATGTTATACATAATTTTAAATATCAAAATTTTATTTGGCTTATTTTAGCTTAATTATGTTTTACAGAATAATTTGTTTATATGTTCTGTAAAGTAGTTATGAGGTCATCTCTTTTCACTTTGACTTAGAATGAGGCCAGGTGGAATTCTAAGTAAAAGCAGATACATTTTTGACAAAATAACAAAACTACAAGAGCTGTTAATATATTTTAAATAAAAACATTGAATTGTTTTATGTCAACAAAACCCAAATAGCATGTGTGTTTTGTTAAATTATTTCAAGTGTATTAACCACCTGGAATAAAATCTCTATGTTGCATTATAAATTTGAGTTCTTTTTATAAGCAATTAGAAATGTATAATCTTTCAACTTCAGAATTTATATTACAGTTCTGTTGCTGGGAGTCTAAGTTTAAAACATTAGCACCTTTATTAAATGGTGAGGACTCTTTCTAGTTAATAAACAATCACTTCTTGAAGCCTCATGTGATAAAGCAGACCAGCTGATATGCTGAAATGACTTTCATAAAAATATTCATAGCAATGATGAATTTGTGCCTTCATACCTAGCTTCCTCTGAGCATACTTACCTTCAAATGCTATTACTTAGGGTTTCAAAATATTTTTGACTGGGGCTTCAGTTCTTGAGGTTTAAGTATTTAGACTGGAGAAATAAAGAATATTTAACCCAAAAGTTCATTTAAACTTATTTCATTGTAATAACAGCAGGTTAAAATGAATCATTATAAATTTAAATTTGTGTGCTAACTCCTTTGTATTCTGAATGTAGTTCCATTTGCTTTCAAAAACGTTTTATATAATTTTTTCTACCTAGAGTGAAGACTAAAAGTACAACTAAGCAAGCAAACAAACAACCAAGTCAAACAAAGTAACAAAACAAAATCCCTGAAATTAGGACTGAGTATTTACTCCCTACTCTCAGAAGTATTCACTATCTCAAAATTATTTTCAATATCATATTCAAAATTAATGTAATGTAACATTAGACAGTATTATTGGCAATGAGAGAAACCAAGTTGACAAATTAAGAAAAAAAATGGCCTACATACAAGTTTGCTTGTTTTTTTTTTTTTTTTTCAGTAACCCATAGATAATTTAGTTCTGATTAGCTCAAGGTACTAATGTTTTCTGCTGAATGAACCCTGCTCCATCATCTTCTAATGTAAGGAGACAAATAAGTTTTCAACAGTGTGTACTCATGTGCTTGATTTTTTTATATATTGAAGAAATTAATGAATTATTAAATTAAACCTAAATTGCATGTTTTATTATTATTTTCATCACATTTATTGCTTCATGTTACATTTTAGGTGAAAGTAGGACTGGATGCTATAAATATCAGGAATGAAATTGTCTACGCCGCAGGAAATAATATTGTGGGAATCTCTAAAAATATTCTATAATACATTCGGGATGTAAATATATATATAGTTTATTTTTTAAGGTTTATTATATTTATATGAGTACACTGTAGTTATCTTCAGAAACACCTGAAGAGGCCATGGTTGTGAGCCACCATGTGGTTGTTGGGAATTGAACTCACGGCCTCTGGCAAACAGTCAGTGCTCCTAAATGCTGAGCCATTTCTCCAGCCCCATATAAGGTTTTAAATGCTACAATAAAGCTCCACATTTGTGAAAATTTATGTATGTCATATAAAAACAATACTTATAGAGACATATTTTAAGACAAAATCTTGGAAGCAAAATGATTCCAAGAAATTATAATGAGTTTTAATCTCATAAACAGACTAAATTGATGGGATTGTATCACTGCTTAGCTAGGCATTTTTTCCTGTAATTAATATGACTAATCTACAACTTCCTAAATATTCTAGAGGGAGAAATAAAGATTTAATAGAGGGTTACAAAGCAGTCATTAGTATAAATCTTTAAAATTTATAGGTGTTTGATTTTCGTTGCAATCACTGAATATTTAAACATTAATGTAAAAAATTTGCCTCTGGGTGCCTTCTAATGGCTTCTTGTGTGGTATGATTGGCAATTTACTTAGAAAGTAAATTAAACAATCACGACATCATTGTGGATATTTTTTATTCTACATGGATTTTGGGTTTTGTTTCAAGTAAAGATGATTGTAAAAGTCTTTGGGCAAAGAAAAAGAAAAAAGAAATGATAGATTTTCAGGCTTCTAGACACAGATAAGACTTCGTATGTCATATATTCTATTATTATTCTCTAAGCTTGATGACTATTCAAGAAAGAAGAATTAGATGGACAGATACACTCACTCAAATACACACACACACACACACACACACACACACACACAAACACACACACACAGTAAGAGAAACAAAGAAGAGAAAGGGAGAGAGGATAGAAGGGAGAAAGGGAGATATGAAGGGAGAGATAACACATAGAAACAAGGAAGTTTCCCAATATTTTAGCTCAGTTACAAGTGTAAAAGATTCAATGATATCAATAGTTTTATATTTTAAATCTATGCATTTAAAAGTAAGCAAGCAGTCTACTTTAAGAGTGCTTTATATGCTGCATACAGGAAACTCATCTCAGAGACAAAGAAGAAATATCTCAGAGTAAAAAGTTGGAAAAAAATAAAACTTCCAAGCAAACGGCCCCAAGAAGCAAGCTGGAGTGGCCATTCTAATATTGAATAAAATATTTTTAACAGAAAGTTATCAAAAAGATAAGGAAGGACACTTTCTACTCATTACAGGGAAAATTTGTCAGGAGTAACTCTCAATCTTTAACATATAAGCTTGAAAAAAAAGAGCACTTATATTCATAAAAGAAACCTGACTAAAGCTCAAAAGATACATTGCAACCCACAAAATAATAGTGGAAGGCTTAAAACCCCACTCCCACCAATGGACAGATCATGGAAACAGAAACTGAACAAGGACACAAAAAACCTAGCAGAGGTTTGGAACCAATTGTAATTAATAGTCATCTATAGAACATATCATCCTAAAAGAAAAGAATACACCTTCTTCTCAGCACCAGATGGTCTTTAATAACAACAAAGACAACAAAAAATCCATATACATATTGAAACTAAACAATGATCTATGTAATGACAGCAGGGTTAAAGAAGAATTAAAGAAAGAAATTAAAGATTTTCTATAATTCAATGGAAATTAAAATACGACATACCCAAAAGGATGGGTTGCAATGAAAGCAGTACTGAGAGAAAACTCATAGCTCCGAGTGCTTCCAAAAAGAAACTGGAGAGAGCATACAGTAGCAACTTGACAGCACAGTTGAAAGCTCTAGAACAAAAGGAAGCAGATACACCCAGGAGGAGTAGATGGCAAGAAATAATCAAACTTTGGATAGAAATAGACCAAATAGAAACAAAAAGAACCATTAAAAGAATCAACAAAATCAAGAGCTCGTTCTTTGACAAAATTAACAAGATTGATTGACCTTTAGCAAAGAGAGACTATTCAAATTAATGAAATTAGAAATGAATGTGGAAACATAAATACTGAAACTGAGAAAATTCAAGAAATCATCAAATTCTACTATAAAAGCCTATACTCAACAAGGCTGGAAAATTTGGAGGAAATGGATGAATTCCTAGACAGATACAAGATACTAAAGTTAAATCAGGACCAGGTAAACCATCTAAATAATCCCATAACACCTAAAGAAATAGAAGCAGTTATCAAAGCCTCCCAACCAAAAAAAGGCAAGGTCCAGATGGGTTCAGTGCAGAATTTTATCAAACATTTATTGACGACCTAACACCAATACTCTCCAAACTATTCCACAAAATAGAATCAGATGGAACTCTACCTAACTCATTTTGAGGCTACAATAATCCTCATTTCTAAAGCACACAAAGACCCTACAAGGAAAGCAAACTTCAGACCAATCTCACTTATGAACATTGATGCAAAAATACTCAACAAAATCCTTCCAGACTGAATCCAATAACATATCAAAACGATCATTCACCATGACCAAATAGGTTTCATCCCTGGGATGCAGGGATGGTTTAATATATGGAAATCCATCAATGAAATCCACCATATAAACAAACTCAAAGAAAAAAACCAGATGGTCTTCTGACTGGATGCTGAGAAAGCATTTGACAAAATTCAACACTACTTCATGTTAAAAGTCTTGGAAAGAACAATAATCCAAGGCCCACACCTAAACCTAATTAAAGTTTTATACAGCAAAGGAACAGCCAACATCATACTTAACGGTGGGAAACTTGAAGCAATCCCACTAAAATCAGGGACTCGACAAGGCTGCCCACTCTCCCCCTACCTATTCAACATAGTACTGGACGTCCTGGCAGGAGCAATTAGACAGCAAAAAGAATTCAAAGGGGTACAAATTGGACAGGAAGAAGTAAAAATATCACTATTTGCAGATTATATGATAGGGTACTTAAGTGACCCCACCAATTCCACCAGAGAACTCCTACAGCTGATAAACAAGTTCAGCAAAGTGGCTGGATATAAAATTAACTAAAACAAATAAGTGGGCTTTATATACTCAAAGGACAAACATGTGGAGAAAAATTAGGGAAAAGATACCCTTCACAATAGTCACAAAAATTAGGAACTACCTTGGTGTGACTCTAACTATGCAAGTGAAGAACCTGTATGACAAGAACTTCAAAATTCTAAAGAAGGAAATCAAGGAAGATCTCAGAAAAAGGAAAAATCTCCCATGCTCATGGATTAGAAGGATCAACATTTTAAAAATGGCCATCTTACCAAAAGCAATCTACAGGTTCAATGCAATTCCCATCAAAATTCCAACCCAATTCTTCATTGAGTTGGAAAGAGCAATGTACAATTTCATCTGGAATAACAAAAGACCTAGAATAGCGAAATCAATCTTCAACAACAAGAAAACATCTGAGAATATCACTATCCTTGACCTCAAGCTATATTACAAGCAATTGTGCTAAAAACTGTATGGTACTGGTACAGAAATAGGCACATGGATTTATGGAAAAGAATAGAAGATCCAGAAATGAGCCCTCACATATATGGTCACTTGATTTTGACAAAGGATCTCTAAACATTCAATGGAAAAAGGACAGCCTGTTCAACAAATGGTGTTGGCTCAACAGGCATTCAGCATGCAGAAGAATAAAAATATACCCTTTCTTATCTCCTTGTACATAGCTCAAGTACAAGTGGATCAAAGATCTCCAAATTAAACAAGGCACACTGAAAGTACTAGAAGAGAAAGAAGAGAAAACCTTAGAACTCATAGGCACAGGGAAAATTTCCTGAACAGAACACCAATGTCTCATGCTCTAAGACTGAGGATTGAGAAATGGAGCTTAATAAGATTGCAAAGTTTCTGTAATGATAAGGACACCATCAAGAAAACCAAATTACAGCCAACAGAGTGGAAAATGGTCTTTACCAACCTTACATAAGATTGAGGCCAAATATCCCAGGTATACAAAGAACTCAAAAAACTAGACACCAGAGAATCAAACAACCCTATTAAAAATGGAGTAAAGAGCTAAACAAAAAGTTCTCAATTGAGGAATATCAAATGGCTGAGAAGCATCTAATAAGTGCTCAACATCCTTAGCCATCAAGGAAATGCAAATCAAAACAACCCTGACAATCCACCTCACACCGGTCAGATTGGCCAAGATCCAAAACTCAGATGACAGCAGTTGCTGGCAAGGATGTGGAGAAAGCTGAACACTTCTCTACTGTTGGTGGAGATGTAAACTGTTACAACCACTCTGGAAATCTGTTTGGTGATTCCTCAGAAAATTGGACATAGTACTACATGAAGATCTCATATTTCCCACTTCTGGGCATATACCCCAGAGATATGCCAATATACAACAAAGACTCATGCACCACAATGTTCATAGCAGCTCTATTTATAATAGCCAGAAGCTGGAAAGAACCCAGATGTCCTTCAGTAGTGAATGGATACAAAAATTGTGGTACATTTATACAATAGAGTACTACTTAACTATCAAAAACAATGACTTTATGAAATTCTTAAGAAAATGGATGCATCTAGTGAATATCACCCTGAGTGAGATAACCCAATCACAAAAGAACAGTGCAGTCACTGATAGTGGAATACTAACCCCAGAAAGCTCTGAACACCCCAGAAACAACTCACAGACTGTGTGAAGTTCAAGAAACAAACAAAAGAATAAGAAAAAACCATTATGCTCAATCCTTTCACACCAAGAAAACTTTGACTAATTATGGGTTACATCCTGTTTTACATGTAATTTATGCTCTTTCTTGTAAGACCTTAATTCACACTATCAAAGCTTTGAAAAAAAAAGCCAAGCACTGATAAAAATGTATTCATATATTTTTATGCAAAAATTCTTAACATTTGTACATTTATCTTTGTTTTAAAAAATAAAGTTTTTCAAATAAATAAATAAATAAATATGTACTTCAGATATATTAAAAAAATTATTTAGTAATGATCTTTTTAGTTTATTTGTTAAAGGAATGAACAAAGAACAGGCAGATTATTCATTTTATTTGATATTGTGAATGTTTATATAGGTAGTTCTTATATTTTTATTATAGAGTAATAAAATGGATGTCTTGTTCCCTTCCATTCTTTAATATGAGTCATGGAAAGGGAAATATTATCTTACTTTTCAATATGAATATGAAATTCTGTAACCACCGGTTTTCATACCTCCACAATAGTAAATTTACAGAGACTCTACTTCAAATTAAAAAAAAAAATGTAGTACAGAGCAAAACACAAAGTTCTCAATTGACGAATATCGAATGGCCGAGAAGCATCAAAGGAAGTGCTCAATATCATTAACCATCAGGGAAATGCAAATCAAAGCAACCCTGAGATTCCACCTCACACCAACCAGAATGGCTAAGATCAAGAACTCAGATGACAGCAGATGCTGGTGAGGATGTCAAGAAAGAGGAACACTTCTCCATTGTTCGTGGGGTTGTAAACTCTACAACCAATCTGGAAATCAGTCTGGCGATTCCTCAGAAAATTGGACATAGTTCTACCTGAAGACCCAGTTATTCCACTTCTGGGCATATACTCCAGAGAAACTCCAACATACAAAAAAGGCACATGCACCACAATGTTCATAGCAGCTCTATTTAAAATAGCCAGAAGCTGGAAAAACCCCAGATATCCTTCAGTAGATGAATGGATAACAAAATTGTGGTACATTTACACAATGGAGTACTGCTCAGGTATCAGAAACAATGACTTTATTAAATTCTTAAGAAAGTGAATACATCTAGAAAATATCCTCCCGAGTGAGATTACCCAGTCACAAAAGAACAGACATAATATGCAGTCACTGATAACTGAATACTAACACCAGAAAGATCTGAACACCCCAGAAACAACTCACAGACTATATGAAGTTGAAGGAAAAACAATGGCCAAAAAAAAAAAAATGAAAAACTATTATTCTTAGTCTTTACACACCAAAAAAACTGACTATTTCTGGGTTACATCCTGCTTTACATGTACTTTATGCTCATTGTAACTAGTAAGATTTTAATGCAGACTATCAAACCTTTAAAACAAGCAAGTACTAACAAAAATTATTCATATACTTTTCTGTTAAAATGCTTAAAATCTGTACATTTATCTTTGTTTTTTTAAATAAAGTTTTTCCATTAAAAAATTAAAGTAAAAAAAAAAGAGTGCTTTATTGTATCTAGACATGGAGCTGTATCTATCATAGCATTGAAGAATGTTTCCTCTTTCAATTGAGGTGCTAGCACTGCACCTTTAGGAAACATCTCCATTTTTCCCGTAAGTATGTTAAAACAAAAGTTCTCAAGGACCCTGTGCCACAGGAGACAAGGTGCTTTGCTTTGTGTGCAATGAAGAATGAACCTGACCTGGTAGGAGGTCTGATATTTACAATTTGAATCATCTCCTCCCCTCAGGTCAGGCACCAAAATCTAAAAAAATAAATAAATAAATAAATAAATAAATTTCTGATCATGAGGTCAATTTCTGACCAATGGGCAAACTAAAAATATCCAATTCATACAGGCCTCCTGAAGAGTAAATACAATAATGTAAGTACACACATTGACATTGGAAAAGAAGTTCTTTTATCTTCCCTATCATGATTATGGGGTGTTTTGGAGATAAAGATGTTCACATAGTGTAACCCACCATCCCCAGATGAATTCCAATATAGAAAATCAATTCAGCTACCTTCAGAGAGCTGCAGACTTGCAGAGAGCCAACTTCAAAATGTCGTAGTAGGATGGTGAACAATAGATGCTTCCCCTGTGTGCGACATGCTCTAGTTTTATACAGAAAAGAAAAAGAAAGAAAAAGAAAAACAGAACCTTACTATTTAGCTTCAACAGCATTTCTATAGCAACATCAATCAAAAATAAACTCAGTGTCATAGAACCAAAGGGAGTTGGAAATAATATGGTATTTCATTAGATGAAGTCACTTTTAAGAGTGATTTTCTAAGATCTAAATATAGTGATTTCTTTCTGTTGTAGTCTCATGGGTTTGCCACAATCTTTGTGAAATGCCAAGATTTAAAAATGCTTTGGATAGATTTTTACGTGCACCAAATAAATAGCAAATTTGATCTCTCCTATTTTTATAATATGTCCATAAAGTAACCATAAAATAGCATGTCCTATTTGTATTAAATAGCAGAAAACATGTAAAAGACTAACTCCAGATAAACCAATTCAAAATATTTCTTTAAGTGTATATGTTACACTCAAAATTTTGCAATGGTTCTATATCAAGTGTATGTTCAATCTGCTATTATATTAATTTGGGATGGCCGGGGTACTGATAGGACAGAGAAAGGTCAGTGGCCAATCAATGGATACTTTAACTTGGGTGTCCCCCAAGTAGAACGAGCCCAGTCATACACTGTGAGAGAAATCTGTTTTCAAAAAAGTAAATTGTAAACCAAAACAAATAAACAAAAGCCCAACGATGGCAACAACAACAGCCACTCACTTTTTGTGCTTTCTCTAGTAGGTGTTTCGCGTATGTGCTTTGCTGTTATTGGTGACAGTATTAGTAATTGGAAGCAGCAGCTGAGAAACTCTTTGATAAATTCATAAACTCTGTCTTGGCAGAGACCACCGTCCTTAGGAGAACGCGTGTTTCAGAAATGTTTAAAGCCTTGTATTAAATGTTCTTGTAATGGTTATTTTTGACCGATTTTTGGCGAATTCTCCTTGAGGATCAAAATTGTGATAATGTTTATCTTCCCGTCTAGGCTCAATTGAAAATACCTGGAAGAGGACACTTAAGAAAAGTCGGTACAGCTTCTTCGAAATAGGGCTCACCTCGAAAGCAATTGAAACCCCAACAGCAAGAGCCAGGAAGAGAGTTATTATCTTCGGGACGGAGAGCCACTTGTGAAACCCCAGAGGATGTTGTCTTTGTCGCACACTTAGTTCAAGGGGAAGCAGGTGAAAGTGAATTTATTAACTAAAAGGGAAATGGTGACAAATAATCAGAACTTTCTTTATAAAGAAGGGAAATGGAGTTACTTAGTTTCACACAGTTTGGGAGATTAAAATTATTTAGTTTAAAATGAGCAAGCCTCTTAGAAATCTGATTTCCCCATATTTGTAACACTTTATTTTATATAAAAATAATTACTTTGGATGTGTCATATTTTTACCCACCACTTGTCTTACGTCTGACATTTTCATTTCTGTTCTATGGGCGCAATTGAGGATAGAAAAGTATGGGGAGATGATGTGACGATACTCAGATTTTATTTTTATGGTACCATGATTCTCATTGCTGGTACTGATGTTCTTCAGGGGAAGATGTTCCTGGATATGTGAGTCTACTCAAGGGAAATTATTAGAATACACAAGAAAGAATCTATGAACCTCTCATAGTTTTTAATACACTGTAGCTTATCCCACAATTCTATGAGTTTTAGTGCTTTGCCTTCTCCAGTGTTAGTTATGTGCAGTCTAAAACCTGAGTACTGTAGATATCAACATTAAAGTATGGAAGATAAATGAATCCCAATGAATATATTATGTGTTCAATCAGTTGAGAAAAAATTCTGTTCTTAAATAAATCTTTAGTTAAAAATCTAGATAACTAAAATTCACAGAAATTTCTGCCTTCAGGGATTGTTTAAAGAGGTCTCTGAATTCTGCTCTGTTTCTTTTTCTGTGTGTCAGCCACATCAACTTCATAATGACATCTACATATAAAATTAAGTTCTGTGCTTCACATTCCTACATCATATCATTGCTTAGTATGAGAAGCTAATCATAGCAAATGAGTTTCATTGTTTTTATGGAATAAAATCTCTGGGATAATTTTAGTGATGTTAGACATCTGTATTAAAGAGAAACTGTAATTAGAGTTTTATTAATTTATAACGCCTTTGTTTTCAAACTATCTGTCAATTAGTCATAAAGAGAAGAAGAATCAAAATTCAAAGTAAAGTATTGATATAAAAGTATAAAGTGTTTGCCTAGTTTATTCAAGGACTTGGATTCCATCATCATCATCAAAATAAATTAACAAACCCAGGAATGACAATAGGAAATAAATATTTTCTTTAATTCATGAAGTGAATAATATTGAAATAACTAATCCCAAGATTCCTAATCCAGTGAGGAGTAGTCTTGGTTCCTTCATGATAATATTATATACCTTCTAAAAGCAACATATTTGGATGTCCCTCTGAAATTACTGTTTTCTGAACTTAGAGATTTGTTTCATTCTAGATGTTAGGTAATTTGGAGTCCACAGAATATTCATTATGTAAATATAAATGCTCATACTTTGAGTTTGCTTATTGGTTTTCAAAGCTCATTCGAGAAAATAAAATCTTGTTTAATTTTCTTTCTTTTTTTTTTGTATCACAATGTTCATATTATCTGTGTGCTTTCATAAAAGCAAGTAAAATAGAAATGTGCTCCTGCATGCTGAGGACCCAGATATACTGTCTCCCAAAGCATGCTCCACTATACCACAGAGACACATGCTCCACAATGTTCATAGCTGCTTTATTCACAATGGCCAAAAATTGGAAACAAACCAGATATCAGTCAGCTAAAGAACTGATACAGAAAATTACTATGTTTTACTTGTACCATGGAATACTATTCAGCTTTTTTAAAAGAGGACATCATGAATTTTGCAGGAAAATGTAGGGCAATAGAAAATATTACCTAGAGTGTGGTTATCTATACCCCAGTAAACATGCATGGTATATACTCTTGTATAAGTAAATATTAGCCACCAAACAAATAGCATACATGGGCTGGGCCTAAGACTCCTGCAGATATGTACCAGATGTTCAGTTCAATCTTCATGTGGGTGGGTTCCCCAGAAACTAGAGTAGGGACTGTTCCTTAAGCTGTTGCCTGTTTGTGGAATCTCTTCTCCTAACTGACTTGCCTTGTCTGCCCTCAATGGGAAAGGATGTAACTTGCCCTGCAAAGACTTGATATGCCAGGGTTGGGGGATACCCATGGAGGCCCTCAGTCCCCTCAGAGGAGAAGGAGGACAGCATACAGGGAGAGGGACTGTATAAGAGTGGCTGTGAGGGGAGGCAGCTATTGAGATGTCGAATAAATAAATGAATGAATGAATGAATGAATGAATAAATAAATAAATAAATAAATAAATAAATAAATGGAAAACATAGAATGATAGTTTCAAAAACAACTTCAGGGGATTTACTATAGAATAAAATTTCACTATTTAAATACAGCATACATTAGATAACCCATTATTATTTTCTTTTTTAATCAAAATAAATTGACATCTCTCTATATATTTTAAGGCTTATAACAAATTAAGAACTCTGATCATGTATACTATATTGTAATAACATTTGTTATGTTGCGAATATGTGATAGAAGAGGCTTGAGATTCGGAAAGCATATTATAATATATTGCTTTCAAAATTATACCACAGGGCAGCTCATTATGAGGTGAAACATACAATTTTTCCAAATAATAACAGTCACACAGACATACAGAGGAGTTTCAGAAACAGTTAATTTAGGAATAAATTAAATGTGCATTGCTAGGGTTTGACTTGTTTCTAAGAGATAGATAGGGATTATCAGATAAACAAGAAACAAAGGAAATGCAGAGAGAGAGCATTGTTAATGCTAATAGGTAAAGGAATGTAAGACTTAAAAGCTGTGCAGGACAGAGAAATTGTTATCCAGACAATGATGCACTTGAGAGTAAAAGTGGTTATGAACAATTAAAATCATAGTGTATTTTAGTGAACTTGATCCACACATTTAATTTGATGTTGATACATATTTGTAAGAATTCTAATAAAATACTATCAAACTAATTTCTTAAAATTAAAAGATATGCATATTAAAAATACAAATTTTCCCATTCAGTTTTCTGACCATTGAACCATAGAAAGAAAATAATTAACCATGATGAATCTAATTTTGTAATTTCATCATGGATTCAACTTCTGATATTCAGAAACTGATTACTAATAACAAAATAATGAATATTTTTATATTTCTAGAGGATATCCTAAGAATGCATCTGAAATTGTTGGCCATTTAAATTGACTGTTATTAACAATTAAATGTGTATATATTTGTGTGTGTGTGTATGTGTGTATGAAAAATAATAGTCAAAGAATTAAATGTTATCACCTTGAGACTGTGGAGAAAATATGAAATATCTTGGTGACAACACACCTGGAAGGAGCTGGAGGGAAAAAAAGGTGGGAGAGACAAAAGATTCAATTTTGTTCAGGTTAGAATTCATGTCCTCAGAAAATGAAAATTGCAGTTAAATTGCTTTGTGTCTGAAGTACTAAGAATTTTAACATATGTAGAACCATATAACATATATTTTCTCACACAGCTATCATGTTTCAGTGTTGAATTCCTTCACCCGCCAAAAACTGTGCACATTTTCCCTTTAGTCTTATGTTTTTTTAAATTATATTACCATTTATAAACCAACTAGAGTTCTAATAAATTAATCATTAATGAACGCATGATTCACAGCAAAGGTTTTCACAGTGGAGACAGAATAGAATTCAGGAATCAGTCAATTTAGAACTTGCAAATGCCACTGAGAACATTACAAACACTGCTCAGGCCCACAGGAAGGAAACATACACAGCCATGAACACGGAGGGAACGTGGGAGTCCGTGTGTGTCTGTAGGCTACAATCTTTAGTGATGGCTATGGCATTATCTGGTTTTTGCTTATGGCTTTTTCCTGGATATTCTTAATCTTTTGAGAATTCTATCCAATCTATTTTAGTCATATTGATCCCTCTCTCTGATACTAACAGCGCAATTCAGAGTCTAAATGGTTTAATTTTTAGAACAATTATGCATGAGTTCTGTGCGGTTCCTCTTGCATTTCTGAACAGTCTAAGAGTGGAACTGTAGGGGTAAGTGGAATTGTTGTATCCAAAGGATTATAAATAGGAGTATATGGAGATTGATTATATAAGGCAGATATTGTTATGGAGCATATCAAATAACTGGGTGGAGATAGAGAATTAAATAGAGAATCTGTGTCAAAAGTGACTAAATTGAGATTCTCATTTAGAAAAACTGAAGTCATTTAGAGTAGAGCTAAAAGTAGAGTAACAATACACCAAAATTTTAAGTATTGAAAACTATACCAATGTTCATGTTGTTTGATCGGTATCTGTACAAGCTATACCTGATTAAATCTACTCAGTGTTGATATTTTCTCAGCTGTAGCTGGTAAAAGCTAGACCTGACCAAAGCCAAACTAGTCTGGGTTGATGTTTTCTCTTTACCAGTGCCTCCATGGATGGTGGGTGGCACAAATAAATAAAAAATCATCTTTAATCTTCATGGACTAAGATTAAGATGGATATCTAGATGTTTTTAATTTGAAGGCCAAAGGATGGAAATTAAAAAAAAATCCAAGTGAGGGAAACAGACTCAGAGTGATAAACATGGTATGTATTCACTTATTTTTGGATTATTAGCTGATAAGTAAAGGAAAGAGCCTCAAACTCATTGGCACTGGAGAAAATTTCATAAACAGAACTCCAGTGGCTCAGAATCTAAGTTTGAGGATTGATAAATGAAACTAGAAAGCCTTGTAAGTCACAGGACATAGTCAATAGGGCAAACCTACGGATTGGAGAAAAAATCTCCACTAGCCCCACTTCTGATAGAAAAATTATATATATATATATATATATATATATATATATATATATATATGTGTGTGTGTGTGTGTGTGTGTGTGTGTGTGTGTGTGTGTGTGTGTGTGTGTGTGTGTGTGTGTATGTATCAATCAAATGGACAGGAAACACTTAAAGAAATGTTGAAATTGCTCAGTGATGGGGAAATGCAAATTAAAATGACTCTGAGGTTCAATCTTACACCAATCAGAATGGCTAAGTTGGCAGCAAATGTTGGTGAGGATATGGACAAAGAGGAAACTACCTCCATTACTGATAGGATTGTGAACTGGGACAATCACTTTGAAAATCTGTCTGCAGGTTCCTCAGAAAATTGGGGATAGATCTACTTGTAGACCCATCTGTTCAGCTCTTGGGCATATACTCGAAAGATGAGCCACCATGCCACAGTGGCATGTGTTTGACTATGTTCATAGAAGCCTTATTTCTGATAGCCAGAAGGCAGAAAACAAACAAACAAACAAGTAAAAAAATCAGAAGGTGGAAGGTAGGAAAATCCTCTAGAATGTACTGGAGACCTGGAAGGTAAGAGCTTCACAGGATTGAAAAGTGGAGACCTGAGATAAAGTGTTCTACAGTGAGGAGGGGAAACATGTAGAATCCATCTTCAGTGGAAGACAGAACAGGAAGTGGAGGGATTGGGTACCATCACACTGTCAAAAATCATTGGTCCTGAATTGTTACTGTTTGAAGGGACTGAAGGGACAAAAATAGAGAAGGGCATGAAGGAAAGAAGATTCAAAGTCAGGCCCAAACTGGGATGCAGCTCATGGGGAGGCCCAGAACCCTGATACTGTTACTGATGCTGTGGTGTGCTTGTGGACAGGAGCTCATAGAGAGTGCTTGTAGAGCATGGCTGCCCGCTTAGAGGACCAACAAATAGCTGAAAGAGTCGCATGAAGATATTAGCACCCAACCAATGGATAGAAGCCTGGACACCTATGGTTGAACTGGGGAAAAGCTGGAAGATCCGAGGAGGAGGGTGGCTCCATTGGAAGACCAGCAGTCTCAACTGAACTAGACCCCTGCAATCTGTCAGGCACTGAGACACCAAACCAGGCAGCATACACCAGCTGATATAGGCTCTGACACATATATAGCAGAAGACTTCCTGGTCTCGCCTCAGTGAGAGAAGATGAACCTTAAGAGACTTGAGTCCCCAGGAGTGTGGAGGCCTGGCAGGGTAGGGAAAGGGTTGGGGACATCTTCTTGGAACAGGGGTTGTAGATGGTAGATGGCATAGAATGGGGAGTGGTTAGGGAGCAGAGTAGGAAGAAGATGAAGTCTGGATTGTAGGAAAGGATTAAGGAATAAAAATACATAAATTTTAAAAAGTAAAGAATAATCATGCTACAAGTCACAGACTCAGAGATGCTAAGTAACAAGCACAGCTGGGGTATCATGTGGAATTTTTTACCTAGGAATGTGAAAAAGAATAGATTTAGGAGGTAGGTGAGGGATGTGTAGTGATCAGAACAGGAGAGATCAGCAGGACAAAGGAAGAATGGGAGAGATACTGGGCGAGCCAATTGAAACTATGGGCATATTTGAATGATATGGAATCCTAGTACAGTGGAAACTCCTTGTAAACTATGAAAGTGACCATAGCAAAGACTCCTAGTACAGGGTGATACAAAACCAGTTATCTATTATGCCCAGGCAAGACCTACATTTTGTCCTGCCTACAGGTTGTGCTGGAGTAATGGCAGCACAGAACCTGTGGGAGGGACAAATCAATGGCTGGTCCAATTTGAGGCATACCCATCATGCCCTATATTGTCTAAGTATCCCAGAAAGGAGACCTCATATCCCAGAGAGCCAAGGTAGAACCATATATGAGTCAGCAAAGACAAGTCAATGAAATGATTCCTAAAGACATTCTGCTATACTCATAAATCATTGCTTCGTTCAATTTTCTTCGAAGAGGCTCCATTCAGCAACTGACTGGACCAGATGGCGAGGGCCAATGGCAAACATTAGGTGGGGATCAGGGAGAGGAAGGATTTTATAAGCCAGAGAGTTTTGAGACACCATTAGAACACAGCGCACAGGATCAAAGTAGCAGGGCTCATAGGGATTCACTGAAACTGAAATGAAGCTCACAGGGTCTGTATGGGTCTGAGATAGGTGCTCTCCATGTATGTTATGATTGTGTAGCTTTGTGTTCTTGCAGGACTCCTGATAGTGAGAGTGAAGAACATCTCTAAATCCTTTGCCTGATCTTGGGACCCTACCCTCACTGAGTTGTCTTGTGCAGCTTTCAATGGGGGATTGTTCGTAGCCTTTTTACATCTTGTTATGTGAGCTTCCATTTATATCCTTAAAAGACCTTCCGTTTTCTGAAGGGAAATGGTGGAGAAGTGAATCTGGGGGATGACAGAAAGTCAGCATGGTAAGAGAATAGGAGTGATAAAATGTGATCAGGTCATAATGTATGAGAGAAAAAGAGCCTTAGATAATTCAGGGCACTTTTACAAATGACAATGACACAATTCTAAAACTGATTCGATATAATTCTTTAATTATGTTTTACAATAAACGGGAAGATTTTTCAAAGTAATATTAAATGAAAATACAAAAAGGTATAATGAAACATAAGCCAAACTGAACAATGGATCATTAATCTAAAATTAGCCAACTCTATATTTGCAATACATAAGCACTGCATTCTAAAAGCCTCCTCTGAATCTTAGTGAGAGGCTACATTAATCTAGAATAATTCAGGATTCTGTTTCTAAAGTTGGCACTGTTCCATGAACTTGCATGTGTCTAGAGGTGGGAATATTTCAGGACATACTTGCTGAACAATAATCTTGAATATAAAGCTTCCTGGAGAATAGGCATATTTATATTATCTGTAGTTGAGAAAGCTTCATCACTTCCCAAGATCATGCTGTGACTATTTTTAAAAAGTGCTTGGGATGTTTCACATATATGTGTACACTATTGCTGTCTTCAGACACACCAGAGAAGGACATCAGATCCTATTACAGATGGTTGTAAGACACCATGTGGTTGCTGGGAATTGAACTCAGGACCTCTGGAAGAGCAGTCAGTGCTCTTAACTGCTGAACCCTCTCTCTAGCCCCTTGCTGTGACTTTTAGTTACATAAACATTAAAAATTTAATTGTGAAATGCCAATGAAGACAGATGTCCACTTAGAACGCTCAGTAAATTGTCATGCAAGCATAGACTCAAATTCTTTTGCTATCTATGAAAGGAACACAGGGCTGATGAGAACACAGAGGTTAGAATTGAGAACTGGTATCAGTTCCAAGCTACCTAAAAAGAAATGCACATTGCAACAGCACAAATCCTTATGTAACATATAATGCCTTCCTTGACATCTTACTCAGTGTTGGGCATATTAAAATGGTTTTTTATATAGTGAATTAAATCCCCTGTGTTTCTCATTCTATATACATTGTCATCTCATTAGTAAATATGATCATTTCACAGTATGCATTGATATCTTATGGTACCAGGTCGATATGCACAGCTTTTAGTTCCCAATCAAAGTTTATCAATCTAAATCATTAGGCCATTTAGGGCAAATAAACCTAATCTTTTATAATGATTAGATTTCATCTCAATGATCTATTTTTTTACTAATATTTTTCAATATCTGTTTAAATATAATGGATTAAACCTTATGTCAGAGCTCAATCTACTTTTGAGTAGTGTTTTCCTTATCTGCTTTTTTATCCATTCATGATTTTTTTATAATAATTATTTGATCATAATATTTCTTTAATTTGGTTCTGAGCAGAATTTTTGGCTGGCTGTGCCTTTAAGAATTTTTGTTCTGCTCTAATGTGAACACTGCAGAATGCCTTTTTCTAAGCCAGAAATGACAGCCTTCCCTAGCAGGGAAGGGTCATCAGAGTTGTTTGAATGTTGGCTGTAAGTGCGAAGCATTCTTGTTGGTGACCACCTGAGAAGACCTTCCCTGCTGATAGGAGTCAATGGGTTGCGACACATGTTGTGTGCATACACTCTTGGACATCTCTCTACTGTGCAGGAGCTTGAGATCTGTTGTTTATTCTAACCCCAGTATCGTCAGGATCTTGAAGTGTTTCTAAATCTCCAAGATGCTCTTTATGGACTGTTGACATTCACTTTCTCTGATGCTCATTTTTGGACTTGTAATCACTGCTCCAGAAATAAAATTGTTATATTATTTTCCATTTGCATTCATATTGATTTAATAAAAATGTTGTCAAACACCTATTACTTGGTGGATATGCTCCACGTGCTGAGAGATTCTATCATTACAATGAAATGTATTTATCTACTTTTACTATGTCTGTAGTGTGGTTTTATTGCCTTTTAATGACTAAACATGAATGATCATGCAAATGTTTTAAAGCTGTGTTTTTCAGAATGGTCCCTAGACGAGTAGTGTCTACATTGTCTGAGAACCTTGTAGAAAGGTTCCCAATGAATTAGACCTTTTCAGAATGCTCTAAGATATGTGTTTTAAAAACAGCTCTGGGGGATTCATTTCACGCAAGAACTGGAGACCCACTTTTTATAGGATTCCTGTTACAGAGAAGGTCAGGAGAATCTGGAGGGACCTGGAGACAGGATTGCTGAGCTATAACAATATAAGTAGAAAATGAGAATGTAGCAATTATTTCACATTAAAATGAGGACGATTCAATATGGGGACATGAAAACCTGGATTTTATTTACCATATGACCAGAGTGCATACAGATGCGAGGAGACATCAACAATGAAAAGATTAATTAAGAGCTACTGAAGCCATGCTGGTTCATATCTGCAAGTGTAGAATGTGTGAGACAGGAGTACTTCAAAGAGTTCTAGACCATTATAAGCCAAACTGGGAGACCCTTAGGAAACAGACAAACGAACAAAAGGAAATAAAATACATGCTACTGAAAGCTAAGTTTACTTGTGTCATTATTTTCTTCCTGCATGTTGGCTTCAGTAGTAAAGGTAGATAATATTTGTGAATAACACTTTGGCACCCACTGTGCTTGGTACAGTGCATCCTCTAGAGATGCTTTGGTGACTCTGTGTAGCATATACCTCCTCATAGCAGTTTTTCTTCCTAAAATATCTGTTGTCAGTGGCTTGTCTCACTGAAGATGTTAACTGCAGTATTTCACATACTACAGGTAAAATGTAGAGGACAGCATATCTGTGAATAAAGACTTTCACTGGGATGAATAATTTTTTGTACTACTTTTGAAATACATTCTGATTTTTACATATGGATTTTTTTCCGGAGATCTTCTCAGAATAAAAGTTAGTGTCATTATTATTTCATTACATCTGAAGAACTTTTTGGCTAGGGAAAATATTTATTCACTTCAGTATGCATATATATATATATATATATATATATATATATATATACATATTTAACACATATATAAATGTGAATTATGGGTACAGGCTTGAGGGTACAATGGTGGGCCCTATTTTTGGTACATAGAAAAGATCTTTTTAGTTTACTTCCTGGAATGAATAAACAAATAAATGAATGAATAAATGCACAGAGAGACACAGTAAAAATTAATACATAGAAAAAATGAAAAGAAAGAAAAATACAGCGATAAAATTGGAAAATAAGTAAAAAAGAAAATAAAAGACAAGACCAAGTTCAATATTTATTGACTAGTTTTGTATTTCTGGTAAAAAAAAAATATCTGCAGGACTTTGAAATTGTTTTTTTAAATAAAAATTTAGTGTAATTTACTTGTAGAGGCATTTTAGGTTCCTGTGGGTCATTTAGTAAGCTGTGCATTCTCTGCTATGACAGTACTACTGTGTTCTATGCCTGAGTAGATGCCTGTGGAATTCGTTATGTGCAAGAAACGCTGGTTGTACATGAAGGGAAGGGAGTCCAATGTCTAAATTTTTAAGAAGCCAGAAGCTATGAAGGTACTAGTTTCATTTTAGCAAAGTACTATGCATGGCAATGATCGTAAGACATGTGGAAGACTGAGGAGCTGAAAGTTGGTGATAAATAATATTTCCTTAATAATTCAATCATGAGGTGCTGGAGGGAGACAGTGGTGACATCATAAACATATTGGCAAGTTGCTTCAGGATTGTTCGACACTGTATTTATGGACTGTATCATATGGTTTTTAATATACCTATATTGTATACTACACAATATTTTATCTATACATAATTTCTTGAGAAGGCAACACTTTATACACATTGTCACAGTTGAATAATTTTGAGATAAAACAATCCTGAATGCTCACTATAATGTTCAACTATCTTGAAGCTTTATACATATAAAGAATATAAAATATTAGGGATGTATAAAATATAGAAATGATGGAATGAAGTTGACCATCTAGAAAATTGAGAGAAAAGGTAGCAGAGGAATGAATATTCGAGTTTTCTCTGGGAAAGCACACAGTTGTTGATAGGAAGCGAAAACATGCAATGAAAAAGAATTACAGGAGCATGAAGAACTATCTGAAAGCTAAACTTTTCTTCAACGAAGAAAATATGAATTGGGATATACAAACTCTTTAGACTCAAAAGGACAGATAATACGGAATGAGCAGTGCTTAAGGTGAATGTAAGTGCCTAAGCAAAAATCATCTCTATTTCACAGAGTATGAAATCACCATCTGCCAAACTGCAATTCAAACGACTAGAACTAACTTAAGTCAACAAAGAAAAGTAACTGTAAATCTGATAGGCTTATACCTCTTGAAAGCCATATTCAACTATAGAAAATTGACTTTATTAATGGGTGAATTCTATGGGTGAAAAAATCATAAGGTTAGGGTAAATGATATTGAGACATGAAGTGATAAGTCTTAGTGTGAGACAGCTTATGCTGTGATAATAGCATTTTCATTGTGTGACTAAATTAAAATTTGAAGAATCCTAAGTAGTCGAAAAAATTCTACTATTGCTACTTTCATAATACTGCAGATAGTCACTTGGGAATAGTCAAACAATGTTAAAGACTAAAGGGAAAATTGTCCATTTCACTCAAATTTTCCAGTTTTGTTGAGTATAGGCTTTTGTAGTAGCATTAGAATTGTTTTGAATTTCCTGATTTTTCTGTTGCTATGTCTCCCTATTTATGGCTGATTTTCTTAATTTGGATATTGTCTATGTGCTGGCTAGTCTGGGTAAGGGTTTATCTATCTTGTTGATTTTGCGAAAGAACACAGTCCTGGTTTTGTTAACCCATATAGTCATTTGTTTGTTTCAACTTGGATGATTCCAGCTCCGAGTTTGATAATTTGCTGCCCTCTACTCCTCTTGGGTGTGTTTGCTCCTTTTTGTTCTATAGCTTTCAGATGTGCAGATGTGCTGTCAACAGCTCTCTCCAGTTTTTTTTTTTTTTTTTTTTTTTTTTTTTTTTTTTTTTTTTTTTTTTTTTTTAAGAGGTATTCAGAGTTTTCTTCTCAGGACTGCTCTCATTGTATCCCATTAGTTTGGGTATGCTGTGCCTTCATTTTCACTAAATTTTTAAAAAGTCTTTAATTTTTTTATTTCTTCATTGAACAAGTTATAATTGAATAGAGCATTGTTCAGCTTCCATGTGTATGTGGCATTTTTTTCATTGTTCTTGTCATTGAAGAACAGCCTTAGTCTGTGGTGATCTGATAGGATACATGTGATCATTTTAATCTTTCTGTATCTGTTGAGTTCTGTCTCATTGACATAGAAATAGAATTTCTGAACATAACACTCCTCACTTGGGCACTAAGATCAACAATTAAAAATGGGACCCCATATATCAGAAAAACACTGCACCACAAAGAATATAATCATTTGGAAAAAGTAATAACTTACAGAATAGGAAATAAATTTTGCTAACAACACACATGATAGAGGATAATATTTAAAATGCATAAATACCTCAAAGAGCTAAATACCAAGGGAACAATAACTCAGTAAGTATATAGGTAAATATTAAAACAGAGAATTCTCTAAGGAGCAAGCTCAATTGGCTGAGAAACTCTATAAGGATGTTCTACATCAATAAGGGGAAGGAAAATAAAGCTACCTCGAAATTTCATCTTATAGCTTACTGAGTGTCTAAGATCAATATAAGTGGCAGCTCTTATTGGCGAGGTTTGGTGAAAAAAAAACACTTATTCATTGCTGGTGGGAGTGAAGCTTGTATATCCACAGTGGGAATCATTCTATATTTTTCTAAGAAGATGGAAATTGATCTATCTACCTGAATGTCCAAATATCCAACACTTGTGCATAAACCCAAAGAAATCTTCAACCTACCACAGAGATACTCATGAATAATATTTCTTTTTACTTTCCTCATAAAATCCATAATTTAAAATGATCTAGATGCTTCTCAATAGAAGAATGAACAAACAGTGTGGTACCTTTACACAAGTAAGTATTACTCTTCATTTAAAACAGAACAAAAAAAAAAAAAAAAAAAAACCAGAAAAAAAAACCCCACGAAATCATGAAATTCACAGATAAATGGATATAACTAAGAGAGAGTGTGTATATGTTATATATGAATAATAGCTATTAAATGAATGATAATCAAGGTATTAGGTATAAATTTAGGTACTAGGACAGACAGAGAGCTGTGGCATGGGAAGGCAATCATAGTGCATATTTACAAGTGGATTGTACTTAGGAAGTCATGGATAGGAAGATCAAATGGGGGGTAGAGGAAAGAGGGAGATAGGGACAAAATACTGAAACATTAAAATTTACATCAATTGAGTGGGTAAGGTGGAAACATAAAACAGTAGAGTCTTATAAAAGTATAAAACAACCAAACAACAAACACACAAAAAAAGCAGAAAACAAAAACAAAACAAAGCAAAGCAAAAACCCAAAAGAAAGGTCATTTAAAAAATTAGAAGTAATGGGGAAGGCAGAGTCACAGATTTCTACCTCTTGTCATCATAAGAAACTTCCAGTACTGAAACTGTGCTTTATATAATCGTACTGTTGGCCCAAATAGTCTTAAGATGAATCCCCATGCAAACTAAGCTGTAGTCAAAGGTATACATTGCTCTCGACAAACTGGTAGTAAGGTTCTACTGCTAAAGACAACACCTGTCCCTGTACCTTGAATATGTAGAATATAAGCTTGAGTCTACATTTAGCCTTCAATCCTATGTGAAGACAGCACCTGTCCCTGTACCTTGAACATGTAGAATATAATCTTGAATGAACATTAAGCCTTCAATCCTAAGTGATAGTGCCTTTCCTATAGGAATGTATTTAACTACTATCAAGGGCAATTGTAAACACCAACCCAGCAACATTTTAAAAAATCTAAAATGGTATACTGCCTGCAAAATATGCTAGTGCAAATGTTTACAAATCTTGAGGAGGGAACTAACCAATACCTAACTTGACTTAAGGCTTTCTACAGAAGATGAAATGAACACATGACCTATGTTGGTGACCAAGAACCTAAGACTAAATAATGTGTGCACCAGGGCTAAAGCTAAATAATATTATTTTAAATAGTCTAAAGAAGGGAGAATGGGTTCCAAATAGCCAGGGGGCAGAGAGATCTCAGCAGAGCACATGGAAAGTGCACACCTGCCCAGCTTGATCCAGGGACCCAGGAACCCTGCATCAGGCTCTCTGTTCCCAGCTGGCAGCTTTTGGGGTGCACAACAGAACTCGGACCATCAGCCACCAGGAACAGTAGAGATCCAGGGACACAGGCCAGGTACAAGGGAAAGGTGAAAACCAATCACTGACAACAAGATGGCAAGAGGAAAGCAAAAGAATGTACCCCTGGGAAACCAAGACAAAGTGGAAACACTAGAACCCAGCTCTCCCATAACAGCAAACAGCAGAATGCCAAGCTCTCCAGAAAAAGAAGACTCAGACCTGAAATCCTACAAGAAATACACTAAAAGAACTCAAAGAAGTAGAAGAAAATAGAAACAAAGAGATGAAGGAATGGAAGAATGAATTTAAAATGGAAATGGACAAAATAAAGAAAACACTAAAAGAGACATCCCTAGAGGTAGAAATTTTAAAAAAGAAATCAGGAGTCACAGATGCAAGCATTTCCAACAGACTACAAGAGATGGAAGAGAGAATCTCGGGGGACAAAGACAACATTTAAAACATAGACAAAACAGTCAGAGAAGATGCAAAAACCAAAAAGCTCCCAACCCAAAATGTCCAGGAGATCCAGGACACAATGAGAAGACCAAACCTAAGGATAATAGGAATAGAAATGGGCAAAGAATATCAACTAAGAGGTACAGTAAATACCTTCAACAAAATTGTATAATAAAACTTTCCTTCCCTTAAGAATGAGATGACCATGAGCATAAAAGAAGCCTACAGAACTCCAAATAGATTGGACCAGAAAAGAAATTTCTCCCAACACATAATAGTCAAAACACCAAGTGCCCAAAGCAAAGAAAGAATACTAAAAGCAGTAAGGGGAAAAGGTCATGTAACATATAAAGGCAGACCAATCTGAATCACAACCGATTTCTCAACAGAGACTATGAAAGTTAGAAGAGCCTGGACAGACATCATGCACACCCTACGATAGCACAAATGCCAGCCCAAGCTGCTATACCCAGAAAAAATATCAATCACCATAGATGGCAAGACGAAGATATTCCAAGACAAAACTAAATTCACACAATATATGACCACAAACCAAGTACAACAATGAACTTTAGGTGGAAAACCCATTACAATGAGGGAAACCACCTCATAGTAAAAAGAAGAAAAATTCTAAGCAAGAAAACCAAAAGAAGAAAGACACAGAGGCACAATTCAACCTACAAAAATAATAATAGCAGGAAACAGCAACCACTGTTTCTTAATATCTATTAACATAAATGGACTCAACTCCCCAATAAAGAGACATAGGCTATCAGACTGGATACTTAAACAAGTATTTGTTTCCAGCATTTTGCTGCATAGAGGAAACTCATCTTAGAGAAAAAGACAGACCCTCTCTCAGAGTAAAAGGTTGGGAAAAAACCTAAACCTTCCAAGCAAATGGCCCAAAGAAGCAAGCGCCATTCTAATATCGAATAAAGTTGGAAAGAGCAATGTGCAATTTCATCTGGAATAACCAAAGACCTAGAATAGCAAAATCCATCCTCAACAACAAGAAAACATCTGTGGAATCACTATCCCTGACCTCAAGCTATATTACAAGGCAATTGTGCTGAAAACTGCATGATACTGGTACAGAAATAGGCACGTGGATCAATGCAATAGAATAGAGGATTCAGAAATGAGCCCTCACGTATATGGTCACCTGATTTTTGACATAAGAGCTGTAAACATTCAATGGAAAAAGGACAGCCTATTCAACAAATGGTGTTGTTCCAACTGGCACTCAGCATGCAGAAAAATGAAAATAGACCCTTTCTTATCTCCTTGTACCAATCTCAAGTGCAAGTGGATCAAAGATCTCCACATTAAACCAGGTACACTGAAACTATTACATGAGAAATTTGGGCAAACCTTAGAACACATAGGCCTAGGAGAAAATTTCATGAACAGAATACCAATGGCTCGAGCTCTAAGGTCAAAGATTGACAAATGGGACTTAATGAGATTGCAAATTTTCTGTAAGGCTAAAGAAAGTGTTAAGGAACAAAATGGCAGCCAACAGAGTGGGAAAATATCTTTACCAACCCCACATCAGTTAGAGGCCTAATATCCAAGGTATACAAAGAACTCAAAAAACTAGACACCAAAGAATCCAACAAACCTATTAACAAATGGGGTACAGACTTAAACAAAAAGTTCTCAATCAAGGAATATAGAATTTCTGAGAAATATCTAAGGAAGGTCTCAACATCCTTAGCCATCAGGGAAATGCAAATCAAAACAACCCTCACATTCCACCTCACACCAGTCAAATTGGCCAAGATCCAAAACTCAGATGACAATAGATGCTGGCGAGGTTGTGGAGAAAGAACACTTCTCCACTGTTGGTGGGGTTGTAAACTGATACAACAACTCTGGAAATCAGTCTGGAGGTTCCTCAGAAAAATAGACATACTACTACCTGAAGACCCAGTTATTCCACTTCTGGGAATTTATCCCAGAGATTCTCCAACATACAACAAAGATAAATGCACCACAATGTTCATAGCAGCTCTATTTATAATAGCCTAAAACTGGAAAGAACTCAGATGCCCTTCAGTAGATGAATGGATACAAAAATTGTGGTATATTTACACAATATTTACTACTCAGCTATCAGAAACAATGGATTAATGAAATTCTTAAGAAAATGAATGCATTTAGAGAATATCATCCTGAGTGAGATAACGTAGTCACAAAAGAACAGACATAATATGCAGTCATGGATTTTGGAATACTAACCTCAGAAAGCTCTGAAGACCCCAGAAACAACTCACAGACTGTGTGAATTCAAGAAAAAAGAGAAAATATATTTTAATTAGAATAGAACTGCATCACATCTCCCTTCCCTCCCTCCAGCCCCTCCCAGTTTCTCTCCTATTCGCTCAAATTAATAGCCTCTTTTCCTATATTATTGTTACATATATACATATGTGATTGTATATGTACCCACTAATACTTAATTGCAACCTTAAAAAATGTATTCGTATACTTTTATGCAAAAATGCTTAAAAATTTGTACATTTATCTTCATTTTTGAAAATAAAATTGTAGAATAAAAAAAAGGAATAAATAATCTGGGCCCCCAAAAAAATAGTCTAAAGAGAGTATAGCACCAAATTTCCTTTTAATGATATTGTGCTATACTTCGCGATCTGTGCTTTGCTCAGTCATCCTCAGAAAAGCATCCTCCTACAAAGACTCACAGTCCATCATGCAGAGAATGAAAGACCTTCAAACATTTCATTTCATCCCACATGGATGTCTTCATTAAATACCTCCCCTATGTCTTGGGTACCGCATTACAAAGTGAGAAAGTGTGTAAGAGTCTGGGGGCAAAAAGTACAGCAAGAAAACAAGAACCCATAAATCAACATCATCAAACATAATATAAACTCCTAGAGATAGAGTCAGCATACACTGGACCTGCTTGAGTCTGTGCTAAAATTGTTTTGTATATTATACGATTTAATGTTTCTTACAGGATTCCTGACTGTGTGAATTAATGGGTTTGTCTTCTTGTTCCTCTCTTCCACTCTTGTCTTTTTGTTTGTTTGTTTGTTTGTTTCCAAATTTGGTATTTTACTTTGTTTTAGTTTGCTAAAATTTATTGCTATATGTAAGAATTCTGTTTGTTTTCTAATGAAAGACATAAAGGGAGCCTTATACTTTTCAAAACCTACTTTATTAAGTATACTTAAATGATTTAATCTCCCTTCTAGTACATCACCCATCAGAGGTAGTAGAAAGGAAAAGTCAATAGGGCAAAGGAGAATGTGGACCTACTTAGAAATAGTTCTTGTGGTAGGAATCCAATCTTCATTGTCAGGATAACAGCAGTTCAGTTCATACCAAGCAGGAGTAGTTTGATCCATTTGCAAACACCATTCATGAATAAGTAAAGGTAGTTTGATTCAGAGAAAACTTCTAGGCTCAGCCAATTAGCCTGCATCTGTGGAAGTAGCAAGAAGCTGACAGAACACCATCAGAAGTTCTTTGGTGCATTTCTCTCTATGAAGTCTGTAGAATTTTTATTTATATTCTTATTAAACATCTCATGTTCTCTCAAATGTACATTCTAAGAAAATATCACTTGTTTTTTTTTTCCCAGAGAGCTTCCAGAAAACAAAACAAAACAAAATGAAACAATGTATTTGTCCTCAGCAAAGCATACTCCCATGTATGTGCTTCACCAAAATCCTTTCAAAAGTCAGTTTTCAGAAAAACATCACACGACAAAACTTAGTCACACACACACACACACACAAAAAAAAAAAAAAAACTCCCAGATTTCTATATCAGGGAACAGATGTGAATAAGATAAGATGTCGGGAGAAAATGGGAAGACAGGGAGAAAAGAAAATGTAAACAAGGTACAATGGGATAATTGTTACATGTGCAAAAGTTCACATTTATGTCTTAAAGTCAAAGATTCTAATATTTAATTTGTCAGTTACAAACCCTTCTTTTGCTCAAAATATAGTTAAAAATTACTTAATGGAAGGAAGTAAAGGACATATGTCCTAAATCATGAACTTAGTGTGAGACCCAAAGCTTAATGTGTGAACACACACACACACACACACACACACACAGAGAGAGAGAGAGAAAGAGAAAGAGAGAGAGAGAGAGAGAGAGAGAGAGAGAGAGAGAGAGAGAGAGAGAGAGAGTGAGAGGCACAAACACACAGACAACATACCACCAACTGTGTGAGGTCAAAGTTTGAATAAAAGGACTGAACCTTAGTGTGACAATAAACACACACACACAGAGACACACAGACACACACACACAAACACAAACACACACAGACATACACACACATACACACATAGACACACAGACACATACACAAACATACAGACACACATGCAAACACACACACTGTGTAATTGTAAATATATATGTATCCATGATTAATGTGCACATATATAGTAAATAAGCATATATATTTTATATATGTATCTATTGATACATATTTATCTATGCAGTGTAAAACAAATTAATCAACCAAACCAAATGATAATAAAATAATAATAATAATAATAATTACTACTACTACTACTACTACTACTACTACTACTACTACTACTATTATAAGTTCTTGCACCTAAGACCCATTCTACAGGAGATGGCTGTTAGCATTTTACACAGAAGGTCAAGTACACTGTTGCAGCTTTCACAGGATGATATGCTGCTGTTAAATCTTATTAACTCAGAGCTCAGCAAGAGCCAGAAAAACAAACGCTGAGTCTCTCAGGTAAGAATTTATCTGCAGGCTTTGTTTATCACAGTTCTTTACTGCAAAAGACCAATGAGTGGAAGATTTATCTTTCATGTACCCGCTTTCATAAGATTGGCAGAAACAATGGTTGTTTTTAAGAAGAGCTTTATCTTCCTTGTGTGAAAATGCCTGTGCATTCTTTATATCAGCAGTTTTAAATGTTGGAGCAGCTTGTATTCTGTGATTTTGGAGTTGTCCATGGCATCTAAATGCCTTTTTACTCTAATTAGATCACCCCACGTCCCAGTCCCCAGTAACTTAGGAATTTGTATTTCCATAAATTCAATCAAATCTTCTCCAGGATTTGCCGACCCTAGAGTTTAGCAATATACAATCAAGTCTGATTTTTTAACCACTCAATCTTGTTTAGCAAAACTTGATTAGATTTTATCATCCTACTCATTAAATATTCCATCTGTTTGAACCCTACTTTCTATTTAAAATAAAATTCATGTCTTCATCTATGACTTCTGAATGGTTTATTCATCTTTGGAGGTTGTAAATTCATTCTGGGAGCTGCTTGTATTTTTATCTCATTTTAGTTTGATTAAATACATAATTTTACTTTATCTTTTGAATGAATTAATAATTTTATTCCATTAAATGTATGCATTCTAAATAGTTTGTTCCAGTTTGATACAGCAATAAGGCTAATCTAAAAGAAAATATAATGTCTCTAATGCAGGAGTTAACCTACTTAGTTAAAACACACAAGCATAGTAGAAAGACGTTTGATATGCGTAATGTATATGCTTCGAGCCATTGTTTTCATGGCATAGTATGCATATGTATATATGCCCAAACACATTATGATGTGCCAATTGATTATAGACATTTAAATGCATTAATTATAGTTTAATAAGGTTTAGAAAATTCCAACTAGTTTTATTATTTGTTGATTATAATAATTAGTAATGAAATACTGTCATGGGGAAATATCAAAATTAAAGAAAACCATTTATCTAGAGAGGAGACATTCTGAGGATAAATTACGTCATGATAGATGAATGTGATACTCCTTAAAGGAAGTGTACAGAGGACCAGTGGACAATAGAGCATCCTTAAGATAAGCTTCTCTAATGAGAGAACTATGCAACCTGTAATTAAAATACCCCATCTTAAAACAGCATTTTGATCACGTTATATAAATTATTTGAACTTCAAAATGCTTTTCTATGAAATGTAAATATCAGTATTACTGGCTTGTTTTAGAACTTTAAGTGTATACAGTGTGGAAATTTTATTCACTGAAGTATACTGCACCCTTCTTGAAAGCCCTCTGCATCTTTCAGTGCCTGCCTTTATCTTGTATCTACATGACTTGCTCCCAGAGGTTCCCATTTCAGCTGCATTGTAATTGGTTTTTAAGGACATTTTTCCTTCCTAGAACTAAAATGGCTCCTATGTAACATAGGACATACTTTAGAAATCATATCTTAGCTCAGAGTCCTTTCTTGTCCAATAACAATATGGTAAAAACACTAGTCTATATTACTCAATTTCCTGTTACTACTAGAAAATATCTTATTTATTTATAGTTGTAACTCTTATCTTTCCCACCAAAATGACAGTGTACTGAGAATGATTCTATTCCTAACCTAATATGTACATAAATCTAAGTAAATTTTCTAAACAGAGTAAGGAATGGATAACTCCTGAATTAAAAACTAAATTGATAAATATGTATATGTAGTATAATAATTAGTTGATATATTATTAGTTACTAACTGTAACAACAATTTAGGAAAACTATCAAATCTCTTTAATAACATGGTAATTGTAATAGTACCATCCAATTAAAAACCTGTACCATCTAGTATTAAAACACATTAAAGAATTGAAAAAGGTAATAAAATATTTCCTGACCATTCTAGAAAGTGAATAACATATTTACAGTGCTAAGACATGATAGAAAAATAGTATCTAAATAACTATTGTCTGTATAAACCCCTGGGAGTAGCACTATGCAAAATATCCTGATAAAGCTAATTTTCTGAGATTAAAAAATATCTGCTTTATAAAATAGTAGATAATACAACTCAATTTTTCAGAGATGCTTTAGATCAGTAATAAAATTAAAACCAATTAACTCATGCTGATACCCAATTATATGAATGGCATCTAGAATACAAAAGTGGTAAAAGTTTATCTTTATCTATAAAAAGTACACAAGTCAATAGTGAAAAACTATGCACAAATGCAAAGGTGTAGAAACACTTGATTAAGAAACAAATAACTATAGGCCCAATTACTTTTCTAACTTCGGTCATGGAATGCATATGTGAACACCAAACTTTTTCTCCTTTATTCTCTCTTCCAAATTCATTTTCCTCAGTTTCATTCCTAGCTTTGAAACCAAACATTGTGTCATCCTCTTTCCTCTCAGACCCCACCTTTAGTGAATCAGGCCGACTGACTTTCTCCTTCAAACTTCCTCTCTACCCCTCCTGCTATTCCAGCCTTCAACTTAACTGGATCACAAAGATCTTTCCCACCAAAGTCCTTCCCCTGACTCATGACTTAATTGTAGCCTTCAGCTCCTACAGGAATTCTGTGGGAAGACAAAGGCTACTCCAGGCAAGGAATCAGGTTATCTAACTCCTGATTGTCACCTCTCCATCCTTGACTCTAAATCTAATCCCATTGTCACATCCAATTCTGTAGCAAACCATCTACTGCAGCCTCCTTATTCAATATCCCCATCTTCAGTGGATCACACAGATGAGTCTTTACCTCTAACCTTCTTCCTCACTCATCCTATTATCCCATCTTCCAACTCTAAGAAGCATTTCCTGGGAGCCCAAAATTCACAACTGTGAGAGAAGCAAGAAGGCCAGAATAGCATGTAGGCAAACCTAAGACTTTTGTTCTCCCTCCTCTAGATTCACACCCAATCCTCCTGACTTATCCATGGTTCTGTTGCAGATTAACTGTCATCTCTTCTCTCTCACTGTATTCATTCCCAGTGAATTAGTCAGAATCTGGTAGATTTGATTGCTTTCCTTTCTGTCAGCATTCTGAATTAATTAAACTCGGAAAGAAGGAGGGTCACTCCAGAATGTAATCAGTCTCTGAAACTGCAGAAGGGTCCAGCCTCAATCCTGAACCTCCAACCGCCACACAGAAGTGTATTTTGTTCATTGTTGTGCAAAAGATTTTTTGAGGCAGGGGGTTGTAAAACAAGTTCCTTATACAAGCCCCTAATATAATTTATAAGTTTCCTTAAGAAAACATCACACTTAAGGGCCCATTATTTGTGAAGTGATAACCAAGACTCAAATAATATGCAATAGCAAAGACTGTTTACTCTACAGAGAATGTGAATACAGGGCTCTACCATACTTGAGAACAGAAGACAGGGGCATAGACTTTGCAGGATCAATTTAAAGCTTTTAAGGGTCGGGGTGGGTTTTTTTCACCTTTCTTAACCTTGATTTGTCGCTTTGTTGCCAAGGGGTATTAGGGCCTTTGTGATTGGTTAAGGATCTTGGGGGATTTTGGGTACTATTACTGAATGACTATACTTGGATCAAGCTCAGTAGTGGAGTCGTTTCTACAGTTCCTGATTGGCTGCCTGTGAGATTGGTTCAGGCTAGAAGATGTGGCAGCATCCAGTCTGGCTCCCCATGACGGGCGTTATTTCCTAGACTTGACTTGTTTTGGACTTTTTCAAATCTGGGAAAAATAAATTTATTCCTAGTCTCCCTAACTGTCAGTTTGAAACCTGTCACGGAATCCAATGACTAATTCTGTCCACTAAACACCTCTGTGATTTTAGTCATTGGGTACTGAAGACAGTACCCAATAATGCAGGGCATTTCATGTGTGCCAAGATTGCCCTTTTGACCATGGCCATCTAAACTAACACACTGCTGTTTATCCTTGAGGGGAGTTGGGACAGGAACCTAAACAGGGCAGAAGGCTGGAGCCAGGAACTGATCAGAGGGGTGCTGGTTACTGACTTGTTCGCCATATACTGCTCATGCCACGATCTTGTGACACCCAGGACCACCAAGGCGAGCAATAAGACTACACACAAAGGGCTAGCTCCTCCCCCACAATCACGCACCAAGAAAATGCCTTACAGCATGATCTTATGGAAGCATCTTTTCAATTAAGATTCTCGCCTCTCATGTGAGTCCAGTTTGTGTGCTAAACTGACATAGACTGAGTAGCTAATTCTGAAAAGTAAATATCCACCTAGAGCACATTATTCTTTTTATCCAAGATAACAATAACTGTGTGCACAATAGAATACAAATATGTAAAATAAAATGACTATAGCTTAAGTTACACATTGATCCTTGCACACTGATAGTGGGAGACTTCAATATCCCCCCAATAGAGAAGTCATCCAGATAAAATCTAAACAGGAAAATTCTGGATCTAACTGAAGTTATAAACTAATATAACTACCAATTATTTATAGGATATTAAACTTTGAAAGAGAAAAATATAACTTATTCTCAGTATATCAAGGAACATTCTTCAAAGCTGATTTTCAATAACTTGCTTTCTATCTGACTACCACAGAATAAGACTATATTAATAACAACAGAATCCATAGAAAGTTTAAAAAATCATGGAAGCTGAACAACTCTATTAAATTGAAATGAGTCAAAACTTAAGCAAGAAATTAACGCTTTTCAGAATTCAATGAAAATGAATAAAAAACACACCTGAATTTATGGGACACAATGAGTGACATTCTAATAGGAAGTTCATAGCATTAATTATCTGCATAACACCATATCTTAAAGCTCTAGTCAAATGATTTTAGCATCGAATTCTACCAGACTTTTAAATAAGAGTTAATGCAAATATTCCTCAAATTATTCTATGAAATATAAAGAACATTTTCCAGTTTGTTTTGAGTCCAAATTTACCCATACACTCAAGCTGCATAAATATACAGCAAATGATAAGAATTAAAAATCCATTTCTCTTATGAATTCAGATGACAAAATTCTCAATAAAATACTCACAAAAAAATCCATGAACACATCAAAAAGTTCCAATATTATAATCAAGTAGGCTTCATGGGAAAGATGCAGGAATGGTTCAAAATGAATGAATTGATAAATGTAATTTATCATATAGACGGATTAAAACATAAAAGGCATATGGTTATCTAAAAATTTCTACCTGGTATATTAGAATCTTTTAATAAGTTCCAGAAGATTCTAAAATATTTTTCTTGTTTCTTTGTTAGTGTGAAAATATTTTCAATTCATAAACCAAATTTCAATAACTCTGAGTTGAGTGAATGACTACAAAGATGATCAAAGAGAAGCATAGCTTTCCATATTTGAGTGTGGATATTAAACCATATGGTTAATTGAACCCCTATAGTTCCACTCTCACATAGTAAATCATTTAAGCTCCAATAACCCCAATTGTCTATACAGATTGTTGAACAGGATGATAAAGTGAGAATTAGTTTTCATTCTTGAAATTTCAGTACATTTTTATTACTACCTAATTTACTCCTAATTATATGACATCATGACAAGGTAATATCTGAAAATGTATAGAACATGATACTCAAAGAGCACAAGAGTATGTTTTATATATGTTGCATGCAAACACCTTTATATTTATATTTTAGCAAATGTATCTTATGGAGTGAAATTTATATATATATGTATATATAGGAGTATATAAAATGCATATATATATAACATATTATAAATTATATTTCACTGTTAAGATTTTTATGATGGCTGCATGAATAAAGAAATATGAAAATGGCAGAGTTAGGCTTAGAGAAAATTGTAGTGCCAGATTGTAAAGGAGGTATGTTAACGAGGAAGAAATTCTAAAGGCAAGCTCCAGGAAAATTGAGTTGTTTCTAATCTGACGTGTGAATTGGTTTCATTTAAGGAATAAATTAGAAATAAAATTTTCAATTGAGAACACATCTTAAAAATATTAAATTACTTTAGGCAGTGACTGCAGAAAGTGAGTCAAGGAAAAAAGTATGAAACATTAACTACCAAAAATATTTTTTTATACCATGTGTGTCCGTTGGCTTGCTGCTACTGTTATATAAACATCATGAACAAAAGATACTTAAGTAAGAATGCCTTTATTTACATTACTGTTTCCAGTTACAGTTGGTCATTAAAGCCAAGGAAGGAATGTGAGCGGGACAATAAAGCAGGAAAGAGAAATGACTTATTCCACTTGATTTCCTATTTAATCCAGAGCTACCTAGACAGGGGTACAACTCACAGTGTTTAGGACCTTCTCTCATAAATGATTAATTAGAAAAAATGTCCAAGTCTTGCCTATAAGTTAATTTGAGGCAGTACCTTTATTGAGATTACTTCTTTCAGGATATAGCTAGTTTTTTGCCATGTTGGAAAAGACAAAAGATCATGCTCTCTAATATTTTAATTCAATAATATATGATCTCTTGATAATGTAATCAAGTGCATTCTTTTGGAATCAGGAGGATAAAGGTACTACAACTAGAAAAATAAGGTGTTTTTCTGGAACCAGAATAACTATGTTTGCACAGAGTATGAGAAAGAAAATATGATTTAGTATACATGTTTTTACTTTAATTAGATTGTGTACAATTATTTTAAAATTAGCATGCATTTTTTTTTACCATTGGTTGGGATGTATTAGAAGATATGCTTATGCTTTTATATATACATAACTGGTGTTAGCTTGGAGATTTCAAAGGACCATGCCCTCCCCAGTTTGCTCCCTCTCACCCTGCATCATAGTTGTTTCAATGTGTGAGCAATCACTTACTTTTCTTGTGCCATGCCTGCTTGCCTTCCTTTATGTTGCCAGGTCCCCTACTATGGTGGCCATGTACTGAACCTCTTATACTCAAAATAAGACCTCAATAATCTCTATGACAACAACAGAAAATTATCCATTTTTGTATGTGTCTCTCAAAATCAATGTTGGTAAGGGTACAGAAACGCCTGTGCCCCAATATTCTCTCAAATACTCTGTGTGATATTTTTATGACTCTGCTGGTCTTGAGTTAAACTCTGAAGCTCAAATCCACTCAGTTAGCTTTATGAGTACACCGACATTTGGTGAGAGGATAGGGTATTAGGATAATTGGTACAAAAACTTAACATTATATATAGAAAAACAGGTGAGGATGAAGAATAGTTTGGAATTAAGAGGCTAAATTCTGTTAGGAAATATTCCAGACCAGAAAAAGGTCACTTTTATTTAGGTAGAAAAACATGTTCTACCAATACCATTCTAGGGCATAAGCACTGAACAGGTCAGTCCTATTACTAAGATATGAGGTAGATAGACATGGAGAAAAAATGCAGAAGCTACAAGGCTAGACATTCTTTATTCAGTATCTGGAGCAATTACTGCCCATGATTTACAGAAGCTTGTCTCTCTTTACAGATGTAATAAAAAGTAGGCATCTGGAGAGAAAATAATCAAGGCAGCACCTTAGTGTTGGAGGAGAACTTCAGTACTACCTAGAAGGTTCAACATCCGTTGTTAAAGACAGAGCCATCTTCCTGCTAAACTTCAGTGGGATCAAGTTGAAAGGGAAACAGATCACAGAGAAAGATAATGCAATTTCTGGAAAACTAAGCACATGTTTGAGTCTAAATAATAATGCACTCGTATACAGATTTCAAATAAAAATGCACTCTGTAGATGTATTTAAAATAATCCCACTCTGAAAAGCAAAGAAGCCGCTAGATCCAACAAAGCAGGGTGAGTAATGAAAGCCATTTACTGAGGCGAGAATAGAATCTAGATCTCCATCTACATGCATTGTAGTTTTAGGGGTGATAATTTTCATTCCCAATTTTTTAATAATTTGGAGCATATATTTGCCTTGTATGTATGCACAAACTAATGTGTCCACACATGTATATGCATATTCCTCAGGGGGACAAAAATCAACACGTGTTTTTCTCTAACATCCTTCACCATAATATTGAAGCAGACTCTTACTAAACCTGGAACTTCCTAATTCTCCCAGCTGGATCTGGAAAGCCCAATATCTCCTTGTTCTTGTCTCCCCAGTACTGGGATATGGGCACAGAGTCCCATGTTTAGGATTTGCATGTGTGTTGGAGATTTTAAAGCAGTTCTTTACACTTATGCAGCAATCACTTTACCATTGGGCTACCACCCTAGCCTTAATATTTCTATTTAATGAAAATAATTATGAGTTATTCTACTAAACCTGTTAAATATATATATCTCATATTCCTTATGATTGATAAATTGTATCAAATAACAATTAATTATTAAACAGTTCATTTTCTCCTGTATAAAATGTATGTCCAAAAGTAAATCACAGTATCAATTATGTATGCTTAACACTCATTAGATATTTAATTCATTCTTTTTATTTTTTAAGCTTTTTGCATTCTTTATACATTTTGAATTATAAACTCTAATTAGATTTACTTTATGAATCTTTCACTCATTCTGTAGCTAATCTTCTAATTAACTGCTTGCTTAATTTGTGGTGCTAAAACTTCTTACTTTAATGTAATTCTGTTTGTTTATTTTTTTAGTTTGGTATCGGTGCTTCTGTTGATTAAGCAAACAAGATAATATAAATCTATTTGATATGACCTCAAAAATTTCCTCTACTTTTTAGAGTAGTTGCACTGTTTCATGGACTCGGTTTAAGGCTTAAATCCATTGAATAATCTTTGTATACTATGTGGTGTATGAGTATATCCTTGTTCCTCTACATGAGTAATGCCAATTCTTCCAACACTACTGAAGAGACTGACATTTTGTGAGAGGCATTAGTTCAGGAGTTTATTTTATAGTGTACAACTATAGTTCATAAAAGTTAACTGTACTATTTAAAAATTACGTGCTAAATATCTTTCCTTCTAAAATCATACTTATGTAACTTAAGCTTGAGTTGCCATGAGGTCCATAACCAAATGATTTTTTTATCCATTTATGGACACACTTTTACATCCATGTTCATTGTCATTCTATGCTTAATAATTAGAAATAGAATATATATGCACACAACGGGATGGATAGATTAAAATGGGGTATATATACACATAAGGATGTTACTGAGACATACAATTCAAAATATTGAAGATTTCAGGTCAATTGATAAAACTGGGAAAAATTAAAAAGACTAAGACATGCTTGCTTTCACATGCAGAACCTAACTTCAAATCTTTTGGTTTCATAAATATTGCTTGAAAAACAAGTAAAAGTCAAGATGTAGAGCAGTCCTTGGGAGCAATATTTTGAAGGAAGAGGATAGATAGTATAGTTAAATTTAAGGCAGATGAGTGAATAGTGAAGCATAGACTGGCTTAAGCAGGGAGGGTTGCATAAATATAGGTAAACATGGGAGGTGAAAAGTGATAACTCTAAAGAAAAGATTATGATAAACAACATGGAAGCCCACTAAATGTAGCCCTGACATCTAAAAAGGACGCATGCTCAACAATGTTCATAGCAGTCTCATTTATAATAGCCAGAAGCTGGAAAGAACCCAGAGGTCCTTCACCAGATGAGTGAATACAGAAATTGTGGTACATATAAACAATGGAGTACTACTCAGCTATTAAAAATGAGTTCATGAAATTTCTAGACAAATGGATGGAACTTGAAGCCATCATCCAGAGAGAGGTAATCTAGTCACAAAATAAAACTAATGGTATGCACTCACTTATAAGCTGATACTAGCCCTCTCTCCACCAAAAAGTCAGAGAATACCCAAGAAGCCACAAACAGTTTATGAAGCTCAAAAAGAATGAAGACCAGATTGGGGATGCCTCAGTCCTTTTTAGAAAAGAGAACAAAACAGGGGAGAAAGTACAAGGTCAAATATTGGATCAGGGATTGAAGAAAAGATCTACAGAGACTGCCTCACCTGGAGAACCACACCATATACAGTCACCAAAACCAAGTATTATTGCTGATGCCAAGAGTGTTAACTGGCAGGAACCAGACATGGATGCCTCTTTAGAGGCTCTCTGAGGATCATATAGATGCAGATGAGGATGCGTGCAGCTAAACATCAGACTGAACACAGGGATCCCAATGAATGAGTTAGAGAAAAGATTGGAAGAGCTGAAATGTTTGCATCCTCATGGGAAGAACAGCACCATCAACAGCCAAGGCACTGAGGTGGAGAGGGTGATTGGGAGAGGGAGCACCTTCATGGAAGCAAGTCGAGGGGGAGGAGAAAGTGGAGTGGGGGTGGAGGGTATCGCATTTGTAATGTAATTACGGGGGGAACAAATGAAATTGAAAAAAGAAAAACAAAAGAAAATGAATATTTATTTTGTTAAGTTACATTTTTGTCTCTCTATCTCTGTTTCTTTGTTTCTCTCTCTCTCTCTCTCTCTCTCTCTCTCTCTCTCTCTCTCTCTCTCACTCACTCACTGTGTGTGTGCATGTATGTGTGTGTGCAAATGTGTACACATAAGCACAGAAGCCAGAAAAAGATGTTGATGTCTGCCGACATGGAGTTATTGGGACCACTCAGGCACAGTCTACATAGTGAATTCACTATTACATGGCACATAAAAAAGTAAGAGCAGTGAGACCTCTTATTGTGTAAAGGCACACCCTTCCTGTCAATCCTGAAGACCTGACTTCAATCACTCTTACTTAGTGGAAAAAGAAGAAAGCTGAATATATACAATTTGTCCTCCAAATCCACACACATGACACAGGATTGTGTGTGTGTACAAACAATGGATTGGCACCATACAAAATAAATTAATGATTAAGGCTTCTAACCTAAGGAGTTGCAATGAACGTGTTTCCATTTTTTAAATTTTGCCTCATTTATATGACTTATATAAGAACAACTAGTCAAATTTCTTTCTTCAACTATATCAGAAACATAACTCTACCATAATCAAAATTTAACCATTGTCCTTAGTAACATAGGAGTTGCTATAAACCCTTCCCAAGGCATCCACTAATTTATTACAACTTCTCCTAGGAATTACAAACATCATTTAATTTTTATTACTTTAACTTTTCTTGAGAGATAATGCAATGCAAGCTCCACATTGACAGAAGCCAACTGCTGTTCATCTATTTTAGGTGACAATTCGGGGACATTATGACAAGAGTACATAGATGACACCTTTAGATATTCTCGTAGGAACAAATGGCAGACCTATCAAATAACTTTATTGAGTGGAGCCAAAAACAGATCAAACAGAACAAGAGTTGGAAAATGTGAACAAAAGAGCAGTTTTATGGAAGCCATTTTTAGACAGTTCCCATATGGACCCTGACACAGCAGAAAAAGCACCAAAGAATGTAACGGGGTTTGGGGCATAGTTCGTTGGCAGAAACTACTCACTTGAGGAAATTTCATTTTATTTAATGGTTGTCAGAAAATAAAAGATCTGTATTATACCATTTTACAGAAAGTGTAATTTAGACCAACTGCTGCTAGGCTTTACATGCTATTTGTAATTCTGTCTCCTTCAAGGTGTGTTGGACACTCAACTTTGACTCAGAGTATTCTATTTTATGTGAAATATAGATTATGGAGACGTGCAAACAGAATTCTAGTTTCTCAACAGTAAGATTTTTACTTAGGATAAGATGTAGAGTTCAGGATTGTCACATTTCTATAATTATTTTAAAAACTATATTACCAGATATGTGTCTCAGCAACTGTGTCACTACATATTATTAGATATGTGCTTATGAAAGAGAATAAAGTGTATATCATTTCATTCTATATGATTTCAAATTTCTCTCTTAATATGACTGGTTGTTACATTATAAGTCTTTATTCTACTTTCTTTGTAAAGGGAAATAAAAGAGTAACTGTTATTTGTGGAAGCTGACCTGATATTTAATCTTGTCTAAATATCCTCAAAAAAGTAGAAAAAAGTTAATTTTTCTATTTTTATTCCATACCTTGTAAAAAGCATTGTCTATGTACTCTTTGAAAAATTTGAATTTCAATTATACTTCTGGATCACACACGTGACTGAGACATATCATAATTGTTTCATAATTTATTAGATAAATTAGGATTTCAGTACTTAATAATTCTTCAGACTTATGTCCTTCATCTTTATAAGTTTTTTTTTCTCTGTGTTATGTAGTTGCTTATATTTTTGCCAATTATTTTCTTGGATGAAATGACCTGGAATTCTACCACTGCTATGGCGAATTCAACCATGAACTTTATTTTCTTTTCTCTTGAAAGAGGTAAAGGGAAGATCATTTAGAGCAGAGTAGCTCATTTCAAGTTAGAAATTTATTGACACCTGAAATATACACTTTGTTCTGCTTTTGAGTGTATAGTTCAAAAGCAGATACTAAGATCACAGATTTTTCTAGATATTACAATAGAGGAATGCAGAGAGACATTCTGTCAAAAATATTCTTATTCCTTTCCCCTATATTGACAGTTTATTCTTAGCACCTTGTACTTATTAATATTCTATAATTAGAGTAAAAGACTTTAGGAATAAATCTATGAAGCATTCCTCTGTCAGGTAAATAACTCTGCTATTATATTAATAATAATTAGTTTTCTAAATTAAAACAAAGTAGGTATTAACATATATCGTTCATAAAAATTAAAGGGTTGCCAGGTGTGTAGACTAGCAATTTTATTGAAATATTAAATTTGATTATTTGAATTTGAATTGTTCTTATACCTTTATCACATACTTTTTTCTAGACTTTATATCACCACAGTTTTACCTCAATCTAGTGACACATTTTTTGCTAGTGAATATTGTTTGTAGCTGTTATCAACATCCAAATTGTTACCTCTGCATCTCATTTATTTTTATTTATTCACATTCCAGTCGTTGCTGCCTCTTAGTCCTCATTCTCACAGTTGTTCATCCCATTCTTCCTTACCCTTGCCTGTGAATGTGTGCTCTCTGTCAGAAGTCTTCTCCTTTTGTTATGGCCTCAAGTCTCTCGAGAATTAAGCTTAGCTTCTCTCACAGAGACCAGACTAGGCAGACCTCTCCTATAAATATGACAGGTGCCTTGGACCAGCCCTTTCGTGCTCCTGGTTGGTGGCTCCGTCTCTGGGATCTCCTTGGGGTCTGGGTTAGTTGAGACTGTTTGTTTTTCTATGGTTCACTTCTTCTATAATTCCACTAATTCAACCACATAGGTCCATGGCTTCAGTCCAGTGGTTGGATGTAATTATCTGCTTCTGTCTCAGCCAGCTGCTGGTATGGGCTCTCAATAGGAAGCCATTCTAGGCTTCAGTCTATAAGCACACCATAGCATCAGAAATGATTGTCAGGCCTGGAAGCCTCTTGTGGAGGTTCAGTGTTTTCTCCAGTTTTGAGTTTAGTTCTTTTACACAGAAACAAATCTGGGTCAGGCAGTTTAACTGTGGGTTAGCAACCCTGTCCCTCCACTTGAGGCCCTGTTTATTTACTGGAGGTTGACCCTTCAAGTTCCCTTTCCAAAGTGTTCAGCATTTTGGCTAATGGCACCCCTAGATAATCCAAAGTGTGTCTTACATCCAGGGTGTCAGTATTTTCTAGAGGGTTCCCCTACCTCCCATTCACCAAGGGTATTCATTCTTTTGGCTTTCTGGGGCTTCTCTGGAAACATTCTCATATCTTTCTGCATAATGGCAAGGCAAACCAATACCATACAACGTCTTTCATTGTTTGTAGAATTATATTTATACACTTTCCAATTACTGTGTGTTCTCCTATGCTTCCACTCTAACAAACAAACAGGATTGTTTTCTTTCCCCAGGCCGGTTCCAGAAAACATCGACTCTTCTGACATGTCTGTGTCAGTCAAAACACCCTCTCATAAACCATTTCTAGAAAAATATCACACAACACAATTGAGTCTTCAAAGAAACCATAAATTTCCACTTCATCATCCACTGTTGCCACCATCTCTGACTCGCAGAAAAGGAGCAACAACACAGCATTCTTCTCAAAGTGGTTTATTCAGAAACCTTACAGCATGCTCATGAAAATCTTTCTGTACCCTGTCTGTCTCTCTTTCTAAATCTCTCTCCTAGTTTTACTTTCTGTTTCTCCATTTTGTTTCCCTTTCATTTTCTCTATTTCCTATTCCCTGCCCCGAAGCACAGTCCCATTTTCCTGATCTCGAACCATGGGTGCATCTGCACAGCTCACATGGTGGGAGTGGCTAATCTCGGGGGCAGGAGAATGTTAGGTGCTACTCACAAGACCAGGCCAAGATAATGCTTGGGACTGCTGCTACTCCTGCTCCACATCTCCTCCTTCTTCATAATTTTGGCTGAGAGAATGTCTGCTTAGGTTGCCCCCTGTGGGAGTGCCCTTTACCTGTCGTTGGGAGAATGAACTGTATTGGTTCGATCTCTGGCTTAGGTTGGTGACACGCCCAGAGAGTCTTACCCGTCATTGACTATTTCTCTAGCATGCCAAGCCACACTTTCGGAGACTGCCCAGTCTCCACCATTGCAAAAACCTGTATCATTAAGGCTTGAGTTCTGCGCTGTCGAAATTGTATACGGCACATGCACCAGAACACCAGGACACTTATGAGGACCCAGCAAAGGGCTAATCTAGCTAATCTAGACCATTCTTTTATCTTTGTGGTGGTGGTAGTGATCCAAAATCCCTTTTAGGCCTGAATAAGGTCATAGCTGAGGGGTCCTGTACTGGCCAAGGAACAAACTGAGAAACAGAGGTCTCAGATCCCACAGACCCAGTCTAATGAAACTTTCATAACCGTAACCCCCTCTCAAATAGCATACTTAAAGCAGATAAATCTTCGCAACTACCATTAACACCACACAGCAACCATACATTAAAGGGATTGCTGGCAATTGCCTGAGCAGGACTTTGGTATGGCCAATTATATCCTGAAAATGATAATCATCTGAAAACATAACAATCTTGGAAACACTGATCGGAGATCACAGATCTTCAGTTTTCACTACTGGGAGCATCAGCAGCATCAGGCTCATCCACAGGGTTATTGTTCCACTCAACCTGGACCATTCTGGTCAACCTCTCTGGGACCCACAGTGGTTTTCTATGTTCCTGAGGAAACACACAAACAGACCCTTTTGCCCAAACCAACACTGTATCAGGACCCTGCCATCTGCCAGTCAGGACATCTTTCCACATAATCAGGCCTTTGGAAGAAACATTAGAATTGGTGTGTCACTCATTAGTGACCCACCCATACTTGTCTTTATTAAAAAAATATTAAGATAAAAACAGCAATAGCCGGTTTATTGCTAGGGGAAAATCCTGCAGAGGCAATTCCCTTCTTTTGTTTAACTAGACACTCCTTGAGAGTGTGGTGAGCATGGTCAATGATTCTTTGTCCTTGAGGATTATAGGGTAAGCCATGAGTTACTCAAATGGCCATCATTTTGCAGAAGAACACAAAAGAAGCAGAAGTATAAGCAAGCCCATTATCTGTTTTTAATTCTTTGGGCTGCCCCCAGGCGCTCCATGCTTCAAAACAATGTGCAATTTCATGACTTGCTTTTTCCCCTGTATGTAGAGATGCAAAAATGATCCCACAGGCTGTATCAATAGAAACATGGAGATACTTTAATTTTCCAAAATCAAGGATCCATTTGCCAGAGGTGTACAGGGCACAACTCACATGGGTTAACCCCAAACCCAATCTGAGGTAGCATAGGGGCACACTTCTGATACCCTTTTACAATATCCCATGCCTCATCGTGCATGATCTTAAAGCATGAGCACAGGTCTTGGAATTAACATGGAACTGTAAATGAAATTCTCGAGCCAATGAAATAGGTGATATATTGAAAACATCAAGCAAGCCCTGGTGGCTTTATCTGCAATATCATTTCCCTCCACTAGGGGACCAGGTAAGTTAGTATGGGCACAGATATGCTGTACAAAAAAGGGTGAAGTTCTTTTTAAAATCAAGTCATGCAAGGTGACCACAAGATATCCAATAGTAGATTTTGAATTCATTTTATCCACTACTTCTAAGCAGAGCAACATGTTAACAACATAATGACTATCAGGAATCAAATTAAAAGGACCCGGAAACAACTCAAATACCTTAATCACAATTTGCAATTCCATAACTTGGGGTGATGTAGGGGGAAATTGTATGATAACCGGAGAGGAACCTGCCACCACATACATGCCCTTTCCTGTCTTGGAACCATCTATAAAGATAAGTGGGGCATCTGGCAAAGGATCCTTTCAAGTGATGTGAGGGAAAACTACAGGATGAGTGGTAATTAGCTGTAGGGTAGAATCCTTATAGAAATTATTATCAAAGTTACCTTGAAACCTGCATCTCAGGATAGCCCAGCCATCTATAGTAGATGACAATACTTCTAGTTGTCTCACATTATAAGGGATTATAAGATCCTTTGGTGGGATGCCAAAATACTGTATGCATTGTTGAATGCCTAGAAAAGCCAATTGTGCCACTGAAGTGGGATAATGCACAAGTATCTTGGCCAGGGAAATCTTGGGATATATCTAAAGCTAAGGAGCTCCTTGCCATAGAACTCCTGTAGGCTGTGACTCTGTGGGCAGAATACACAGCAAAATGGGTTGTGACTAATCCCAGCGTTTTAAGGCCGCAGTCTGGATTCCCTGCTCTACCAGTTGTAATGCGGCTCGGGCAGCATCAGTGAGTCGTCTGGGAGAATTAAGAGCCAAATCACCTGACTGAATATTATAGAGTGGTTGCAGCTGTCTATTGGTTAGAAATAAATAGGGTCGAACCCATTGAATATCTCCTAATAATTTTTGAAAATCATTTGTGTTTTTAACTTATCAGTACAAATTTGGATTGTTTGAAGAGTCAATGAATAAATAGTTATTTGATGATTTTTGAAAAGTAAATTATCTTTATGAAATTTCTGTGTCACAATCTTGCTTGGAAGAATGAATAACCCATTATTTGACAAGTAAACTTTGAGGGTTTTAAGTTTTAGCCTCCTGTCATTGAGGCAGCAGTAAAATAATCAAAGACCATCAGCCATTCTCTCAGGCAAAGGTTTTCAAAGACACCCATTGTCTCAAGGAGCTCTTCAAAACCACAAGCAGACCAGTCAGATGCAAAGGAATAATATGGAAATGGTCTTTGAAAATCTTTGATAACTCTTTGGAATGGCAACTGAAGCAATAAACCAGGTTGTAATTACACAGCCTCAACCCTTCACAAAGCTGAAGTAATTCTTACCTGTTTGATTCTTACTTACTGTGGCCAGCTTGCAATTGCTCCTGCACTAGCTATTGAGTAACCAAATTTCTTTCTGAAGCTGATTAACCCATATAGGGACATCAGAATTTAAAATAATTTCATCTGAATGGTGTGCATGCTTGCCAATTAAAAATATTTCAGATCAGTTTTTGATTTTCTAGGGGTAACTGCAGTGATCTTTAATTTAGTCTTGATTTTGCTCTTCCAGAACTTGATTAGGCAGGTAACCACAGTTAAACATTTGTTGTGTAACATAGTTACGCAGTCTATTTAAAATTACTCCCATAAGGCTAACTCAGATCTTTCAGCTTTTATAGCTTGCACCCAATATAAGCATCTGCAAGGCCAAATCTTCTTCCAGTAGGAAGAGCCTGCATCCCCATTTTTACCAAAAGCATTTTAACATTAGCTGCTCTGAACACTTTCTCAGACATTTTAATTAGCCTATCAATGAACTCTTGAAAAAATTTAGAAAGCAAAACTTAACCCCTAAACAATCTAGTCTCTCCAAAATCAACACATAGTGTGTGTCAGAGCACATTAGCTTCATGCTACGAAGTTTGGCTGCTAGTTTCCTGCACACAAACACACTACAGTGCAGCAATACTGTCTTAAATGTTATTTTATTACATATAATATAATCCAATTTAGAGGTATTTTAGAAACCTGTTTCCCTGGGTTGGTGTTGTTGTTTAGAGTGACTTTAACCAAGGTACTAGTTTTAAACAAATTTTTTGTTAATAATGTTATAATTTTTGAATCATACCCAATTACTTATAAGCAAATAATTTACCACCAAGACATGCAGAGCATATTTATACCTTTTAAAACTAGTCGAAAGCAGACATGATGTAACCAAACATCTTATATATTTAAACAAGATAATTTTTTTTGCTTTTTTTTTCAGCTGTAATTTTAAAAGATGGGAACTTTTTCACCTGTTGAGCTCCACAAAGATTTTTCTAGGAGAAGCAATAGAACAGCTCCAAGTGAATAAGCTGCCTGCACCCTTTTCTAGGACCATCCTAGAAATCAGCTTCCAGCAGGTCTTCAACTGAGCTAAACCACTAAATTTAGGTGTAGGGCCCTAAATGCCTGTGGTTTTATTTTTATTTATTTTTTTTCATTTTCTTTTATCTTTGATTTCATCCTCTTAGACTCGAGTTAAAGCTGAATTAGGAGACAAATACCTAATGTTTTCTTTTGAACACGAAACATGAGTAACACTTAAACTAAGAAAACATGGACATAAATTGACACACGTGGTCAGACAGACAGCTTGGCACACCAAGAGACAAACACACAAGAGAAGAAAACTACATGTGTCAAAGGGACCCTGATATTTTAAGGGATCCAGAATCAGAACTAGACATTTCTCCAGTGACAACTAGAAAACCAGGATGTCTTTTGACCTTCAAGTTCCCACTTGAAGAACTCACAAGCAATTAATGGGTATTTTTTGGTTTTTGTTTTTGTTAAGGTGATAAACAAGTGCCAGCCAGGGCAGACTGGCTGGACTAGTGATACCTGAGTCTCTGAGCGCAGGGAGTTTCTCCAAACTGCTGGCTATGCTCTCTAGATTGTCTTCCAACATTTCTCCCTCACTAAACACTTTCCCTGCCTCTGAACTCTGTCAGCGCTCTTTCCTAACATGATTCAGAGCCTCATTTCTCTTCTCCAGCTCTACACTACACTGTTCCTCATCTCCTATAAAGTTTTTCTTTTTCTTCCTTTCTTTTTTTTTTTTTTAACCAGTTTCCATACCGGCAGCATTCCTTTTGCTAGTACCCCTTGCTCTTCAGCAAACCACAAATCCTTTCCTAATTTTTTCCAACTAGACATTGTTAGATGTCCAGGTACTGGGAACCAGGGAGATACCTGGTCCACTGCTTTTAAAAAATTCTCTACAGTCTCCTGTTTTATCCCGATTTCTTTCACTCTCAGCAAATCCTTCCGAGCTTGGCGACCTGTCCGACCTGATGTTGTTTCCTATAGTGCTGGTTGCAACTTGTCCCTGTACCAGGAACTTTATTGTCTCAAACCAAGAACTTTCCTCGTCCCCTGTACCGGGGAACTTTATCATCTTAAACTGAGAACTTTCATCTTCCCACTTACCTGGGAGCTTACCGACTAGTCACCCTGAATGCAATGAGTTCTGAACACCGAGGGGGAGTTTTGCAGAGGGGGAATTTTCGCCATACGAGCTACTACTTGTCAACGTCTAGACCCACAGAAAAGGAGCGACAACACAGCCTTCTTCTCAAAGTGGTTTATTCAGGAACGTTACAGCATGCAAGTGAAAATATTTCTGTCCCCTGTCTGTCTCTCTTTCTGAATCTCTCTCCTAGGTTTACTTTCTTTTTCTCCATTTTGTTTCCCTTTCAATTTCTCTGTTTTCTATTCCCTGCCCTGAAGCACAGTCCCATTGTCCTGATCTAGAATCATGGGTGCACCTGCGTAGCTTGCATGGTGGGAGTGGCTAATCTCAAGCATTATTTTGGGACTGCTGCTACACCCACTCTACACAATCCACTACCTTCCTACTTTTAGGTTCTCTTATGAAAATAGTGTTAAAGCATTAAGAGAAATGTATCCATAAGTTATATGCAGTATTTGTAATTGTGTTTTAACTATATACAATATATATATATAATATATATACATATAATTTTAGTTTTCCCCATGAAATTAGCAAGAAAACAGCAGCCTGTACTCAGGCGTTACAAATGACCATCTGTAACTCCAAATCTTCACAAGACTTAGTTTATGATCTAAACTGATGGACTAAAATACATGCTAATAGGCTTTGATTTATATAACTATCTTCTTATACTGTATGTTAGAGTTACTTTCTATTATGCCATTTTAACCTATCACAAGTAATGATGCATTGTGACTTATTAAAAATAGAAAGAAGTCATAGACAAGACTTCATATGTCTAGACACTAACTAAAGGACTCAAGGGAGGAATACTAGTATTGTTTTATTACTAAATGCTTACATAAATGTGCTTAACTAATGCAAATCTATTTCATGAAAGCATAATAGATCCATAGTTTAAAAGATTTAGATAGAAGAGAAAGTCTCATATGAGAACTTAAATGTTTGTTTCCCTCCATAAATAGTCATGACTAAATAGAACTATGTCACTTCAGTAAGTATTTATGATACAGAAAAGTTGTTTCTAGCATGCCAAATTGGTTTTAGCATGATAGTTACTGGTAAATAATTACAAGGCATGTATAAAATGCTCTTGCTAGCATCTTAGAAGCAATGTGTTCTGTCTATATTTGGGTTACTACATGACAAAGAATATACTTGACTGGCTGTACAATAGTGTGCTGACTGCCAAAAGTCTCACACTAGCTGTAAAATCTTCTCAGCATCAATTTAAAATGTCTTGTAGTTGCTAGTTTATGTTCTGTGCTGCAGCACCGATATATGATTTGTGAGATTCTTTTGCATGTATAAAGTTATATAACTTATCCTGCAGTATTCCATAGTAAGGCCAGTGCAGATTTCTTGTACAAAAGGTTGCCATTAAGAATTTTGTATGTGAAGAAGTAAAGGGATTAACAAGGTAATCAGATAATATTGAAGAAAAACTATAATACTCTTGATTTTGTCATCAATCATTGTGACATCAATATGATTCATAAGATCGCTACAATATAATTTCTTGAGCATTTGTGTTATGATTTAGTTTCATTAATTCCAAGATACATCTTAGACATTTTTCTTTTAAATATGTCTCCAGGCCTCAAATATATTTATCTGAAATTGTACTTGATTTGATCAGTAGAAAAAAGATGAGGTTGATTGGATGAAGAGATAAAGATAGCACATTGAAAGTTGTCATTCTATAACCCCGTGAAATAGAAAGATTCTATTAGGCAAAGAACAATGTCAATAAGACAAAATAGCAGCCTACGTATTGGGAAAAGATCTCAAGTAACCCTACATCATACAGAGGGCAAATATTCAAACAATATAAGAACTAAAAAAAAAAAAAAAAAAAAAAAACAAATAACCAAATAAAGAATAGGATGTAGAGCTAAACAGTAAATCTCCAAAATTACCAAGAAACAGTTAAAAAAAAAACTATTTAAAACCCTTAGTTATCAGGGAAATGCAAATCAAAATGAACATGAAATTTTACCTATTCCAATCAGAATGTTTAAGATTAAAAAAATACTCAAGGGAGAGCACATGCTAGAGGGGATATGTAAAAAGAGCAACACACCACCATTGCTGGTGGGATTGCAAACCTGTGCTCTGGAAATCAGCCTGGTAGTTCCTCAGCAAATTAAAAATAGTTCTACCTGAAGATGTAGCTATACTACTCCTGGGATTACACCCAAAAGATGTTCAACCATACTCCATGGACATGCCATCCACTTTGTTTACAGCAGCCTTATTCATGATAGCTAGAAGCTGAAAACAACCGAGATGTCCTTCAACTGAAGAATGGATACATAAAATGTGATTCATTTATACAAGAAATGTTCTTTGATGCTGTTGTTATTGTTGCTGTTTATTTGGTTTTTTGTTGTTGTTGTTTTCTATTCTTTTCAAATATATTAGATATTCTCTGTATTTACATTTCAAATGTTATATCCCCACTCCCCTCCCTTCTCTTCCTCAAAATGATTCCATGAAGGTGCTCCCTCTCTCAATCACCCTCTCCACCTTAGTGCCTTGGCTGATGGTGATGTTGTTCTTTCCATGAGGGTGCAAAGTTTTCAGCTATTTCAGTTCTTTCTCTAGTTCTTTCATTGGGGTTCCAGAGTTCAGTCTGATGCTCAGCTGCAGGAATCCTTATCTGTATCTGTATGATTCTGGGAGAGTCTATGAAGAGACAGCCATGTCTGGTTAATGCCAGTAAACACTTTTTGGCATCAGCAATAATGCTTGGGTTTGGTGGCTGTATATAGGGTGGTTCTCCAGGTGAGGCATTCTCTGTAGATCTTTTCAATCCCTGCTTCTCTATTAGACCTTGTATTTTTTTTCCCTGCTTTGTTCTCCCTTCCAAGAAGGACTGAGTCATGTACATTCTAGTATTTCTTCTTTTTGAGCTTCTTAAGTTCTGTGGATGGTTTCTTGGGTGTTCTGAGCTCTCTTTGGGGAGGGGTAGTATTGGCTTATAAGTCAATGCATATCATGAGATTTCTTTTGTGACTGGATTACCTAACTCAGGATGATACCTTCACTTTACATCCATTTACCTAGAAATTTCATGAACTTGTTGTTTTTAATAGATGAGTAGTATTCCATTGTGTATATTTACCACAATTTCTTAATCCATTCCTCTGTTGAAAGACATGTGGTTTCTTTCTGGCTTCTGGTAAGTGTAAATAAGACTGCTATGAACATTGCTAAGCATGTTTTCTTGTTATATATTAGAACTAATTTTGGGTATATGCCCTAAGTCATATAGCTGGGTCATCCGGTAACATTATGTCCAATTTTCTGAGGAACTATCAGACTGATATGCAGAGTAGTTGCAACAGTTTACAATCCTACCAACAGTAGAGAATTGTTTCTCTTTCTCCACATCCACGTCAGGATCTGCTGTTACCTGAGGTTTTGATCGTAGCCATTCTGACTGAATGTGAGGTAGAATCTTAGGGTTCTTTTGATATTCATTTCCCTGATGACTAAGGACGTTGAGCATTTCTTTAGGTGCTTCTCAGTCATTCTATATTCTTCCATTGAAAAGTCTCTGTGTAGCTCTGTATCCAATTTTTAATAGGATTCTTTGATTCTCTAAGGAATAACTTCTTGAGTTCTTTGTATATATTGGATACTAGCCCTCTATCAGATGTAGTATTGGTGAAGAGATTTTTTCAAGCTGTTGCTTGCCATTTTGTTCTTTTTACAGTATCCTTGACCTTACAGAAGCTTTGTAATTTCATGAAATCCCATTTCTTGATTCTTGCTCTTAGAGCATAAACCATTGGTGCTCTATACAGGAAAATTTTCCCAGTTCCTATCTGTTCCTAGCTCTTCCCCACTTTCTGTTCTATTAGTGTCAATGCACCTGGTTTTATGTGGAGGTCTTTGACCAACTTGGATTTGAGCTTTGTACAAGGAGAAAAGAAGGAATCAATTTGCATTCTTCTGCATGCTGACGTCCAGTTGAACCAGCATCATTTGTTGTTTGGTTTGTCCTTTTTTCATTGAATGATTTTAGCTTCTTTGTAAAAGATCAAGTGACCATAAGTGTGTGGGTTCATTTCTGTCTCTTTGATTCCATTCCATTTGTCTACCTGCCTGTCTCTGTACCAATACCAGGCAGTTTATTTAAAATCACAATTGATCTGTACTACGACTTACACAAGGAACGTTATTCATCTACTAAGAATGAGGACATTGCTGATTTTGCTGGCAAATGAATAGAACTAGAAAATATCATCCTGAATGAGGTTATACAGACCCAAAGAACATACATGATATATATTCATTGATAAGAGGATATTAGCCAAAAAGTACAAAATACTCATGATACAACTCACAAAGCATATGAAGTTTTACAAGAAGAAAAACCTGAGTAAGAATCTTTCAACCCCCTTGTAAGGGAGAATAGAATAATTATGGTAGGGAGACAGGTAGGGAGATTTCTGGATGGGAGAGGGGATAGGAAATAAAAATGGAAGGAAAAAGTCAGGAAAGGGGGAAAACAAGAGGAAAGGCCATAGGGCCAGGAGAATGATTGAATAAAGAGGCTTCTTAGGGTGGGGTGGAGGTGGGGGCCACTACTAGAAAATCTTAGAGACTTGTATGTGAGATGCTGTCAGGTCTCAATGGAGATAACCTTAGCCAGAATGCCTCAATGTGAGGCTAGGAAACCCAAAAAGACCACCTCCAGTAGAGACAGAGAGCCCCCAAAGGAAAAATGAAGTCACACATCCATCTTCAAGAATTTTGACCCAGAATTGTTCCTATCTAAAGGAAATGCAGGGACAATATGGAGCAGGGACTGAAGGAAAGCTCCTCCAGTAACTGGCCCAACAGGAAATCAATCCCACACAATGACACTTGCTGATGCCATGTTGTACTTGCAGACAGGAGACTAGTCTGGCTGTCCTCAGAGAGGCTGACTGATACAGGTACAGATACTTACAGTCAACACTGCACTGATTTCAGGGACCCAAATTGAAGAGTTAAGGAAAGGATTTAAGGAGCTGAAGGTGACTATACTGTAGGAAGAAATGAAGTATCAACTAACTCAGACCCCTCAAATCTCCCAGAGACTAAGCTAACAACCAAAGAACATACATGGTCTGGTCTATGCCCCCTGCAACATATCTAGCAGAGAACTGCCTAGTCTGGCCTTAGTGGGAGAGGATGTTCCTAATTCTGTATAGAATTGATACCCCAGGAAAGATGAGGTGAGCATGGGTGGGTGAGTGTGCAGACATCCTCTCTTAGGTAAGAAGGAAGGAGGGGAGGGGGGCCCTAAGAAGGAGGTCAACATTTGAAATGATGATTAATAAAATATATTTTAAAAATGTTGTCTTTTTGTTTGCTTATTTGCCTCTTCTATGGAGTTTGGCATGCATAGTTTATCTCTTACTCATTAAGAATGTTGGTGTCAGAGCTCTGCAGGGACTTGATATATCATGGCGAGGAGAGACCTAGAGGGATCTCCCTTGTTTCAAAGGAGAATGGGTGGGAGAAAGGGGAGAAGCTGTGGGAAGAAGAGACTAGTAAGAGAGTGCTGTACATATTGATATTTGAATTGAATAAACAAATAAATTAATGGGAATGAAAGCTATGTGGAAATTTGTATCTTGTGTGTATGTGGAATGCATGTGTGTGCTTATGTGCACAAGTGCATGCTGAGAAGACCTGATAGTAAAAATAATATAAACAAAATAAATTTATCAAAATTTAGTGAAGACTTGACGAACGATTTTTTAAGTTTATTTTTTTCAAACTGGTGTTATAAAGCATGCGACTCACTTAAGAATGATGTCAATGATAAAATAATCAGTTATAACTAAAACAATGATATGGCCAGTGGATTATTTTTAGCCTTTGTTGAGCATCTTTTGTTATGTTTCAGGGTACAGTCAATATACTTTCTAAGTGATATCATTTGACATTTCATTGATACTGTGAAATAGGCATAGCAATTATACCCATTAAGAAAATAGTTCAGGAGCCTGGCCCAGCTGCCACCCGGAACTGCGGCTGGCTCATAGAGGCTGAGCAACTGGTGGGCGGGAGACCTGGGCTGCCGGGGAGCAGAGAGATCTCTGCGAATTGCACACGGAAAGTGCACATCCTAACTTGCCCTGCTCTGCCTTGCCCGAACCAGTGATTGGGAACAGAAAATTAGAACTTCTGTTTCCACCCGGAGGCGACTTCAGGACACAGAGCAGAGGCTGAACCAGCTGCCACCCGGAAGCTAGGCTGCCGGGGAGTAGAGAGATCTCTGCGGAGTGCACACGGAAAGTGTACCAGGGACACAGACCAGATACAAGGGAAAGGCAAGAACATATCACTGACAACAAAATGGCAAGAGGAAAGAGAAAGAGTATTTCCCAAGGAAACCAAGACAATCTAGCAACACCAGAACCCAGCTCTCCCATAATAGCAAACATCGGAATTCCAAACACTCCAGAAAAAGAAGACACAGACCTGAAATCATACCTCAAGATGCTGATAGAGATACTTAAACAAGAAAGGGAGGAAAAGCAAAAAGAATCAGAAGCTTTTAAAGAAGAAACAAGAAAAACACTCAAAGAACTCAAAGAACTAGAGGAAAACAGAACCAAAGAAATAAAGGAATGGAAGAGGGAAATTAAAACAGAAATTGACACAATAAAGAAAACGCTAAAAGAGATAACCCTAGAGTCAAAACACCAAAAAAAGAAATCAGGAGTCACAGAAGCAAGCATTTCCAACAGATTACAAGTGATCGAAGAGAAAATCTCGGGGGCAGAAGACAACATTGCAAACATAGACAAAACAGCCAGAGAAGATGCAAAAAACAAAAAGCTCCTAACCCAAAATTTCCAGGAAATACAAGACACAATGAGAAGACCGAAACTAAGGATAATAGGAATAGAAGAGGGAGAAGAGTATCAACTAAGAGGCACAGTAAATATCTTCAACAAAATCATAGAAGAAAACTTCCCTACTCTCAAGAATGAGATGACCACGAGCATAAAAGAAGCCTTCAGAACTCCAAATAAGTTGGACCAGAAAAGAAATACCTCCTGACACATAATAGTAAAAACATCAAGTGCCCAAAGTAAAGAAAGAATACTAAAAGCAGTAAGGGAAAATAGGTCAGGTAACATATAAAGGCAGACCAATCAGACTCACACCCAATTTCTCAACAGAGACTATGAAAGCTAGAAGAGCCTGGACAGACATCATGCACTCCTTAAGAGAGCACAAGTGCCAGCCCAAGCTGCTATACCCAGCAAAACTATCAATCACCATCGATTGAGAGACGAAGATATTTCAAGACAAATCAAAATTCACACAATATCTGACCACAAACCCAGCACTACAACAAATTATAGGTGGAAAACCCAATACCATGAGGGAAAATACAGCCTAGTAAAAACAAGAAAACTCCTAAACAAGAAAATTAAAAAAAGAAAAAAACACAGACAAAACTCAACCCAAAAAAGCAAAAATGGCAGGAAACAGAAACAACTATTCCTTTATATCTATTAACATAAATGGTCTCAACTCCCCAATAAAGAGACATAGACTATCAGACTGGATACATAAACAAAATCCAGCCTTTTGCTGCATACAGGAAACTCATCTCAGAGACAGAGACAGACACTATCTCAGAGTAAAAGGGTGGGAAAAAAACTCCCAAGCAAACAGCTCCAAGAAGCAAGATGGGGTGGCTATTCTAATATCGAATAAAGTAAATTTCCTACCAAAAGTTATCAAAAAAGATAAGGAAGGACACTTTTTACTCATTACCGGGGGGAAATCTGTAAGGAGGAACTCTCAATCCTTAACATATATGCTCCAAATAAAAAATCACCCACATTCATTAAAAGAAACTTTGAACCAACTAGAATTAATAGATATATATAGAACATACTATCCTAAAGTAAAAGAATACACCTTCTTCTCACCACCCCATGGCACCTTCTCAAAAATTGACCACATAATTGGACACAGAATGAGCCTCCATCGATATAAGAAGATTGAAATACTCCCATGCATCCTCTCAGATCACCATGGTCTATAGCTGGTCTTCAACAACAACAAAGACAACAAAAAGCCCACATACACATGGAAACTAAACAACTATCTGTTAAAGGATAGCAGGGTCAAAGGAGAAATAAAGAAAGAAATTAAGGAATTTCTAGAATTCAACAAAAACCAAAACACAACATACCCAAACCTATGGGATGCAATGAAAGCAGTATTGAGAGGACTAACTCATAGCCCTAAGTGCTTCCAAAAAGAAACTGGTGAGAGCTCACATCAGCAACCTGACAGCACAGCTAAAAGCCCTAAAACAAAAGGAAGCAGATATACCCAAAAAGAGTAGACGGCAAGAAATAATCAAAATTAGGGCAGAAATAGACCAAATAGAAACAAAAAGAACCATTGAAAAAATCAACAAAACAAAGAGTTGGTTCTTTGAGAATATCCACAAGATTTATAAACCCCTAGCCAGACTAACTAGAGGGCAAAGAGAGAGTATCCAGATTAACAAAATCAGAAAGGAAAGTGGGGACATAACAACTGAAACTGAGGAAATTAAAGAAATCATCGGATTCTACTACAAAAACCTATACTCCACAAAATTGGAAAACCTGGAGGAAATGGACGAATTTCTAGACAGATACAAGGTTCCAAAGTTAAACCAGGACCAAGTAAACCATCTAAATAACCCTATAACACCTAAATAAATAGAAGAAGTCATCAAAAGCCTCCCAAGCAAAAAAAGCCCAGGTCCAGACGGGTTCAGTGCAGAATTTTATCAGACATTTATTGGGGATATAACACCAATACTGGCCAAACTATTCCAAAAGATAGAATCAGATGGAATATTACCCAACTCACTTTTTGAGGCTACAATAACCTTCGTACCTAAACCACACAAAGACCCTACAAGGAAAGAGGACTTCAGACCAATCTCACTTATGAACATTGATGCAAAAATACTCAACAAAATCCTTGCAAACCGAATCCAAGAACACATCAAAACGATCATTCATCATGACCAAGTAGGCTTCATCCCTGGGATGCAGGGATGGTTCAACATAAGGAAATCCATCAATGTAATCCACCATATGAACAAACTTAAAGACCAAAATCACATGGTCATTTCACTAGATGCTGAGAAAGCATTCGACAAAATCCAACACCCCTTCATGTTAAAAGTCCTGGAAAGAACAGGAATCCAAGGCCCATACTTAAACATAATAAAAGCAATATACAGCAAACCAACAGCCAACATCAAACTTAATGGTGAGAAACTTGAAGCAATCCCACTAAATTCAGGGACTCGACAAGGCTGCCCACTCTCCCCCTACTTATTCAACATAGTACTCGAAGTTTTGGCTGGAGCAATTAGACAGCAAAAGGAGATCAAGGGGATACAAATTGGAAAGGAAGAGATAAAAACATCACTCTTTGCTGACGACATGATAGTGTACTTGAGTGACCCCAAAAATTCCACCAGAGAACTCCAACAGCTGATAAACAAGATCAGCAAAGTGGCTGTATACAAAATTAACTCAAACAAATCAGTAGCCTTACTCTACTCAAAGGACAAACGTGGAGAAAGAAATTAGGGAAAAGATACCCTTCACAATCGTCACAAAAACTATGAAATACCTTGGTATGACTCTAACTAAGCAAGTGAAGGACCTGTATGACAAGAACTTCAAACCTCTAAAGAAAGAAATTGAGGAGGATCTCAGAAAATGAAAAGATCTCCCATGCTTATGGATTGGAAAAATGAACATCTTAAAAATGGCCATCCTACCAAAAGCAATCTACAGATTCAATGCAATCCCCATCAAAATTCCACAGTTCTTCATGGAATTGGAAAGATCAATGTGCAATTTCATATGGAATAACAAAAGACCTAGAATAGCTAAATCCATCCTCAACAACAAAAAACATCTGCGGGAATCACTATCCCTGACCTCAAGCTATATTACAAGGCAATTATGCTGAAATCTGCATGGTACTGGTACAGAAATAGGCACATGGATCAATGGAATAGAATAGAAGATCCAGAAATGAGCCCTCATATATATTGTCACCTGATTTTTGACAAAGGAGCAGTAAACTTTCAATGGAAAAAAGACAGTCTATTTAACAAATGGTGCTGGTCCAACTAGCACTCAGCATGCAAAAGAATCAAAATAGACCCTTTCTTAACTCCTTGTACAAAGCTCAAGTGTAAGTGGATCAAAGATCTCCACCTTAAATCAGATACACTGAAACTATTAGATGAGATAGTAGGGAAAACCTTAGAACACATATGCACAGGAGCAAATTTCCTGAACAAAACACCAATGGCTCAAGCTCTAAGGTCAAAGATTAACAAATGGGACTTAAGGAGATTGGAAAGTTTCTGTAAGGCTAAGGACATTGTCAAGAAAACAAAACGGCAACCAACAGAATGGGAAAAGATCTTTACCAACACCACATCAGATAGAGGCCTAATATCCAAGTTGTACAAGGAACTCAAAAAACTAGACACTAGAGAATCAAATAACCCTATTAAAAAATGGAGTACAGAGCTAAACCAAACGTTTTCAGTTGAGGAACACCGAATGGTCGAGGAACATCTGAGGAAGTGCTGGACATCCTTAGCCATCAGGGAAATGCAAATCAAAACAACCCTGAGATTCCACCTCACACCACTCAGATTGGCCAAGATCCAAAACTCAGATGACAGCAGATGCTGGCGAGGCTGTGGAGAAAGAGGAACACTTCTCCACTGTTGGTGGGGTTGCAACCTAATACAACCACTCTGGAAATCTGTCTGGCGATACCTCAGAAAATTGGATATAGTACTACCTGAAGACCCAGCTATTCCACTTCTGGGCATATAGCCCATAGACACTTTAATACACAACAAAGATATATGCACCACAATGTTCATAGCGGCTCTATTTATAATAGCCAGAAGCTGGAAGGAACCCAGATGTCCTTCAGAAGATGAATGGATACAAAAATTGTGGTACATATACACAATGGAATACTACTCAGCCACCAGAAACAATGACTTAACCAAATTCTTAAGAAAATGGCTGCATCTAGAGAATATCATCCGGAGTGAGATAACCCAGTCACTAAAGAACAGACATAATATGCAGTCACTGATAGTGGGATGCTAACTCCAGAGGCTTGCTCTCCCCCAGAAACAACCCACAGACTGTATGAAGTCCAAGAAATAAAGAAAACAAAACAAAACAAAAAAATATTTACCAAACAAGAAAACTTTAACTATTTCCATGTTACATTTTGTTTTACAGGTACTTTAGCTCATTGCAACTATTAAGTTTTCAAGGCATATAATCAAACCTTGAAAAAAATCAAGTACTGACTAAAAAATATATTCATATAGTTTTATGTAAAAATTATGTTAAAATCTGAAAAAAAGTACTGTCAAAAAATTGTATAATTTTAAGCAAAAAAATGTTTAATATCTGTACATTTATCTTTGCTTTGTAAAATAAAGTTGTAAAAAAAAAAGAAAATAGTTCAAGCAGACTTTAAAATTATGAAACAAACATCACCTACATCTCTCCATCTACCATTATAAAATAAAAGGCAGGGAGATATATCAACAGATAAAAAAGGTAGCATTTGAGTATGAAGTTATGAGCTCAGTCACTCGTTCCTATATAGTCATAAGAAAGAACCTAATTTCTCAAGTTTTTCCTGATTTATTCAAGTAAACACTCTAAAATAAACAGATATTTAAAATGTTACTATCACTATACATTAAATTAATTATGAAATTTATCAAATCATATATATGAAAGCATAAAGAAAATAGTTAAATATAGATGTCTTTGATACTATTCTATTTGTTTTGTAAAAAAAAAAAAAAAAAAAAAAAACATGACTAAGGCAATCTTTAAAATAAAGCATTTAGTTAGGGCTTGGTTACAGTTTCTGAGAGTTAATCCAGGCTCATCCTGGGAGGGATTGTGCTGTCAGGCAGGCATACAGAAGCAGTAGCTCAGTAGTTACATCTGATCTTTAAGATTAAGAGACAGAGTCAGAGTGACAGAGACATAGAAACATAGAATAGGCCTGGATAAGGCTTTCCAAATCTTCAACTCTAGTGACACACCTCCTCTGACGAGGCTATGCTCATAATTCTTTCCGAACAGTTCTACTAAGTGGGGACATCTAGTCAAGTATGTAAAGGCATGTGGTCATTTTCATTCAAATTATCATAATAGAGATTAATAATGTATGACATGTATATGAATAAGTGTGCTTTTTAGACAATTAAGATAAAGTGGATGGATTTTCATGAAATATAGAATGACCAGATATCATAGCATGCATAAATGCAGATTCTACATATAAATTACTCTAAACGTAATATACAGCAACCAAATATTAAAGGCACTACTATTATGATTTTAACTTGAAAATAATGCAAAGTACAGTTTTCTTAGTCACCTGCTTATCGATTATTCTATAATAAATTTAACATTGTAAATGAATATGTTAATGACATGGTTAGAAAAGTTGTTATTTGTACCTAAAAGTGACAAATGACTATTTTTGAGCATAAATCCCAATAAAAAAGCAGATAAAATGTCAAGAGGAAAATAACAGAAGGAAATTTCAAAATCTATCAATGTGTATTCAGGCATATTAAATGGGTGGTATTACTATTTTCTGTCACCAAATTTTACCAATAAATATAACAAAGCAAAGAATTGCAAAAATATTGTTTACATTGTTAACAGCTATACCTCTCACAGAATCCCTGAGAATGAAAATACTTTGTATCGTCTTTGAGTAACTACATTATCACCAATGCTGAATCAATAACTGTAAGTTCCAAACTACATAATGTAGAGTAGAAGGCAGCTTCTATCAATTCAGACCTCCAATAGACAATGAAATTATTTACTTGCTAAATTTTCTTCCTGTGAAACATTTATTTTTCCATGTACCAAGAAAGCAGTCATTAGCTAGTCACCACACTTATTCCTTCAGGGTACCCAACAATGCATAAAATTATCTAACTTAATCCATTTTTGGATATGCTTTATTGAGTGTCTAATGAAAATGAAGGGAACTGTGCAATTTGTCTAATTATCAAAAACACTAAAGACCCACTTCAGCTCCGGAGTTCCCCACAAGGTTGCCTCAGAGTATTATTGGTCTGCATCATGGCCCAGTTATTCTTTTGTACACTTTCCTTCCCCCCACCTGTACATGGTTAAACAACCAGTAAGCTAAACTGTGGATCTGTGTAAACTGTGTAATACAGATGTTGAACCCGGTGAGAGTGGTGATCTTAAGTGATGCTGAGATCGGTGCACAGCCAACAGTAAAAGAAAATGTTTATCTTAGTGGAACTAGAGTTATAATCCTGTCAGGCTAGTTTGCAGAAGCAATGAGAAACATGAGATGGAAATTCTCAACTAGGCACTTGTAAAACTTTCAGAAACTATGAAAAATACAACAAAGTTGCCAATTTGGGGATTCAACATCCGAAAAATTGATGAAGCAGCCAAGACATTTATAATTTTTTTTACCTTTAATTGATCTGTCCACTTTACAGCCCGATGGCAGCCATACCCACCCTTATTATACCTCTTTCCCCATTCTCCTCTTCCTTTCTCCTGAAAGAAGAAGAGGCTTCCAATGGTTACTCACCCCACCCCTGGCACATGAAGTCACAGCAGGACTAAGAACATTCTCTTCTATCAAGGCCAGATAAGACAGCCCAGCTATGGGAAATAAATCCAAACTCCCCAGAGTACCCTTCTCGCTACAGTTAGAGGTGCCACAGGAAGAGTGAGCTACACATATGTGTAAAAGGTGTAGGCCCAGCTCAAGTATGCTCGTTGGTTGGTTGTTAAGGTCTGTGTATTGTATGTCTTATGGTTACCATAAAATTTATGGCTAATATCCATATATGAGTACATACCATGTATGTCTTCTGTGTTGCCTCCCTAAGATATTTTCTCATTTCATTCATTCACCTGGAAACTTCCTAATGCTATTGTTTTAATAGCTGAGAAGTATTCCATTGTGTAGATATACCATAGTTTATTTATTCATTATTCTGTTCAAAGGCATCTAGGTGGGTTCCAGTTTCTGGCTATTAAGAATCCTGCTTTGGACATTGTTAAGTAAGTGTCCTGATGGTATAATGGAGAATCTTTGAAGTATATTCCCAAGAATGGTATAGCTGTGTGGTGAGGTAAAACTATTCTAAAATTTTTGAGAAACTACCAAAGTGATTTCCAAAATAGTTGTGCAAGTTTACATTCCCACCATAATTGATAAGTGTTCCTCTTTCCGGTGTGTTTTATCTCTTGAGTTTTTGAACTTAGTCATTCTGAGAGGTATAACATGCAATCTCAGTGTTATTTTTCTTCACATTTTCCTGATGACATTGACTGCTTCTTTAAATGTTTCTTGTCCTTTAAGGATTCTTCTGTTGAGTATTCTGAGTTTTTCTCTGTACCACATTTTAATAGAGTTATTTGGCTTGTTAGTATTTGATTTCTTGGGTTCTTGATATATTTTGGTTTTTAGTGCTCTGTAAGATGTTAGGTTGGTAAAGATCTTTTCCTATTCCATAAGCTGCCATTCTTTCTTATTGATTGCATCCTTTGTCTTGCAAAACTTTACAGTGTGAAGTCCCTTTACTAACAGTTGATCTTAGAGTCTGACTTTTTGGTTCTTTGTTCAGGAAGTTATTTCCTGTACCAATTAAAACAAAGTTATAACCTACTCTTTCTACTATTTTATTTAGTATATCCTGTCTTTATTCCACTTAGAATTGAGTTTTGTGTAGTGTGATGAATATGAATTTATTTACATTCTTCTGCATGCAGAGAATCAGTTAGACCAGCTCCATTTGTTCAGAGTGCTCTCTTTTTTCCCCATTATATGGTTATAGCATTTCTGTCAAAAATCAAGTGTCTGTAAATTTGTAGATTTCTTTTTGGGGTTTAAATAAATAGCATTGGTCAACCTGTTTATTTGTTTACTAATATTATTCAGATTTTCTTAGTATTCCTTTGTAAGATAGTTTAAAATCAAGGGTTATGATACTTCCAGAAATTTTTGTTTTATTATACAGGATTGTTTTTAGCTATTCTGGGATTTTTGTTTTTCATATGATGTTAATAATTGCTCTCTCTCTCTCTCTCTCTCTCTCTCTCTCTCTCTCTCTCTCTCTCCCCCTATCCATACATCTATATATCTATCTATCTATCTATATGTAAATAGATAGATATAGATGCATTTATATATATAAATATATATAGATATAGATAGATAGATAGTTAGATAGATAGTAGTCTACAAATACCCACTTAAGTAATAACAATAACAACAACAAAAATAACAAACTTGTATCTTGTGCTATATAAAAAGAAGTTGAAGTAGACTATTTTAAAAAAAATGATTACCATTATCATTATAGAAGTGCTTAAATAACATCTTTCATACGATTGCTTCATTACAATTATTTAAAATTGTTATTGAAATTACTTGATCATCTTTATAATTTGATATATTTTTGTTTATTAAGTAGGATGCTATTGTCCCTAAATTAAAAATAAAATCTCCCACATATGACTAGAAATGTGCTTTTATTTTTCTAACAAAATTCCTTTGTGAAGTTTTGACTGATTTAGGTCATAGTTATTGGCTGCGTATTTACTTGGCTCAGGGCTTCATAGCAAATGCAGTCTCTTTACTTTGTAAGAAAACAAAAGTTCTTATATCTGGATCACTGGGGAATGGGGCTGATTTGGATATGAAGGAATCCTGAATGACTGGCTCTCATCCTATCCATGTGGCTGGCCACTTGTTCTCCTCCCTTCTGGTTAGCCCCATTTCTGTTTTGGGAACTGATCCCACCACTATTTCATGCCAATTTCTCCTTGGGTCCAGCTGGCTCTCACTCTTCCTGACTCTAGATGTTCCAAGTTTTTATGCCAGACTAACTCTTCTATTCTAATGTGGTTGGTCTCAACTTCAAATCAGGTTTCAAGCTCTACTCAAATTCATACAAATGAGAAATGTAGTTGTAAATGATCAGATACAGGATGGGTATTTGGGTGTGACTTTCCATCCATCAAGTCTTTTAATGTGTTCATCATAAGACATGACAGCCAATATTCTGTTTTCACATAGAAGTTCTTCTAGTTCTTTCCCATCACTAAATGTCTACCCCACAGCTAAAAGGTGTGTTAAGAAAAGCATCTTTGAGGTGTACTGGTACCATATCTATAGTAGTCTATATTTCTGATTTCTGGAGTGTCCTTATGGTATACTGAGTATGAAATGAGTCCTATACTATTGCCAAAGTAAGAGAAAATGTTGAATCCTATTTCAGAATCTAATGTTTATCATCACAATATCAGTGATTGTCATCATCTCCAATGCTAAGCAGTCATTTTTTTTTATTAAATAAAGAACAAAGAAAAAAAGAAGTATTTTTAGAGACTACTAGTTAATCTGGACTTAACTAGCCCCCTAATAGGTCTGTGCAATATCTCCTGCTAGTCACTGAAAATCTCACTGTAATTTTGTATGTATTATAAACTAATTTAAACATCCCATGTATTTAAATTATGATACTTCATACATGATGAGTGTGAAACAGCCCTATAGTATTTGAGAAAAAGGGGTTCATTAAAGTATCCTGAACTAGGTGAATGTGGAACCTAGAGTACTTCTAGAGTTAGAGGTAGTTCATGGCAAATCTGTAAGGAAAAACACAACTCTACATTCTGTTACAAATAATGGTTTGTATACATATATTGAGTATTACATAAAGTGAATATATAAAAATAAAATTAAATTATAAATGTATATTTAAAACCAGAAAATAGGCGTATAAATATTACCATACACATGGTGTGTCTTCATAGCAACTTGGAAACTAAGAGAAAAGATAGTACACTTGAATATTGCTGTAATCGATCTGACCATGCTTCTGTTTGGAGGAATGTGAAAAAACTGGCATATTTGTTTAGAAAAGAAAGTGGACAGTTTACAAGGGTTAATAAGACTTCCTATCAGGAGAATGGAAGATAGTCATATTGAAGATGATTTGACTTTTGACTTAGAGATAATTTTTGTAATATTTTGATAAAGAATATGGCTTCCTTGTACAAAATTGTATCATAGGCTAAATTAAAGGGTTTTAGATTAATAGTTGTAAAGGGGGATATTTCAAATCAGCCTAGCAATGACTATGTTGCATGGACGTTAATGGATAGGTTTATGCAGATCTATAATGAAAAGTGTCAAGCTGAGTAAAAAGATAATTACAGAATGCACACTCTGAGGTAGAAAGTAGTACCAGAAAGTGTAATATATCCTGTGTTCAAGGAGACAAAAATGTGTTTGTTGCTGTTGTTGTGATTATTGATGTTGTCATTGCTTGGTTTGTTTTTGTTTTCCTGAAGAAAAACTTAGTTGCATTCCACATCCTAGTCCCAGAACTTGAGAGACAGAGTCAGGCAGATTTCTGGGTTATAATTCAGCTGGGTCTGCAGATATACTTTCAGGATAGCCAAGTTTAGGCAGTGAAGAAAACCACCTATAATAGAAAGCTGGTTAAAATATATTTGACCAAGATAGCCAAGTTCCAGCCACAGCAAGTGGAAAAATTTGACACATTAGGCTACAATGTTTTGTCATTATAGTCAATGATACCAGGAACAGAGTTAGGGAGTGATCTGCCTTAGCTAAAGAAAGCTACTGAAACCAGCTGAAGTGTAGTTTAAGAATGTTCCTGCATACAGGTTCAAAGAAGCCATTATGTAAAGCTGATATAGTAATTACTGGATTGATTTAGTGATTACAAGCTGTTACAGATGCCAGAGTTGTGGGATACCTGATAAAGGGAGCTTTGGACTGGATATGAAATCAATCAGGAGATAAAAATGTGTTGAAGCCAACAAAGCTGAAAGGATTGGAGATTTGAGGAATACTTTAACATGAGCCATGGAAATATAGAGTTTAGACTTTGCCTTGAAGGTTTTCAGTCCAATACTTCCTTATTATGTTTACTTTTCTCTCTTTAAAAATGGTAATATATGTCCTATGTCAATATTTTTAGAAGTGTGAGATGCATATTTTTTTTTTTTTTGATTTTTCATTTTACAGGGCTCGGAATTACGTGATTGCCTAGAGTCTCAAAAGAGAATGAACTTTAGAATTTTAAACATTATGGAGACTGTGATAGATTATGGGGACTTTTGAAGTTGGACTGAATGTATTTCTGTATTTGATATGGCTACAACATTATGGGGTCCAAGAAGTGGAATGTCATTGTTTAAATAAGAAGGGTTCATATATTTGAATGATTAAGAAATGGAATTAGGATTAGTACCTTGTTAGAGCTTGTGTAGCTTTGGAGGAAATGGTTCACTTGCCCAGTCTTTCTCATTGCCTTCTACCTGCCTGTTTTTCTGGATGTAGAATTCTCACCTACATTCTACCACAATGTTTGCCTGTACGCATCCATGCTCACTACCATGATGAAAATGAACTATAGCTCTGAATCTGTAAGTTAGTTCCAATTAAACTTTTCATCTATGAGTGTTGTTATTTGTTTATTACATTCCCAATACTGCCCCTACCAGTTCCCCTCCCCTTCTATAGGAGGACAACCCTCACTATCTCCCCGCCCTGGTGCAACAAATCTCTGCAGGATTTAGCTCATTCTTTCCCACTATGGCCAGTTATAGCAGCTCTTTGCTAAATATGTGCCAGTGACCTCAGTCTAGCCTGGCTATGCTCTTTGGTTGGTGGCTTAGTCTCTGGGGGCTCCCAAAGGTCCAGGTTAGTTGACACTGTTGGTCTCCCTGTGGGGTTGCCATCTTTTTGAGCAACTTCATACTCTGCCCCTAACTCTTCAATAGGGTTACACAACCTCCATTCAATTTTTGCCTGGGGTGTCTGTAATTTCTCAGTCAGCTGTTGGATAAAGCACCTCACAGGTCTGCTATGTCTGACTCCTTTCTACAAGCATCAAACAGCTTCATTAATAGCATGAGAGATTTGTACCTGCCCATGGAATGGGCTCCAAAATGATCCAGTCACTGGTTATTCATCCCTTTAATCTCCTTCCTACATTAGTCCCTGCATTTTTTTTTGACAAGACTAATTTTGAATCCAGAGATTTTTAGGTGGGTTTATGTTCCTATCTCTCTACAGGGGGTTACTCTTTCGATAACAGAAGCTTTCACTTCAGGTTTCAAATCACTACTATTGGGCAGTTTTGGCTAAGGTCACCTGTATTGACTCCTAAGAGCCTCTCTCATCCAGGGTCTCTGAGACTACCTAGAGAATCCACCAACCCCCCCACCCCTGGTGGCTACATATTTCCGTTCATTCTTCTGTCCCACTGAGATTTTCTCCTATCTTTCACCATGCCTAAGATTGCCCCCTGTTCTTTTCACACTCCCCTCTTCTACTCAGTTCCCTCCTTTCTGTGTCCTATAACTATTTTTCCTCTTTCTCTGTGAAATTCAAGCATCCTCATTTGGGCTTTACTACTTGTGTAACTTCTTTGGGTCTGTGTGGTTGATCATGGGTATTCTAAAATTTTGGCTAATAACCACAAATCAGTGAATACGTGTCATGGTCATCCTTTTGGATCTGGGTTTTACAACAATGATGTCACATTTCTATTGTGTTAAATAAAACCTCTGGTGTTTAATATAGCCAATGGGTTGCCTGATTCCTTCCATTGATAACCATAGAAATATATAATTCTGGTTGGAGTTAATCATTCCACCAGGCCCCAAGTTAGAATGAGCACCACTTTTCTGAGTGTAGAGCTCCTCATGCACAGCTGAACTAGTTCTTTCTTGGGTTGCTGTGAGATGGTATCTTCATAAAATTTCAAATAGTTCCATGCTTCCACTTTCAAGTCTGCTCTTCTCTATTATTATTCATGTGAAATGTGGATAGCTGAAAATTTTTAACTGACCCTTGAAAGACTTTTTTTCTCTCTACAAATGAAGCTACACTCTCCCCAAATCTCAGAAAGATGTAGAAGGCTAAAAGGTTATCCTAGTTATGAGTTGCCTCAACATGCTTGAGAATTTCGACTATAGTCAGTTATGAAAACAAGATTGAGTTTGATTATCCTTCTTCAGATTATACCATAAATTCATTTTTATATTTATCACTAAAATACTCTATTAAAACTTTGACATGCTATGACATACAAAAGACATTTAGCTTTGAAACTAATAGTTTTTAACCTATTGTTACTTTTAATTTTTGGTGAATTATTTTTTTTTTTATGGCATTGCCCAGGTTTTTTTTTTTTTTTTTAACCTGCTACAACTAATGTGAAAAACACACTAATCTTGAAGATGCGGAGAAAAAGAACACTTACCACTGTTGGTGGGGTTGTAAACTGGTACTGCCACTCTAGAAATCAATCTGGCAGTTCCTCAGAAAATTGGAAATACTATTACCTAAAGACCCAGTTATTCTACTTCTGGACATATGCCTCAAAGATTCTCCAAGATATAATAAGGACACATGCCATGTTCATAGTAGCCTTATTTATAATAGCCAGAAGCTGGAAAGAACCCAGATATCCATTAACAGATGAATGAATACAGAAAGTGTTGTATATTTACACAGTGTAGTACTACTTAGCTATTGAAAACAATGACTTCATTAAATTCATAGGTGAATGTATGTATCTAGAGACTATCATCCTGAGTGAAGTAACCCAGTCACAAAAGAACACACATGGTATGCACTCACTGATAAGCAGACTCTAGCCTAGAAAGCTCTGAATATCCTATACCCAAGAAACAACACACAGACATTATGAAACTCAAAAGAAGGAAGGCCAAAATGTGAGTGTCACAGTCCTTCTTAGAAAACAGAACCAAAGTCTCATGGGAGGAAATTCAAGTTTAAATAGAGGAACATTGTTTGAAGAAAAGATCACTCAGAAGCCACTTCACCTGGGGATTCAACACATATGCAATCACTAAATCCAGACATTATAGTTGATCCCAAAAAGTACTTACTAGAAGAAACCAGATAGAGATACCCCACCTCAGAGATTATGCTAGAGTCATGTGGATGACTATGCTAGAATTATAAAGACAAAGCTGAGCATGCTTGCAGCTAACCGTCTGTCTTAACTCGAGGACCCCAATGAGGTTGCTAAAGAAAGGACCTAAGGAGCTGAAAAGGGTTGCGACTTCATGGGAAGATAACAACATTATCAACCAACCAAAACTCCAAAACTCCCATGGAGTAAAACAGCAACCTTTGTGTGTGCTTTGAGAGACCTACTGATCCAGTTGTGTATGTAGCTGAAGATAGCAGTGTCTGACATCAATGTGAGAAGTTCTTTTGTTCCAGAAAGTGCATATTTTCCCAATGTAGGGGAATGCCAAGGCAGTGGGGTTGAGAGGCAAATCAGGAGGAAGTGCACCTTTGTGAAAGCAAATGGAGGGGAGAAGATATGGTATCATGGGGATCCTGGCAGGGTAAAGAGATAACATCTCAAATGTAAATTCAGAGTATCTAATAAAAAAGATAAAAAAACCCCACTAATATTCATTGGCAGACATTCCTATATTATTTACTATATGTAAAGCACTGTTCAATGACTCCTGTTATTATTGTCTATCATTATTATACTCAGAGATGGTATAGCTCTAATCTCTACCACGAATAGGACAAAATGGTACACAACATAAATACTTTGCTTGAATCTATGCAGTTGAAACGGCAAAGTAGAAGTTTAAAAATAATATTCTATTAACTGTTTCACCTTGTCTCTTATAAACTGAGAATTATTATACAATATTGAAAATGTTTTTTCACTGATCTACCTGCTTATCTCTGTACCAATTACATGCATGTTTTATCACATTTTATTTGCAATATAGCTTGAGATCAGGGATGGTAATTTCCCCAGAAGCGTTTTTATTCTTCAGAATACATTTCACTATTCTATGTTTTTTGTTATTTCAGATGAATTTGAAAATTGCTTTTTCCAACTCTATGAAGAAATGAATTGGATTTTGATAGGGATTGCATTGAATCTGTAGATTACTTTTGGCAAGATGGAATTTTTACAATGTTGATCCTGCCAATCCATGTGCATGGGAGATCTTTCCATCTTCTGAGATCTTCAATTTCCTTCTTCAGAGTATTGAAGTTCTTGTCATACAGGTCATTTACTTGCTTGGTTAGGGTCACTCCAAAGTATTTTACTTCTTTGTGACTATTTTGAAGGGTGCTGATTCATTGCATAGAGAAAGGCAGTTGATTTGTCTGAGATAATTTTATAGCCAGCTAATTTGCTGAAGTTGTTTATTAGTTTTTGAAAGTTCTCTGGTGGAATTTTTGGGGTCACATAAGTACACTATCATATCATCTGCATAGAGTGATATTTTAACTTCTTTGTTTCTAATGTAAATCCCTTTGATTTCTTTCGTTTATCTAATTGCTCTGACCAGGATTTTCAGTACTATATTGAATAGGTAGGAGGACAGTGGGCAGCCTTGTCTAGTCCCTGATTTTAATGGGATTGCTTCAAGTTTCTCTTAATTTAGTTTGATGTTGGCTATTGGTTTATTGCTTTGCTCTGTTAAGGTATGGGTCTTGGATTTCTGATCTTTCCAAGACTTTTTAAATGAAGGGGTGTTAAATGCTTTCTCAGCATCTACTGAGAGGATCATGTGGTTTTTTTCCTTTGAGTTTGTTTATATGGTGGATTACATTGATGCTGCTTCACATCCATTCGATGTTTCTCGGCTGAGAATTTTTTCTTTATCTCTGTACCCCATTTTTCATAGAATTAATTGATTCTCTATAGTCTAGCTTCCTGAGTTCTTTGTATATATTGGATATGAAACCTCTATCAGATGTACAATTGGTAAAGATCCTTTCCCAATCAATAGGCTGCCGTTTAGTCTTCTTAACAGTATCCTTAACCTTACAGAAGGTTTACAATTTCATGAGGTCCCATTTGTCAATTCTTGATCTTAGAGCATAAGCCATTGGTGTTCCGTTCGGGAATTTTTCCCCTGTGCCTATGTCTTCTAACTTCTTCCTTTGCTTTGATGTTCAAGAAAGAAATTGATCTGAAGTTCTCTTTCATTGTAGTGTCTTTGTTTGGTTTAGGTATGAGCATAATTGTGGCTTAGAAGAACAAGTTGGGTATTGTTCCTTCTGTTTCAATTTAGTGAATACAATTATTTTCTATTTAAGAATAGTTTAGAGGGCATAGGTATTAGGTCTTTTATAAAAATCTGAATTGAGGACACGGATATGAACCCACACACGTATGCTCACTTGATCTTTGACAAAGCATCTGTAAAACCATTCAATGATAAGAAGATAGCCCTTTAACAAATTGTGTTGGTTCAACTGGAAGCCAGAATGCAGACAAATGCAAATTGATCATTACCTATCTCCTTGTTCAAAGCTCAAGTCCAAGTTGATTAAAGATCTCCACATAAAACCAGTTACACTGAAACTGTTAGAAGAGAAAGTAAGTAATAAAGCCTGTCTGTTAGGCTTGAAATTTATATTCAGAGTTATATGTTATGAAGAGTTTATACAAAGATGTTAAATGTGACTTGAAAATCCCATTAATGGAAATAACCATAATCATCCACAATAACGCTACATCAATTATTGATCATTTTAATCGGGAGAATGAAATTGCTCACATTTACTATTAATCAGAAAAGGAGACGAATTCCTAGCATGATGGCATGTTCTTCGGGCCTGTAACAACCTTTGTAAAGTTATTATTTGCAGGGTTCTGAGATGAAAATTTAGCAGACTAAAAACCAGTAAGATCATATCTTTCAACAACATTTCTTCAGACTTGATTGAGCTCCCCAAATTTTTTTATCAAACCATAAAATGTGACTTTTGTAGACTTTATTTAAATTTCTTTACTTATAATATCAAACTAAGCCTAATTTTCTTACATTCTCATGACAATTACATGTAGAAGTAGTTGTTTATTCAAAAATGTATCTATACATTAAAATGTTTATTTTTTTCTACTTTTGTATATATGTGTTTACATTTATGTACTTGCCTATATAAACATTTTAGTAGTTAAGAGGATTTGTATTGTGTATACAACTTCTATATTTAAAAACAGGATATAGAGAATTACATCCTGAAGATTAATATAAAACATTAATACATTTACAGCTAAATATATATATATATATATATATATATATATATTTACTCTATTCTCTTATTTTCTATATCTCACTATACAAATTATAATTAATAATGTTTTCTTGCATAATTGAGATATTGCTATAGAGTGCTCTAGTGTATACATATGCATATAAAATCCATCATAATGTTTGCTGTTAAAATTTATTTTTAAATCTTGATATACCAAATAGTTGTAATTTAGGTATTACCATAAATTCATAAGTTCATAAGTTAAAAAGTTAAATGTTTTTCCAGAGCACAATCTAGAGTGACATACTGTTTATAAAATCTGTTTAGAATGAATAATTTATTTTTAAAATCTATGGGGCTAAACTGTGCTTCCATTATAAATACTTACAAAAGTTTAGTTTATTTTCTTTCCTCTTGCTTTTTTTCTTAGTCTGGTGCATGTAAACAAGCCCAATAAGAGAAATTATCGCTAGTCAATGAAACAAAGGTTTGATTATAGTCCTAAATATCAACTTCTTCCTTATCTTCGACCCTCTCTGCTTTCACCTAGAGCTTGATTTGGGAGCTGCTTCCTTTTATATGGCTGATAATAAAGCACAGAATTTCTTTTTTGTTCTTTCTTTTTCTATTACAGCCTTATAAACTATGCTGTGATCCATCATTAAATGTATCAGAGTTCCTGTTAGACAATTAAACTAATTAGAATAATAAACAGTAATCAATCAAATTTTATATTCCCAAGAATAGCTATAATTAAAAAATGTTGTGTATCTGTATATAATTTTAATTGCTTTATCTTATATTTAAGCATTTGGCATACATTAGATTTTAGCAATGAGACCATGTAATGAGACACGTTGATAAGACATGGGTGTCTAAATGTGATTTTCCAATACACAGGCAGTTAATAAAATTATACAGAATAGGTCTCTATCAACATTTTTATCTTTTATTTCATAAAAGTGTTCACCAAGCTGGAAGTTTAAGATATAGTTGAATTTTATGTTTGCATTCTCTTTTTAATTGTTCAGTGACAAATTTCAGAGAACTGTGACAAATTCAAAAGGAAAAATTACAAAAAGAGTTCACTTGAGTTCTACCTATCACAAAGAGAACTTTTGAAACATGAATAATGGGAAGATGCCCAGGATTTCTTTGATTTAATTGCCTAGTGTCTCCTTTCTAGAAATACATATGGTTTAGGTTTTCAAAAAGTGAAGTTGTTAGATTTTACAGTAATATCATAAAACAATTTTCACTGTCTTTTTCTATTTCCAAATAGTCAACCTCCACAGAGACAAAGGAACATAGTTTGAGAGAGAGAAAGAATAGGCTAATTGATCTTCATCTGAAAGTTTCTAGGTAAGTAGATATAAATTAACCTTCTGAAAAGTTCAAAACTTAATCTTCACTGTCTGAAATGTAATACTTTTTCAAAATGTTCATCTTTCACAGGACGAACTGTAGAACATTACAGAGTATAACAGGAATAAATGTTTTTAAAAACTTCATTAACAGCATTTATGAAAAATTCTGCATTGGTTGTTGGAAGCCCTGGGTGAAGAACTACAGGGGAGTCTAACAGGAAAACAATCCAAATCAGTGGGTCCAGATTCCTAAGGAAGAACTATGAAAGGAGAGCAAACTTCACTGAGCCAAGGGACTTAAAAGGAAATACCCATCCCCCTTTTCTGTGTAATTGGTCCCTTTGAGCCTATCTTTGCCCAAATCAAATATAAGAAGGTATGCTACTCAGTGGGGCTCTTCTGTAAATGATCTGAGGGGAAGAGTCGGGTAAGACTGGGAATGTAATCCTTGGAGTATTACCTGTCATTCGGGCAGAAGCTTTGCTTCATTCCACAGGCACCTTGGACACATTTTAAGTCTTTTTTATTTATATTTTACTTCTAGCCTAAGTTTATATAGATTCTAGTTAAAAAAATATTTTAAGAACAAATTCCAAATCTCAGGTCTTATTGCTAATACTGATAAACAGGTAAAATATATTACTGTGCAAGTGATATATGTTATATAGTTACTCAGACATAATTTCATCAATCATCTAACTGTTCATTATAAAAACAAAACAAAACAACAAACAAAACAAAATAGAAAACAACAACAACAATGAACAAACAAAACCAAACAAAAAACTCACCAAACTATGACTCTTAACTAAAATACAACTTCTTAAATTAAAATACAGCTATTGCTCTCCTCCAAAAGCAAAAAGAATGGAAGTATCTGTTAAGTATTCATACAATATAGACTAACAAGTCAACACATGAAGGATGAAATCACAAATGATCCATGTTTGTGACATACCCGAAATTCAATGTCATAGCTACAATACCTGGAAACTGTGATATAAATTTGTAAGTACTACAGGGTTTTGAAAAGTACAGGATTAATTTAGTGTGCTTTTCCAAGGAATATGCTAGGTATTAAACTGAAGTCTGGGAGCTTGTTTATTAGAATAAAATTCTTCACTTTCGAGAGTAGTTAGTGTGTATCTCCCATTAAAATATGTTTGGTTTTATACCCACAGATATGTATTTATGTAGTTCTAACCTGTCATTCATTTTTTTTCTTTGAAGAAGAAGGAGAACATTACCAGAAACCACAATCAAAACACAGAGTTTCCGACCTCATTCTCAATGGATATATCTATAAAATGACTCTTACAATGAAGACACAGGAGAATATTGTAGAAGAGCAGAACAAAGATTGTAAGAGCCAGAAAAAGGTGGAGTTCATTGTGAGACTTCCTGTCTAATAATATACAGAAGATAATCCCACAAAACTCACCAACATAATTTCCTAAACATTCTTCAGAGGAGGACATCAATAGAAAAGAGAAAGTGGGTGCTGGAAAGACTAGAAAGTCTGAATCCTACATCAAGGAATAGGAATCTATAAAATACTTAATGTGAGGATAATCTTTCCCATGAAATAGAGCATCTTTATTGTTTTCAAATATCAAATATACCTTAAAACTATGTACATCTTTAGTGAGTTTATTTAGTGTAGCTCTTATATACCTATATTAAGGTTCCATTTAGAATTCAGTAATTGTTCAGAAAGTTTATTGCTTTAGAAGACTGATTTTCTCTCACTAGGTAGTAATCATTTGCCTATAACACATTATCCAGTTGAAGGGCCTTGTAAAATGTCTCCCAGCTCCACTGGCATGTTGACTAGTGCTGTCTTTATAATGAACTTGCGTAGGCTGTTACATTGTTGAGACATCATGATTAGAAGTCACAGTCCAAGTCACTGTCCTAGTTCTCTGGATCTTTCTATCTCCCAACACAATTCTGAAAATGTTCTCTAGCCTTAAGTTAAGAGATCATTTATGGACTCCCCAATTGGGACTGGGCATCCTATATAAACTTTTCCCTCCATATTTTAATCAGTTATGGGCTTCTATATGATACTCCCGCTGCAAGAGGAAACACTTTTAATAACAAGTGAGGACTAAATTTTTCTATCTGATAAGACCTTCAGTACTTAGGATGTGGTCATAAATGACATTAGTATAGGAAACTGGTAGTAATAGGTTGTCCTATAGGCCCTATGACCACTCTATCTATAGGTAGGTGACTAGGTTTACAACTTCCCTCTTATTTTTCAGGCCTTAAGGTCATCTAAGACTATGCTGTTTGTTTTCCAAATAATGGTGCCACCCTTGTTATATTAGGAAATATCTTACCAAAAGAGAATCCTTGCTATGGTTCATAGAATTTAAAGGTGGGTCGGAGTATTTATTTGTTTTCTCCTTTTGGAGATTGTTTAACACCTTTTTATATTAGAACCTAGTACTGGAAGCGGAGGCTTCCATTTTATATAAAAAAGATTGAATGCCTTGTCATATTTTAGAAAAAACTTTTGTAGTGAATGAGTAAACCATTTGATCTGGGCCTGCCTCAGCTTCTGTTGTATAAGCTTTGCCTCCCTTGATATCCATGTTTGGTCAATACACACACACTCACAGGCACACACACTTGTTAGACAATCAGAACAGAGAGTTGAATGTAACATGTTAGATAAAATAATTATTTCATTATTGGTTATTTTATTTACTTAAATTTCAGATATCATCCCCTTTTCTGGTTTTCCCTCTGTTAATCTAATGTCCATTCTCTTTTACCCTGCTCCTGTGAGGGTATTCTCCCATCCACCCAAGCACTCTCAGTTACTGCCCCAGTGTTCCCCTATACTGGGGCATGGAGCCTTCACAAGACCGAGGGCCTCCCTTCACATTAATACCAGATGAGTCCATCTTCTGCTACATATGTAGCTGGACCCATGATCTCTCCATTTGTTCCCTATGAGTGGTAGTTTACTCCCTGAGAGCTCTTGGGGGAGGGGGTCTGTTTGTTAGATATTGATGTTCTTCCTATGGGGTTAAAAATGCCTACAGCTCCTTCAGTCCTCCCCCTAACTCCTCCATTCCAGTCCCCATACTCATTCTTAAGGTTGGTATAAGCTTTTCCATCTGCACTGGTCATACTCTGATCAAGCCTCGCAGAAGACAGCTATATCAGGCTCTTGTCAGCAAGCATTTCTTGGCATCAGCAATATTGCCTGGGTCTGTTGTCTGCATATGAGATTGAACCTCAGGTAGTGCAGTCTCTGAATGGCTTTACTTTCAGTCTCTGTTCTACTTTTTGTCTCTGTATTTCCTCTAGATAGAAGCAATTCTAGGACTAAAATTTTGGAGATGATTGGGTGGCACCATCTCTCAAATGGGGGCCCTGTCTAAATTCTGGATATCGTCTCTAGAAGAACTCTCTCATACTTGTTGGGTATTTCAGCCAATGGCTTCCTTGTTGTGTCCTGGGAACTTCATGCTTGACTGGCATCTGGAACTTGCTGGTGACTACTCTATGTTCCCCAAACCCCATTGCTACATACCTCTGTTAAATTTTCTGACCCTCTTTGTATATCTCCTCATCTTCTCTCATATCTGATCCTGTCCTTTTTCCTTTCCACATGCTTTATTTGTCCCAAGTCCCTCAACCTTACCTCTCAGGATTATCTTGTTGCCCCTTATAAGTAGGACTGAAGCATTCACACTGTGGTCATTCTTCTTCTTGAGTGTCATATGGTCTGTGGGCTGTATCATGGGTATTCTGACTTTGTGCTTATTATCCACTTATCAGTGAGTACATACCATGTGTGTTCTGTGACTGTGTTACCTCACTCAGGATGATATTTTCTAGTTCTGTCAATTTGCTTGAGAATTTCACGAAATCACTGTTTTTTTGTTACTGAGTTGTACTCCATTGTGTAGATATACCACATTTTCTGTCTCCATTCCTCTGTTAAAGAACATCTGGGCTTTTTTTTCAATTTTTGTCAATTATAAATAAGGCTACTATGAACATAGTGCAGTATGTGTCCTTGTTATATGTTAGAGCCTATTTGGGTATATGCCCAGGAGTGGTATAGCTGGATCTTCAGTACTATGTCTAATTTTCCAAGCAACTGCTAGAATAATTTTCAGAGTGGCTGTACCAGCTTGGAGTTTCACCAGCAATGGTGGAATGTTCCGCCTTCTCCACATCTTTGCTTGCATCTGCTGTCAACTGAAAATTTGAACGTAGCCATTCTGATCGATGTTAAATGGAATCTCAGGGTTGTTTTGATGTGCATTTCCATGATGACTAAGTCTGTTGACCATTAGTTTAAATGTTTCTCATTCATTTGAGATTCCTTAGTTGGGAATTCTTAGTTTAGCTCTGTACACATTTTTCATATGGCTATTTGGTTCTCTAGATTCTAAGTTCTTGAATTCTTTGTATTTATTGGGTATTAGCCCTTTATCAAATGTAGGATTGGTAAAGATCTTTTCCCAATCTGTCGGTTGCCATTTTGTTATATTAACAGTTCCTCTGAAGAAAAGTGAAGAAGGTAATGATGGAGGGGTTCCTGGTTTTAGACTGGGAGGAGAGGGGAGGTTGTGATTATCAGGTAAATAGAAAAAATAAATGAACTAAGTGAAGAAAAATAACAAATGAATTTATAATTAAGTTAAACAGAGAAAGCAACATACAGTTGAAGTTGATGCTAAGAGTAGAAACTTGCTGAAATAGACCTGGGGTAATAACAGCAATTAAGGAACTCTCCACATTTAAAGAGAACTTGGAGTTTTATACAGTTGTGATTTTAAAGACTGGGTAACTTTTATCAGTTAAATTATGTTTCACACTGTGATATTAAGATAAGATCCTGGTGACAATAACAGAAAAGGAAATTGTTTAAAATGATGTATTTATGTGTCAGAGTTGACAAATGCTAAGAGTTGTTATAGGCAGAGTCTTGTCTAGACAGACATGTCAGTATGATACATCTGAGAAGAAGGGACATCAGTTAAGGAAATGCCTTCATCAGGTTGGCCTGTGACATGTCTATTAAAGCCTTTCTTCATTGCTTACTAAGAGTCTAGTTTATTGTAATCACTTTCATGCCTAATCAGATCAGTCTGAGGTATGTAAGAGGTAGCTGAATGGAAGAATTAAGGCAAGACATAATTATTCTATGATCTCTTCTTAAGTTTCTGCTTCCATGATCCTACCTTCTCCTGCCTTGAATTCCTTTGCAAAATGTATGATAATGTAAAAGTTGCCCTTTGATCACAGTGTTTATTCCAACAGGAAAAAAAAAAAACCTTTCTAAATTGTGAAGTAAACAATGACACATAACAATATTTCTTTGGGCCCATCTTTTTTAGTATTATTTAAATTTCTACCTAAGATTTCTTTCTCCTGACTTCATTGGTGGATTGTTCCATTTCAATATCTACTGTTGCTTTTCACCATCATCTTTTTCTGGTTCTCATATATTGTACATCTTCATATTCTACAATTATAATATGCAGCCATGTTAATTCTATGCATTTGTAAATAAGGGGAATTCTCCTTTCGTTTTATATCTACCATAAATCAAATTTTTCATTTGTAGACACATAAAAATTTTATTGGTCATTTTTCCAGGTGATCCAATAAGATTCTTCACCACTGTGTTTCTTTGCATTTGTTCATCCATATCTTAATTTTATTATTTCCTATCTCCGTCCAAAAGAAATTCCAGAATTAATATTGCACAATTTAATACAGTGATATTTGATTCCTAGGGGTATAGAAAGAGGAAAACCTTTCAAGTGGTTCTTAAGCAAGTTTCCCACCTTTCATTAAATATCTTTTTCATCCCTAAGGAAGAGAGTCATCTCATGGTCTGCCTTATTTTAAGATGGTCAAATTGAAGTTCTCTGTCATCAAAATCATCAAAGTACTCCAGTAATTGGAATGGTTCTCTTTACATTAAGCTATATGAAACAGCAGAGCCTTTCTTGGTGTAGAATTCCAAGGAGCTAATTCCTCTCTATCAGAACTTGTACTCAAGAAGAAAATTATATTCATCTTAAAAATAGAGGAGAAACATTTTCATGACAAACCACTGAATCATTTATGTAATCTGGCGAGAAACTAGGAGAATATGTATAGACTTGGAACTATGTTACACATAAATAATATGCTTTCAGTTTCCTACAATTTAGGAAAAATATTAGGTTGACTCAAACTGCCTAAATAGTAATTTTAGAGAGTTCTAGATATGCTAATATATTGCATTGCTTATCTCCAGCAGATGAAAAAATTTCATAGGTTTAATTAATCCAAGTTACTTTTGTTGTGTAAGCAAGGAGACTTCAGCAGGGATGAGTTTAAATAGGGCAAAATTCAATGTACAGACATCAAACTCCAGAAATGCATGGCAAAATTCCAAAATTATTTAAACTACTAATTGAACCAAGGACAAGAAACATAGAGATTTTCTTTGTACCTTCTTTTTGCCAATTAGTTTTTATCTTTACTTTTCAGAAGGGCTTCTTTTCAATTGTGTGGAACACTCCTGTTGCGGTAAAAATTAATAAAAAATTATCTGTTGGTATTGGCTCTACACTCTAACTCTATTGGAGCCACTCTAGTGTGTAGCATTCCACTGGGGAGATGAGCACAATCCCTTTGGTGATTAGTTACTAAGTTCAGTAATTACAAATCTCTTTTCACAGGCCCTGTGCTACCTCACTTCTCATGGACAATAGAGCTGAAACTGTTGGTTCCAGCTGCCTCTTAGCAATAGCTTTCAGACACTGTTCTCCACAGCCAGGCAAAATCATAAATTAACAATCAAAATCTTATCAAATAGATTTATATGCTAAATTCTCAGTCCACAACGTATCTAAACAATAAATTCACTGCCACCTAAATGTGATAATACTGATCTAATTCAACTTGATCTGAACCATCCTCCTCTGCTGTCTACATTGTGAATCTTCTACTTTATCCTCCTCCTCCACTTCACGAAAACTTTATTCCTGCTCGTTCTCTACTCTACTCTCTGATTATGTATTGCCCTTACATCAGCATACACATTCCAATTACTTACAAACTAACACTTTTAAGTTTGCCAACAAAGAGAGATTGGTCATTTTAATTTTCTCTTTTTTTCAATTAAACAATAAAAGACACACACAAACACACACACAGCTTGCTTTGGAACACACCTTGGGACTGGAGAGCATATTTGGTTAATTCCTTCAATTACAATATTGTTTAGACTTACAAACCAAGTGCCTTCAAAAACAGTAAATATTATCAAACAGATATTAACCAAGGTAGTAACCAGTCTCCTAAGTATTCTTTAAACAATAGTAGTTTCTTCTAGAGATAATAATCTCTATTTGATTTCTAGGGAAATCAGATGTTGAGTATTTTGGTTATGTTCATTACAGCTGCCATTAGTTAAATAGTAAAAATTTTATTGCTTATTTAGAGTCCCTTTTATGGTTAGGTATTTGTTTCTTTTAATATTTTAATATGTTAACCAATGTCTTTGCATGCCAATTTCTTATAGCCAAACAGAACTTTAAGCAATGATCAGCTTTTATGAATTCAGGGTATTTGCTGTTTATTGATTATAATTTTCATGGTTTTTAAAAACATTTTACTTTAAAATTATGTAATAGTGATACAAATATTAATCTCAAGTTTGTAGGTGTCTCTAAAATATACTCTATGTGTCTGCATATGAAAATGACAAATGGGGCATTGAATTAAATCAACATGTTCTATCATAACTGAAAAAAGAGCAAGACTCATTAGATCAGGAAATCTAATATTTAAACAGTATGTGAAATTGATTTACCTTTCTTGGATAAAAACAGCAACATGAGCCATTGTGTTTAGTAACACTATATTATGTGGATATTGAAATTACACTCTGTAATAGCTCTGTCATGGTTGAAAAAAGAGGGACAATGAAGTGGTACATATTTATTTCAGTTTCCCCTTTTTGCTTGTTTTGTTGTGGAAAAACTGTATTTGTATGTTAATCACTTGTTTCTCTTGTTTTGGTGGTTCCAAAATGATTGATTATATTATGCAAATAAATTTTAATTTTATAATCTATCATCTATTTTATATTCTTAATTAAAAAAATCTAAAAATACAGGTGATATAAATAAGTTAGAGTCTAGTTTGTTGTTGTTAATGAGACCAAGAGGCAATAAGTCTTGGTTAAGTGTCTACCATCAGGACAAAAATCTGTGTTCTTCTTTACCATGATGTCTTATATTTGTTTTATTTTTATGGTATTTATTGATCTCTGACCTGAACCCTAAAAATGGGATCAAGAGAGTAATAGAAATACTTTTCATTTTGATTTGTCTTCTAACAGATTTTTTTTTTAATTCACAAGAGAAAATTCCATAAACATTTGGGGAAAATATATTTCGGAACTGTCATAAATTATGAAATAACTAAACTTCGACTAGCTTTAATTTGCCCTCTAAAGAGTATTTATGAGAACTGTTATCCAATAGTTCTATCTTAATATTTATCATCATAGCCTAACTGCAAGGCTTCATGTATCTATGTTAAGGGAGATTAACAGAGGAAACATTATAATAAACAAGGGTCTATCTTGGACTGAAGCACTTGCCAAGCAACAATTTAAAAATTACATTTGATAAGCCCATGTAGGTGCCTAATGTGTATTAGCTGTAAGAAGCTTTGACCCATAATTTGCATAAACACCATATTTACTTGCCGTATATTATTATGTTAATAAATTAAAACAAACCAATGGATAAAAATTTAAATGTATATTTAAATACATTCAATAGTATACTAATGGATGCATATAAAAAGAAAAGCATATTAAACTGCCTTACACTTATGGAAAGAAAAATATGAAGATAAACATTTATAGTTATCAGTTCCCTTTTAATATCACAAACACCATATCAAATACCCTTCACACACTTTCGGATTTGGATGTTCAGTGGTTCAAAGCCATTTTAAATTTATCTATACAATGATATGTATGGTTATTTATACAGACGTGATAAGTATAAATTTTAAGAAAGAAATAAAAGTCATTTAAATTTTGATAAGACAAAATTTATTATCACTTGATGTAACTTTTTATTCCATGTACATCATTAGCAAAGAATTAACTTCTGCATATTGTGTTACTGAATAGTTTTTAGAATCACTACAACTTGCAATAAGTTTTCTATTATCTCAAGATCATAAATCTTGACTCTGATTGCATATGACTGTGATTATAATAAACACATCTAGAACAGTATTTAGAGAAAAGCTCCCTGAAGGAAATAATATAGACAACTAGGATTTGTCAGGACCAAAAAGAATAAAAAATCAATTTTCCAGACATGAATGAATTACTTAAATGCTGAAGACTCTTGTTTGAAATGTGGAAGAATCATTCCCATTATTATTTGTCTAGGATTTGGGCCACGTTCCAAATTAATTTGTTTTCCTAAACACCAATGCCAGTTAGAGATTTTCTAGATAAAGCACTGCTCATTTGTACAAAAAATTGTTAGAGTTCTTTTTCTACAGGCCAAGAGTCCTTTGAGCAAATCTGTGGTTTTTTATTTTTTATTTTTTATTTCTCATATTCACAATTAGAATAGCTGCTAGAACTCTGTGAATTTACCAGGGCCATACTTCATGGTGAGGTTTCCTGGGAGGGGCCATATGGTCTTTTGAAGAAAAGTAACCTTAAAATCACTCACTTCGAATTTCAATTTATTATCTTCAGGTTTTCGAATGCTAACATTCTAATGGTTGTATTTGTTTTAAGTCACTTTTCAAGGCTTCCAGGATTACTAGTTACAAAAAATACCAAAGCAAAGTAAAATATGGTATTCATAGATAAGCAGATTAGAGACAGAACTAAAATATGTAATTGTGATACTAAAATCAAGTTGTATATGTAGGTTAGTAATTTCCATATCATGTAATGATCCTTGGTGCAAAAGTCACAGCATTTTCTCCATTCTGCACAGTGCAAACTCTACTAAAACTCAACAACAACTGCTCTCCTAATTTCATGATATAAAATTTCTGACTAATGGTTTTGATATCAAATATTTGAGCTGTTGTGGTGTTGATATGTCTTTAGGTGATGTCCACAAGGGAAAGATCCTTCCATGCTTTTCCATATATGTTTCATTTACTCCTAGGGCAGGATGTAGGAACTTCTGCTCTTGCATAGACATGCTCTGAATATAAAAAAGTTTTTCTCTTGTTATTACTCATAAAAATGGCATTCAGGACAGACATATATTTACTGGTGTTTCTCAAATGTGTATAATTTGTTCAAGGATTTTCTATTTTCTTTTAAAAGACAACTATAGCTCATTTGGTTAGTACGATATTGCTTTCTATGTTATTCTGAACCAGTACTTGTGACTAAGAAACTCAGGGGAAATAGAGCTTAGTTTGGCTCATTTCAAAGGGATATAGGCAACCATGACAAATGGAGAATTAGTAGAGAAGCAGAGGGTAGCTGTTCTCTTTATGTCCAGGCAGAACAAAGGTTTGACAGTGTGTTTCTGCTATAACACCTCCAGTTCTGCACTCCTGGTGACTTATAGTGACCCTATTCTGGCAAGTGTTCACCACCTAATGATTCCACAACCTTCCAAAAGAGAATCACAAGATGAGAAGCTATAAGCGTATGGGAAAAAACTCATATTGAAATAACAATTATAAATTATTAGAGCAACTGACCTATAGGGAATCCGGGAATTTTGAAACATGGTTAAAGTAACTAAGGACATTCACAAACACTTATGTTTAGCTTATATTAAACCCCCATATTATCTTAGCATGTAAAAATGTAGAAAAGAAAAGCATATATAAAATCAGTTCCAAAGGTAAGAAAAACATTATACTTATGAATGAGTTTGAAAATTTGTTGTATCAATACTGTTGTGTTTAATTATTGTTTGTTTACAGAGAGACCAAGAGAAATGGCATATATTTGTGTGGGTAGGATCTGAGAGAAATCTACAGAAGGAAAAACATGATCAAAATATATTTTATATCAAAAACAAAAATCTTAAAGACATTAGCTTACATCTTTGAAAATATGTTTCATCTACTTATGTGTAGAGACAGTAAAGATGAACTTGTGCTGACATAGGACATACTTTTATAGAGAAGGCATAATTTTTTTTTGTAATAAAGGATGATTATTTTCTAAAATTGAATAGTGCTGATCCTTTCAACTGATACAAACTCACCTGAGCCCTTCTCCACATTCATCAAATGTCAGAGGTATCTGAAAAATGTTCATAGTCTTCAAAGTTGAGGGTTAGGAACTCTATTCTTTTTATTAGCATCCTTAAACCAGTGGTATGTTTCAAAGAAAAATTTGACCAATGTACAGGTATTTAAAAGCATTAAACAGTGAATCACATGAAACATTACATAACTTTGCTGAGTTGCTTACTGTGTTAGACATTCCCATAGGTAAACTGTTTGGAGTTATGGCACATAATTTTAAAACACTGACAGCTTAAAGGAGGATCTAGCCACTTTAAACTGGGATTGGACTGACTTAAGCTCCAACTGGAACCTTGTAAAAAGATCTAGGACCCAAGAATACAAAGAATCTATAAGGAAACATGGTTTTGACTTAGTAGATACAGAAAACTACACTCTAATAAAGTACTCTGTAAATTAAAATTTGCTGATAGCACTCACACAAATACTCTGTTGACTAAAAGAAATATATTACCAAGTCATCTGTGAAAAGTTGGGAACTCTCCTCCATCTCTGTAATCAAAAATCTGAAAGTTTGTGCTAAAGAATTTCTATAAAAGGGAATATAGAAAAATACAATCAATAAAACAAATGACTCCAATAACCAAATGAGTAATAAGATCCAGGGGTTCTAGGTAATATTTTCAACAGAATTATAACTACCTGAGAGCACAAAATGCTAACATCCCTAAATGAGGGCTTTTTACAAATAATCTCTCCTGAAATTTTTTTCTTATAAAATCTGACACTGAAAGCACCCCCCTTTATATTTTCTCTTTTAATTTTCTTCTTTAATTCTTCTATTATATATTACATCCTGAACCCAGTTTTATCTACCTGACCTTCTCTGAGTTCTCTAAGCTCATGGTGCTCTGTAGTCCCCTTGCTCCTAATACTTCTTTCCAGTCTTCTGTGGGGATCCCCTAGCTCTGCCTAGTATTTGGCTCTGTGTCTCTGCATCTGCTCTTATCAGCTTTTGGATGATATATTTTTTTCTGATAAGTGGGCTAGGTAATGATCAATATATAAAATAATATCATTAGGGATATTTTTATTGACTTTAAATTTTATTATTATTGTTGTTGTTGTTGTTTTATTAGTCATGTTTGGTTTTTTATTATGATGAATTCTATTTTTATTAGAGATTCTGTATTTATATTTGAGATGTTATGCCTTTACTTCGCCCTGTTCTTATCCCCCTTTCCCCTCCAGTTGCCTTCACAAAGGTGCACTCCCTTCTGATCACCCTTTTCCTCCCATTGCCTTGTCAATCCCTTACATTGGAAAGATTTGCCCTCTGTGGAACGAAAGCCTTTTCTCACATTGATGCCAGACATTGCTATCTTCAGCTACATATGCATCTGGATCTGGTCTCCCAAAGTGCACACAATGGTCGGTGTTTTACTACATGGGAGTTTTGGAGAATTTGGTTGGTAGATAATGTTTTTATCATCCAATGAGGTTGCAACCTTTTTCAGTTCCTTATATTTTTACTTTAGCAACCTCATTGGGGTCCCCGTGTTCAGACAGATGGTTAGCTGCAAGCATGTACAGTTGTATTTATATGACTCTAACATAGTCCCTGAGAAGGCATCTCTGTCTTGTTCCTCCCAGTAAGTTTTTTGGGGGATCAGCTATAGTACTTGAATTTGGTGACTGCATATGTATTGGATCCCCAGGTGAGGTAGCTTCTGAGTGATCTTTTCTTCAATCACTGTTCCTCTACTTGACCTTGAATTTCCTCCCATGAGAGTTTGGTTCTCTTTTCTAAGAACAACGGAGGAATCCCCATTTTGGCCTTCCTACTTTCTGAGCATAATAAAGTCTGTGAATTGTTCCTTGCGTACTGGGTATTCAGAGATTTCTGGGGCCAGTATTGGATTATCAGTGAGTTCATACCATGTGTGTTCTTTTATGATTGGGTTACCTCACTGAGGATGATAGTCTCTAGGTCCATCCATTTGCCAATGAATTTCATGAAGTCACTGTTTCCAATAGCTGAGTAGTACTCCATTGGATAAATGTATCACACTTTCTGTATCCATTCATCTGTTGATGGAATCTGGGTTCTTTCCAGATTCTGGCTATTATAAAATGCTATGAGCATGGTGGAGCATGTGTCCTTATTATATGTTGAAGAATCTTTGGGGTATATGCCCAAAAGTGAAATAACTGGTTCTTTAGGTAATAGTTTGTCCATTTTTCTGAGGAACCACCAGACTAATTTCTAGAGTGGTTGTACCAGCTTACAACCCCACCAATAGTGGAGGAGTGTACACTCACCAGTATCTGCCGTCATCTGAGTTTTGATCTTAGCCATTATAGCTGTCAAGATGTGGAATCTTAATGTTGTTTTAATTTGCATTTCTCTGGTGGTTAGGGATGTTGAGCATTTCTTTATGTGCTTCTCAGCCATTCGATGTTCCTCAGCTGAGAATTTTTTGTTTATCTCTGTACCCAATTTTAATAGGATTATTTAATTCTCTATAGTCTAGCTTCCTGAGTTCTCTGTACATAATGGGTACTGGCCCTCTATCAGATGTAGAATTGACAAAGATCCTTTTCTAATCCGTAGGCTGCAGTTTTGTCTTTTGAAGAGTGTCCTTAGCCTTAAGAAGCTTTGAAACTTCATGAGGTCCCATTTGTCGATTCTTGATCTTAGAGCATGAGCCATTAGTGTAGATTTGTTTGAGTTAATTTTATAGCCAGCTACATTGCTGAAGTTGTTTATTAGTTGTAAAAGTTATCTGGTGGAATTTTGGGGTCACTTAAGAATACTATCATTTGCAAACAGTGATATTTTGACTTCTTCCTTTCCAATGTGTATCTCTTTAATTTCTTTTTGTTGTCTAATTGCTTCAGCCAGAACTTCCAAAACTATATTGAATAGGTAAGGGGACAATGGGCGGGCTTGTTTAATCCCTGATGTTAATGGAATTGCTTCAAGTTTCTCTCCATTTAGTTTGATGTTGGCTACTGGTTTGCTGTATATTGCTTTTACTATGTTAAGGTATGGGCCTTGGATTCCTGCTCTTTCCAAGACTTTTATCATGAAGGGGTGATAAATTTTGTCAAATGCTTTCTCACCATCATGTTTTTTTTTTCTTTGAGTTTGTTTATATGGTGGATTACATTGATGGATTTGTGTATTTTGAACCATTCCTGCATCCCTGGGATAAGCTCACTCAGCCATGGTGGGTTTTTGCTTTCATGTGTTCTTGGATTCAGATTGTAATATTTTTGAGTATTTATGCATTGATATTCATGAGAGAAATTGGTCTGAAGTTATCTTTCTTTGTAGTACCTTTGTGTGGTTTAGGTATGAGCATAAGCACTGAAGAACAAGTTGGGTAGTGTTCCTTCTGTTTCTACTTGTGGAATAGTTTGGAGAGTATAAGTATTAGGTTCTCTATAAAAGTTTGATAGAATTCACCACTAAACCCATCTGGTCCTGGGCTGATTGCTTCTATCTCTTTAGGTGTTATTGTGGGACATTTAGATTGTTTATCTTCTCCTCACTTGATTTTGGTATCTAGTATCTGTCTAGAATTTCATCTATTGCCTCCAGATTTTCTAGCTTTGTTGATTATAGGCTTTTGTAGTAGGATCGAATGATTTCTTAAATTTCCTCATATCAGTTGTTATGTCTGCACTTCCATTTCTGAGTTTGTTAATTTGGATACTCTCTCTTTGCCCTCTAGTTAGTCTGGTTAAGGGTTTATTGATCTTGTTAATTTTCTCAAACAACCTGCTCTTAGTTTTGTGATTCTTTGTATAGTTCTTTTTGTCTCTATTTGGTTGATTTCTGTTCTGAGTTTGATTATTTCCTGCCATCTACTCCTCTTGGGTGTATCTGCATCTTTTTGTTCTAGAGCTTTCAGCTGTGCTGTCAAGCTGATAGTGTATGATTTCTCCAGTTTCACTTTGGAGGCACTCACAGCTATGAGTTTAACTGTCAGGACTGCTTTCATTGCACCCCATAAGTTTTGGTATGTAGTAGTGTCATTTTCATTAAATTAAATACTTGATTTCTTTCTTTATTTCTTCCTTGATGAAGTTATCATTGAGCAGAGGATTGTTCAGCTTCGATGTGTATGTGTGATTTTTGTTGTTTTTGCTGTTATTAATGACAAGCCTTAGTCCACGGTGATCTTATAGGATGCATTGGAGTATTTTGATCTTCTTGTTACTGTTGAGGCTGTTTTGAGACCAACTGTATGGTCAATTTTGGAGATGGTAATGTCAAATGCTAAAAAAAAATGACATAATATGCAGTCACTGATAGTGGGATGCTAACCCCAGAGGCTCACACTGCCCCAGAAACAACTCACAGACTGTGTGAAGTCCAAGAAATAAAGAAAACAAAACAAAACAAAAAAATTTTTACACAACAAGAAAACTTTGACTATTTCCATGTTACATTTTGTTTTACATGTACTTTATGCTCATTGTAACTATTAAGTTTTCAATGCATACTATCAAACCTTTAAAAAATCCAGTACTGACTAAAAAATATATTCATATAGTTTTATGTAAAAAATATTTTAAAATCTGAAAAAAGTACAGACAAAAATGTATTGTATAATTTTATGCAAAAATGCTTAAAATCTGTACATTTATCTTTGTTTCATAAAATAAATTTGTTTAATAAAAAATTAAACTAAAAAAAGAAAAAAAGTATTCTTTTGCTTTTAGATGAAAGTGCTGAGAAGAAAATCTATTTTTGGGGGGTGAAATGTCCGATAGATGTCTGTTAGGTCCAGTTTGTTCATAATAACCTCTGCTAGTTTCACTGTGTCTCTGTCCAGTTTCTGTCTTCATCATTTGTCCATTGATGAGAGTAGGCTGCTCAAGTCTCCCACTATTATTGTGTATGGTATATTATATGCTTTGAGCTTTAGTAAGATTTCTCTTATAAATGTGGGTGTCCTTGTATTTGGAGCATAGATGTTTAAAATTGAGAGTTCATTTTGATAGATTTTTTTCTGTGATGAGTTAAAGGTGTCCTTCCTTATCTTTTTTGATAACTTTTGGTTGAAAATCTATTTTATTTAATATTAGAATAGTTACTCCAGCTTGTTTTCTGAACCCATTTGCTTAGAAGGTATTTTCCCAAGTCTTTTACCTAGGTAGTATATGTCTTTGTCTCTGAGATGAGTTTCCTGAATGCAGCACAATGCTGGAACCTGTTTACTTATCCTGTCTGATAGTCTATGTCTTTTATTGGGGAATTGAGACCATTGATGTTAAGAAAAATTATGGAACTGTGATTTTTTTGTTTCTTGTTATTTTTTCAGTGCTGGGTATTAAAACCAGAGTTCTAGACAAATTATGTAAATGCTTTATTTAAAAATTATACCCCTGAATTTTATACTAAATATTCTAACATGTGTTGTTTGCAGGAAATGTAAAGAACACAAGTGTAATAAAAGCAAACAATTGGTGTTATACAATCTCCTTCCCTTTTTCAGTAAAATCAGATTTTGAAATATAGATTTTTTATTGAAGAGAAGTCAAGGTTATTAGTTATGTGGAATTGAGAAAAATCATGACAATTATTCACTTTCTGATTTTCTACTCACTGTTTTTTTTTTTATTTCACTTAACTTTATATGTCTAATATTGAGCATTTCTGTAATTAACCAAAATTTTCTACTATTTGTTGATTAAAATCTAAAACTATCTCAGAAACTGTAGGAAAATATTAAGAACATATAGAACAACAGTGCAACATAACATTTATTTTTCTATGCGATCCATCTTGGAGAAAAGAAAGAAAATTACAATACCAGCTAGCTGGCCTAGGATCAAAAAGGTAAGATATACACAAACTCAGAAATACGTGACAAACTTTACTGTAGTTCTCAGAAAAAAAAGAAATCAAAGTTGAAAATATTCACAAGAACATTGTTCTGGTGTTTCCTCATATTTGTATAGGGAAACAAGCAGTCAGATCATACAAGAAAAGTTAATTGCCTATAAGGCTGACAAGAAACTGTAAGCCAGGGGGAATTTATTATATTATAATCTAAATATAAAGTAAAAGAAAATTAGTGAAGGATAATAAGGTCAAATGTAGCAAAAATCAATGAAATCCTGCTAAAAATCATCATATGAAATATTTATACATGTACAATAGACATGCTTTCAAGTCATTAATTAATTTACTTTTCACTTAAAATTAATTAAATTATTTTTCACTGAGTGAGGCAGGATGGCATGCTAGTGACATTCAGAAATTAAGAGGTTTTGGCACCCAAGAGTTTGCAGCGGGCTGCTCTGCGGTTTTCATCATGTCCCAAAATGAACATATTGAATTGCTTTTCAAACAATATGGATAGCACACGAAAAAAGAGACAGGGGAAAAGAGAGAAAGAGAGAGATGGGAGGTAGGGCTGGAGTGAGGGAAGGAAGGAAAGAAAGAGAGAGAGGAGGAGGAGGAGGAAGGAAGGAAGGAATGAATAAAGAAAGGAAAAAAAAGAAAAAATAAGGAATAAGGGAAGGAAGAAGAAAAAGAAGAAAGATTAATGTAATTTCATCACCTCATTAGTTTGTACTTGGCAATATATTACTCAGAATATTTATCTATTCTCTTATAGAATAATTTAGATGTTACTCTGGTTAGCATTTATTGTCAATTTGACACACCCTGTCGTCACATGTGAAACAGGGTTTCAATAGGGGTTTTGAACAAATTCATTTGTGGGCATGTCTGTGGAGAATTGTTTAATTGGTAACTACCTTAGAAGGCTCAGCCTTCTTTAGGTAGTTCCTGAGTCATTTTATAATGCTACCTGAGACAGGCAAGTAGATCAATGGAAGAGAATCGAAGATTCAGAAATTAACAGACACACCTATGGTCACTTAATCTTTGACAAAGGAGCTAAAAACATTTATGGAAAATGGACAGAGTCTTCAAATAATGATGCTGGTTCAACAGGCATGCAGAAGAATTCAAATTGATCCTTTCTTATCTCTTTGTACAAAGCTCAACTCCAAGCGGATCAAAGACCTCCACATAAAACCAGGTACACTAAAACTAATGGAAGAGAAAGTGGGGAAGAACTTAGAACACATAGGCATAGGAGAAAATTCCTGAACAGAACACCAATGTCTTATGCTTGAAGAGCAAGAATCAACAAATGGAACCTCATGAATGACAAAACTTCTCTAAGGCAAAAAAAAAAAAAAAAAAAAAAAAAAAAAGGACACTGTTAAAAAGACAAAAGGAAGAAGATCGTTACCAATCCTACATTTGAGAGAAGGCTAGTTTCCAATATATACAAAGAACTCAATACTTTGGACCCTAGAAAATCAAATAATGCTATTAAAAATGGGATACAGAACTAAACATAGACATATCAGATGAGGAATATGGAATGGCTGAGAAGCACCAAAAGAAATGCTCAACATCCCCGGTCATCAGGGAAATGCAAATCAAAACAACCTTAAGATTCCACCTCACACCAGTCAGAATGGCTAAGATCAAAATTTCAGGTGACAGAAGATGCTGACAAAGATGTGAAGAAAGAGAAACACTCCACTGTTAATGGAGTTGGAAACATGAACAACCATTCTGGAAATTGTCTGGTAGTTCCTCAGAAAATTAGAGATAGTACTACCTGAGAACTCCTGGTCATATACTCAAAAGAAACTCTATCATCTAACAAGGACACATACTCCCATGTTTATAGCAGCCCTATTTATAATAGCCAGAAGCTGGAGAACCCAGATTTCCTTCAACAGAGGAAAAGATACAGAAATGCTGGTACATTTACACAGTGGAGTACTACTCAGCTATCAAAACAATGAGTTCATGAAATTTCTAGGTAAATGGATGGAATGTGAAGCTATCATACTGAATAAAGTAACCCGTCACAAAGAACACTCATGGAATGTACTCATTTATAAGCAGATATTAGCCTCAAAATCTTGGAATACCCAAAAAACTGTTCACAGAACTTATGAAGCTCAAAGACAAGGAAGGTCAGAAGGTGGATGCCTCAGTTCTTAGAAGAGAGAATGAAACACTCATGGGAGGACATAAAAGGACAAACAAAAGACTGGGAATTGGAGAAAAGATCATCCAAAGACTGCTTCACCTGGGGATCCACCCCATATGCAGCCAGTAAATCCAAGCACTATTGCTGATGTCAAGTGGTGCTTACTGGCAAGAACCTGATATGGATGCCTCCTCAGAGGTTCTGCTAGAGCCATACTGATACAGAGGAGAATGCTTGCAGCTAACCATCAGACTGAACATGGGGATCCCAATGAAGGAGATAGAGAAAGGACTGAAGGAGCTGAAAAGGTCTGAAACCACATTGGAAGCACAAAATGATCAACTAACCAAACCCATCACAGCATTCAGGGACTAAAAGACTAACTAATGAGTTCACAAACAGAGACCAGGTGCATATGCAGCAGAGGATAGCATTTTATAGCATCAATGGGTGAAGAGGCATTTGGTTCAGTGAAGACTTGTGTTTCCAGTGCAGGGGAATGCCAAAGTGCCAAAGTCAGAGAGGTTGGGAGAGGGAGCATCTTCATGGAGATAATGGAAGGGGGTGGGAGGATAAAATTAGGGTAAGGGGATAATTGTAAAAGCAGAGAATATCCAATTTAAAAAAAAAGAACACTAGCTGAGTAGAAACTAAGATGTTATTCAGGCAGTGCCATCATCCTTGGTTTCTGCTCTGAAATCTTACAATCTCCTGGTATGACCTCCCTCAATGATGGGTTGTAATCTTTCAGTCTAAATCAAATGAATGCTTTGTACCCCCATGCTGTTTTTGGTTTTTGTGTCTATCACAGTAATCGAAACCAAACTAGATATACACAGCATGAAAAGTACTCTAATTACTAAACTGAAAAATATATATTTAAATTCATAAATTAATATGAATATTACATAGCCCATGAGATAATTATTGTGTATGGCAATTACTTTATAGTTAAAAAATAATCAGAGAGGAATATGTTTGATTGTTTCTTACACAAAAGGGCCACAAAGAAACCAAAGCAAAATGGGATTAAATCAAGCCCTTATAAAAACAATGCAACATGCAACATGATTTGCAGGAAACACAGGAAGTCTGACATTAATGTTAATGACTTATGAGATGTCTATCTTACATGTTTTCTGATATTGATCCACATACTGTAATGGACTGCATATCTCATATGAGTTTGTGTGTTGGCATGTGTAGCATATATCTGCATGTACATATTTGTTTCTAAAATTTAAAAGTCAGGTTTTTGCAATTAGCTTTTATTATGAATATTTAAAATTAAATAAATTGAAATTTATATCAGCAATCAATTTTAGGTTTAATATGTCTCTTGAACTCCAGATGAATAGTATCTCTAATTTAAAATCAAACAAAACAAAATCAACGAAAATGAAAAATTGGCTCACAGGGACAGAAGTTTCAGAAAGAAACAGTAAAAGGAAAAGGTGAAGAAGAGTAGAGAGGGATACGGGGAGGAAGAGAGAGGGAGGGAGAAATGGAAGGTGGGAGGGAGGGAGCGAAGGTGACAGAGAGAAAGGGAAAAGGGGAAGGAGGAAGGGAGAGAGGAAGGGCAAGAGGTAGAATGATTTTTGAAGCATTAACGTGAGTTGCCTCAGTCTTTTTGAGACCAGTATTTACTGTTTCGCCTTTCTGCTTAGCCCGCTTAGTCTATCTGAGGCAGAAACTGAGTTTGAAACGTTGCATATAGGGATGGCCACAAAGCATTCATCCACTGCATTCTCTGAATATAATAAAAGGTCAATGTTCTTCCTTACTACCTGTTTATCTCAGTGGAACATCATAGACATGATTACTTTTTAAAAAGTTCTACTGCATAGCTTTTTTTAACTTCTTTTAGAGATGTTCTAGAACAGAGAAGTTTTTGAACCATAAAACTATCCAGTGTCTTGCTTAGTGTGCTGAATACTGAAAATAGAAGACTATTACATTGCAACATGAGGTGCAATTATCATTGATTTATTTTCTTAAACAAGAGCTTATTAGCAACATAAAGGTCCAATGTGTTAAAGGCAAGTAAGCGTCACATTCATTATACTAAGAACTTACAATATCTTTTTCATTTGGCTCTATATATATTTAAGCTAGTTTCCACTGTGGAGGCAAGTTTGACTGAACCAAATTACAGGAAAATATGACAAAATCTCTTGAAAGAACAATCCCACATCAATAATTACTAAGCATATTTACACATTATTACCAATAGTCAATAACGTAGCAGTTTCTCATGCAGCTTGATTGTTACTAAGCAACAGATAGAGAGTGGAGGTTCAGCTTCCAGAATCACTTACAAATTAATTATAATCCTGTAACTTTAGAATAATACAATCTTTAGTAATGAAGGGTATTATATACATTGTTACAGTATGCTTATTTTCCTACACAAGAAGAGAAAGACCTGTGTGCCACTTGTCATATGGAAATGACACTTTATTAGCATTTACACATACCAAGGGAACATTTTTTAAAAGAAATGAGTAGGTATTTAAAAGCTATCTTTCCCTTTCTCAAAGGTTTTCTTTCCTAATTGCCAGTGGCTGTGCATTCTTTGAACTACTGAAGCTAACAATAGTGTAAGTAGGTGTTAAGTTTCCTAGTTAAGGTTTTGTTAAAGTGTTTTGATGACTGATGACTGCATGACTGCCAAAGAACTTCACATGCAATGAACTCAAGTACCATTAAATGCACAGAAACTAAAGACTGCTTCTTATTCTCTATACATAATCGTTATCAGAATTTAGTTTTCCCACCAGGAAATGGAGCATTCAGAAACCAGGACTTCTCAATTTCCTTCACTCAGGTCGTTTGTACTACTGTAACTCTCCTGTCCTGTATTAAGTTGGCACACACCATTCCTTTCCTGATCATGGAAAACTCTCAGAGACGTCTTGGCTTAAGAAAGCATGCTTCTCTCTATCTTGTGTTAGGATATCACTACTGGGCAGTAAAATGGCCTGTGTGGTATTGGAATTGATGGATGCAGTGAGCTGCTGAAAGTCTTATCTGTTTAGAGTAGAAAAGACTTGGCTGCTGGTCATGCACTGTGCACTTCTCAGTCAGCAAATTCCATGAATGATCTTAGTTGTATTGTGTGGCCTGTGGACTCCAGTGTATTACAGAAGTGCAATGTTAACAGTGCTTTCAGCCTTTGCATGTAGAAAAATCCTTTGTAAAAGGTTCACAGTATAGTGAACATAACAATGGAAAAAAGAAAATCATTCTGATTTCAGGCTCTGGTGCTTGATATCTCTTTGGCCACGAGTTACTATTTCATTTTCCCCTGGGCTAAAGTAGTGGGGGAGGGTGGAAAATAACCTATTTCAAAGAATACTTGCATGTCACAGGAGGAACACTTTTTCTTCTTATGTATACTTATTGTTTGGTGCTACTCACTTTATTTCTTTTCATGCTATTTATTATAATCTGGTGTGTACATATTTATGCATGTTTATGTCTGTAGCAGCGTGGCTCTGGATAGAGAAAATGTTTAGAAGTAAATAAATGTAAAGTGTCAGAAAGCTAAGACCATAAAGTTAATCTGCATTATGAGTGAGAAATCTTGGTTCTTCTGTGACCTTTTCAGATTCTTGTCAAGATATTTCAATTACCTTGTGCTATGCTAATAATTCTTGGAGAAACTTACATTTATTTTTATTGGATATTTTATTTATTTACATTTCAAATGATATCCCCTAGCAAGTTTCCCATTTGGAAAAGTGCTAAATCATTTTACCTTCCTCCTGCTTCTATGAGAGTGCTTCCCTATCCACACATCCACCCCCTCCTCACGCTGGCATTTTTCTATACTGAGGCATCAAGCCTTTCCAAAACTAAGAACCCCTCTTCCTATTGATGTCCAACAAGGTCAAATTCTACATAAGTGGCTGTAGCAATAGGTCACTCCATGTGTACTCTTTGGTTGGTGGTTTAGTACCTGAAAGATATTGGGTGTCTGTTGGTTGGTATTGTTGTTCTTCCTATGGGTTGCAAACCCCACCAGTCCTTTCTCTAACTCCTCCAATGGGGACCCCGAGCTCAGTCCACTGGTTGGTTGCTAGCATCCACTGCTTTATTTGTCAAGCTATGGCAGAGGCTCTCTGGAGACAGGTACATCAGGCTCCTGTCAGCATGTACTTCTTGGCATGTGCAGTGGCCGCCATCTTCCTGCTGGCTCTCTGCTGAGAACTCTGTTCATATTCTCTGCATCTGTCCCTTGTGGTTATTGTCATAATCCCTATGGCCCAACAAAATGAAAACTTTAGAGGCTTGTAATTTATCAATCAGATGTATATCAGTAAATTCCTACTCTAAAAAAATCTAGACAATAAATCTATAGCCAATTGATATTGCTATAAAATGCACACCTAGAGAAGGCAAATTGTCCCATAATCTATCCTTTATAAGATATTCATAGCTACATGTGGCTAATAAAAGCCACGTGGGCCAGGGTCATCTCTATCTTTTTCTCCTCTTTCTTCTGCCTTTCTCAAACTATATTCCTGCCTATCTTTTTCATTGAACAATCACAGGACTTGCCTTATCTTGTGTCTGTCATCACCTGTATATAGATATCAACCACACAATAGTGTCTGAGTTTGGTGTCTATGTATGGGATGAATCCCCAAGTTGGGAAGTCTCTGGTTGGCTTTTCCTTCAGTCTCTACTCCATAGTTTGTCACTGTATTGTTTTCCTTGTATATTTTGTTACCCCTTCTAAGAAGGACTGAAGTATCCACACATTGGTCTTTCTTATTTTCGAGCTTCATGTGGTCTATAAATTGTATCTTGGGTATTCCGAGAATTCTGCCTAATATCCACTTATTGAGTGCCTACAATATGTAGATTTTTTGCTACTGAGTTACCTCAGTTTGGATAATATTTTCTAATGCCACACATTTGTCTAAAAAATGATGAAGTCATTGTTTTTAATAGCTGAGTAGTACTCAATTGTGTAAATGTACCACAATTTCTGTATCCAGAGTGTTGTAGGAATGTTGGTGCCCTTGTATTGGAGCATAGATATTTTGGATTGAGAGTTCATCTTGATAAATTTTTCCTTTGATGAGTAAAAAGTGTCATTCTTTATCTCTTTTGAAAACTTTAGGTGGTAGTGTATTTTATTCATTATTTTTAATGGCTATTCTAGCTTGTTTCTTGGGACCATTTTCTTGGAAAAAAATAAACTTTTACTCTGAATCAGTGTCTCTCTTTGTCTCTCAGATGAGTTTCCTGTACACAGCAAAGTGCTCGATCCTAGAGCAAAGTGCTTGATCCTCATTTCATATCCAGTCTCATAGTCTATGTCCTTTTATTTGGGGAATTGAGTCCATTAATGTTTAGCCATATAAGGAATAGTGATTGTTGTTTCCTATTATTTTTGTTGTTAGAGGTGGAATTATGTCTGTTTGATTTTCTTCTTTTGTGTTTGTTGCAAGAAGTTCAGTTTCTTGCTTTTTTTAAGGTGTAGTTTCCCGCCTCGTGTTGCAGTTTTCCATCTATTATCCTTTGTATGGCTGGATTTGTGTAAATTTGGTTTTGTCCTGGAATATTTTGGCTTCTCCATCTATTGTAATTGAGAGTTTTGCTGCATATAGTAACTGAGCTGGCATTTGTGTTTTTTGAGGGAGAAATTTCTATTCCGGTTCAATGCATTTGGAGTTCTTTAGCCTTTTTGGATGTTCATGGTCATCTTTTGTTCTAGGTCAGTAACGTTTTCTTCAATAATACGATGAAGATATTTACCGGGTCTTTTAGTTTGGAATGTTCCCTCTCTTCTATACCAACTATCCTTGAGTTTGGTCTTCTCAATGTGTTCTGTATTCTTGGATGTTTGGGTTAGGTATTTTTTGAATCTTGCATTTTTTGTGACTGTTGTGTCAGTGTTTTCAATGTTGTCATCTGCCCCTATGATTCTTTCTTACAACTTTTGTATTCTATTTGTGATGCTCTCATCTATGACTCTTGATCTATTTCCTAGGTTTTCTATCACTGGGGCTGTCTCCCTTTGTGTGTGTGTGTGTGTGTGTGTGTGTGTGTGTGTGTGTGTGTGTGTGTGTGTGTGTGTTTTGTAGTGTTTATATTTTTGTTTTTGGAACCTAGATGGCTTTGTTTAATTTCTTCAACTGTTTGGTTGTGTTTACCTGTAGCACATTAAGTAATTTTTTTGTTTTCTCTTTAGGAGTTTCTTTTTGTTTATGTGTGTTCTCCTGATTCTCCTATATTTTTTAATAGAATTATTCATGTGCTTCACAGGGAACTTCATCATCAACATGATATATGATTTTAGGTCCAAAGCTTGTTTTCCTCATGTGTTAGGCTATCCACCACTTGCTTTGATGGGAAAACTGGGTTTTGATGTTGCCATGTTGTCTTGGTTTCCATTATTTAGGTTATTGCACTTGCCATTTGCCATCTTGTTATCCATGATGCTATTTGATCTTGTTGTCTCTGAGTGTATCTCCTATGTGTTTGTTGGCCCGTAGGCTCTGGAGGGAGTTCTGGCTCTGGTTCCTGGGTGCTTAGGTCCCTGGGGGCTGGCTTTGATTCTGGATGGCAATGAGCCAGCTCTGGCTCTGGGCACAGATGAAGGCCAGAACAGTCTGTTCCAAAGCACCTCAGTAATACCTTGCCCCTGAGAGTTCCCAGAGTTCCCTCTCCAGATAATCCATGGAAAAAAAAGTTAGGACTTCCCTGTGGTCTCAGGAGGGAGAACACCCCTGAGGCTTTTTTCTTGCTTGAAAATTTTTTGCAGTCTTTTAAGCTCAGGTAGTGACTGTTTTGTTACAGAGGTGCATTTTCTGTATGCAGCAAAATACTGAGTCCTATTTATGTCTCCAGTCTATTAGTCCATATCTTCTAATTGGGAAACTTAGCCCAATGATGTTAAGAGACATTAAGGAAAAGTGATTTTTGCTTCCTGTTACTTTTGTTGATAGAGGTGGAATTATGTTTTTGTTGGTATCTTCTTTTTTGTTTAAGAAGATTGGTTTCTTGCTTTTTCTAGAGTTTCTCTTCTTGTATTGAAGTTTTTCATTCTTATTCTTTTTAGTCTGGATTTTTGTAAAAAAAACTATTGTATAAATTTGGTCTTTTCTCAGACTATCTTGGCTTCTCTACCTATTGAGAGATTTGCTGAGTATAGTAGCTTGTGTTAGCATTTGTTTTCTCGTATGGTCTATACGGCATTTTCTCAGGATCTTCTGGCTTTCATAGTCTCTGTTGAGAAGTCTGGTGTAATTCTGATAGGTCTGCCTTCATATGTTACTTGATCTTTTCCCTACTGCTTTTAGTATCCTTTATTCTGTGCATTTGATGTTTTGAATATTATGCATAGGGAGGAATTTCTTTTCTGTTCCAGTCTATTGAGTTTCTGTAGGCTTCTTATATCTTCATATGTATCTCTTTGTTTACTTTGGTGAAGTTTTCTTCTATAATTTTGTTGAAGATATTTACTGGCCCTTTAAGTTGGAAATCTTTTCTCTTATACATATTATTCTTAGGCTTTATCTTCTTATCATTTTCTGGATTTATTGGATGCTTTTGGTTAGAAGCTTTTTGCACTTTGAATTTTCTTTGACTGTTGTGTCAATGTTTTTAATGGTAATTTCTGCACCTGAGATTCTATCTTCTGTCTCTTGTATTCTGTTGGCAATACTTTCATCTATGATTCATGACCTCAGTCTTAAGTTTTCTCTCTCAGGTCTTACCTTTCTTTCTTATTTCTTTACTATTTTCACTTCTGTTTTTGGATCCTGGATGGTTCTGCTCAATTCATTCTCCTGTTTGGTTGTGTTTTTTGGTAGTTCTTTAAGGGACTTTTTATGTTTCCTCTTTAAGAGCTTTTATCTGTTTACATATGTTCTCCTGTATTTTTAAGGAAGTTATTTTTATTTCTTTCTTAAAGTCCTCTATCATAATCATAAGAGGTGATCTAAATCTGAGTCTTGCTTTTCTGGTAAGTTAGAGTATTCAAGACTTGCTGTAATTGGAGAACTGTATTCTGACGATGCCAAGTAACCTTGGTTTCTGTTCCTTATTATCATGTGCTTTTCTTGTAATCTTTTAATTTCTGGAATTACTTGGTCCTGTTGTCTCTGGCAGGATCCTGCCACTCATGTGAGTCTGTAGCCTGTCATCTTAGTCAGTATTGTTTGGGTTGTTAGTGGAAAGTAGAAAAACAATCAATGTATTTAGGAAACACCCCACAGGGTAAAAAATTGGAAATGGCTTCCATCCTGCATCCATTTCTAATCCTATCAACATTCACATGAAGAAAATAACATAGTAATTCAAAACATTTTGGAGATGGGGCACACAGATTTTAAAAATTATAATAGTATCCCAAGCACCTGTCAAATGAAATTTGAAAGGTAATATAGTAGTGAAAATTTATACTCATTTACTATTTCTGGTACCCCCCCCAAAAAAAAACTAAACTAATTAGCTAATTAGAAGATCTACTTAATATAGAAAATGTATATAATGTAAAAGAAATGATTCTTCTTTGCACTAAAAATAGATAATGGAGTACCAAATCTTTATGTTGGGGGACTAAATACTCACAGAAAGATGTTGTTATATTTTATATCAAGCAGATCAATAACATGCACCATACCGATATAAAGCTGAATCCAGTGATCCCAGTATTAAACAATTTGATGTGATCAACTTACCTATTGAACATGATAGAATTTATTCAATCTTGACATTCAGACTGAATTAATTCTGTGTTATATGACAATATATTTTCGTAATTTTAATATACCATGAAATTACTCCAGATGCATTGATTTCAAAATATGTAAGATACAAACCCTTTGGAACTGGTTTTCACTGAATTCTTGGGCACTTGAATAAGTGAAATAAATGTTGAGCTCTCATATTGATAACATTAGTTATATTCATCTACTCCTTAATAGAAATCAAATTTTATATTTGTGAGAAAATTGCTAAATCTTCCACTCAATACTGTGACATGTTATTCCGTTTCTTAACTTGTGCATTTCACAATGTTTGTATTTTCATTTTACAGTTCATGGGATATGAAAGAAAAGAATGAGGTTCAAGCACAGTGTTCTGATACTTAAAGAAGAAAGCTGACTTTCTCCTACTGACATTAATGGAGACCATTTTATCTTAGTAAAGAGAGAACAAAGAGAGATTTGTCACTGTCTTCAACTAGGCCAAAATTATGTGATTCTTCTGGCACTGTAAGAGGCAGAAGAGACTTATAAAAGTGAGAGAGAATAAGCAAACTATTGCGGTTCAGAAACCAACAGTTTCTGTCAAAAAAGGCTATGACATAATTTTATTAGTTAAGTCTTTGAAATTAAAGAATTTGGCTTGGGTTTATACTCTTTCTTAAAATTTCATTTTTTTGTCAAAGTACATTCTGTTTATGAGAGATGTCATTTTTTTCAAATAAGACAATTAGAGAAGAAACAATAGCCATTATATTTAAACTCTACGATGAATTAATAAGATTTAACTCACAAATAAGATTAATTTGCGAATATGGATAAAAATAATGACAAATAATTCTGCTGTACAAAATGAGCCTTTGTTCATGTACCTCTCCATGAATTTTGCAAGTTTGTTTTATATCAAATATCTTTGCTTAACTTATATGACACTTTTAATGGTCATTTATTTTCTTATGCAGCAAATATTTTTATGTAACTTAGTTCTGTGTAAATTCCACATCATGCAATAATCCTACTCATTTTCCATCCCTTTGGACCTACTCTTTACACTCACAATCTCCCACACAAAAGAAAAAAAAATATCCTTCTGGAAGCTGTAGTGTATCTATCATATTGTGTCCAACAGGGTTCTCTTTTGTAGATACTTCTTTACTTGTAAAAGTTTATTACAATGAGTCATGGATTTGGACTGAGGCCTCTGGCTTCTGTTACACTATCAATACATTACTACTGGATCCTCACTAAGACTCCTCTTGTATATTCTGTGGTTGACCACAATGGAGATCTTATAGCTTTGAATCTGCATTACTAGCCCCTTTACATGCTTCAACACTTCATAGATGTGGTAGATGTCAGAGTGATCCAAATAAAAGCTGTGCATCTGAACTTGGGTGGTAGCAGAACTGGTCAGCCCTCCAACTCTCCAGCAGACATGGCCCTAGGAAAGCGTTCCAGCACTGCCCTGACTAGCTCTTGCAAGGATGCAGACAAGAGGTAGAGACAACTCTCCTGCTTTTATGACCTAGGGGCCAGCTCTCCTGCCTGCTACAAGTGGCAAGGAATAAGGGGTAGGAAAGCATCTCTCACTCACACATACCATGACATGGTACACAAGTGACAGGACAAACTTTCCAATGCTCATGTCCTTGGGTTGTCTCATTTGCCTTCCAGCCAGCAGGATAAGCTCTACTGTGCTGCCCAAGTTAGGTGCTGGGTCCAGGCTATAGAGTGTGGCACCTGATTAGGGAGTCAATTCAGCCCTTTTCCTAAAATGTTCAGGGTTAGCTCTTCCAAGATGCCCAGCTGTGAAGTGAGCAAGCTATTGCACAGTCCTCAGACATCAACTAGGCCCCAAGTTGCAGACCAGATCATAGATATCTGCCCAGCTTTTCATGGTGATATAACCCCTGTGCTTAAGGGCCACAATCCAAGATATACCACACAGCATCATCTTAAACTTAGGTAAAAATACCAGCTACTCAAATCAGGCTGAACCTCACTATCTTTGAAATTTCAGTTCCACCTCTCTCCATTGTGCACACATCCATCTAGTTCTTTTTCTTTTCTATTACCCGACCATATACTTGCTTGTCTTAGAGGCACCTCGTTCTGGGGCCAACTGAGAAGTGCTATGCCCCACAGACAATTGCCATATGGTACCAGTATGAGGTCTTCTTGGACATGGTCTGTCCACCCAGGCTGAGAAAGAGGGACTCAGCATTTTTAAAAGATACATTGTTTAGAGAAGTTGTGGTGAAGAATACTCAGACTGGATTTAGATTAGCTTTCTAAAACAACTTTATGTTAACTTAAAGAAAGGCATTTCCTTTCTTTGAGATGTGTAAACTCTTATGGCTACAGTGCTCATCCCTACTATCTAAATTCATAAGTTTGATAATTCAGAAAACCAGGGACGATTTCTGAACACAATATATACAATTCACTTTCTTTTTATTACATCACCTTCAGAGTGAGAGTGTCAGTAACTAGCTGGATCTCTCAGAATAGCACAGTTTCAGTTAACACAGTGGCATAGCTCTCCAAACTCAAATTGCTCCTGGAGAAAGTGGTCCCCCCCTAGGAGTGATGTCATTCTGAAGTCAACAGGTGATACAACCATTTTTTTTTTTTTTTTTTTTTTTTTTTGTTCCAAAGACTGGACAAAGAGGGACCTACCAGGAGAATACAGGGCTCAGGATCTGCCTAGCAATGGGAGACAGGATCATTCCTGTTTCCATCTGTGCCCCAGTGTCAACCCTGTGGCACGGCTCCCTTGACACAAATCCTGACATAATCTTTATACTACTGTGTATATGTATTTATATTAGTTCTTGTCATGTACAATGTTAGATGACTTTTTAAATAAATAAAAATATAGATGTGCCATTGCTTTTCTCTTGAGTGCTCATATATCTAAAAGACATAAAGTTATTGTGGATTTTAAAGAGCCAAATTATCAAATAGATACATTTGTTCAATTTAAACATTGGTGGACTTTCCTAAGTTATTATCAATACATCTTGCTTCATTCATGTTTGTAATAATGGTATTAAGATCTGCTTTCTCATTTCTATTATCAAAACAAATATAGTAAAAACAACTTCATCAACAACAACAAAACCTTTATTTACTTTTAAGCTTAACAGGTGAAAATGATTTTTATATTTATTTTAGCTTGTTTTTTTTCATTTGTGAGGTTTACTGTTTTTCAAATGACCATTATTCAAATTTTCTATCAGAATCATGCTTTTAACATTGGATTATGTTATGATACTTTGAATGGCTTGAAAACAAAATATAAACTCTTTATGGAGACAGGAAGGATTAGTTACTTTTCAAATTGTACATGGTAAAATAAGCTCACTTTTGGTCTTTCACTTGGTATAGTGAGGCTTGGAAGTGGCTCTATGTTTCATAGATATACTGATTCTGGTTCAGAGATACAAGGTGCAACTGAAGGAAAGCCAAGCCTCAATAAGTCTTAGATTCAAAAAGTACATGTAAAAAGTACATGCAAAACAGGATGTAACCTGGAATTAGTCAACTTTTTTTGGTGTGTAAGGATTGAACTAGTAAGACCTTAAAGCAGAGTATCAAACCTTAAAAAAAAAAAAAAAAAAACAAAAGCCAAGCACTGACACAATTGTATTTGTATACATTTATGCAGAAATGTTTAAATTTTTTCTTTTATCTTTGTTTTTTTAAAATAAAGTTTAAAAAAGAAAAAAAAAAGACTTAGATTCAAAATTAAAGAATATAACTTGTTTATTTTACTCATTTTTTCTTTTTAAATTTTAAACAGAATGGGATAGTCCATTACAAAGCTGAGGATAAGAGAATAGATAGAAGAAGGAGAAATGTTGAGCAAAGTTATTCTGTTTCTCTTAATGAGTATAATGGTGGCAGTGTTAAGATATTATATATCACAACATTGCCAAAAACATTTTCAATCACCAAAATGATGATCATCAATTTGGTGAATTGATGCATTAGTGCAAACATATAGGTGTGTGTGTGTATGTGTGTGTGTGTGTGTGAGTGTGTGTTTGTTTTTTGTTTTTTTTTTTTTTGAATATTTTCAATTATTTGGTGAATTGATGCATCAGTGCAAATATATAGTTGTGTGTGTGTGTGTGTGTGTGTGTGTGTTTGTGTGTTTGCTTGTTTTTTTGTTTTTGTTTTAACTTCAGTGAAAACAAAGATAGTTTTTTATCTTTGAGCCATACATAAGTGATCACGGCCACAGAACAGAGGTTCAATTCATCCCAAATCTCACTTACTAACATGGTAACAAGTCAATTATAATTTAAAGTAGCAGAAGATATAAAAATCGTCAATCATGCAGCTGAGCAGACTTGCATCTAACCATCAGACTGAGTACAGGGATCCTGGGGAGGGCGCTGGGGTAGGGGCTCAGAAGAAGGAGCTGAAGGGGGTTGTGGCCTAATGGGAAGAACAACATTGTGGACCAACCAAATCCTACACAGCTCCCATGGACTAGATCACCAACCATCGAGCACGCATTGAGAGGCCCATGGCTCCAGTTGCATATGCAGTAGAGAACAGCCATGTCTGGCATCTGTGTGAGAAGAGACCTTTGGTCTAGGAAGGACACATTTTCCCAATGTAGGGGAATGCTAAAGCAATGGGTGGACAGGGTAACTGGGAGCTAGTGCAAACTCCTGAAGACAAGTAAAGAAGGGAGGGGGAGGAGAGTGATGTGGGGGAAGGGAATAACATTTCAAATGTAAATACAGAGAGTATCTAATTTAAAAAAGAAATATGAGATACTTTTTAAGAATGTTGTTAGAAACTTGTAGTAGTACTTCTGGTCTCCATTCTAAAATTGTCACTCAATCTTACAGAGAGTTCATTGTAAAACATAAGTTCTTTTCATTTTTTCTTCTTTTGAAAACTATTATTCTTTTTTTCATACAGTACATGCTGGCCACAGCCTTCCTTATCCATACGCCCAACCCATGCTGACAGACTTCCAAGCTCTACTGATCTTCAATTTTCCTTTACATGAGGGAGCACCACTCTGTGATATAGCACACAAACAAGGCATAGCAAGATTTAAGAAGGCCAGGCATAATCCTCATATCAAAGCTGAAAGAGAGAGCTTAACAGGAGAAAAATGCTCCCAAAAGTATGCAAAAGAGTCAGAGACAATGTGGATGTCTACTGTTGTAGAACATTCCTGTTAGTTTTTGACATGATAATATGACTATAATGTTTCCTGCTTCTTTTTCTCCCTACAGACCCTCCCATTTAAACTCATTTACCCTTTCGAACTTATGAATTGTTATTAAATACGGATATATTACATATATTACATACATATTATTATATGTTTTATTATGTATATTGTACAATACATATATAGTACTAAATACATAAATACAAATAGATTATTTTTGTATGCTATTGCATACTAAGAATTGTATGAATATGGTTTTGGAAATAACCACTTAGTGTTGGGTAACAACGTAGTGTACTCTTCCTCAGGGAAGAATATTTTTCCCACCACTCTCAGCATTATTTAGTTGTCTGATTTACATATAGTTCTCTGTTTATGGTTTAGTTCTTATAGTTTCTCTGGTCCTAGTTAAAAAATCTATTTGTTTTCACCATGTTCATTTTTAAGAAGCCATGGTCATGATACCTCATGGGTATAGGTTCAGACATTTGTAGTTGATTGACTCTTAGTGCATATATTAGGTTCTTTGGCTCTCACAATTATTTCACCTTTTCCATAGTGATCTCTGAGCCTTAGGTACAGAAGTAAAATTATATGTTATATTGAGACTGGATTTCACAAATTTTCATTTTTATTGGTAATGCTTTAATGCAATTTCCTATTATAAAGAAAATTTGCCTGAGTGAAATACATAGTTATCTGTTGCTTTAAGAAGAAAGATTATAATATAGTTAGAGATTATGTAGGCTTAGCAATGTAGTGAGAATATATTTTCCTCAAAGAATCATAATTTAAGTAGCCCTGAGATTCCTATTGTCTAGATTTTCAGCAACAGATGTGAAGTGCCTGGTGTTGAATAAGTTTTAAGTTTTGTTAGCAGGCTGTTGGTTACTTCCAAGTTGTGTGTGCCACCACTGCACACTCAAGGTTATTGTGTTATACTGGTTCTTGTTGAGGTTCACATGTTTGAGAGTTGGTTAGACTGCTGTTGCTTTGAAAGCTGGTGTGCTATGCTGCCTTCTGCTGTCATAAAAGCTTGTGGTGAAAGTAGAGTTGTTTTTCACAGGATCTTTCCTTTGGTGTTGAGCATATTAATGCGATTGATGTCTTTTTTTTTTCTGCAGTGCATACATATATACATCATATTGTTCATATAAAGATACCCAATATTTCTTGTTATTTACAAATTATCAAAAACATATAATGCAACAGATTACAATACCCAGAATATATCCTCTGATCGGTATCATTTAGTGGTCTATATTTATAACTTCTATGCTACCAGAAAACTAAACTCTATTTAGAATGGGTATTATAAAGCATAAAACCCTTAACAATCTATGTTATGATTCAATTCTTACTTACTTTTATATATACAGAAGTTTTACCTGAATGTATGTTTTGTATTCTGTTTCATGTGGTTTTCTGATACCAACTAAGGACAAAGATTTTATCATTTCCCTGGGACTAAAGTTTCAAATGGTTGCTAGTCATAAATGGTTGCTAGAAATCAATTCTGTGACTACTGGGAAAACATCTGGTGTTTTGAACTACTCTAACCCCAATTATCAATGTAGATAAAATATATAATACAGTATAATAAGATGTGTAGAATCTTAAATGTTCATAAATATTTTTTAATTTTTATTATCTGAATTCTGTTGATTCTGACACTCCCAGATTTTAAATAAACTTTCAAAATTGAGAGGATAGAAACTACTAATATTGAGTTTACAATATTGAGTAAACTCAAAAACTTGGATCAACTTTGTTTACATTTATTTTAAAAAGTAGTAAAATTATTTATTAATAAGGTTTTTTTCTAGAAAAAAACTGTGATTCAAACTCTATTTTTTGTGAAGTTGCAAGAAAACACCAGAATTTATTTAGTGTATATAGTACTCTGGATATATTAATAATGAGTGAATAGAAAGAACTGAAAATTTGGATCCACCTATGATTAACCAAATGTTGATAGAGACCATTATTACAGAAACAATCATTGGCAAGCTGTCCATATACACATTATTCACATTTGCTTGTGTTAAAGAAAGTTTAAATTGCAAGATAAGTAGCAAAAATGTGAAGGTCACCTCTACTAACTTTCAAAGTAATTGTCAAGAGTATTGAATAGAAGTCTCTGTGGCTTTCAGGTATTCTTAACTTTCTTTTTTTGCAACTTTGCCCTACTTTCTTTTAATAAAAAATGACAAACCCATGTTATTTAAAATGTCATGCATTAATTGGTTATGAAAAATGCTCACGGACTTGCCCAAGTCTTCACAGTAACCTAGTGTGGCAATCACAACCTGCCCTAATGCTTACTTCTTTTAACAATTAAAATATGGATCTTTATAATATTTTTTACATAGAGAGAACTTGTGATAGCTCATAGGCAGCTCAGATGAGAACAACACAAAATAATTCCTGAAGTGATTTAGTTTTCAGTCCCAGAGGCTTTTTTGATGAAAAGGCTTTTAAAGTATCAAAAAAGGATTATTTTGAAAATGAGAAATGATCTCACTGGGAAATAAGAAATGGACCTCTGAAGATGAAGGCAAACAATTGCTGTCATTGTTGGACAACACATTGTTAGCAATACTTGGTGTAATGAGGTTAATTCCTAAACTAAAATGGAATAAAAATTTGTATACAACTTTTAACAAAATCATTCTCGGTGTTACAGTTCTTTTATCAGTATATTTGATTATCATTGTAAGGATAATAGTATTTCACCAAGGCATATTCCATAACATTAAATCAAAAGAGAAACAAATATTTTAGTCACTGGAAATTATTTTAACATCAAAGTATAAAAGAAATGTTTTGAAGAAAAGGGGTAATTTCACACTTTTTAAGATGTTTTTGGAAACATTAAACTAATTTATTCTTTATATTTCAGGTCACATGAGCTTTACAAAATGGCAACTTCTTTCTTCTAAGCCTTTAATGAGTTGCTTTTTAGCATTCACCAAGCCTTCACTAAAGTAGACTTTGTGTGCAGCTCAGTGATGCTGGCCATCACCTGAAAGGTATATATGGTACTTAGACTTTAGACCTTAGTACTTAGACCTTAGACCTTAGTACTTTTAGTCTAAGTAGAGTACTTATAGTATAGTATTTATAGACTTGGACCTTGCCATTTTCCATATATATATATTTTTTTGTTCTTTAAAGGTTCTTGTCATGGCTTAATCTCAATATGCATTTTCCAAAATAGTATTGTTACTGACCCTTTCATAATTGTTGTTCAAGTTAAATATTGAATTTGCAATTTTAAAGATTCTCTGGAGAATAGCACTATTAGTACTATTGGTAACAGTACAATGACCAATTATTAAGTCAGCATTCAGTATGAAAAGATAGGTATTTGTCAAGACAAGCAATAAGTTCAAATGAAACTGATAATCACTGGACATATTTTAGAAGGAGACTAAGTGGACTTGTTTATATATTGCAGAAAAATGTAGGGGGAAGCAAACTTTCTAAGTACTGGTGTTTTGATAGAAAAAAGCATGAACAATATAGGTTTTTGTCTATCTTGTATTTAGTACATTAATTATTCATTAAACTCTGAATGACATTTGCTGAGCCAAGATTTACGAACAATAGTACTGAAACAAAGTTGTGAAAAATTATATCTAACTTAAAACTACCTCTGTCTGAAAATTATATTTACATTCTGTATTAACAATTTTTAACTGACTTTTTCGTAACTACTTGTCAGTATCAAATTCTGACAGCTTGATAACCATTAGTTTAGAAAATAAAATTTAAAAAAAACTTTTCTTTAACTTTGTCTAATTTACTCAAATATCATATTTTTAAAATTACTTTGGTAATTAATCATTGACAAAAGTTAGAAATGCTTTATAATTTTTTATTTCAATATTAACCAAAGTAAAAGGACTATCGTTAACATAAAAGAAAAAACAAACAGTCTTCTGACTGACAGATATTTGGCCAGTTGTCAATTAACTGTATTATGCCAGTAGGTGCCAATCTCTGCTCACAGGCTGAAGCAGTTTCTCAGTAGCAAATTCTGTAATACTGATATCACTTTTTAAATGTAGAGTTTAAAGACTTCTGTCAAAGAAAAAATAGTTAATGAAAGCTGAAATGAGGGAACAATGTAGATTTCTAAATAAGGATATGACACTGAGAGACAAGAGTAGTTGCTACTTCCAGTTATTTTGTGTTGATATAAATTAATTCTGTCCACTTACAAAAGGATCAAGGGAATGAGTAAGAGAACAAGATAAAGAATGGTTGATATATTCTCAGCTTATTACTGGTTTGGGTGAAAATACAGTGAATGTACATTATGCCATCCAGCTAGAAGTAATGCTATTTTCTGTTACAACTAAGATTGATGGAAGGCCTTTAGTCAATAAGAGCTCAAGTTGAATATAGTCTTTATAAAGTAAATCTAGTGCAACTGAGCCTATGTGTGTCTATGCATTTAGAAGCAACAGTGAGATCTTTATTTTTGCAAAGTAAATACTTCATTCAGTATGGGCAGCTCAAACATCAATCACATTGATTGTGATAAAAATGTTCTTGTGATAGTAAATGGAATCAGGGTTAAAAATGCAAAATAGCTTTTTAAAAAATATTCTGAGGCATTTTCAATGCTGGATAATTAAGGTTTCATGTGCTTGCTCCAACATGTAAAGTCTAATTTTTTTTTCAAGAAAAGCTAAAGTAATTTTGGATAGAACTTATATTTAGGATATACATGGCAAGAATGCTGATTGGCATGGTGTTGATTTCATGAATTAAATATTATTGGCATACAAATGAGTTATTGTTCTCCTGTAGCTACAGGCTAGACATCTATTTAACAAAAAAAAAAAAAAAAGATGAGTGAAAAAATATGTTGACAAAATATGAGGTTTCCAGGCCATCTCAGTATTAGTATGAATCTCCTACTTAACTTTGGTGTATACACTCTCTGAAGAATGAGCATGGTCCACTAAATAAAATGTACTTTCCCTTAGACTAGGTAGCAGGAACAACAGGGCTGCCTCTATGTAAAAATTAGGCTTTGTGCAGCTGCAAAAGCATTTCCTGCAGGGTGATCTAATTGAGGACTGCCTGAAAGAGCAAGATCGCTGTTGCAAATAATACCAGCCAATCAGGAGCTGCTGTTTAGAATAAAGCCTTTCTTGGAACCAACAGGGTCATGGATGAAAGATATTAAAGGAGCTTGCAGCAGTGTTTAGATGCAGCATTTGTCATATGCTCCCAGAGCCTGCATTTGAGCCAATTTGCTCCCAAGACCCAAGGCCGGGTAGGGTCTGGCAGAGACATGTTCAGGGCACAGGCAACAAGTTATACATGCATAGCTAAAGAAGGGTTGGCTAAGACAATAGGATAAGAAGTTAATTTTACATGTAAAATCTCCTAGAAATGTTTCTTCCCTTTAACATTTAAGCTGGAAGGGAATTAAGATGGGGAATATCCCTTGATCTGTAAAAACAACTAAAGTTACAGTAAAATCACATGTGAATCAAGTTTTAATTTAAGAGGGACTGAGACAAATCTAGATTTATTTTTAAATGTCTGGAAGAGGTTGTGTGTAATGCGTTAGAAAAAGAAGAAAAAAAGAAGAAAGATGCTTTAATTAGAAAATGTGACAAGAATCATGCAAAATAAAGTAGGCTATCAATAAATATCTCTTATCTCTACCACATAGTGTATTTTAGTAACAATTGAATTATGTAACTCTAGGGACACCATGAGTCCTGGAAATAGCACACTCTTTCCTAATTCTGACAGTACCTATTGAGAAAATTTTTAAAAAATATATTCTGTTCTGTACTTTATCCAAATATCCGGGCTTTTTTCCCCCCTTACTTTTCTTTACAGAGGTGAATTATTTTCAGTTTTCTTTTTATATTCCCTTTATGAGAATTTCATAATTTCATTCGTGAGTACCATCTTTACGTCATTTGCACTCTACCATCTCCTCCTGCAACTTCCCCCTCCTTTGTCCCTCACAATGTGCCTCTAATCACCTTTTCTTTAGTTATTAATATTGTCTGTCTCTCCCTCTTGCTCTCACTCCCCTCCCCATTCCCTTCCCTCCATGTGTGTGTGTGTGTGTGTTTGTGAATGTGTGTGTGTGTGTGTGTGTGTGTGTGTGTGTGTGTGTGTGTGTGTAGAGATCCCCATGTCTCTTCCAAGTTTATATATGTACTTATGATCATTTGGAATAGATAACCTATCAGCGGACTCCTCTTTGGAGAAAACTAATTTTTTTCCTCACTTAACTGCCTTCAACTTTCCATAGTTATTCATCTAGAGGTGGTTCCTGTATGTTTTACCCAACCACAAGAAAATTCCTCTCTTTTGGTGACCATACTATGACAATTTCAAATATCATATGTCTTAGACACTATTACTCAGCTGGAGCCCTTGGTGGGTGGTCCTTTCGAAATTTCCTCATAAGGATTACCAGGAAACAGTGTAGATGGTGGACAGTAATAGAACGAGAGACTGGTACAGATTGGTGACTGAAATCAGCTCATCTTCTCCCTGCTCCCCTTCTATCTTTCATCTCCAGCTGTGAACCACGTTTACTGGTATAGTTTATGTGCCATCTGGATTCTGGTTTGTACTTCAAGACTACTACAGTACCATGGAGAAAAGCCCAAGCATTTCTGTGTACATGATGGATTGGCTAGTTGTGCTATCACAGCTTAAGGGAAATTGTGAGTACACATTTTCCAATTGGACCCACTTGAAACCTGCTATTGTGTCTTTAAATTTAAAAACTTGCATTGATCTATTGATTGATTTGTTGTTGGATAGTGCTAATTAAAGTTGAAGTTTACCATTGTCCTGATATTCTTTGGAGTATAGCACAAAATACTGAACCCCATTTACTAGAAGAATTTCTCCATCTCTGACATTTTTGGGGAGCCAAAAATTCCTATAACTTTTATGTAAGCAGAACTGGCGCTCTGAGCATGCTCCACCAGGAACAGAGGAGATCCAGGAACACAGGCCTGATGAGAAGGCCTTCTGAGTAACCAGGGGACAGAGAGATCTCTGCCAAGCACCGGGAAAGTAGGCCGCTGCCCGGCTTGATCCAGGGAACCAGGAACCTGGCATTGAGCTCTCTGTTCCCAGCCAGCAGCTTTTGGGTGCAGAACAGGCACTCAGACCATCCTGCACCAGGAACAGCAGAAATCCAGGGACACAGGCCAAGGACAAGGGAAAGGCAAGTACCAATCACTGACAACAAGATGGCAAGACAGAAGCGAAAGAACACACCCCAGGGAAACTGGCAACACTAGAACCCAGCTCTCCTATCACAGCAAACAGCCAGTGGAATGCCAAACACTCCAGAAAAAGAAGACTCAGACCCGAAACCCTACCTCAATATGATGATAGAGACCCTTAAACAAGAACTGGAGGAAAAGCATAAACAATTAGAAGCTTTTAAAGAAGGAACAAGAAAAACACTCAAAGAACTCAAAGAACTAGAGGAAATCAGAACCAAATAGGAATGGAAGAAAGAATTCAAAACTGAAATGGACACAATAAAGAACACACTAAAATGACAACCCTAGAGGTAGAACACCTAAAAAAGAAATCAGGAGTCACAGATGCAAGCATTTCCAACAGACTACAAGAGATGGAAGAGAGAATCGTGGGGGCCAAAGACAACATTGAAAAAATAGACAAAAAATTTAGAGAATATACAAATACTAAAAAGCTCCTAACACAAAATGTCCAGGAGATCCAGGACACAATGAGAAGACCAAACCTAAGGATAATAAGAATAGAAGAGGGCAAAGAATATCAACTAAGAGGCACAGTAAATACCTTCAACAAAATCGTAGAAGAAACTTCCCTACCCTTAAAAATGAGATGACCATCAGCATAAAAGAAGCCTACAGAACTCCAAATAGAGTGGACCAGAAAAGAAATACCTCCCGACACATAATAGTCAAAACACCAATTGCCCAAAGCAAAGAAAGAATACTAAAAGCAGTAAGGGAAAAAGGTCAGGTAACATATAAAGGCAGAGCAATCAAAATCACACCTGATTTCTCAACAGAGACTATGAAAGCTAGAAGAGCCTGGACAGAAATCATGCAGACCCTAAGAGAGCAAAAGTGCCAGCCCAAGCTACTATACCCAGCAAAACTATCAATCACCATAGATTGAAATACTAAGATATTCCAAGGCAAAACTAAATTTACACAGTATCTGACACAAAACCCAGCACTATAACGAATTATAGGTGGAAAACCAAACACAATGATGGGAACTACCTCCTAGTAAAAACAAGAAAACTCCAAAGCAAGAAAAACCAAAAGAAGAAAGAGACACAGGTAAAATTCAACCTACAAAAACAATAATAGCATGAAACAGCAACCATTATTCCTTGATATCTGATAACATAAGGGGAATCAACTCCAATAAATAGATATAGGCTATCAGACTGAATACATAAAAAAAAAAATCAGCATTTTGTTGCATACAGGAAACTCATCTCAGAGACAAAGACAGACACTATCTCACAGTAAAAGGTTGGGAAAAAAACTTCCAAGCAAACAGCCACAAGAAGCAGGCTGGAGTGGCCTTTCTAATATCGAATAAAGTAAATTTTCAACCAAAAGTTTTTTTAAAATTTAAGGAAGGACACTTTTTAATCATTGCAGGGTAAATCTGTTAGGAGGAACTCTCAATCCTTAACATATATGCTCCAAATACAAAAGCACTCATATTTATAAAAGAAACCCTACTAAAGCTCAAAAAAATACATTTCACCCTACACAGTAACAGTGGGAGACTTTAATACCCCACTCTCACCAATGGACAGATCATGTAAAAAGAAACTGAACAAGGTCACTGTAAAACTAGCAGAAGTTATAAAACAACTGGATTTAATAGATATCTACAGAACATATCATCCTAAAACAAAAGAATACACCTTCTTCTCAGTACCTTTGGGCAACTTCTCAAAAATTGACCACAAAATTGGTCACAAAATGAGCCTCAATCGATATAAGAAGATTGAAATACTCCCATGCATCCTTTAAGATCAACATGGTCTACGGCTGGTCTTTAATAACAACAAAGACAACAAAAAGCCCATATACACATGGAAACTAAAGAATGCTGTATTAAACTACATCAGGGTGAAAGAATAAATAAAGAAAGAAATTAAGGATTTTCTAGAATTTAATGAAAATGAAAACATGACATAGCCAAACATATGGGATGTAATGAAAGCAGTACTGAGAGGAAAACTCATAGCTCTGAGTGCTTCCAAAAAAGAAACTGGAGAGAGAATACACTAACAACCTGTCAGCACAATTCAAAGCTTAGAACAAAAGCATGCAGATACACCCAAGAGGATTAGACAGTAAGAAATAATCTAATTTAGGGCAGAAATAAATCAAATAGAAACAAAAAGAACCATCGAAAAAATCAACAAAACCAAGAGCTGGTTCTTTGAGAAAATTAACAAGAATGATAAACCCTTAGCCAGACTAACTAGAGGGCAAAGAGAGAGTATCCAAATTAACAAAATCAGAAAGGAAAGTGGAGAAACAATGACTGAAACTTAGGAAATTCAAGAAATCATCAGATCCTACTACAAAAGCCTATACGCAACAAAGCTGGAAAATCTGGAGGAAATAGATGAATTCCTAGAAACATACAAGATTCCAAAGTTAAACCAGGACCATATAAACGATCTAAATAATCTCATAACACCTAAAGAAATAGAAGCAGTTATCAAAAGCCTCCCAACCAAAAAAAAAAAAAAAAAAAAAAAAAAAAAAAAAAAAAAAAAAAAAAAAAAAAAACCCAGGTCCAGATGGGTTCAGTGCAGAATTTTATCAGACATTTATTGAAGACCTAATAAAAATACTCTCCAAACTATTCCACAAGATAGAATCAGATTGAACACTACCTAACTTATTTTTTGAGGCTACAATAACCCTTGTTCCTAAACCACACAAAGACCCACAAGGAAAGAGAACTTCAGACAAATCTCACTTATGAACTTGATGCAAAAATACTCTACAAAATCCTTGCAAACTGTATTAAAGACCATATCAAAACAATGATTCACCATGATCAAGGAGGCTTCATCCTTGGGATGCAGGGATGGTTGAATATAAGGAAATCCATTAACATAATTCACCATATAAACAAACTCAATGAAAAAACCACATGGTCATTTCACTAGATACTGAGAAAGCATTTGACAAAATTTAACACCCCTTCATTTAAAAAGTCTTCGAAAGAACAGGAATCCAAAACCCATACCTAAATATAATAAAAGCAATATACTGCAAACCAACAGCCAACATCAAACTTAACGGTGGGAAACTTGAAGCAATCCCACTAAAATCATGGACGCCACATTAAATATCTCCACATTAAACCAGGTACACTGAAACTATCAGATGAGAAAGTATGGAAAACCTTAGGTCACATAGGGACAGGACAAAATTTCCTGAACAAAACACCAATGGCTTGTGCTCTAAGGTCAAAGATTGACAAATGGGACTTAATGAGATTGCAAAGTTTCTGTAAGGCTAAGGACACTGTCAATAAAACAAAATGGCTGTCAACAGAGAGAGAAAAGATCTTTACCAACCCCACATCAGATAGAGGCCTAATATCCAAGGCATACAAAGAACTCAAAATCTAGACATCAGAGAATCAAACAACCCTATTCAAAATTGGGGTACAGAGCTAAAATAATAGTATTCAATTGAGGATTTTTGAATGGCTGAGAAATATCTAAGGAAGTGCTTGGCATCAGCCATCAGGAAATGCAAATCAAAACAATCCTGAGATTCCACCTCACACCAGTCAGATTGGCCAAGATCCAAATCTTAGATGATAGCAGATGCTGGCGAGGATATGGAGAAAGATGAACACTTCTCCACTGTTGGCGGGGTTGTAAACTGGTGCAACCACTCTGGAAATCAAAAAAAGAAAAAAAAAAAAAAAAAAAAAAAAGAAAAAAAAGAAAAAAGAAAAAGAAAAAGAAAAAGAAAAAAACATTATGCTCAATCCTTACCAAGAAAACTTTGACTAATTATGGGTTAAATCCTGTTTTACATGTACTTTATGCTAATTGTAACTAGTAAGACCTTAATGCACACTATCAAATCTTTGGGAAAAAAAAAAGCCAAGCACTGACAAAAATGTATTCGTATACTTTTATGCAAAAATGCTTAAAATTTGTATATTTATCTTTTTTTTTTAAATAAAGTTGTTCAAAAAAAAAAAGGAAAATAAAATTGGTAAACAAGTGGAAAAAAAAAATAGGAATGTCTTGTGGCCTTAGAGTTATTATAGGTCTAAATCCTTTTTCTAAGATAAGAAGTAGGTTCAACAAACAACTGAGGTTTCTGGAATGCCTCCCTAATTTAACGAGGCATCTTACTCAGTGTCTTAGCCTTCAGCCCATATTTCTATCACCTTCCCTAAACCTTTGTTTTACCTGGAATATATTGTACTCATACAAGCCCACCCTGAATAAATAAATATGCTCAAGCTAAGGTCATTTTAAAGGGCTCTTTTATTGAAGGTCATAAGGGATTCATCAGTTAAAAGACCTATAACACTAGGATGCTTGAATAAGGCCTTCTCACAACACCCTATTGCCAGTGGCATTCACTCTCAGCTGGATCCAGATCCTGCAAAACTCCACTGTTGTTTCCAGTTTACTGTTTTATCCTTCCAGCCCAGTGTGCATTGGTACCTGGACACCCTGAAAGGTAGGATACATAGGACATGGAACCAGTGCTGGGCCCAGAAATAATGCAACATTCATTTATTCATTCATTCATTTATTTGTTGATCTATTATTTATCTTAGTATTTTATTTTCAATAAGTTACAAAAATGTAGAATATAAGGAGATCAGGAAAAATAATCAAAATTTTGATATATTAAGAATCAAAAGTAAATATATCTAATTACATATCTTATGAAAATATTGTGTGTGACAGCTGTACATCTAAATATGACAAATGTAAACTTCATTCAGTATCAGTGAAAATGTCTTTGATATAATTTATAATTTTCTGAGACAGGATTTCCATGAGGAAATGTCTAGATCACAATTACCTGTGTGCTTGTCTAAAAGGACTACAGTATTATGTTAATATTTATGGGAATTCCCAATATATTATGTGTGACAACATGTGGTTGAAGCTGTGAATTGTGTAAGAGAGGAGAGGGGGCAGGTGTGCATGAATCAATTTCTTTTCCTTGAATATAAAGTCTCTGGTTGTTTTTACATTTCTGCTGCTTAAACCTATTTTCCATGATGGAACTGTGAGCAAAACTAAATCCTTTTATTTTCCTAAGTAGCTTTCTTCAATGGCATTTTCTCACAACAACAGAAGCAAAACTAGGGTATTATACTGCTGACATTACTGCTGTGTGTATTTTTAACTATTTTCTATGGACCAGTGTGCACACTTCCATCATCTGTTTCTGAGAACACTTTCATGTGGACCGTTATCTACGATTCTATATGTGATGTCCTGGCAAACACTGTCTTGCAACTCAATCTTTATTTGTAAGTTAAAATGTGGTTTTTAATGAATGAATGAATGAATGAATTTTTAACAGTTCCAGTGATTTTCCATTGTTTTTCTATAAAATCCCAGCCCATGACATACAAGGCAACCATGGGAAACTTTGCTCTGTTTTTCAAACCTTGGCTTTTCATATTTTTATTTTTCCCCACACTTGTCTAACCATGTACCCAAAAAGGTAGACATCAACATAATTGTTCCTTCAATATTTCAAACATTGTTTTCTCTGGAGTAGTTCTGACCCCCTTTTTTCCTCTACATATAATAAAGGCTTTAATATTTGTTCCTAGTCCATAAAAGAAAAGAGTTCATATTAAATCTCCCCTCCTCTCTCTCCCTCCCTCCCCTTCCCCCTCTCTCTCTTGCTTGCTCTTGCTCTGTGTGTGTGTGTGTGTGTGTGTGTGTGTGTGTGGTGTATGTGTGTGTACATGTACAAGGAAGCATTGCAAAACAATAACTATTTGTATCCAATTTAAATAAGGTGTTTACTCTGATTTCTATTTATTTCACTATAATAATGTTTCTTACTAAAAATTATCTATCTCTATATTAAAGGACTATTCAGTACAGAAAATTTAGAAAAAATAGATTTATTTACTCAGGAATCTAAATTGTTTTATTTCCACATAATCATACATTTTCATATCAACTGCCGTTCTCTGTTTGTTTTGACATAGGTATATAATGTACAGTGTTTGCTGCAAATTTAACATATTAATCTATACATATTCATTAGTTATAAAATATTTTAAAATATTTTCTTTTAGGGTTTCTACTTAATAGCTAAGTGTATGTGTGTGTGTGTGTGTGTGTGTGTGTGTGTTTAGAAAAGAACCTTTGTTAAAAAACCAAGAGAGCAGTTAAACAGTAATATTTTCAAAAGATTTTCTGTTTGTTTTTCTGGTCTTCTTTGGTTTGGTATGGTTTTACTATGAGTGATATGATTAAATTCTACAAGCTAGAACAACAACAGCAGCAACAACAACAATAACAAACCATGTAGTGGTAGCTAGAGAGCTGTGTATCAGTGAAATGGAGATTCTTCTCTCTATGGAATACTCATGTGACTGCAGAAACTATAGTTCTCCTCAGACCATTTCTTTTAAGAAGAAATCCATGCAATTAAAGGGGATAAAACAGAAATAATACTGCATGCAAGTTTGTTTTGAGGAACACATGACTACACACATGCTTTATTTTGTGGCCCATTGTTTTAACATTTGCATTATAGAAATTTGCAACCAATCTTTTCCTAAGCAACAAATTATGTCCGATGTCACAGATGAAAATTTACCCTGAATTTATTCGGTATTAAAAACCCCATATGTATTGTATCATACACACACAATAACCTCAGATATATTTTTGCTTAGAATTTGTTTCCAAGAGAATCTTGGATAATAATTAGCAGTCGAATAGACTGGATAGATAGATAGATAGATAGATAGATAGATAGATAGATAGATAGATAGATAGATGGGTGGGTGGGTGGGTGGGTGGGTGGGTGGGTGGGTGGATGGATGGATGGACGGATGAATGGATAGATAGATAGATAGATAAATAGATAGATAAATATATAGGTAGGTAGATAGAAAGATAGATGATAGATAGATAGATAGATGATAGAAAGATAGATAGATAGATGATAGATAAATAGATAGATAGATAGATAGATAGATAGATAGATAGATAGATAGATAGATAGATAGGTGGGTGGGTGGGTGGGTGGGTGGGTGGGTGGGTGGGTGGATGGATGGATGGACGGATGAATGGATAGATAGATAGATAGATAAATAGATAGATAAATATATAGGTAGGTAGATAGAAAGATAGATAGATGATAGATAGATAGATGATAGAAAGATAGATAGATAGATGATAGATAAATAGATAGATAGATAGATAGATAGATAGATAGATAGATAGATAGATAGATAGGGAGAGAGAGGGAGTGAGACAAAGACAGAGAGACAGAGAGAGACTGAGACAGAGGGAGAAACAGTTTACAATTATCCTTGAACATTTCAATTTTTTTAGATTTTATTGTGACTTTTAGCATCTCAATTAGTAGTCAGCAGCTTATCTTACATTTCTGTACCATGTTTCATGTCTAAATTGTTGTGATGTGGAGAGCATTAGAATTGATATACTAATCTGTGAGTGGGTTGTCTAGAAATTTTGATTTTAAATATCAGCTGCTAGTTACAGCTGCTTTGATTAAAAGACAGTTTGTCCACATGGGTATAAAAATAACTCAGAACTGTCATACAAATTCATTTATATGATCATTCCTTGATCCCTCATTTAATTGTCTGTCAACCTAATTTAGCCTGTTGCTTAAATTCATAAACACCCAACTCTAATTAATATGCTCCATGGGTCTATATATAGACATATCAAATAGATCACACAGACATTTGTTCTCTCTTTTCCATAAATCAACCCTTCAGCTCAATGGTGAGTGTCTGGATGACAATAAAAATAAAATTTGAACAACAAAAAAAAATTGGAGTTTTTAAGATAACGTCCTTACTGTGTTTCAGAATCAATGATTTTTTTTTTAATGGCTGCTTAGAGATGGTACTAGTGATTTAAGTTACTTTTGTAGGTGGTGTTGTTTTTTTAGTCATTCTTGTTTTAATGATTCATCTTGGCTCATCTCCATAATTGTATAGCATTTTTATAAACTAAGGATAATCTGGTGAGTACTTTTGAATGTTGAAATTATTTTAGTAATAGGATAAAAATGTGTGTTATAAATTAAAATATAGATACTATTTTAAAAATAAATTTTTATAATTTTGAAAATTTTTATATCAGTATATTCTATGTAGATCATCATATTTTCCCTGATTCTGACATTACCTGACTTTCTTTTTCTTCCAGAAAGATGAGAGAAACAGAGAGAGAGAGAGAGAGAGAGAGAGAGAGAGAGAGAGAGAGAGAGAGAGAGAGCGAAAGAGACTTCTAAGTTTTTTAGTGCTGCAAGTTTTATGTGTGTTTATGGCCTTTGATTTAATCACACTTGTGATGAAATAAACTAGTTAACCCATTATCATGAAAATCTATTTAGAAAATCATTTTTTTCTATCAGCAGTCATTGACAATCTATAGTACCCCACTTAAGAATAAGGCCTTATGGGGTTGTCCCCATTCACATTGGCTTGTCACCGGGAGTTGTTCTTGTCTAATTTTTAGGTATCTCTAATGTAAAAAAGAATTAGCACTGACTATAGATCATGTATAGATAATACTATGTTATAAACTATGTGTAAAATAATCAATGTTGTTGATAATAACAACCTAAATTTGCAATAAACTAATAGAGAGTTATTCAGTATATTGTACTGTATATTACATTTCACATAATATTTAATATTTTATTTATATTATTATTTAACTCGAGATGTTTGGATATATACCATGTGAGCCCTACTGAAAAAAATTATACAATAATAGGTAGTGTCTTATGACATAGGCAGAAGTCATCCTAAAATCAGGGCATCTTCTGGGAAATAACATATAGCTTAGTACAGAGTTCTAGTTCAGTAAATGTAAAGAACCAGGTTTAATTTTAAAAGTCATAACAAAAATACATGTTGTATTATTTTGCCTTGAACACAATTGCTAGAATATGCTTTATGGTAGATTCAACATATTAGCAATGTAATTTATGGTTAATAAATGAAACCTGGTTTATCAAGAATATATAAAAACTAACTAAACCAAATCACTAGCCTTCCTCTACTCAAAGTATGAATGGGATGATAAATAAATTAGGGAGATAATATTCTTGACAATAGTCACAGGTAATATAAACTATATTGGTGTGGCTCTAGCCAAACAAATGAAAGATCTATATGACAAGAAATTCAAGTCTCTGAAGAAAGAAATCAAAGAGGACCTCAGAAGATGGAAAGATCTCCCATGCTCATGGATCAGGAAGATTAAAATAGGGAAATTGCCATCTTACCAAAAGCAATCTACAGATTCAATTCACTCCTCATTAAAATTACAAGTTAATTCTTCACAGAGATAGAAAGAGCAATTCTCGAATTCATCTAGATTAAAAAAAAAACCTCAGGATAGTGAGAACTCCTCTCAACAATTAAAGAATGTCCTGGGAATCATCATCTCTGAACCCACGCTGTACTACAGAGCACTGGTGATTAAAACCACAGGGCATTGGTGCAGAGACAGACAGGTGAATCATTGAAATAGAACTGAAGATCCAGAAATCAATCCACACACTTATTGTCAATTGATCTTTGACAAAGCATCCAAAACAATCCAGTGGAATGAGAGACAGCATTTTCAGTGAACTGTAGTGTTTCAACTGGTAGTCAGCATGTAGAAGAGTGCAAATTGATCCATCATTCTTATTTTTTTTGTACAAGAGGATCAAGGACCTCTACAACAAACCAGATAATCTGATTATAATAGAAGTGAGAGAGGGAAAGAATTTCTAACATATGAGCACAGGGGAAAATTTCCTGTAAAGAACACTAATGACGTAGGTTCTAAGAACAACAATTGAAAAATGGGACCTCATAAAACTTAAAGGCTTCAGTGAGGCAAACAAAAGTGTTAATAGGACAAAATGGCAAACCACAAATTGGGAAAAGAATTTTACCAACTTTACATTCAATATAGGACTAATATCTAAAATATACAAAGGACTCAAGAAATTAGACACAAGAGAACCAAATAACCCTATTTAAAATGTGTTGCAGAGCTAAACAAAGAATGCTCAACTGAGAAATCTCAAATGACCAAGAAGCACTTAAGGAAATATTCAACATTTTCAGTCATCAGGAAATGCAAATCAAATGACCCTGAGATTCCACATCACACCAGTCAGAATGGCCTAGATCAAAAACTCAGTTGACAGCACCATTTGGAGAAGATGTGTTGAAAGACAAACACTATGCCATTGCTATTGGGATTTAACAGTGGTACAATCACTCTGGAAATTAATCTGGAGGTTTCTCAGAAAATTTGAAATAGATATACCTGAAGACAAGGTAAACTATTATTGGGCATATACCATACCTTGGGGCATGTGCTCCACTAGGTTTAGAGAGGCCTAATCTATGATATGCAGAAGCTGGATAAAACCAAGATATTGTACAATGAAAAATAGATATAAAATGTGGTACATTTTCACAATAGGCTACTACTCAGCTATTAAAAATAATGATTTCATGAAATTTATAGCCAACTGGATGAAACTAGAAAACATCCCGAGCATCCTTACTCAGACACAAAAAGGCAAATATGGTATGCACTAACTGATAAGAGGATACTAGGCTCAAATCTCAAAATACCCACGATGAAAAAAAAATATGAAACTTAAGAAGAAGGAAGAGCAAAGTATGGATGGTTCAATTCTACTTGGAAGGGGGAACAAAATAATCATAGGAACTAGAGAGAGAAAGGGCCATGGGAAGTGGGATGAAGATAAGGGCCATGATCAAGTATTAAAGGAGACAGGATAGAATTACAAAGGGTCAGAAAAATAAATAAAAATATGTAGGGGACCTGGGCATTGCCACTAGACTGTCCCAGATGCTGGAAAAGCAAGTACTCAAAAGAGATGACATTAGCCAACATACCTAACATAGGTGAGCTAGAACCTGTAAAGATCACCTCCAGTAGAAAAGCATGATTCCCCCCAGTTGAGAAATAGTGCCGCCCAGCCATTTCAAAATTTTTAACCCAGAATTATTCCTGACTAACAGAAATGCATGGACAAAAAAGAATATCAGACACTAAAGAAAAAGCCATCAGAGACTGCTCCACTTAGGGATCTGTGTCATCTACAAACACTGAATACTGACACCTTTGCTGATTCCCATAAGGGATAGCTGACAGAAGCCTGGTATAGCTGTCCCCTGAGAGACTCTGCCAGCATATGAATGATAACTGATACAGATGCAGATACTCATAGCCAAACATCAAACTGAGTCTATGGACACCAATGGAATAGTTAAGGGAAGGAGAGAGGCAGCTGAAGGAACTGCAATCCCATAGGAAAAACAACAAATCGGATATCTAAGAGCTCCAAGTGATTAAAACACCAACCAAAGAGTATCCACTGAGGGTTCCATGGCTTAAGCTACATGTGTAGCAGAGGATTGCCTTCATTGACATCAATGGGAGGGAAGCCCCCTTGGTCTTGTGGAGGCTTCATATCCTAGTGTAGGGGTATGCTTGAGGGGTGAGGATGGGGTGGGTGGAGCACCTGCATGGAGGCAAAGCGAAGAGGAATGGATGGGGTTTCCCCAGGGGAGACCAAAAGGGTGACATTTGAAATGTCAATAAATAAGATAACCAATTAAAAATAAAGAAAAAATGTTTTCTCCCCCCCCACCCCCATTAAAAATATCAACTTAAATATTTGGCAAATGCAAGAGTCATTTCCCTGTAACACAAGGTCATCAAATCAAAGGGCTATTTGACCTGCATTTTCAGCTCTGAATATTGTGCCTGGCATTTGAACAAGGTGAATTTGATCATTTAAGCACCAGTGCCGGGGATGGCTGATTATGTTAAGAGGGAGTGTCTGTCAGTCAAGTTGTTTCACTGTGGTCACAGCAATAAGGACGCTAAAATAAGCTTATCGCAAGCAGGCATTTTATATCTTTAGCAGAACCAGTATACAATCCTGATTTCCAGGAAGAATACAATTGCCATTGCCAGAAATACAATAACATCTGCAAGGTATACAGAGTTCAGGAGATTAATGTCCGAGATTAATTGTTCTGCAAAGCTTGGATAGCCTTTCCTGGTTGCTAGGGAGTGCAGACATAACTGGGTTGGTGGCCAATTTGCTTCACTGTCTGAGGGATGCCTCAGTTTCTCAAACACTAAAAGGAAAAACCCAGCATTCATGAAATCTAACCTGAAAAAACTATTCTGCATGCCACCTTTCAAGGCAGCTAGATAAGGCCTACTTCATGATTCTCTACATCGGTGTAATTAAGTGCCATTCATTTTACATTCAGCCAATTCTCTTCAATGAGATGTATGACGCTCAAAGTAAAGCCTCAATCTCATGTGCAATAAATTAATTTATTTCACTACCATAATGAACAATGATAAATTATTTTATTACACAATAATCTGACAATATACTAAAATGTCATATCAGAAAAATTAGAATGTATGAGATATGTGTTCTCTAACAGGTAATAGGCAGCAGACAATACAGTATCAAATAAGAATCTTCATTTGTATTGCATTCATATATTGAACAATTGTTGTTAAAGAATAAGAAGAGGTCATGAATTTGAAGCGAAGAGGAATGGGCTGTATTGGAAGAAGAAGCAGAAAATTTTATAACTAAATTTTAATTAAATATAAACTACATTGCAGATTTTTCTGAGTTTTTTTCATTCATATTTGTTTGTATTTTTTGAAGCTCGAAATTTGTACCTTCAATGGGTGGTTTTTTGAGTAACCCCTATTGTTCTAATAACATTACTATTTATAGGTGTAACAATTATCTATTAACAGCACAAGTAGCTTCACAGACCTTTTCATTGTTTTTAATATGTTTTTGCTTCTGTTTGAATACTTATGTAACTCAGAGCAAGATAATGTAAGATGAGAAAATAATTCAGAAATATACACTATAAATCATTTTGAGGAGATCATTAAATTTATATATAATAAAATCAAATGCTTCTCTTTCCAGCCCAGTGTTAGAAACTTTTTTTCCTGTATTAATATAATTAGACTATTGATCAGTACTTATGTATCAGATGAATTTTTACTGTATCATAGTGTCTTGCTGATATTCATTGCATTTTATCAGGTAGGCTTGGTAGTACCAAACACCATCTTAAAGAGAATAGTGAGGACCATTGTGATACAGGTGGATAAAAATAAGTGGTTTTTAAAATGTAATACTTGTACATAGTTGGGTTTTACTCAGTCATAAAAGATGAAATTATATTTTTTAAGACATAGGAAGGAAATATTCCATTTCCAGTTAACTAAGCCAGTCTTACAAACATAGATATTGTGTGTTTTCTCTCATATGTGGTCACTGTAATATATGCGAAGGTCATAAATTTAAATCAACACTATTGATATTTGAGAAGGGAAGAGAGAAACTTAAGTATGAATAATATAAGAAATAAATAGGTTCATTGTATATCATAGACATTGATGGAAATGTCATAATATAAACTCTCCATACATTGTTATGTGTTAAATTGCTTAAAATAAATAATAATTTCTAAAGGTGAACATTTTAAAAAAGAGTAGTAATAATACAATAAGAATTTTTTGATAGAGGATACAATATAATTTTTACTAAACTAAACTCTTATGATTGTGTTATGACTATTAATTTCTGTTGCTAATATTTTATAATAGTTGTTTTAAAATTTTCCCTCATAACATATTATGTAGGAAATAACAGAGTATATACAGGAGTCAATATTATGTATTATTTCAAACAAATACTGAGAATCTGAATATTCTACAACAGATATTAAAACTGTAAAGTACATGTTTCTAATTGTCCATGAAAAACAACGTTATTATTTTCTTAAATGGTCAAGTAAACTTCAAATGTCTAATCAAGTTTATTTCCTGTTATAAACTTTTACTTGTAATGGAAATAGGCAATTCAGAGTTTAATGATATGAAATACACATTTAACATTTTTGGTGGTATGAGAAAAATGTCACCAATCACCCACATTTGATTTGAGTTAAGGAACATAGACATTAGACACAGGTCATTTCTGAACACAAGGTCCTGGAGAGAAACAAGTCACTCTGACCTCATTGTAATTGCACTATGAGCAAAAATCTCTGTACTTTAGTTTCTCAAACTCTACTTCTAGTCTTGAAATAAGTGGAAACAGCACAGGAGCTTCTGATATATTTTCTTCACTTACATTGACCATAAGGAAATATGTAATATGTATTAATTATCATCTACTCAATTCTAAAAATAAGTTGCCAATCACTTTTCTTCTTATCATGAATAAAATGCTTGCCTATCCATTTCATTTTATTGTTATTTGAAGACAATAACAACAAAATACTTGTTTTAACAAGCCAACTTAATTTCACATTAAATGCCATTTGTTTGTTGATTTTCAAAAAAAATGTTTGGAGCTGATTATTCTAAATATTTTAGATTTGAAAAATAACACAAATCATTTGGACAAACATTTTTTACTATTAATTTAAATGAATATTCTTTTGATTTCTGATTGTTTCTTCATAGCTTCTTTGTAGATCCTTTATTACTGTATCTGCTTATCTCAAACTTCTGATTCTCCTGCCTCTGCTCTCATTGAAATTACAGATATGGTCCAAACATTCTTCAAGTAATGATGATTTCTCAACTTCCAGTCAAGAAGTCATCCATGATTCTGAATAAATATGTGTCTGAGTATCTAAAGCATGGGATACATATCTCCCTTCCCTTTTGCTGTCCTCTGCATCTTCCCACTCACACGTAGTAGAAGTAGAGAAACTTAGGGAAGAAGAGCAGCATTTGTCTCCTAGGAGAAAAAAAATGTATATTTTATATAAGTAGAAATTGTCCTAAGTTTTTAGCATTATGCATTATCATATATTAATCTATATGGTAGGCATCTGTTCTCATTCATTCTGAATTTCTTACCTTCCCTAGAGTATACATTTATTTATGGTTTGGTTGTTGTGTATATATTACCAAGGGAAATGACATTGTTTTGTTTCCTGTATGTTTACCTAGGGAAATGTCTCACAGCAAGAAGAAAGCTGTGACTTTTATCGTGACTCCCTTTTCCACAGTGGCCTTTCACTCTCACATCTCTGTATTACATGCCATTTTCTTTCATACCTCCTGAATAACCACATTATATTACGAGGCATCTTAATGTATTTAGAAATTACAAGCATTTGTGTTATTTTTGAGGAAAGACTTAAATTTGACCCTCTTCATTTTTTTCTTTTTTTTATAATGGATATTTATGTATTTCCATTTTAAATGTTATCTCCTTTCTCAGTACTTCCTCTCTCATGCGCCTTCCCTCGGTTTCTATGAGCATGCTCACCCCCTTTCCACTCACTCCCACCTCACTACATGACCATTGCCCTACACTGAGGAATTGAGCCTTCACATGACTAAGGGCTTCTCATATTCATATCACACATTACTATATTCTACTACATATGTGGCTGAAGCCATGGGTCCCTCCATGTGCACTTTGGCTAGTGGTTTAGTCCCTGGGAGCTCTGGTCGGTATTGACTAATTTTTCTTATTTTAACCTTTGGTATCTGTACCAATTAAATTTACTTTTCAGTTGATTAGATTAAGGGAAATACAAATAATAGAAAGAGTGAATGATTTCTCAGCATATCTTCTCTTTATAGAGGTTTGTTTACACATCAGTAAGTCCAGCTTGGGATCACTTTGCATAACCCATTTTAGTCTAAAATATACTTTTGCTTAAGGACTTTTTGCTAAAGACAGTACAAAACCTACTGAAAAGTGTTTCCCGTTCTCTCTCTCTCTCTTTTTTTTTTTAATTAAGAATAGGTATAATGTAGGTTCTTCATAATGGACTGTGGAATACATACCTGAAAATTCTCATAGTTTCAGTATTTGTTCCTTGGACTGAAAATAGCATTATTGCCCTCTTTAGTTCTGAAGTTATCAGACTTAGATACTTAGATTGAGCTGACTAAATGTTACCTCTGATTGTCCATCTTGAAGAGGACTGCCAAGGGAAATCTAAGACTCCATAATCACATGCACCAATAAACATAACAAACCCCATCCTGAAAAGGTATGTGTTATGACTGTAAACTGAACAGGAAGAAAAAACATATTCAAATACAGAGATTATGGTAGCTAACAATATACACACAGACACACACAGACACACACACACACACACACACACACACGTACATAGGGCAATTAAAACTTTGTGTATGTCTGTCTGTAAAGACACTTCTTAATGAAACTGGCATTTTATATGTGTGTGTAGGTTTGTTTGTTCTCTCTCTCTCTCTCTCTCTCTCTCTCTCTCTCTCTCTCTCTCTCTCTCTCTCTGTGTGTGTGTGTGTGTGTGTGTGTGTGTGTGTGTGTGGTCTACCTGGAAATAGTCATACTAAAATATCTCTTTGGACTTTGAATTATATTTCCATAAAAATGAGTGAGGCTGGTTATTTTTTATATCTAAGATGATTTACACATCATTTTTTGAACAGAGAATGCAACCGTATTTAATAAAGTTGCTTTATTATTGTTTTATTGTGATGTTAACTTGGTGTGTAAATGCATATCTCATCAAATCTGTGAATTATTGGTGAGATATTTTTATCATTTTTTAATTAAATATTCTCTGTATTAACACTTCAAGCGTATTCCCTTTCCATAACTCTCCCATTCCTCCCTTGCTTCCATGAAGATACTCCCACTCCAAATCACCCAATCTACTCTCAGTGCCTTGGCATTTTTCTACACTGGGAAAAATAGCTTTCACTGGACCAAAGGTCTCTCCTACCATTGGTGGTAGACATTGCTAGCCATGATAATGTTTTAAAATCTGTAATGTACATGGGAAGTAGGGTACATCTTTAGGAAGAGAAGGAGATCTGGGTTAGAGGAGTCACCCAAGTGTCATTAGAGGTGACTTTGACTTTGACTCTGGGGAAATGGAGCCTGGGGTGGTTGCCTCCTGTGGCCAGGCAGAAAGCCTGGTGGAGTAATAGGGACACAAATTTACCTACAAAACTTTCTATCTCAAACTGATCCTGCCTACAAGATATATAGGGATTGGGTATGGAGCAAAGATTGAGGATAAATCCAACAGAAAAGCAGACAACCTGGGGTCTAATTTCATGGGCAAGCACAAACTCTGATACCAATAATGATATGGTGTTATGCTTGTAGACAGAATTCTAGTATGGCTGACCTCTGAGAAGTTCCACTCACCAACTCATGTGGAGAGAAACCGACATAAAGAAGCAAACAGTGGCTAGAACTTAGGGATTATTATAGAAGACTATGAGGAGAAATGATTCTAGGCCCTACGTGGATATGAACTCTGAAGGAAGACCAATCATCTAATCTAAAACCTTTGGAGCTCTCAGAGACTAAACCAAAAACTAAAAAATATACACAGGCTGGACTTGGGCCTCCCAGCATATATGCAACATATATACAGCTTGGTCTTCATGTGGTCCCAAACAACAGGAGCTGGGGTGTCTTAGTTAAAGTTTTACTGCTGTGAACAGATACCATGACCAAGGCAATTCTCATAAAGTTAACGTTATATTGAGGCTGGCTTGCAGGTTAAAAGGTCTAGTCCATTATCAACAAGGTGTACATATGGTAGCATTTAGGTAGGCATGGCGCAGGAGGAGCTAAGAGTTCCACATCTTCATCTGGAGGCTGTTAGGGGCTAATTGGCTCCCACATAGTTAGGAGGAGAGTCTTAAAACCCGTGCTCTCAGTGACACATTTCCTCCAACAAGGCCACACCTCCAAATAGTGCCAATTCTTAGGCCCAACATATTTAAACTTCCACAGAGAGCTAATCCAAAAGCTGTTGCCTGTATGTGGAGTATATTCTTCTAGCTGAGCCGCCTTGTCTGGCCTCAGTGGGAGAGAAAGTGCCTAGTCTTCCAGAGTTCCAGGGTTGGGAGTTAAATGGAAAGAGGGGCCTGCACAAAATAGAAGGGGATGGAGAAATGGAGAACGGATTATGGGATAGCATGAAGAGGAGAGGGCAAAGGAGTAGGATGTATAGCAAATAAGTAATAATAATAATATAATAATAAATTTCTCTACATCATAGGAACAACTCTTCTATTGGATAGACCTGAGAAAAATGCTAGTTTTTCTAGTAAAGTATCATATGAGAGATGAAGAACAACAGCAAATTATAAACATTATAGAAGCACAAGAGAGTCAGTATTAAGCACTGACAATGTACAAAATTATATTTAAGAAACGCTTTAGTGATGAAGTAAGAATTTGAAAATGTGATCTCATTATGAGCCACACATCGTCTATCAAAAATAATAATTTCTAGCATTTATATTTTATTTTGTCACAAACATGTATAAAATATTAGCTCAGGTATAACTCTGCATATGGATGTTATCTAACTTTCATTAAAAATATTATCTTTCACACACAGAAAATGCAAGAACATACGTCTTAAAAACAGCAAAACCTACTCATTAGTAAGAAAGCCCTGGGAAAATTATACCAAACAGCAAACTAATGTTTTATAAAATATGTATATCTCAAATACAATAGCAAGACCTTTAACTGAGACTCTACCTAGCTCCATGTGTAATGAACAGGATGAAGCAATTATAAAGTGTGTACCCATGTCTCCTGTTCTCTACCAGCCTTAAAGGTACACATCTCTCAAGGTTCTGTTCTCCGAGGAGAATCCCAAGAGCAGCTAAAATTTCTTGCTGAATTTTCTCTTACAAAACTTCTTGAGTCAATATAATAGAGCAAGAATATATGTACAAGTTACAGGTTTGTAATTCAATTTAATAGGTAGTAGAGAATGTTATGGCTTTCGTATTCCTAAGATCCATGCAGGTGTCTTGGGAATCTGAGAGGTATGCTATATGACAACAGAGGCACACGGAACATATTTCACATCTGCCTTTGGTTGAATTAAATATTCTGGATACTGTAAGAAATAAAGTTTATACAAAGAACCCAGCTCTAGATATTATAGTTTATTTCCACTAGGGGATATGTTTTTTTTGGCTTCAAAAACAATTTAAAACCAATGAGCACATGTCTGTACACTTTAGTTTTATTGTGTATGTGTGAGACTAACCAGTCTCCTTTGATTTGGGTAAATAAGTCAACACCCTAAGTGTGAAATATCTGAAAAATCAGACAAATTGGAATCCGAACCTCAAATGGAAAACAACACAATCTGAAGGCATCACCATAAAATATTCTAAATCTTTACCATATTTACAGTTTACAATCACAAACCATTTATTTTCTTGATGGTGGGAATATGACATGGTACAATTGTGACCCAATTTCTCACTACCTAGATCAGTGAAAATAGTCATAAGCATGCACATAGTCATATGCATGCACATACAGTGGATCCAAATAGAAAGTTCACATTTGTACTGCATGGTGAGGTAACTCCTAAAAAGACCGTTCTGGGTGTATAGCTAAAAATATACATTATTTCAGTGGTCATGACTTAACAGTAGTATAATCTGGATAAGTGAATTGGTGCTCTGAGATTTATATTTCTGTTACAAATTGAAAACAATGGAAAATTTAGAGAAAAATAGCAAAGGCTTTCTGCTATTTTTTAGATGTCACAGGATAAGCAATTGTCACCTACAGACAGGCACTACACTTACCTACTGCCTGAGGAATCACTGTGTCAAGAAAAATTTAAACAAAAATGTATCTTGAAAAATTTAATATTGAAATAAACAAATAACTTATTTTCAATACTTCAGTATAAAACTATTTTAAATCTTTATGTCAATATTTTAGTGAATAATTAATTGTACTACTTGCCAATTAAAGGGAATAAATATATTATTAATATGTATTAATAAAAATATACAATTTCATAAATAAGATCTTATTAGTTTATAAATTGATTCATAAAAACTTGCCAGATCATTCAAGAGCATGGAAGATTTCATTCAAATACCAATATCATATTTTGTTATCTTATATTTTATAATGAAACAAGTTAAGGCATAAATTCATGTAACAGCCATTAATCCTCAGTAAACTATTTCACTAGAAAGAAACACGAATTCATTTTCGCTTTTGTTTTATTAGGGATAAGAATTTTTACTTTCATTAGGATCAAAATGATTGTCAAACTCTGCACTAAATTTAATTATAGTATCAGATACTCCAAGATATGGTGGGAATTTTCAAGGACGTGCAAATGCTGTGTTTTTGTTATTTGAGCCGAAGGATAGAAATGTCAGAGATGAATGACCTTCAATGAAAAAAAATGACAAATCCTTTTGCTATCTAAATTATGAAATGACACAAGATTAAGGCAACATTTCTGTCTGCAGGTCAGCTTTCAAAATGCAGAACTTAAATGTCAAATCTGAGGACTCTGGTTATAATATATTTCTGCTAGATCAAGTTCGGCTTCTTCTGCCTTGTCCTTTAAAACCATGGCTCTCTGTGCTTCTTTGAACAACTTGTAAAGGAGAAAGACACTTGCTGTTACATAAATATAATATTAATCACTAAAAATTAAATATTAACATGAGCTTTCCAATAATCAACCATGAAAGAAAGAACTAATACTAGAATTTGGAGGAGAATTAAAGATTCATAGTTTAACTTTAAACATCTTTAAGACTAGAGAGGTTATGAATATACTTCATGTCTCAGACAAGTCACTACGATTGAATACAGAAATGCGTTAGAGAAAACATATAGCAACATGCAGCACAGTAAAGAAGACCATCTATATGTTCAGTTCATTTGAAGGTTTTGCTGTTAAATGGGTTTTACAAATAAGGTTTTCAATTTTACATCGAAGTTAAGATCTGTATTGCAAAAGGAAAATGTTGTAAGGTTTAAAAATACACAAATCTGAGTTTTCTAAGAAAGATTCAATAGAAATGATATAGACAAAGCAAATGTACAAAATGGAATGAGCAAAAAAAAAAAACTTTTAATATATGGAGAAGAAATTTACAAAATGTAGAGTTTAGTTCTTATAATAGTGGTAAAGAAAATCAGGGATAGAATTCACCCATGTATAAAGAATATCCCTCTTTCAAACACACAGAAAACTGTTCTGATTGTCTTACCAGATTCTGGTGTTCTCCAGGTGAAATGTATCTCACCCTCTCCCATGTACACCAGATGTTAGGTGTCAAGCATGCTGCATCTCTGAATTCAATACTTCCATTTTAGATGACTGGGGACTATTCATTTAACAAGTGGCCCAGTAGAGTTCCATTTGAGAAGTCAGGCAAGATTGATCACTTGGTATTCTACTGATTTCATGGGAAGTGAAGGGCAAAAAAAAAATCATCTTTTTCCTCAAAGTCTAACTCAAGGCTACTGTACAGTTGTTATTAAAGTCAGTGCCTGTGGCTTAGTGATAGAGTGACTATGTAACATATAAAGATACAAAGTTAAATCCCTATCTGAGGATAAACAGTCTTATTCTCATGCTTGAAAATCATATTCCACAAAAGTCTAATGGCTTAAAAACAGTAAGTTGAAGTGAAGAGGCTAAATTGTGTTTTGTTTCATTGTTTAGGAGTGAATTGTTGATGTATTCTGTTTCTATGTGTTAATTCCTAAATATGCCTTTAACTGACATTTAGTTACATCAGTTTCATTACCCTGTCTTTCCTTCCTTCCCAGATAACTTGTCTTGAGTCCCTTCTGTGTGCAGCCCCATTCTCAAGTTTGTTGACCTCTTTGATAGTTATTGTTAAACACTGACTTACATATACATACAAATGTAAACATGTACACACTAAAGTCTTTAAATATAACCTAGAGGATTTTTTTTTTCTTTTTCATTTTAATGCCTATAGTTTCAAGGTTGACCACTCTCCTTTGAACAGTCAATAATGGGGCCCAACTCTTGTTAGAGTAATCACATGTCCTGCATCTATGTCTGAATGAATGTACATGCTAACATAGAAGAAGGAAAATTTAGGAGAACCCCATCCCTAGACAGAGAGCTAACGCTTATGAATGACTTCTGAGAGAAAGAGAGTTGACCTCTCAGAGGGATGAACCCCTTTATTTAAGTTTTAGTCAATTTTATGCCAAGAAAACACAACAAGAAAACAAAACATACTAAACAAACAAAAACTTCGGGTATTTCTCATGGTTCTAATGGCCAGGGGAAAATCTTGCAGTGATTCTTTTGCTTTGTGAGGTACTGACTTGGTATGGCTGGTTAGAGCCTTCCTGCTGCTTACCATAACACGGAATAGGTGGTTGGAAATGAACAGGGCATGGAATAAACTGTGCTTGATTGCATCAGTATTGAGTTCCAGAGCATGAATAAGCTAATGCACTTGCAAACTTGCTCTTTGGGGCTGCTTCTCAAAGGAAAAAGTTATCCCAAATCTAAACTGGGATTAGATAATTCCCAACATTGCTGTGAGTTTGGAAGAAATTTTCGGCCAGAGTGAACATGCACTGAAGTTCATTTTCTCCTCTAGTGATGCCATCCACTCCAGGGTCCCATTGCCAATAAAACCCAAATACTCAGAAAGTTACCTATAACTTCAAAAGAGTTTACCTCAGTAATCACATTTAAATAATGAAAAAAAATGGAATAAAAATTTAAAGCTGCAAATTTTAAGCCACTCCTTAAAAAAAAGACTTTTAATAAGATGATATTTTTCAAAATAACCTGAACTTTGGACCCCAGATACAGTTATTTGAAATTTCTCTATGACCATTTTCAAACTAGTCAGACATTCTATTTATAGAAACAATTATACTATTTTCAAAATCAGTGTACTATTGGGATTGAAGAAACAGCTGCAGGTACTATGAAAAGGACAGATTGTAGCATTCAAGTTACTGTGCACAGAGCTGCAGGCTGGATATCAATCTTACATGGCATTCCTGTAGGTTGGGACTCAACCTGTCAGAAATGTCATCTTCAAACATGATGATGTGCATTATCTTGAACTTCTATTATAATAGGTCAAAAATCTCTTGAGATAGAAGGTAGAAAGTTGGAGTAGACTATGAAAAGAAAAAAATAAGTAAGAAATATTGATCTGTTCCACACTGTAGTTTCTCTTCAATGAAAAAAAATATGTATTTTACATTTTGAAAATTTTCATACTAGGAAGAAGGTATCATATTGCCCACCTCTACTTTATAATAGATAAAACTAAGACATTAATTAAAGGAACATTATTTCCAAATTTAAAACCAATGCACAGAAGTTACTTTAGAAAATTTTGAGTCCCAGTTTACACACAAACACCAAAACATAAAAAAAAAAATATTCACTGCAACAGACATCAGGGCTATCTATTGGTAAGGTACCACTTTGATCTTTATTTTCATATAACCCTTTTTGGTGAACATGAGAATTTCCGTATAATTCTTCTAATGTGTGTAACTAAGAAGTTCCCAAAAGTAGATTCATAAAAGCCTTGAAAATAATTATCATATTGGTGTTAAGGCATCACATTTTCCTACATTATTCTTCAATGCTGTTAATCAGACCCAGAAGTCTAATGAGCTAGGTGATGCAGCACTTTTTTTCTGAAGTTTGTTTTCTTTAACAATTGGTTATGAATTCATTTTAATAGTTTGTTTGTGTATGTCAAGCTTGCCTTAATAAAATTATTTAAGATAAATTGGGGAAGTGTCACCAAAATTCAATAATTTATATATTCTTACTTATCAAAATTTAAGAAATATGTAAAACTAAATAGTCAAATTTTATTTTCACATGAATATATAGATTAAGGATTAACCCAATTTTCCTTAGATCTATTAAGTGAAATATTTCCTTATGTGAATGGAATTGTACAATGTCTTTCATATACACATATGATACTTTCTATGAAGCAAATAGCAAAGTCCTCATTGATTCAAAAACATTTTTCTTTTTAAAATGTTATCACTTACTCATTAGTCATATATATATATATATACATATATATATATAGATAGATAGATAGATAAATAGATAGATAGATAGATGATAGATAGATAGATAGATAGATAGATAGATAGATAGATATCAATATATTTTAAGTATACTTATCACAACTACTTTCTTATAGTTTTCCTGGGGTATACCAAGACATTTCTTTCTCAAATTTTTGTTCTCTTTAACTTCATAAAATATAATAATCTTCCAAGTCTTCACATTTGCTTAGCAATGTAATATACAGTAGATAGTTCACAGTGAATGCCATGAGGCAAATATGTATTGTTGGTGAGAGATATAATTAAACATTATGGATGTAGAACTTTTCTTTTTTGTATTTGTGTGTATGCATACGTGGGCACTTATGTGTGAGTATGTATATTTATATCTATACACACACACATACACATATAAACACACACACATATATCAGTATGTTGTTTTGGATTTCAGAACATGTTAAATTGTTATCAGGTGTCTTCCTATATCTATTTCCACCACAACATTTTTGATAGAGACTCACCAATGAACAGAGATGTCCAAATTGAGAGGAGTACTTGGTCAAAAATGAATAAAACCAGCCAGGAGGAAGAATACATTTCAGAGGATAGGAAAAGAAGGGAATGACTGAAAGCACAGTACAACAAGAAGTGTATGAAAGAACTAATCACGTCTTCTAGTCTGTACACTCGGCATAAATTTAAGTTTTAAAAACCCAAAATATGTACATGCAAGTGCATGACAGTGTGCACACACACACAAACACCTTATATTGAGAAGAATTTGGTATCATAGAGAAATCTCAGAAGGTAAAGTGGCAGTTCTTCAAGCCCTGAGTACTTGGGTTTGGATTCTCAAAACTTCAATGAAGATGTGTGTGCGGTGGCATGTCCCTGTAATGACACCATCTCCTATATTAGAATATTCATGTCCATGGTAAAATTGTTTAATGTCCAAATTCCCTGTATTTTCTCTTCATAGCCACTTTCCTCCACCTCTTTGGTTTTATTCTATGTAAATTTCATTTTTGCATATGGTTCTTTTACAAAGACAGTTTTTCTTTGCTTTTAGATCATCTGATATCGCTTTCTCAGTTTAATATCATATTCGCTATTGTTGAGCTGCGTAATTTCTGGAAAAAAAATGCTCATGTCTTAGTATTAAGTGTTCTATTAACTTCATTATTAAGTTTCAATCTCCTTTTTATACTTTCTCTTTTAAACTCAGTTTTGAATATTTATAATTTTACTGTGTGTTAAGTCTTGAATTTTTAATCTAAAAGTAAGTAGATTTTATGATTACAACAAAACATGCCTGTCCCTACAGTGTTTGCTGAATAAGAAAGTGTAGATTTTGATGAAATTTTAACAAAAAAAAACTCAGCCAATTTCTGTTATTCACTCAGAGATTTGATGATCTTTTTAATCACTGTATCCTCATAAATGCATTTTGCTGATGACCAAATAAGTCTACAGAATGAAATATTTTGTTACATTTATATAAGTAATTATTTTGAGAAATATTAATTTATTATAGGAAATAAGCTCTGATTTACCATTTTGCATTGTTTTTCTTGGGAAAAACAAAATTAATTATATTCATCATAAGTTAGCTGATGAAATGTATTTTTAAAAAATGAAATTTGAATTAAGCTAATCACTAAAAATTATTATAAGGCCACAACTCTTGCTAACTTTTGATGATTAAATTCAAGTTAGAGGAATTGTGGTTTTAAATTTATCATTCTGTCAAGACTGTATAGTGTATAATTTCAGACGACTAACAAATCCCATTAAATATTCAATAACATTTCATGATTTAAATGCATTTCCTAATACTTGGATATTTCAGAAGAATTAAATTAATTTCAGTTACAAGGATCCCTTCTTTGAAAAGTATGTCAACATAATGATACCCTACTACTTTAGTGAGGAAATATGAAGATGAGGAAAATGAAAAACAGAAGAGACATTATCCGATCAACCAACAGTAAGAACATAAATATATTGGTATTATACTTTAACATATGATGTCTGTGAATTATACCTAAATTTATTGGGCTGATACAGTACAAACAATGAATTAGTGTCTTAATTCACTAAGGATATGTTTTCTTATACAAACATCAGAATAGAAATTTTTAATAATGCAAGTATTTGATCTAAATAAAAACGAAAGTTCAGTATTACCAACGGTGATATAAGAAAATTAAAAACATTAAAATCCTAAAATTCCAAAAATATAATACAAAGCAGGAAAAGTAGAGAAAAATGATGGCAGTTAAGATCTCACCAATAGCCCTCCTATCTCCATCTATGCCCAGAGCTAGTGCTGTCCCACTGCCTTCAGAAGCCACAGTTTGTCTGCAGAGAGCTGAGCACCCAGCAGCACTCTCACTCCTAAGCCCACAAGCCCAAAGGCCCACAAAAAGGACAAGCTCCAAACAGACACAACAAAACCAACTAGCCTCACAGGTAACAACCTCAGAACCCAGTTCTTACATCACAACAAGCAGTAGGTATCCAAACATATCAGAGAAAAAGATTAAGATTTAAAGTCATACCTCATGATGATGATAGAGGGTATCAAGTGTTAGATTCTCATAGCAAGGACTCCCCCCCCACGCCCCGTCCCAGGAGAGGTGACACCACACACTCACAAGAAGCAATCGTGATGCAAATGGCAAAAGGATTTTTATTCTAAGCGTGCTAGAGCCCACAGTAATAGGCCATGCAAGGGTAGAGGATTGTGGACCCCAAGTGCAGGATCGGGACAGCTTTTATAAGGTTCAGAAGGCCTGCGAATCCGAAACCAATCATGGCAAAGCTGGTGAATCACAAACCAATTATGTTAAACTATCCAAGCCCACATTCCATGGACCAATCATGTTCCCTATAGTCTCAGAGGTCCGTATTTGCACGGTCTCCTGGATGGGGGTGACAATGGCAGTCAGGAAAAGTCACTAGGGTGTGGATATCTAGGGTACAAGCAGTTTGCAGAAGCCAAATAAGCAGTTAAGTCAGCTAATCTCCTGATAACTTACTAGACCCAGCTTGCATACCCAGGGGCCTGTGCTATGCCCTTTAATCCAGTTTCATACAGAAAGTGGCTCCAGAACAGCAAGGAATATGGCTGCCTATCTGGCTTCTGCAATAAACCCATCTGGTCCAAAGCTTTTCTTTGGTTGGGGGACTTTTGATGGCTTCTTTTGTTTCTTTAGGGGTTATAGGACTTTTTAGATGGTTTATCTGAGCCTGATTTAACTTTTGTATATGGCGTCTGTCTAGAAAATTGTCCATCTCTCCAAATTTTCCAGTTTTGTTGAGTATAGACTTTTGTAGTAGGATCTGTTGATTTCTTAAATCTCTCCTGCTTCTCTTGTTATATCTTCCTTTTTATTTCTGATTTTGTTAATTTGGTCACTTTCTTCTGTGCCTTCTGATTAGTTTGACTAAGGGTTTATCTATCTTGTTAATTTTCTCAAATAACCAGCTCCTGGTTTTGTTGCATTTTGTATCTTTTTTTTTTTTTTGTATCTAAAGGATTTATTTCACCTCTGAGTTTGATCATTTCCCGCCTTCTACTACTCTTTAGTGTTTCTGCTTCTTTTTGTTCTAGAACTTTCAGTGTCTGAAACCACCTCAGTCAAACAATAGGTTCCTTGGGTTTATTGCAGAATTCTCTTAGATCTTCATAGAAGACCCAATGCCAATACTCTCCAAACTATTCCTCAAAATAGAGTCTAATGAAAGGTGTTGAGTTGGGAGCGGGTGGTTAAGGTGTCGGTGCATCTTCATGGAATCTAGGGCAGGGGGAGGGAAGATGGGAGTTGTGGGGAAAAGGGATAACATTTAAAATATAAGTACATAGAATATCCAAAAAATACCTGCAATGATGATGCATAGATATAAATAAATTAGGTTCTAGAGCACTTGAAGAAACTATGTTTGGGGTTCTGGGCTGTGAAAGATATTCTGATATTCTGGTCAGGACAGGTTGAGGCCTCATGAACTCTAATGAACTAGTAGAAAGCTCACTAATCTACCAGAGATCAGTACCCTCCCACATACATAGCTATAGTATCCTACAGCTTTCTGTAGAGAGGTTTGAGTATCATAGGGCAATGTCTGAAGCTCGCCCTCCACCGGTGAAGACAGGACCGCAGGAGATGTAAGTCCAAGGCACACCAGTCATGTAGAATGACCACACCCCAAATATGATGTACGCCCAAGCTCTCAGACTAAACCAATAGCAAGTACCTGTTTTCAGACCCTGACTCATCCCAGAACTGTGTATTAGAATCCTAGCCAGAGGATTAAAGGTATTCCAAAATTATTTTATCATAGGAGAGCTTCTGCCATGAGAGCTGTAACTCTGCCACTTGGGGAAGATATCTCCTCTCCAAAAATCACTGCCATAAGATACCTTACACCATTAGCCTGCTAGTCAGGCTCCCATTGGCTCAGCCTGGCCCGTTGAGCAGTAGGAGCAGCTGAAATGGAGGTGGGACAGCATCATCAAAAGGAGCTGTTTCCCCTGGCTACCTGAGCTCTCCTCCCTTCCTCTGAACCTGTGCACCTAGCTGGACCAGAGATCTCTGTATGAGGCCTCCAGCACACAGGCCCTCAGATAAGAGAATTCTAATGGCTTTATTCTGGTATGTGGTTATGTAAAACAAAACATACTCTCTTAGATTGAAACACCTGTCAAAGGTCCTGGAAGCTATTTGAGGGAATGAATTCTTGTTGAGAAGCACGCTAGTATCAATCATTAATAATGTATTAGTGACTGGCTTCTTTAGGGCAGTGCTGATAGATTATAGTGTCAGCTGCCTTCTCTGCCGACAAACAAGAAAGGCATCTATCAGGATTTAATCACTGAAAGCAGAGGAAAGCTTCCTGCTCTATGTGTTCTGATTGAACTGGCAGCCCTAGTCCTGACTTCAGACTCTCATTAGTCAATGATGCAGTTTACTGAGGTAAATATTCTTAGAGGGAAATAGTTAATTTGGTAAGTTTTTAAAATCAAAAGTCATCAAGGATCCATCATTTGAACACTGAGTATAACTACTTTAGTAAAGAAAATAAAGTGGGAACAAAAGTTTGATTAATATTCATGTTGGAACATCAAGACCTGGTCCATGCTAGCTAAAGGAAGAGATAATAGCCTGTGGAGAATTATCTTACAACAATGATTCGCATGTGAAAACCTGTATGATCTTTATAAAATTGAAGGTATAATATGAGCAGCTATCAGTCATGGTCACAATTTGCTCACAAAGAACCTACACCAACAACAATTTATCTAGTTGCTAATCATGTTAATTTTCAAAACAAAATTTTCATTTTGATACCCTGGTGATTTAGATGGAATTATAAAAGATAATGAAATGTTAGCAAATATATTTTATCCAGGCTTTATCAATGGTGTTATCCTGCATAAATAACATAAATAAGAGTATTGTGATTGAATCAACCAACATACTATAATGGCCTAATCGCAAAGCTTATACATATCTCTCTACCAAAACTATACAATTTCTCACTATCCCAGCTCTCACATAAATCCTGGTAACCATGAATTTGGTTTTGTTTTCTTTATATAATTTTTCAATGTAAATACTTTAATATGAATGAAATAACATCTCGTAGATGTTATTAATATGTGAATGTTCAAGTATATTTTAAGGCAATCTAAATGTGATTCTTTAATATATTAAGCTATTCATTACTGAACATATACTTATGATGCTAATAAGACATGCAGAAATTAAGAAATAACAATATTGCCAAGGTGTCATCCTGTGTATGTATGATGATAAGATGGGCCTGCATCTAGGGGGAAGAGGTTTAGAAAGAGAAACTTCACTTTCGCTGAAGGAGAAACTCTTTCCTATGGCAACTAGTGTGGTAGTTTGAATGAGAAGGGCTCCCATAGGCTCAAAGTTTTTAATTTTGTTCTCTAATTAGTAAAACTATATGACAAGTATTAGGAAATGTGCTTTTTTTTGGATTTGGTTTCATTTTTTATCTTTATTCAACAACTTTATTTTTTAAAAGGACAAAGATAAGTGCACTGATTTTAAAAGCATTTTTGCATAAAACTATATGAATATATTTTTGTCAATACTTGATATATTTTAAGGTTTGGTAGTATGCTATGAAATCTTATTAGTTACAATGAGCATAAACTACATGTAAAATAAAACATAACATGAAAATAGTCAAAGGTTTTTTTTTTGGTGTGTAAATATTAAATATAATGATTTTTTTAAATACCAAGAATTGCCACAGGTTAAATTCTTAGCTCTTAAATTATTAATGATTTAAGGTCTAGGTGTATCACACTTTGAAAGAGTACTATACACATTTTTTTCTTTAAGAAGGAATGAAGCTTCCACATTTTGGCCATTCTGGTTTTTGATCTTCATATGGTCTGTGAGTTGTTTCTTGGGTATGCAGAGCTTTCTGGGGTTAGTATCCAATTATCAGTGACTGCATATTATGTCTCCTCTTTTGTGACTGGCTAAACTCAGTCAGGATGATATTCTCTAGATCCCTCTATTTGACTCAGAATTCGTAAAGTCACTGCTTCTCTTAGCTGAGTAGTACTCCATTTTGTAAATGTACTACAATTTCTGTATCTATTCATCTACTGAAGGGCATCTGTGTTCCTTTCATCCTCTGACTATTTATATAAGGCTGCTATAAACATGATGGAGCATGTGTCCTCATTATATGTGGGAGCATCTTTGAATACATGCCCAGAAGTGGAATAACTGGTTCCTTAGGTACCACTATTTACAATTTTCTGAGGAACCGCCAGACTGATTTCCAGAGTGGTTGTACCAGCTTAAAACCCTACCAACAGTGAAAGAATGCTTGTCTTTCTCTGCATCCTTGACAGCCTCTTATTGGAGGAGGCATGTCACCTGGTATGAGCTTTTAGATTACAGAAGTCATACTCTTGAAACAGTGACCTCTGTACCAGGATGTAATGGTCTCTGCTACTGATCAGGCATCGTGAGTATTTTCTCTCCACCATGATGGTAATGGAGTGGACCTATAAAATTGTAGCAAGCCCCTGATTAAATGCTACCTTTTATGTGTTGCCTATGGCATGGTGTCTCCTCATGGGAAGAAAATAGAAACTAACACATCAACTGTATTGAGAAGAGGAATAAAAACTTTTACCTCTGCCTCATAGTACTTTTCTGCTAATTCTTTTACTTGACATCACAAGAACCCACTTATTCTACAACAAAGTCAATACATGGTACATAAATGTATCTTCTGGGTTTAGGTTCCAAAACTCTCCATTTGGATTTGTAATGGGTTTTCTACAATTGTACCAGCTTGTTGCAAAGAGAAGCTTTCTTGATAATGGTGAAGACTACACTTTTATATAGGTACTTAACAAGAATTAATGAAAATAGAGGCCATGATTTTTAAAGAAATGGTATGTGGGAATGGGAATGAAAGGAAAAAGAGGGAAAGGGGAGTAATGTAATTCTCAAAAAATAAGACAAGTAAAAAATAATTGTTTCTAAATTTAAACAATAAATTATTACTGTATAATCAGACAAACTTAAAAATGTTATTGTAAACTTACCAACTGTAATGTCATACAATTCTCTATATTATTTTTCCCACTTTATTCTGTATTTTAAAAACATTACAGTGTGAATACATTAAATTTTTACAAATAAAAATTAAATAGTTAAAGTAATTTTTGAGAAAATTTTAGGGAAGCATTTCATCAATAAAGTGTGCTCATTATATATGAAAACCTGCATTTATATGAGATGCATGAAATCTTCATGATGGCCATAAACAATTTACAAATTAATGTTAAATAAAGTGAAAGAGAAACACAAAAACAACCACAACAACAAATAAGGACAGAAATCTGAGGCCTGCGGTGTTGCCTGATTTCAAGGGAGTTTTTTTTTTTTTTTTTTTTTTTACCATTCTAATAACATAATTTTGTCCCAAATATATTTATATATATAATATATTAAATATATGATATATTTAAGAATAGTCATTATTTTCTTTCGTAGTTATAACATTATATTGTTTTTCAACTAATGGGTACATGCTGAAATTGTGTTTACTTAAAGTATACTCATAAAGAAAATATAGAATATTTACTATAAAACAGGAATTTGAGAAGGTTAAAGATCTATATTCTATTCATGTGATGCTGTTACCTTTTAATATTGTCAATTTTTTCAAACATTACTATATGTTTGTTGACTTGGTTTTATGTAATTAATGAAATGATATTTACTGATTTATCCAAGGATTTGGAAGCAGTAGGTAAATTACTACTGAGCAGATGTTTACTGACATATCAGTATATTTCATTAGGCATGTAAGTCAAATGTTTAAGACCCTTGCTTTTGTTTTTTCAGCTTAAAATCATCAATTAAAATAAAACTGCTATAATGGGCAATAATATGTCACTTTTATTTTTTTTTTTTATCAAATCCAATCACTATAGCCTAAAACCTGAACTGATAGACAGTATAACTGGAAGTCTTCCCAAAGTTGTAAAGTTGGGAAAAATAGTAGCAGTGAGCCAAGATTGGTTTAAAGCCAAGCTTTTTTTGATAGGGATAAAGGATATTTTACCTTATGTGGCTAGAAACAAGTCTCAGGCACAATCAGGATGAAAAACTCAGATCACTCTTTGTGTATTAGTTTTGCTGTGCTCTACCCAGTATCAGATAGAGAAGAACCTCAGTATATGTCTGAATATCCAATAGCTTCTTACTACATAAGGTAAGATATTTAAGCCTTCTTTGCCCTATTTGGGTTGGCTACTGTAACATGAAGCAAACAAAGGATATATCTCATGTAACACGATTAGCTAAGTTTAGAATACAAACTATCAAAATTAAGTAAAATGAACCAGTCACAGAAACCCACATTTATTTTTCTGTAACTAATTTTAATTTTGCTTTTGCATTTAGCCAAACAGAGAAAAGTGAGAACTCATTGTACAAGGCACATTTACATTCATCTTCACCTTGAACAAGTTATGAATCACGTTTTCAATGTGAGAAGCTATTAATATTCTAAACATAATCTTTGTAAGTAGGACATTAAAACCTGGTTTATAAATGAGTAAATCTTTAAATTTAAATAATTTTATAACATTGACTTATTCTGAATGCATATAATTAAAACAATGTAGACAGGTTGCTTGTAGCTATACTAGCAATACTTTTTCTTTGATTATATTTTGGCAAATATTCTCAGAGTTCTCTAAATAATTTTTAAGTATAGTGGTCAGACATTTAATAACCCCTGTAGAATTATATCAAGTCTAGCTTTCCTCATGGATCCACTACAGTATTTAAATTACATAAGCTGAATTTTAGGTATTGTGCTGAAAAGTATATCAATTTTTGTTCTCAAATTTATTTTCTTACTCTGAAACCTTTCCAAATATGTTGATGAAAGACTTTGAGGAAAAGCATATTTTTCAACCTTTTCTGAACAAAAAACTTGAGAAAAAAAATGGAGTTATTTTTCAGTTGTTATTTAGATGCAAGCCATTTTGTGAATGTTAAATTAAGAGATTTTTCTATTTATAATGATATTGGTATGAATTCTTTTACATATAAATATTTATATATTGTTAATATTTACATATATTTAATAGGTACTCTGTATTTATATTTGAAATGTTATCCTCTTCTCCCACAACGCTCCCATCCACCCTTCCCCCCATTTGTCTCCATTAAAGTGCACTCTCTCCCAATCACCCTCTCCACCTCAGCACCTTGGCATTCTCCTCTATTGGGAAAGGGTATCCTCTCTGGACTAAAGGCCTCTTCTCACATTGATGCAAGACACTGTTTTTCTCTGCTACATATGCAACTTGGAGCCATGGGCCTCTCAATGCGTGCTCAATGGTTGGTGATCTAGTCCTTGGGAGTTGTAGAGGGTTCAATTGGTTGATAATGTTGTTCTTCCCATGAGGTTACAACCTTTTTTAGCTCCTTCAGTCCTTTTTATTAGCACATTCATTGGGGTTCCCATTTTCAGTTTGATGGTTAGCTTCAAGCATGCTCAGCTGTTTGACTCTGGCAGAGCCAATGAAGAGGCATCCCTAATGCTTTTTAACTTCTTGAAATCTATTCTCTCTATTCTTACCTTCCTAATCAGCCAAATTCAGGTTTTCTTTTTTTTAATAAACATAGTTTAATTAATGTAGTTTTAAATTTTTTATTGGATATTCTCTGCATTAACATTTCAGATATTATCCCCTTCCTCCAACCCTGTGCCCCCTCCCCCTCCCATTGCCTTTGTACAGGTGCTCCCTCTTCCAACCACCCTCTCTATCTTCAACCTACATTGGGAAAATGAGTCTTCACTGGACCAAAGGCCTCTCTTCCCACTGATGTCAGAAATGCTATCCTTTGTATCATATAACCTGGGGTAATGGGTTTCTCCATGGGGAGTCATTGATTGGTGTTTTAGTCCCTGAAACCTGTAGTGGGTTTGGTTAGTTGATCATTTTGTTCTTCACATAGGGTTAAAGACCCTTTCAGCTCCTTCAGTCCTTTCTCTAGCTCATTCATTGGGGTCCTCATGTTCAATCCAATGGTTAGCTACAAGCATCCTTCTCTGTACCAGTATGGCTCTGGAAGAGCCTCTAAGGAGGCATCCATATCAGGTTCCTGCCAGTAAGCACTACTTGACATGATCAATAGTGCTTGGGTTTAGTGGCTGCATATTGGGTGAATCCCCAGAAGATCTTTTTGCAAATTCTTGCTCCTCTATTTGTCCTTCAATTTCCTCCTATGAGCATTTTGTTTTCCCTTCTAAGAAGGGCTGAGACATCAACCTTCTGTTCTTCCTTCTCTTTGAGCTTTATAGACTCTATTAATCTTTTCTTGAGCATTCTGAGATTTTGCTAATCAGTGGCTACATACAATGAGTGTTTATTTTTATTATTATTTTTTGTGTGTGCCTGGGTTTCCTCACTCAGGATGATAGCTTCAAGCTTGATCCATTTGCCTATGAATTTCATGAAGTCATTGTTTTTGATACCTGAGTAGTACTCCATTGTGTATATGTACCATGATAATCTGTATCCATTGCTCTGTTGAAAGACATCTGAGTTATTTCCAGCCTCTGCCTATTATAAATAAGGCTTCTACAAACATGGTAGAATGTATGCCCTTGTTAGATGTTGGAGCTCCTTTTGGGTATATGCTCAGGAAAAGTATAGCTGAGTCCTCAGGTAGTACTATATCCAATTTTCTGAGGAACTGCCAGACTGAATTTTAGAGTGATTGTACCAGTAAAAAGTGGAGGAGAGTTCCTCTCTCTCCACATCCTAGCCTGCATCTGCTGTCACCTGGGTTTTTTTTTTTTTTTTTTTTTTTTTTTTTTTTTTTTTTATCTTAGCCATTATAACTGGTATGAAGTGCAATTGTAGGGTTGTTTTAATTTACATTGTTCTGATGAATAAGGATGTTGAGCATTTCTTTAGATGTTTCTCAGCCACTCAATACTCTTCAATGAGAATTCTCTGTTTATCTTTGGACCCAATTGCTTAATAAGATTATTTGATTCTCTAGAGTCTAACTTCTTGAGTTCTTTTTATATATTGGATACTAGCCCTCTATTGGATGTAGGATCTGTTGATTGCCATTTTATTTTTTTTGACAGTGTCCTTTATCTTACAGAAACTTTGCAATTTCATAAGGTCTAATTTGTCTAATCATGACCTTAGAGCATAAACCACTGGTGTATGTTCAGGAAATTTTCCCCTGTGCCTATGTGTTCTAAACTCTTACCCACTTTCAGTTCTATTAGTTTCATTATACCTGGTTTTATGTGGAAGACTTAGATCAAAGTGGACTTCAGCTTTTCACAGGGAGATAAGAAGTGGTAGATACATATTCTTCTCTATACTGACTGCCAGTTGATCCAGCACCACATCTTGAAGAGGCTGTCCTTTTTCCATTGAATGTTTCTACTTCCTTTGTAAAGATCAATTAACCATAGGTATGTGGGTTCATTTCTGGATCTTCAATCCTTTTCCATCAATGTACCTGCCTGTTTCTGTACCAATACCATGCGGTGTTTATTAAAATTGATCTGTAATAAAGCTTAAGGTCAGGGATGGTGATACTCCAAGAAGTTTTTTGTTTGTTTGGTTTTTGTTTTTGTTTGCTTGCTTGTTTGTTTTGTTTTATTTTTATTTTTGAGAGTAGTTTTCACTATTGTGGGTGTTTTATTATTCCAAATGAATTTGCAAATTCCTAACTCTATTCATAATTGAGTTGGAATTATGATGGGGATTGCATTGACTCTATAGATTGCCTTTCGCAAGATGGCCATCTTTATTTTGTTGATTTTTCCAATCCATGATCATGGGAGATCTTTCCATCTTCTGTGGTCTTCTTCAATTTTTTTCTCCAGGGATTTGAAGTTCTTTTTAAACAGATTCTTCACTTTCTTGGTTTTAGTCACCCCAAGTTATTTTATATTTTTTTGACTATTATAAAGTGTATCAATATTCTAATTTATTTCTCAACGTGTTTATTCTTTGAGTAGGGGAAGGTTACTGATTTGTGTGAGTTAATTTTATATCCAATCTCCTTGCTGAAGTTGTATATCAGCTGTAAAATTTCCCTGGTGGAATATTTGGGGTCACATAAGAATACTATCATATCATCTGCAAATTGTGATATTTTGACTTTTTCCTTTCCAATTTGTATCCCTTTCACTGCCTTTTGCTCTCCAACTACCCTGGATAGGACTTCTAATAATATATTGAATAGGTAGAGAGAGAGTGGGAAACCTTGTCTAGTTCCTGATTTTAGTAGGATTGCTTCAAGTTTCTCAACATTTAGTTTGATGTTGGTTACTTGTTTGCTGTATATTGCTTTTACTATGTTTAAGTATAAGCCTTGAATTCTTCATCTTTCCAAGACTTTTAACATGAAGAGGTGCTGAAGTTTTCAAATGATTTCCTAACATCTAAAAAAAAAAAAGATCATGTGCTTTTTTAAAGTTTGTTTATTTAGTGGATTATATAGATAGATTTCTATATATTGAAATATCTATAGAATATTTCACTTTAAAACAAAAGAATATACCTTCCTTTTAGCACTTCATGGCATCTTCTTCAAAACTGCCTTTATAGTTGGTCACACAATAGGCTTCAACAGTGCAAGAACATCAAAATAATCCCATGCATCCTGTCAGATCACCATCGAACAAGGTTGATCTAAAATAACAATAAAGACAACAAAAAGCCCTTCTAAACATGAAAGCTAAACAATGCTGTACTCAATTACAGGTATGTCAAAGAAGTAATAAATAAAGAAAATAAAGATTTTAAAAAATTAACCAAAATTAAGGTACAATATGCCTAAACTTATGGGATACAATGAGAGTTGTAGTAAGAGGAAAACTCTGAGCACTTCAGAAAAAAACTGGACAGAATATACACTATCAGGTTTACAGCACACCTGAAATCTCTAGAACAAAAAGAAGCCAGATACACCCAAGAAGAATAGATGGCGAGAAATAAGCAAATTCAGAGATAAAATCAAACAGAGAGAACAAAAAGAATTATATAAAAAATCAACAAAACGAAAAGCTAATTCTTTGAGAAATTTAACAAGATTCATAAATACTTAGCCAGACTAATGAGAGGGCACAGAGCATCCAAATTAACAAAATCAGTAATGAAAGAGGAGACAACAGAAACTGAGGAAATTGAAGAAATCATCAGATCCTACTGCAAAAGCCTATACTCAACAAAACTGGAAAATCTAAATGTAGAGGAAATGGACAATTTTATAGACAGATACGAGGTACCAAAGTTAAATCAGGATCAGATAAACCATTTAAACAGTCCCATAACACTTAAAGAAATAGAAGCAGTTATCAAAAGCCTCCCAACCAAAAAAAAAAAAAAAAAAAAAAAAAAAAAAAAAAAAAAAAAAAAAAGGCCCAGGACCTGATGGGTTTAGTGCAGAATTCTATCAGACTTTCATAGAAGACCTATTAACAAAACACTACAAACTGTACCAGAAAATAGAAACTGAGAGAATACTATCAAACTCATTCCTCAAAGCCACAATTATGCTCATTCCTAAACCACACAAAGACCCTAAAAAGACAGAGAACGTTTGCCCAATTTCCCTCACAAACATTAATGTGAAATTACTCAGTAGAATTATTGCAAAACAGATCCAAGACCACATCTAAATGACCATTCACCATGATTAAGTAGGCTTTATTTCAGAGATGCAAAGATGGTCTAATTAATGTAGTTAATCATTAAACTACAATTTGTGTTGATGATCTCCCTTTGGCACTGGTGCCTTCCTTTAACTGGGATTGACTTAATAGGTTTAACAAAATTATATATACTTTACATTTTATTGTTATATTAAATAAATATTAATCATAACATAAATTATATTTAATTTCTCATAGGAGCTGTCAAATAAACCTAGATTTTTCTGCTAGTTGTGAAATTTAAGCCCCGTTCGCATGCTCTATGATGAAACTTAGCCTCACTTGAGCTTACTGTATAACCACTGTAAGTTCATAGATGCGATTGCCCTATTAATTATGAAAAATATTGTTTTCTTGAAGTGTTCTACTATCTTGGACTCTTCGAATATTTCACCTTTCCTACCTGAGATCATTTCTTAAGCCTTGCAAGTAGAAATATGATTCCTGAATAACATTTAGGGCTCAGAATTCCAGTCTCTTATCCTCTTAACATTGACCAGTTGAGGATCTCAGTTGAATGTCTTCTGTAAGATGTAGCTTCTTAGAAGAGTGTTGAGAGATCCTTTGACCTATGGACATAGTAATGTCATTAGGAATCATTTTAATATTCTGGATTTATATCATGTTACTCATTTTATATTTTCCATTAAAGCCTAGGATTTCATTAGCTACAGTTCTTGACCCTGTTATCTTAGCCAAATATGAGTTCTAGGTCATGCCTAGAGTTTTATTCAATTACATTTTTTTTTTCTGATCACATCCCCAATGCTTTCATGGAGTAGAAGGAACTCAGCAGAAGATGTTTTAAATAACAATGTCATTGTACTGATAGCTTTATTCATGGCTTTAACACATATCTACTAGAAATAATGTCAATAAAGTTTATATTGGTTTAAGGCTTCTGAAAACTCAGTCCAAAGTGTTGCAGAAAAACATGAAAAGCAAAGCCTTTAATACCATGTTATCCAGATAACGAAACAGTTCATGGAAAGTTTCTGTAAGGCTAAGGACATTGTCAAGAAAACAAAATGGCAGCCAAAAGAATGGGAAAAGATCTTTACCAACTCCACATCAGATATAGGCTTAATACCCATGGTATATAAATAACTCAAAAAGCTAGACACCAGAGAATCAAATAACCCTATTAAAAATGGGGTACAGATATAAACAAAACGTTCTCAATTGAGGAATATGGAAGGGCTGAGAAACATCTAAGGAAGTGCTCGACATCCTTAGCCATCAGGGAAATGCAAATCAAAACAACCCTGAGATTCCACCTTACACCATTCAGATTGGCCAAGATCCAAAACTCAGATGACATAAGATGGTGGTGAGGTTGCGAAGAAAGAGGAACACTTCTCCACTGTTGGTGGGGTTGTAAACTGATACAACCACTCTGGAAATCAGGCTGGCGATTCCTCAGAAAATTGGACATAGTACTACCTGAAGATCCAGCTATTCCACTTCTGGGCATATACCCCAGAGACACTCTAATATACAACAAAGATACATGCACCACAATGTTCATAGCACCTCTATTTATAATAGCCAGAAACTGGAAAGAACCCAGATGTCCTTCAGTAGATGAATGGATACAAAACTTGTGGTACATTTACACAATAGAGTACTACACAGACATCAGAAACAATGACTTAACCAAATTCTTAAGAAAATGGTTGCATTTAGAGAATATCATCCTGAGTGAGATAACCCAGTCACAAAAGAACAGACATAATATTCAGTCACTGATAGTGGGATGCTAACCCCAGAGGCTCGGACTGCCCCAGAAACAACTAACAGACTGTGTGAAGTTCAAGAAAAAAAGAAAAGAAAAGAAAACAAACAAACAAAAAGAGACATTATGCTCAATCCTTACACACCAAGAAAATGTTGACTAATTCCGGATTATATCTTGTTTTACATGTACTTTTTGATCATTGTAACTAGGAAGACCTTAATGCAGAGTATTAAACCTTAAAAAACAAAATAAAAAAAAGCTAAGCACTGACAAAAAATTTATAAAAATATTATAATAATATTAATTATATAAAAACATGATGTGATCTTTTTACTTCAAAATAATAAATTCAATTTAAGAAGACATTTTTACAATAGACCATTTATTAGTTTAGAAGTTTTACGATCTGTCATTGTCTGGAAATTTTATTATAATGACAGAAAAGCTTATTTGTAATATTTTGGGGAATATCATTCAATCAAGTCAAGGTGACAATTAAAATTATGCCTGGTACTAGTTAATTCCCTTTAATGTACAACACTTTCTTTATATATAATGTTTTTCTTTTCATAGTTTATATTTTGATGGAGTTTCATTCCTAATAGAACATGCTTCCATGGCAAACTGAGATTATGATGCCGGAAAAATTTCAATGTCATGTCCCTTTATCATTGATTGCTGAATTAGAATGTCTGAAAAGAAACTTTGAGTGAACAAGAGTAATTGTAAATTCCCAAGAATAAAAGCAAATATGTAAAATTGCCAGAAAAGGGGAATTGAATGAAATATTTTCATCACTATTCATACATAAGTCAGGATGAAAAGACTTAATTAGTCAACAGCAAACAGAGGATGCTATGAATGTGTCTGAAAAATGAGCACAGAATTAGGAAAAAATGTTTCAAGCTACAGCAAAAAAAATGTTTATTTAGAATATTTTAATGCACTTGGTATGACAGCTAGGAATTAAGCATAGACCATATTTTCTGGACTTCTCTATACTGAGATCTGTCTTTTATCTGCTTGTATGTTCCCATAACCACTATTAGTTCATATGTACAACTGTGCTGTGGTGTGCCTGAAACTCTTTTTTGTTATAGTTTTCTAACAGCAAGATTCAGGGAGAATAAGACTTTTTTAATGTTTTATATTATTTATTTTTAAAACTTTAGAACTCTCAAAAAGGAGGCTTATATGTCATACCTAGTTAAATTTGCTCAAGTGTAGTGTTCCACATGTTAGGTATCATCAGCAATAGGGCATTACATTCAACCTCTCGGAGAGCAATAAGGGGGATCCAATGCTATAGAAGATGGTAAAAGAAAGTATATCTAATCTAAGGGGGTATGATAAACACTAGAAAACACTGGACATAAATAATCTCATACCAGAAATATCAAGAGAATAAAAGAGCACGCGCGCGCGCGCGCGCGCGCGCACACACACACACACACACACACACACACACACACACAGAGAGAGAGAGAGAGAGAGAGAGAAGCAACCTCTTATATACACATAACAACCAACCACACTGAGCATGAAATCAGAGGGAAAAACAACTTCTTACATAGCTTCAAATAATATAAACTATCTTGTGATATATAAAAAAATTGATATAATAAAGAGATTGAAATACTTCTATGATAACAACATCAAGATGATAAAGAAAGAAATGTGAATAAGTATTTCACAATCCCTGTGCTCCTGGATAAATAGGATCAACATAATAAGTGGCCATGCTAAGAAAAGTAATCTACATATTTAATTCAATCCTCATCAAAATCCCAACACATTTTTTTTACAGACCTTTCAAAGACAATTTCAAACTCATCCAGAAAAAGAAAACTTCTAGGATAGGTGAAATATTCCTGAAAAATAAAACAAGAAACTCCCCACCATACCTGACTGCAGCTGTACTACAGAGGGATAAAAATAAATTTTAAAAAATCCACGTGGATGAACAGAAGCAAATTGAATGCTGACCAATAAATATACACATAAATGGACATCTCATGTTTTTAAAACAACTTTATTTTAAAAGACAGGGATAAACATACAGGCACCTGAGTTTTAATAAGGAAAACAAAAATACGGTATAGTAAAAGATATTATTTTCAAGAAATTTTGATGCTCAAATTGAAGGGTAATCTATAGGACAATTCAAATTGAACCATAATTATCACCTACCACAAAACTCAAATCCAAGTGAACCAAAGACTAATAATAATAATAATAATAATAATAATAATAATAATAATAAACTAAACTTGATAGAGAAGAAATTGGGAATATCCTTGGTTACATTGACAGAGAACCCAAAAATTGCTGGCACTAAAATCAACCACTAATAAATTATTGTAATTAAGTACAATATTTGTAATTAAGTAATGCAAAGAATACTGTCAATTAGTCAAAGAGGCAGTCTACAAAATGCAAAAAAACCTTTACCAGCTTCACTTCCTGTAAAAGACTGTTTTCCAAATAAAATTAAAACCTAATAAAATGAATATCAACCCATCAGATAATCCAATTTAAAATGGAGAACAAATCAAAAATATAGAATGCTCAATAGGGAAATCTCATGTGGCTGAGAAAAGTTTGAAAGATATGTTTAACATCTTTTTTCATTGGGAAAATATGAATCAAAGCTATTTTGAGAGTGCATCTGACATTTGTCAGAATTTCCAATATCAAAAACACAAGTAACAGCCCATACTGAAAAGGATCTAGAGAATGTGAACACTCTTGAATTACTTAAGTGTGGGAGTGCAAACTTGTACAACCACTATAAAAATTAATATGCCAATTCAAGAATTTAGAAATCCATGTACTGCAAGACCCAGGCATATTTCTCTTTGCCTTATACCCAAAAAATGCTCCATGCCCACTCTTGAATTTTTTTTTAATAGCCAGAAACTAGAAACAGTCCATATGTCCCTCAACAGAAGATAGGATAAAGAAAAAGTGGTACAATATTGAGAGTTACTTAGAGGCTAAAATATATTGACATCATGAAATACTCAGCCAAATGGATAGAAGAAAAACAAACCACACCCAGAGTGATGTAGCCCAGAACTAGAAAGATACATATGACACAGTATGTATTCATTTTAGAGGGGATATTGGCCTTTGAGTAAATGATAACCTCACTACATCTATAGCCTGAGAACGGTTAAACATGTGTCTAGTGAGAGGTGCATGGTTCTCTCTTGGAGAAAGAAATAGAATAGATTCTATGAGCAGATTGGGGGTGGAAATGTATGAGAGCATTGGCCAATTAGGAGATAAGAAGATATAGAATAATGGAAGACATACGTTAGAGAGATGTGACTGGTGCTGTGGAAACATAGTGCAGTAGAAACGTTCTGGAGTCTATAAAAGTAATCCTAACAAGGACTCTATTTTTTTTTTTAATTTTTAATTGCCTTTTCTTTCAGTCTCTGCTCTCTCAGTAATGGATTATAGGGATTCTCAACTGAAAATCTCTGGTAGCTAGGTCAGGTTCCAATGGTAGGACTATGGTACACTCAATTGAATTAATGATGAAGGGGATGCAATGGAAATCCCCAAATCACCCAGACTATTGCTAAGACACAAGGCTGCACACTGCAACCTGATAGCTGGACCCTATTTCTAAGTACAACACCTAAACAAATCATTGAGTATAGAAAGGTCAAGCCAGTGCCTACATGGAGCTCAAACCCATATGTGCTAGTATCTTTGTTCTGGGAAAGTTCTCTACAGTCTACCAAAAGAGAAATATGAATACCAACACAGCCACAAGACTTTTGACTTACAATCTGTTCTGCCTGCATAAAAGCTATGGTAACAGAGGCATAGAACTTATAGGAGTGACTAGAAAATATCTGAATTGAACTAAGAACTATTCTATATGAAGGGACCCACTTGATACTGTTTGAGTAACCAAGAACTGGAGAATAGATAGCCTAGGGATGTAGCTAAAACCAAACACTACTTTTCTGAAAAGACGAAAAGTCAATAAAATTATCTGGAATGATATTTTCCTATAATGAGTGTGTTACCAAATTATCATCAGAGAGCTTATGATATATGAGATGAGACTGAATCTCATTAGTGGTTTCTACCAAGTCCTTCCCCTCAAAATCAATGGAAATCTGCAACTCAGAGAGGGACATGCCATCTCTAGGATATGCCAGAGATCTGGGAGGCTCCCATGAGTCTATGGGACTGACTTTTGCTGGTACTCATAGAAATGTAGATATAGTAGCTACCTCCTGTAGCTAGAGAGGGTTTCAATTTGAAGAATAAGTACACCAACTTACTGTAAAACTTTAAGTCACAATTTTCCTTGTCTATAAGAAATACAGAGACAAAGATGAAGTAGACACTGAGGGAACGGCCAACCACTAACTAGCCTGACTGGAAATCCATTCTCTGGGCAAGCACCAATCTCTTACCCTATTATGGATACTCTGCTATGCTTGCAGACAGGAACCTATAACAACTGTCCTCTGAGAGGCTCTACCCACCAGCTGACTGAAACATACTCAGAGACCCACAGCCAAACATTGGACAGTGGATAGAGCTCAAAAAGTCTTACATAGTAGCAGTTGGGGGAAGGACTGAGGTAGGAACTTCACAGAAAAACCAATAGTATAAACTAATTTGGATCTTTGGAGACCTGGAAGATTTAACCAACAACCGAAAAGCATAAGTGAGCTGGCACCTAGCCTCCTCTCTCACACACATAGGTAGCAGATTCAGCTTTACCTTCATGCCTGTTGCTCAACAACTGTAGTGTGGGCTGTCCCTAAAGATGTTGTCTGTCGGTTTCACTATCAGCCTTGTCTGGCCTCAGTAAGAAAGGATGTATCCAGACCTGATATTTGATGTGCCAGGGTGAGGGAATACCCAGGAACCAGGCTCCATGCTCTCAATAAGGAAAGCGAAGAGGAGAGGGGAAGACTGTGTGAGGGAGAACATGGGGTGGTGGTGGAATTCTATAAAGTGAATAAGCAAAACAATGAGTAGAAAGTATTAAATGTGCAGGGTGAAAATTTGAAAAGCTACAAAATTATATAATATGCTTGAGCTATATGAGCTGCACGCTTTTTTCATGTTTGTTTCTAGGCCAAAACTGTAATGGGTTTTTGATAAAATTACCTTAGGAATAATTCATGTTGATGTACATTTTAAGGCTTTCAATTTATGAACATAGAATAAAGGTATGATATATGGTAAGTGATAAGTGGCACATATAGAAGAAATTATGACTCATCTAATAAAATATTACCAGCAATTTGGAAACCCATTTTTATTTTTTAATTAAAGCTTTAAGAACTTTACGTATGAGTATTACTTCTACACTAATGATACCTGCCTCATCTCAGATACAACAAGTCTTCTTATTTGATAATTATTAATATATGTGTATGTAATAAAATGAATATTTGAAATAATTTAGTCAATAAAATTGTAAAAGTTTTTTTTTTAATATGACAACACATGACGAAAATAGAATAAATGAAATTGAGCAATGCTTTTAAAACGCAGTAGAAATATTAAATAAAGAGTGTGAGCATTCTCCACGGAAAAGCACAGCAATCAGTTGTCAGTCTTAATTGGTCAGCCATATATATAAATATATATATATATGTATGTATATATGTGTGTATGTGTGCATTGAATAGATTATATTTAGAAATACATATGCACATATGTGTACAGTAAGAATTCATGAAAAAGATGTCATAAATTTGAAGCAAGCGTAACAAGAAGTAGGTTCAGAGGCAGGTTAGGGAAGGTGAATAATGATATTTTATAAAAATTTCAAAGATAAAAGAAAAAAAGAAGCATCAAGTAAATACCTAAGGCATTTCTGTAGTACAAATTCAAGCTATTTAATTCCATATTTCTATATGAAACACTACCAAGCAAACTCTATCTTAATTTTATTTGAAATAACAATGTTTTGATAATTTACAAATAAAATCTAACAAGAAGTAATATTTAGGTTCTTGCATATTTAAACACTACAAAAATATCTACTAATAAAGAATCTTTAAGAAATACTTCTGTTATAGATCATGTTGAATACTACTTAAGACTGAACACTTAAAAGTATATATACATTTTATAAAGAAGTTATAAAGCTAATTGTGAAACGAGATATTCAAGCTAAGAATGAACCTGAAATTTGTAATTTATTAAAATAATGCATTTATTTATTAAAAGAAAGTACCTGCTTATATGTAGCAAAATATATTTACAACTGGAGAATTTATATTGCTTTTCATATGAAAAATTTCAACTTATAAAAATTGACTAGTGGTCAAAAGCAAAAATTAATTCACATATATATATATATATATATATATATATATATATATATAAAACAGTGGTTATCATGTCTCTTGGCAGCTGGTTAAATGCTTTTTTTATTGATACAATTATCTTATATTGAAGGTGTACAAATAAATAATATGACTTGTCCTTTTTGAGTTCTTACATGCCTATAAATCTAAAACAGATTACTATATGCACCAATTGAGTACACAATAGCAACTTTATAGCATGTGTGTATATGTGCTAACCAAAAATACATCACATGCCTTACATGTACCATAAAATTAAAAGAGTGATAGAATGTCAAAATCCATAGAAAACATCTGTGGGAATCAGCATCCCTGACCTCAAGCTATATTAAAAGGAATTTGTGTTAAAAAATATCATGGTACTGGTACAGAGATAGGCAGGTAGGTCAATAGAACAGAATAGAAGATCCAGAAATGAGCCCTCACATATATGGTCACTTGATTTTTGACAAAGGAGCTGTAAACATTCAATGGAAAAAGCACAGCCTATTCAACAAATGGTGTTGGGCCAACTGGCACTCAGCATGCAGAAGAATGAAAATAGATCCTTTCTTATCTCCTAGTATAAAGCTCAAGTGCAAGTGGATCAAAGATCTCCACATTAAACCAGGCACACAGAAACTATTAGAAGAGAAACTGGGGGAAACCTTAGAACACAAAGACACGGGAGAAAATTTCCTGAACAAAACACCAATGGCTCAAGCTCTAAGGTTAGATATCAACAAATGGGACTTAATGAGATTGCAAAGTTTCTGTAAGACTAAGGACACTGTCAGGAAAACAAAACAGCAGGCAACAGATTGGAAAAAGATCTTTACCGACCCCACATCTGATAGGTCTAATATCCAATATATACAGAGAACTCAAGAAGTTAGACTCCAGAGAATCAAACAATTTGATTAAAAAGTGTGATACAGAGCTAAAGAAAGAATTGTCAACTGAGGAATATCGAATGGATGAGAAGCATCTAAGGAAATGCTTGACATCCTTAGTCATCAGGGAAATGCAAATCAAAACAACCCTGAGATTCCACCTCACACCAGTCAGAATGGCTAAGATCAAAATCTCAGATGATAGGAGATGCTGGCAAGGATGTGGAGAAAGAGTAACACTTCTCCAATGTTGGTGGTGTTTTAAGCTGGTACAACCACTCTGGAAATTATTCTGGTGGTTCCTCAGAAAATTGAACATAGTCCTATGTGAATACACAGTTATTCCACTTCTGAGCATATACCCCAAAGATGCTCCAACATACAATAAGGAAACATGTTCCTACATGTTCATAGCTGCCTTAGTATTTTTTTCTTACACCTTTATTTAAAAAGAGAGTACATGTACAGATTTTTAAAAGCATTCAGCATAAAACTATATGAATATATTTTTGTCAGTACTTAATTCTTTTAGAAGTTTAGATAGTATGCATTGAAATTTTCCTAGCTACCATAGGCATAAAGTACATGTAGAACAGAATGCAACATGGAAACTGTCAGACTTTTCTTGGTGTGTATATATTAAACATAATGATTTTTGAATACCAAAAATTGCCACAAGGCTATATTCTCAGCTCTTGAATTATTAATGATTTAAGGTCCAGGTGAACCCCACTCTGAGTAGGCTATATTCACTTATTCTTTTTTTCCTAAGAAGGACTGAGGTTTTCACAGACTAAACACAGAAGCCCACAGTAAGGCACAGGCACTTGTCAGTGGGAACCAGGGTCTGCCCTGGAAGTGCAGTGCTTTAAGTTCAACTGTACAGGCCTTTTTACATCTAGACCAGAGTGGAACCTGACAAATAGGCCCAGGGAGACCACACTAGGAGTTTTCAGAGGGCAGAAAGTACTGTGCTGTCTGCAAAAGGGTCTGTTTTGGCCTAGAGAAGGAGCCAGGTCCCTGCCAGTAGTACTCAGGACCTGTGGGCACATGGCTGAGCTACCAGAACAGCCTCACAGAGCTCCCACATCTGAGCCCACAAAGACAGAGCTGAATCACTGCTACAAGAACTCACTGATTGCCCAATAAAAGTTGAACACTCAGAAGCAATTTTCTTCCTGAGCCCACAGGCCCTCAGATCCACAGGAGAGACAGGTGCCAGTCACTGACAGCCTTATTTATAACAGCCAGAAGCTGGAAAGAACCCAGATGTCCTTCAGTAGATGAATGGATACAAAAATTGTGGTACATTTACACAATGGATTACTACTCCACTATTAGAAACAAAGACTTTATGAAATACCTAGGAAAATGGATGTATATAGAGAATGTCATCCTGGGTGAGGTAACTCAGTCACAGAATAACAGACATAATATGCAGTCACTGATAACTGGATACTAGCCCCAGAAAGCTCTGTATACCCCAGAAACAAGTCACAGATCATATGAAGCTCAAAAAAAGAAAGGTCAAAATGTAGAAGCCTCAGTTCTTCATAGAAACACACACACACACACACACACACACACACATACACACACAAAACAAAACAAAAAAAAAAAAACAAAAAAAAAAAAAAAAAAAAACAAATGTATAGCACCCTCTCAGAGTGGGGTTTACCTAGACCTTAAATCATTAATAACTCACGAGCTAAGAATATAGCCTTCTGGCAATTTTTGGTATTTAAAAATCATTATGTTTAATCTATATACACCAAGAAAATGACTATTTCCATGTTATGTTTTGTTTTACATGTACTTTATGCTCATTGTAACTAGTAAGACTTCATTGCATACTCTCAAACCTTTAAAAAAATCAAGTACTGACAAAAATATATTCATATAGTTTTATGCCAAAATGTTTTTAAGAATCTGTACATGTATCTCTCTTTTTTTAAAAAGTAAAATTGTAAGAAAGAAATGAATGAATTATTTTTCAATTAATAATCAGATTATAATTTTGATACTGTATAGGACAAATATTTTACATTTCAAAGTCTAGAATGGTATATGTATTTTTAGTTATTATATGTAATTTTAGCTCACCTATATACATGAATGTTTATTGTGGAGTTAGTTTGAAAAATACTAACTGTAATGAAATCAGTGGAGAGGATAATAATAAACTATTTCAACTTCACCTTTGAATAGTGTGATCAACTCAAGCATATACTTACATTATACTTTCAAAAAGCCTTTGCCATCTTCTTAAACAGGCTACTTGCCAGGTTTATTAAAAGGATACTTCCACAGAGTAAAGTTGGGATTTACCACTTGGCCTATATATTATATAGATTTACTAAAATGTTATCTCAAGCATGTAGCCCTAGAGGTCACTCAATTTAACTGTCTCATGAAGTTATAATAATTGATTATAGTAGAAGTCAAATGGGTAGCACTTGAAACTCATAGCCATAACTGAAAGCCATTAAGTATATTCACAATGTCAGAGTCAATTGCTTTTGGAGGTGCTATTCCTGTTGTCATGTTGATATAAGGTAACGGGAAGTGACAAGCAATATCATAAATGTTCTAACTCAAATGAAATATTCCTCAGACACTTAAGTGAGCATAGTAAAAGCCTGTTTTCATAACCCAACAATCCTTTACCACACTCGGAAACACTCCTGTGTTTTACAGAAACAAATCTGCCCCTGAGGATGTTTGAATTGAAGCTGATAAACTACTCAAGGTATAAAAGCAAAGAAAAGTTAACGTAAAAACAGCATACAGAGCCTACTTTCATATAAAGCATACATTTTAATGCTAGATTTTAAATATAAATAAAAATGCCAGTGATGTGAATATAAAATCTCCCAATAGCTTATATCATATACACTGAGGGGGTTTCTGAATTTATTATTTTTTCCTTGCCTGGAATGACTTCCACCTGACACTTGTCCCTGAATAGTACCATGCCATCCTTCATAATTTGTCTTGAATATTGCTTTCATTTAGGAACTTTATCTAAGCTACTTTTTCACAAACTATGAATTTTATTTAAATTCTATAGAGTAACAACCATGAAATGTTACTACATGTATAGGTTGTTCAGTACAACAGAATTAAACTAACACTTCAAAAATCTCAAGGCTAATTGCCAATTTCCTGATCTATTTTTCAGTTCACTAGTCTTTTAAATGATTAGATTTTCTTTCTTTTTTTTTCTTTCTTTGCTTTCCAGAATATTTTACTAGAGCATTTTCAAAAATTGATTATGATATTTCTATTCTTTTTTATTTTATCTAAATTTTATTGTATGACTTTCCCAACTACAGTTCAGATTCATGGATTTACATGTATGTATATAAATATTATATATATGTGTGTGTGTATAAATATTATATATATATATATGTATATATATATATATATATATATATATATATATATATATATATATATATATACCCGTATATATAATATTATTTGTTCTAAGCTGGTCTTTTAGCATTAAACAACCAGTAGATATGGTTGTCCCTGAGGGAGACCTCTCTCACTCATAGCTTTCCTCAGTTTTCATTACCTCGTATAGAACCATGGCTTTCCGAGTTTCTTCTCGTATAGGTCATTGGTGTCATAGAAAAAATCAAATATATAAATCCCAACCAATCAAATCTGAAGTTATAAAGCCCTGTCACAATGGATATATCTACAAAACACTCTACATCTAAAGCTCAGGAAAGATTACAGTATATGGGTTTCAAAACTTATAAGAGTCAGAGGATGATAGAATTTGTGCATCCTTGTATCATTAGACGGTATACCCATAAAGTTTCACCAACATGACTACCAAACCTGAACTGAAAAAAGGTAACTTTCTTCAAATAAAACCTTAGGGTTTGCTGATTTTTTTCAATGTATCATCAACATTTATATATTCAGAGATTACTTCAATGTGTTTATTGTTGAAACTTTAAACATTTTAAATTCCTTTTTTCCCAAGTGATTTACCAATATCAGACCTATTTTGGATTCTATCATCTTTCTCTCTGGCAGGGCTATTGAAGACTCCCTTGCAGCCCTCCATGTTTTGCTAATATTATCGCTCCCGGAACAAGTGTAATGAGATGATACCAAAAATACATGAAAAATAAAAATTAGGAATATTAAATATTCTCTCTTTCCCAGTCTGTAAGTTGTCAATCTACCTTATTAACTATCTTTTTTGCCTTACAGAAGCTTTCCAGTTTCATGAGGTCCCACTGATCAATTCTTGATCTTAGAGCAGGATTAAATTTAGTTCTGTTTAGGAAATTTCCACTTGTGCCAATGAGTTCAAGGCTTTTTCTGACTTTCTTGTCTCTTAGATTCACTGTATCTGTCTTTATGTTGAGGTCTCTGATTCACTGGGACTTGAGCTTGTGCAAGGTGAAAAATATGGTTCTATTTTCATTTTTATACATACAGACAGCCAGTTAGACTAGCACCATTTGTTGAGGATGCTTTCTTTTTTCTATTGTATATTTTTGGCTTATCTGACAAAGATCAAGTGAATGTAAGTGTGTGTCTTATTTCTGGGTCTTAAACTCTATTCCATTGTCTCACTCTTTACCAGTACCATGCACTTTTTGTAACCATTGCTCTGTAGTAGAGACTGAGGTCAGGGATGATGGTTCCCCCTGACATTCTTTTATTGTAAAGAATTGTTTTGGCTATTCTGGGTTTTTGCCTTTCAAGATGAATTTGAGAATTGTCTTTTCCATATCTTCACTAACTCCACATCCAATAGAAGGCTAATATCTACAATATATAAAAACTCAAGAAGTAACAACCAAAAAACTAAACAACCCAATTAAAAAACGGGGTATAAAACTAAACAGAGAATTCAGAACAGAGGAATCTCCAATGGTTGAGAAGCAGCTAAAGAAATGTGAACTATAATTAGTCATCAGAGAAATGCAAATAAAAACAACCCTGAGATTCCACCTTATACCAGTCAGAATGGCTAAAATCGAAATCTCAGGTGACAACACATTTTGGTGAGGATGTGGGGAAAGAGTAATACTCTTCCATTATTGGTGGTGTTGCAAATTTGATTAACCATTTTGGAAGTCAATTTGGCTATCTTCAGAAAATAGGAAATACATGTACCTAAAGAATCAGCAGTACCATTGTTGGGAATATACCAAAAGATGTCCCACCAAGCCATGAGGCATGTGTTCAACTATTTTTGTATCAGCTTTATTTGTGGTTGTCAGAAGCTGGAAACAACCCAGATATCCAACAACAGAGGAATCGATTCAGAAAATGTTCATTAATACAATGAATACTACTCAGCTATTAAGAACAAAGACATCCTGAGTTTTGCAGAGAAATGAATGGAATTAAAAAAATATCATCCTGAGGTAACTCAGACCCAAAAGGACATATGTGATATGTACTTACTAATATGTGTATATTAGCCAAAAACAAGGTACAAAATACCCAAGATATTGTCCACAGAACCCAAAATGATCAACAAACTGAAGGGCCCTAGTGAGGATGTCTCAGTCCCGTTTGGGAGGGAGTAGAAAGCAACCACAAGGAAGGGAAATGGAGGGATCTGGAAGTAGAGAACATGATCTGGTATTGGGTAGGGAAAAATGGCTGAAATCTTGAGGAGCAACACAAAGAAGAGAAACAGGTGACCTCAGGAGGTAGACAGTTGGGAGGAACCTCTAGAATGGCCCAGAGACCTGTAACTTAAGAAATCCTTAGTATTCAGATGCTGGGCTTGGTGGGGGGGGGGGGTAAATGAAATGCCCTACAGTGGAGAAAGAAAACTTGTAGAGTCCTCCTTCAGCAGAAAGGCAGGTTGTCAAGAAAAGGATGGGGTCGTTATTCCACAGTAAAATCTCTGACACAAAATTATTCCTATCTGAAAGAACTGCAGAGATGAAAATGTAGGAGAGCCTCAGAAAAAGAGAAGGGCCAGGAACATGCCCAAAGTGGATATAGCTCAAGCTTGGCCCCAAGGAATGACATCATTACTTAGGCTATGGAGCACTCAAAATAGGGACCTATCTTGACTTCCCTCTGAAAGACCAACAAGCACCTGAAAGAGGCAGATAAAAATATTTGCCCTAAAGCAATCCACAACAGCTGCTGACCCCAGTCATTAAATTAGGGAAAAGCTGGATGAAGCTGAGAAGTGCAACCCTGTAAGCAGACCAGCAGTCTCAATCAACCTGGACCCCTGAGGTCTCTCTGACACTGGCTCACCAACCAGGCAGCTTATACCATGTGATATGAAGCCCCCAACACATACGCAACAGAGGACTCTTGGGTCTGGGTTCAATCAGAGAAGATGCACTTAACCCTCAAGAGATTAGAGGCACCAGAGTGTTTACAGGTTTGCGGGATGGGTGGGTTGGGGACATCCTCATGGAGACAGGAGATGAGAGAGGAGGTATGGAATGTGGAACATTAGGAGGGTAGACCAGGAGGGGAATAAAAACTTGAGTATAAAAATAAAAATCAATCAATAAATAAAAAACATTTTCTCTCTCTCTCTGCTTTACCCCAAAGATACAGGGACAGTTAAGCATACTTAAATCCATAACTGTCATTCATCATATAAATGAAAAGACAAAACCGGTATGATTTCATTAGATGTAGAAAATGCTTTTAAGAAAGTGCTTGTTTCAACCCTAATGGTTGTTCATTTCACAGTCACAGAATCCTGGTGAATTGTTCCCTACCTACTGTTCAGCTTTCATTCCTAGGAATTTATCCATTGAGCTGTGTTTCTCTTCTATAAACAAACAAACAAACAAATAAATAAATAAATAAATAAATAAATAAATAAATAAATAAATAAATAAATAAAATATAGGTTTTATTCCCCTGTTATAATTATCATTTTTGAGGCTTCTTGATGAATAAACTCACCCTTTCTAGTTTTCTCTGAACTTTGACAAGCTGGTTTTGCTCAGCTGTCCGGGCTCAAAGCCTCTCCAAGCTAACCTATTCATACTGGCTTATCTCAGCTTCTCACTGAATTGCTCTGCTTGGCCTGAAACTATCCACTATTTTTAATCTTTTATATTCTTTTTCTTCTCTTGATTTTACTATCTCTGCACAGCATGAACTACACAAACTCACTGAATTCAAGCAGAACCTCAACTGAACTACACCTTTCTCTGTTTCTACTGTTTTCTCTCCCTGTACATCCCTCTTAAGTATCCTCTCTTTTCTGTTTGTTCTCCTGAGAGTGTACATATCTTATCTATGATTCATTCTCTCAAACCTTTCTCTGATTTGTCACTTTGTCTGCCACTCAGGTTGAGGTCACTTTCAAACATGGCTGGTTTCTTCTACAAGCTAACTTTACTTTCAATGTTAATAATTAGAGCTGAGTACAAAGGGCATGTGAAAGGAAAAAGTCACTGAAAGGAAAAGTCATGAGACACCAATGTTGTTAGAAGATGATGTCCCGGGTTTCAGCACCAATGTTAGAAAAGGAATGAAGTGAGTGGGGGGCATATGGCACATGGAGGTGCGGTGAGGCTTGGGGGCAACAGAGATATCTCTGAGGGACCCATGTTTGGAATCCCTTCCCCTGAGGGACCAGTCACACAATGGTACAATATAGTACAGAATAGAATTTATTCAGGTCATGGGAGAGTTAAGAGGGTGGTAGAGGTAAAGAGAGAGAGAGAGAGAGAAAGAGAGAGAGAGAGAGAGAGAGAGAGAGAGAGAGAGAGAGAGGAATAGAGGAGTAGAGGAGTAGAGAAGAGGCTGGTCATGAGCACATGGAGGGAGAGGGGGGAAGGGAAGGGAAAGAGTAGGGGTAAAGGAGAAGAGCAAGGTTGCAAGAGGCCAAGAGGCCTAGAGAGGCAAGAGAGAAAGGAGGGGGCAAGCAGCCCCTTTCATAGTGTCAGGTCATTGGGGCAGAGCATACCTGGCTACTGCCAGGTAACTGAGGCGTAGGGTTTACAGAATCCCAACAGCATGTCTATTGTGGAAAGCATTTTTGGCACCTGTAGACAGTTGATAGCAGGAATTCTTATTTCACCAGAAAAACCAGAAGCTGGTCAAGGCAGGAATTTGATTCTGAAGCTATACTCAGGAAACTGGCCCAGATTAAGAACATTTACATTTGAACCTCAGGTCCGGGGCAGTTTGGGTTGAAGCTTGTGGTATTACATTTGCATTTGAAGCTCAGGGCAGGCTCAGGGGATGTAGGTGTGTCAGTCTCTTTGATCTTGAGACTCCCTTTTGTCCCTGATCTTCACACCTGGCCTCCAGAGTGATTTTACAGGATTTTTGATTATTGACTTGCTTGTTCCCTGCCTCAGAACGAATATTATCGTTCTGCATGTATTTAAAGTGGTTTAGAAGAGGACTAAATAAAAAAGGTTTCCCTTCAGCCTCAAGACTGGCCTAAGTCATGTTACAATTTTGACTGTCACATTTTTCTTTCAGTCCTTGCTCCAGCCCTGAGGAGCCTGTTGTTTGACTGAGCTGGTCTTGAACAGTCTATATTCCAGCCAATGGAATTAAAGCTCTTTCTACCTGGATCACTCAAACATAGGTCATTGGATGTAACGTCAAAGCAACCATGTTTTAGATTAAAATTTCTCTATATTGAACTTCTAGTCTATATTTTCAGCCTTAAAAAATCAAATCATATAAATTTGTAATCATATTGAAACTTCATATTACTACTTTAATTCTAAAAAAAACCAGCTAAAAAAGGTGATTAAGGTTTTACTAAAAAATAATTGATGGAATTAAAAAAATTCTTATATGAGCATTTTTATTATGAAAGGCTTTTGAATGTGATTATATACACTATTACATTTAAAGTCAATCATACATAGCCTATGATAGTTTCTAAAATTTTGAAATAAAAGGAAATAAAACATTAATTTACAGAACAAAATATAGAACAAAACATAGATGATAACATCTAATATTTTAACAATAAATTACCAAATACTTTGTATATGTGGGAGGAATATAATCTTAATATATTATCCACTTATTATTTGAGTGTGAAAATTTTGGTAATTACCTGACCCTACATAAAACACTATTATGAAGGACACAGTACTTAACAGGTAAGACCCCAATTTTTCCTCCAATAACTATCAAAAGAGGGAATATCTAGGAGCAAGCAGCACCACAGGAACTTCAGCACAACCAGGAAAAGGACCCTTCTGCCCCAAGGGATAAGGTTGTCCTAGAGCCCACCAAAGCCAAATCTTGAACAAAATGAGAACAATCTTAAGAATAATAAGTATAAAAAAAGAGTGAAGACTCCACCTTACAGGACCAGTAAATATTTTTAACAATATTATCGAGAAAAACTTCCTCAATCTAAAGAAAGAGATGCTCGTGATCATACAAGAATTCTACATAACTCCAAATAGATTGGACCAGAAATGAAATTTCTCCTGTCACACAATATCCAAAACAGCAAATGCATAAAACAAAACAAAACAAAAACATATTAAAAAGAGTAAGGGGATAAGGCCCAAGTGTCATTTATAATAGACCTATTAGAATTACAGCAAACTTCTCAACATAGACTAAGAAAGTTAAAAGAATCTGGGCAAGATGTCAGACAGACCCTATGAAAACACAAATGCTTGCCCATGCTACTATATCCACCAAAAACTGAATTAATATAGATGGAGAAACCAAGATATTCCATGACAAAACCAAATATACACAATATCTTTCTATAATCCAGCCCTACAAAAAATAATAGATGGAAAACTCCAACACAGGAAGGAAAATCTACACCCAGGAAAAAGCACTTAGGTAATCTTCTTTCAATAAACTCAACAGAAGATATTCACACAAACATAATGCCACCTATAAAAACAAAAATAACAGGAAGCAACAATAAACATTTCTTAATATCTCTTAGCATCAATGGACTCGATTCCCTAATAAAAAGATATATATTAACAGACTGGATATGCAAACAAGACTCAACATTTTGCTGCATACACAAAACATACATCAGTGACAAAGACAAACATTTCCTAAGAATAAAAGGCTGGATTTGTGGGACAGTATTGTGTAAATTTGGTCAGAGACAGCCTCCTAAATCTCTAATTGTAATTATTAGTGAACCTATATGAATACCAAGCTTCACATCTACAGATGTGTAAGGTGTCAAGTGTATGTGAGTCCCTATGGTCCCAGGATAGTTTACTATGTTATCGTAGTGTTCTTGAACCCTATGGCTTGCTCAATTCTATGCTACACTCTTTCATAAGATACCCTGATCATTGCTTGGTGTTTGGATGTATATTAGAACTATAGGTCTGTACATCTGTTTCCATCTGCTGGTCAAAGTAGCCTCTCAGGAGATAGTTATGCTAAGCCACTATCTGTAAGCATAGCAGAGTATAATGATGATGATGATGATGATGATGATGATGATGATGATGATGATGACACCTCTTTCATTGTATAGGTCTCAAGTGGGGCCAGGTGATGCTTGGGCTTTCCCTCAGTCTCTCCTCCAAATTTATCCCTGCACATTTTGTACACAGGACAGATGTATGGTCAAAGGTTCTGTGGGTGGGTTTATGTTCCCTTCTTTTCCGTGGAAGTAACATCTGGCAACAGCAGGTGGCTACTTCAGTCCCTATATCCCCATCTGGTAAAAATCTCAGCTATGTTCACTCCCACAGCTTGCCTGAAGCCTTTTCTGTCACAGGTTTCAGTCCACTCCTTGAGTTGCTCATCACGGATGTCTACTCTATCTACTCTCCCTTCCTGTCCTGCCTGATTGTCATCACCTATTCCCTCCTACATTTACTTCTGATGGCTATTTATTTTACCTTCTAAGACTCAAGCATCCTTCTTTTCTGATCAACTTATTAATTAATCTCTTTGGGTCTGTGAATTGTGGCATGGGTATTTTTTACTTTATGGCTAATATTCACTTATAAGTAAGTAAATACTGTGTTTGTCCTTCTAGGTCTGGGTTACTTCTCTCCCTCCCTCCCTTCCTCCCTCCCTCCCTCCCTCCCTCCCCCCCCCCTCTCTCTCAATAGCTGATTAGCATTCCATTGTGTATATGTACCACATTTTCTTTATCCATTCTTAAGTTAAGAGGGTGAATTGAGTTTGTATCTGCAACAAAATCTATATTTTTATTTCCCAGTTACATTTTATATGCACTGAGGAAAGACATGAACATGTATTTAAAAAAAATTCCAAAGTAATCAGCCACAGCCACGTTGGCTATCTCAGCACGATGGTGACTTTTTTTATAATTAATATTTAAATAGTCTATAGCTTATAAAAGAAACCAAAATTTTCAGTCTGTATTACATGAAATTGCAAAGTAAAATGTGGTACAAAAATAACAGATTATAAACTAGCACAAAGAAGAAAATGGAGTAATTTTATGGTACCCTTTACTAATATAATGAACACATTTTGATATGTTGTTTCTCTGTCTTCATCTATAATACTTTAGATTTTCTTTTCCTTGTCTCTGCATGTGTTTATGGCTCTATTAATTTTTGGAGAAATAGAACCTTGCTTATAGTTGTAATTATCCATTTCTCAGTCCACATGTTTCAGCAGTCTGAATCAATTTATGTTTTTTGGCAACTGTTACAATACAAGAAGATAATCAGATATCACCTCCATTTTCACTACTTCTTTGTGCTTTTATGCCTGGATTTCTATTAAGTTCTGAACTCTAGATTACACATAAGTTCTGCAGATTATATCTATGTCCTGAATGATAGCTCCAAAAATGTGACACAGCTTGTGTAATTACCAGTAGAATCCAATCATCATTATGTCCTTGGTGAATACCACTTATTGTTGGAAAAAAAGTTTAATGAACCAACAGAGATGAATTAAAAAAGTGAGAAAAAATCAAATCAGAAGACAAGGTAAATAAATTCTTGGCATGATAACTTGCAAATAAAAAGGTATTTCTTGCCACAGTTGACAAATATTTTCCTTGTCAAATGTAAACAACAACAACAACAAAAATAAATCATAATTAGTCTTGATGACACAAAAATGGCATTTGGTAGAATTTACCAACATCAGAAACTCTACAAAATATGAGACAGGAGCTGGTTGGAAAATGATGAATTATACTGGCACAGAGATTGCTGAGACTAATTTGTTAATGAAGGAGCTTTGGTGTGTTGTGGTATGTGTGTGTGTTTGTGTGTGTGTGTGTGTGTTTGTGTGTGGTGTGTATGTGTATGTGTGAATATGACAAGTAAATCACTAAGCATAATTTATCACCATTTTATGCGCAGTTAGTATGAATTAGCACCTCAAGTGCTACTGTAATGATTTACAGATCACATCTAACTAGCTGACTCTTCAAATTTGATACAAATTATACCCAGGCAATGAGATTGTTTTAACCAAAGTTGAGTGATATTACATAATAACTGTAAGGCTCTGTTTCCTTCTTTTTTGGAATAATGCATTAGTTATTAGTTGTTGACACATCAGTTGAACAGATGTTAATAGCTAAGTTATAATCATGAGTAAAAAATATTTCTTAGATACACCAGAAAAAAGAAACTTAAATATTCCCTGTGGTTGTAGGAGAAATCAATATTGATTCTGAGTTTAAGTTATAAGAAATCTGAAATATTAGAATGTACCAGTGGTAGTCTATCTGTGGAGAAGACAATATGATAGAGGAGGCGGGAATTGGAAATCATTATATTGAAGATTTGAAAGTATTTTATGTACTTTAGGTCAAAGAATTCAAAATTTGTGGTAAAGTCTCCCAAGAAGTCACCTTTATATATTCATGAGTTTATTTGTTTGGCCTTTGATACTCACTACATTATCTATGAATCTCTAAGCAACCATAAAACTCCCTCAGGATATATCAGTAGTCAACAGTTCAGAAATGGGGAATAAAAATAGATACTTCTCTCTCTCTTTCATTTTTTTTTTCTTTTGTTTTCTTTATTTCTTGGACTTCCTACAGTCTGTGAGTTGTTTCTGGGGCAGTGCAAGCCTCTGGGGTTAGCATCCCACTATTAGTGACTGCATATTATGTCTGTTCTTTTGTGACTGGGTTATCTCACTCAGAATGATAGTCTCTAGATGCAGCCATTTTCTTAAGAATTTGGTCAAGTCATTGTTTCTGGTGGCTGAGTAGTATTCCATTGTGTAAATGTACCACAATTTTTGTATCCATTCATCTTCTGAAGGGCACCTGGGTTCTTTCCAGCTTCTGGCTATTATAAATAGAGCTGCTATGAACATTGTGGTGCATATATCTTTGTTGTGTACTAAGGTGTCTCTGGGGTAAATATGTACATTTATCTTTGTTTTGTAAAATAAAGGTGTTAAAAAAAATAGATCCTTATCTTCAGTCCTTATTGACTATCAACAGACCAAATTAAAAACAAAACAAATCAAAACAAAAACAAACATCAATAAAAAACCAGAGAGGTATTTTGAGAATCACAGTTTCAAAGAAAGGGGAAAAACAAAATGAGAGACCTTGGAATAAATATGAAAATCTATGAACATGTTTGAAATTCTCAATAAGTAAAAGCTTTAAGGATTTTTATTGTTTTTATGCTAAAAATGCATTTTTTTTTTCCATAATCTTTAAAATTCATTTGTTGTTTCTATACATGTTTTCAATTCAATTTTCTTTTACTCGCTGTGACAATTTGATTGAGGCCTTTTCTTACATTCTCTTCTATTAGATTCAGAGTATCTTGTTTTATGTGTAGGTTCTTGATCCACTTATACTTGAGCTTTGTGCAAGGAGATAAGATTGGAACAATTTGCTATCTTCTGCATCCTGAGTGGCACTTGAGCCAGTATCATTTGTTAAATATGCTGTCTTTTTTCCACTGGATGGTTTTGGCTTCTTCATCAAAGATCAGGTGACCATCAGTGTGTGGGTTTAAATCTGGGTTTTCAATTGTATTCTATTGATTTACCTGTCTGCCTCTGTACCAGTGTTGATGTTATATACTGAAATTTTCTACCATTTCTTCATTAGTATAGATGAAGGAATTTTTACATGTTTCCATATATACTATAATGTCATCTATAAAGGTAATTTTTTTTTCTTTTCACATTTGGTAATCAATTTCCTCTGGTTAGTTATTCAAATTTAATATTAAGAAATACATTATTCAATTCAGATCTTGGGTCTTATTCCTTTATGCCTCATTCTTTCATGAACCAGTAATAACATTGTTCTCTTTTGCTCTAAAATAATTCTACTGTCATATATAAACTGTATAACTTGCCATATCTAGTACTTGACAATGCTTCAGCTGTTTTTCTGTATTTGAACTCAACTATTTCAATATGTCTTAGCCACTTCAGTTGAATTTTAAAAATAAATTAACACTAATAGAATTAACATTAAATATGTTATTCCCTTTAATGCCAAAACCATCCATACCTACAAAAATTCTATCTCCAAATATCTGGTAAGGGACCTTAATTCCATATTTGTGGTCACTATTTACTGAGAGTTATATAAGTTATATACATTGTCTTATATTTTATAAAAATGGAACATTTTCATCAATTTCCTCATTTTACAGGATAATATGCCTTTTTAAAGATTTGTGATTTTCATCACACATGATTGGTTATCTCTAACACTGTTTTGTTCAGGTTTTCTATACTTTGCAGAATTCCTTTTTAATTTTAGTTTTCATAAATGAAATCTTTACTGACAAATATTTGACACATCCCAAAATTGCCCATTTATACAAATTGTTTTCAATACACTGGACATGTAGTATTGTGAAACCATCACACTTTATACTAGAAAATTCTTGTATGTGATAAATTTTGTAAATTCCCTGCACTACTCAGGGAATGCTGATTCCTTGAACTATCTAGGGAATGTTCATGCCCTGTACTATACAGGGATTGTTGCTGAAGAGGAAGGAGAAAATACTGGAAATTAGGGAGGAATGCTATGAGACTTGGTTATCTGGGTATATCGTGGACCTTGTAATGATCTACTTGACATGTACTTCTTTAAAATCTGCTTTACAGTTTGGCATTTTCTACATCTAATTCTTGAACACTCTCTTACTTATGTTTTCCACTTGAGATTTTCATTAATATGCATGACTCACAGTCAGCTATCCATTTTCATAATATATTTACGACTTTCAGATCCACCTATCTAATTTTCCCTGTAGCCACAATAGGAAATGGATATATCAAGTAAATACGGTAATAAGCACAGCTTCTTATCTTATTCATTATTTTTTGCATTGCTATTGGTTTGGTACCACACAATAGGAACCAATAAAGAAAAATGAACACTGTAATATTATTACATTCATCTTGGAAAAAGAGAAGTAGATTCTGTGGGAGTTGCAGATTGAGAACAACTGGCACTATAAGAAATTTTTAGTTAAAAGTGTAGGAAACGAGCAAAAAGGAAAAAATAAAACCAAACATGAATAAGGCATGACACACTATTTGCATACACTAGTTTTTTGACCTTTCAGCTGCACACTTTAATTCTTACCGATTGTCCCCTTTTAAGGCTCTTGGCATAAATTTATAAAATAATGATTCTGTTTTCATTCTAAGTCAAATAATTGATCAGCACATTTCAAATCTAAATATCCAATGAGCTTAACATATGTCAAAATATGTATTAAACTGTGCTTCTGTTTTCTGTAGGAAAATTTAGGGAAAGCATATAATCTGCTTTAGAATGCAAATTAAGTATGCATTAATTTGGATACAGATAAATAACACTTCTAGTTCTAAAACATGCAATTCTTACTTTCCATGTGATATAAGATACTTAACCTTTCTCTAATTGTATGAACTTAACATTTATATTTTCTTTAATCTCCATGGAAACATTGCCAATATAATTCAGCCTTGAGGTTTTCATTGTTACTTATGTTAGCTTGGCAGTATCTCCAGTCACTTCAGGTAGACTTAATATATTTTCTGCTGAAATAATCATTTGTATATGAATTATTTTTACTTGTCTATAATGAATAAGTAAATCTTTGTTTGGTTTTTCAAAACAGGTTTTTTTTTGTAGTCTTTATCATAGAACTAACTCTTAGACTGACTGGCCTCAAACTCATAAAGATCTACCTGCCCCTGATTTCTAAGTGCTGAATTACACCAATATGTATTTTCAAGTTAAAAACTATGTTCTAAGAAGTCATATCTCTTTAACCATATGTATTAAAAAGAACATATATTTACTTGTTTTTTTAATTTGAAACAATGTTTTAAAGACACATATAAAGTGCCATAGGGAACACCAACTACTCTACAGTATCAGAAACAGAAAAGTTGAGGTATTTTGAGAAATTTTACTGGGAGACAAATAGAGTGACTTATTTGTATTTAAGGTCTAATGATGTGTTCTGTATATAACTCACTTTGTAATTTTCAGGGAAACTCAAGGTTAATTTGGATTTTGTGTTAAAAATCACTATAAATCTCAGTGCTTTCAGGCATCAGTTCTCCTGAAAGCCTAGACATTTATACACAAAATCGGTCAGTGCTTGCAGAAACTGAATAGCATGTATGTCGAACTTCACTATTGCACATAGAGTTAGAGAACAGGAACTGCATAGCATTGTACCATTTGTCAGTGGTAGATCGTCTGTAAAATCACTTACTTCAAAGCCACCGAATCATATAATTTAGTATCTGTATTTCATCCCTGCAAAATATTTTGAGATATTGTTTTTTAAAGAAATATTCAATGAAACTACTTGAATTTGATTTTTTTTCTCTGTCAGAATTGAGATATAAAATATAGCCATGTTATCAGAATCTCTAGGGAAAATGATTCACAGGTCCTCTAGAGACTGAATATTTTTTAAAATAATATTAAAATATAACTATACATACATATATATATATATATATATATATATATATATATATATATATGTATAGTTACACACATACACACAAATATATATGTGTGAATATATATGGTGAAATCTCACCATAGATGACAAAAATATTTTAGAAATTAATGTATCCTTTGTTTTAAATGTTATTACAATGTTTTTTATCCATTTGAAATCCCCATGAAATGCTACTTTCCCCTAAATACATATGGAGGGACTCATGTCTTCAGCAACATATGTAGCAGAGGATGGCCTTACCAGGCATTAAGGAGTAGAGAGGTTCTTGGACTTGTGAAGGCTCTTAACCCAGGGTAGGGAGATGTGAGGAAGTAGGTGGCTGTGGGACCACCTTAGAGGAAGGGGGATGGGGAATGGGATAAGCAGTTTCTGGAGGGTAAAACAGGAAAGGTTATAACATTTGAAATGTACATAAAATTATCCAATAAAAATTGAAAAAAAAATAAATTTAACCCTAACGAATTACTTTTCAGCACTGGAAATAATTGCAATGCTGGGCCGTGTCTAGAAGGCTCAGTATAGTAAAGATTTACATGCCATTTTTCTTTAAAATATGTTGTCTTACCAAGATAGATAAATTGTTTGATTATTTCTTTACAATTGGTTTGCTGGAACATTTTGATTAGTTTTGAAATAGAAGCAATGAACTCTTTTATGTCTTCTTCTAGGTTTCAGAGCCAAAAATGATAAATGTAGATCCTATCTTTATCTGAAGGAAAACTATTTTATAATGTATCTCTTTATATCATAAACAGGCATACCAGAAATAATTCTTTGGTGAATACTTTCTTATATAATCTGCTTTTAATACAATAGAAATGTACAAAAATATCTGCCTTCTTAATATATAGCTTTGATAAAAGGGAAAAAAAACATCAACGTGGACATCTATGTAAAAAAAAAAAAATATCATGTATCTACCATTAGACAGAAAATACAAAGCCAGCTTTGGTCAGAAATTTCTAAATTCAGTGATAGAAAGATATCACAAGATTCTGAGCACTTGCTGTTCTTTTAGAGGATCCTGGATTGAATCCTAATATCTCCATCACAGATCACTTTGCACATCTAGGAGACAAGACAGGCTCTTCTGGCTTCCACTGTCAAGAGTCACACACATGGCACACTTACCAACATGTGTATATGCTCATCTACATGAAATAAAAACAAATACATCTTTAAACAGTTCCCCCTTTCATCATTTATTAAATATACATTTCATATAATATACTCTGACTTCTGTTACTTCCCACTACACTCCTGTCAAGATCTACAGAATTTCTGTCTCTCAGTAGAAAAGAACAGATTTGACAACATGTCAAAATAAAACACAAGAAGAATAAACAAAAAATGATTCCATAGGAGTTGAAAAAGGCAAACCACCAGAAGAAACAAATTCCCGAGAGAAGATACAAGAAACTGAAACCCATTTATTTACATAGTCAGCAGTCTCATAAAAATACTTAATTGAAAGTCATAAATATATCCAGGAGACTTGGTGCAGACTTCTATAGCTCTGTTCTTGCTAGTTCATTCTCCGTGAATGCATATGCATGGTGTCTGGTTTATTCAGAGGGCCTTACTCTCCTTGGTGCCTTCCTTCTTATCTGGTACTTAACTCTTTCTACATTCTGCTCCTAGAAATTTCTTCAGACATGATGGTAGGCATTTGATGGAGAAACTCCATTTAGATCTGTGTGTAACAAGGTCTAACCTTCTGCACACGATCTCTCTGTGGGACACAGTATGTGTTTCCATCTGCTGCAAGGGGGTATTTTCTAGTTACATATTTAAGCCATGTAAGAGTCTCATATACCATGTATATTATAAAAAAATTTGCTACACAAATTCTGAGAATCTTCACCAAATATGTTATGTTTGATGTTTTACAATATCATTCTGTTTTCTATAGTCATCCATCTTAGATAATTTCCAAAACAAACGTGCAATGACAGAAAAGAGCAAAATATGTTTAATTACTGTCATGGAATTCTTTACTTATATGCCCATAAGCGATGCATATTTTCTGTTTAAATTATGATTTCAATTTAGTGGAAAATGTCTAATAGGAATAAATCTTAAGACTTTTTGCTCTAACAAGTCAAAAACTTTTCTCCAAGAAATACCTTTCATATGTTTCTAAGTAAAAAAAAAAAAAAAAATCATCTTAAACCTACTAAATCATGATCATGGGGCATATTTCCATCTTCTGATGTCTTCTCCAGTTTCCTTTTTACATTAATTTGTACTTCTTGCCTTGTTTGTACTTGTTTGTTAAGAATTACACCAAGATATCTTATACTATTTGTGGCTATTGTGAAGGGTGTTGTTTCCCTAATTTTTTTTTCTCATCCTGCTTAAAATTTGTGGAAAGAAAGGCTTCTGATTTGTTTGAGTTAATTTTTATTCATGGCAGATTGCCAAAGTTCTTTATCAGCTGTAGGAGTTCTCTGGTGAAATGTTGGGATATATATATATATATCATATCATCTGCAAATAGTAAATAGTGATACTCTGACTTCTTCCTTTCCAATTTTGATTCCCTTGTCATTGAATTACTTTCCCTAGAACTTAGACTACTATTTTGAATAGATAGGGAGTGAGTGATTTTAGTGAATAATTTCTATGAGTTTGTTTATATAAGTATTATGTTGGTGGTTTTTTTTTTTTTTTTTTTTTTTTTTTTTTTTTTTTTTTTTTTTTTGGTATATTGCATCATCCCTTCATCCTTGGGATAAATCCTACTTGATCACAGTGAATGATCTTTTTGATCTCTTCTTGGATTCAGTTTCTTAGAATTTTATTGAATATTTCTGCATTGATATTCCTAAATGAGATTGATCTGAATTTCTTTTCCTTTGTTGAGTCTTCCTGTGATTTAGGTATGAGATTAACTGTGACTTCATAGAAAGAATTAGGTTGTGTTCCTTCTATTTCTATTCTGTGGAATTGCTGGAGGATTCTTGGTATTATCTCCTCTTTGAAGGTCTTAGCAGTTAATATTGTTGCTGGTGGTAGTATTATATATGTATAATTTTCTTCTTTTGGGTTGGTTGTGAAATGTTGCATGTGTTTCCATCAGCTCATGGATGAAGCCTCTCAGAAAATAGTTGTATTAGACCTTTATCGGTAAGCATAGCATAGTGCCATTTATAGTTGGCTACTACCATGGATTGGGTTTCAAGTTTCCCCAGCCATTGTTTTGCCTTTCCCTTAAACTGTGCTTCATCTTTACCCTGCAGATCTTGTAGACAGAAAAGATTTTAGGAAGATAGTTTTGGATGTCAACCCTCCTCTACCAAAATCCTGCCTGGGTAAAAGAAGAGACCACATCACTCTCCATATACTCACTTGCTAAGAGTCTTATCTAGAGTCACGGCCATTGACTCCCAGGAACCTCCCCCACCCCAGGTCACCAGGCAGTCCATCAATACCCTTAACCTTTTACCATTCTCTCTCAGCTATTTTCCTTAACCCCTCTCCTCACACCTGATTGGCATCCCTATCATCCTACTCACTGCTCACCATCACCCATCATTTATCTAGCTACTATATGTATTTCATTGCCCTTGCTGAGGAAGATTCGAGCACCCTTACTTTGGCATTGTTTATTATGTACATTTTGTGGCTCTATGGTTTATAACCTGATTACTGTGTCCTTCATCACTAATTCCCACAGATAAACAAGTATATACCATGTATGTCTCTTGAGTCTCAGTTACCACATTTATAATATTTTCTAGTTTCAAGCATTAGGCTTCAAATTTCATGATGTCTTTGATTTTTAATAGCTGAAAGGTTTGCCATTTTATACATGCACTACATCTTATTTGTCCATTTTTCAGTTGAGCAACAACTTCACTTTTGTCAGTTTCTGACTACTATGAGTAAAGGAAAATGAACATAGTCAATCCAGTGCCCCTGTGGTATAATGGGCCACATTTGGGGTATATATCCAGAAGTGGTATAGCTGGGTAATAGAGGATAAAACTATAATCTATGTTCTGAGAAACTGCCAAATTGATTTCCAATGTGACAATACAAATTTTTTTCTCATTAGCAATGGTGGATTATTCTCTTTGCTCTATATCCTTGCTAGCAAATGCTGTTACTTGAAATTATTATCTTACCATTATAATTTGGCCAAATGTCAGTATTGGATACATTTTGACTTGTGTTTTCCTGTTAACTAAAGACTGAACATATCTTGAGTATTCCTCCGCCACTACTGATTCCCATATTGAGTGTTCTCTTTAAAGCTCTGTAAACTTTCATTGGATATTCACTGTATACATTTCAAAATGTTATCCTCTTTACCCCAACTACTATGTCCCCAACCACTCCCTTGCTTCCATGTAGGTGCTCCCTCTCCCCAAAACCCTCTCTACTTCAGTACCTTAATATTCCCCTACTCTGGGAAAACATGCCTTCACTGGACCAAAGGTTTCTTCCATAGATGGCAGACAATGCTGTCATCTGGTAAATATGCAACTGGAGCTATGGTTCTTTGCATGTGTGTTCATTGGTTGGTGTTTTGTTTCCTAGAAGCTCTGGAGTGTTTGGTTAGTGGATAATGTTGTTTTACCCATGGGATTGCAAACCTTTCATCTCCTTCAGACCTTCCTCTACTTCCTTCATTGGAGTCCCCATGTTCACTCCTATGGTTAGGTGCCAGCATCCTCCAATATATCTGTATGAATCAAACAGAGCCTCTGCAGGAACATCCTTGTCAAATTCCTGCCAGTAAACACTTCTTGGCATCAGCAATAGTGCTTAAGTTTGGTGGATACATATGGGATGAATCCCCAGGTAAGGTAGTTTTTAAGTGATCTTTTCTTCAATCCCTGCTCCTCTGTTCTTCCCTGTATTTCTTCCCATGAATGTTTTGTTCTCCCTTCTAAGAAGGACTGAGGCATTTGCATTTTAGCTTTCCTAATTTTTTGAGATTTATAAGGTATGTAAATTTTTTTCTGGGTATTCTGAGATTTGGAACTAGCATCCATTTTTCAGTGAATATATACCATGTGTGTTCTTTTATAACTAGGTAGCCTCATTCCAAATGATAGCTTCTAGTTCCATTCATTTTTTCCAAGGAATTACATGAAGTCATTATTTCTAAAGCAGAGTTGTACTTCATTGTGTAAATGTACCACAATCTCTGTATCTATTCCTCTGTTGAAGGATATCTATGTTGTTTTCAGCTTCTTGGTATTTTAAATAAAGTTGCCATGAACATGGTAGAACATGTGTCCTTTCCTTATTTTCAACAGATCACCAATATCTCCGGTAGTAAGATGAAAAAATTTTAGGTGAGACCTCATGAAACTGAAAAAATTCTCTAAATCTAAGGACACTGACAATTGTACAAAGTGACAGCCTAAATTAAGGGGGAAAAGATCATTATCACTTCTACATCTGACAAATAGTTAATATGCAATATGGATAAAGAATTGTAAGAAATTAGGGTCCAAGAAAACAAATAACCAATTTTTTACAAACAGGGTTACTGATAGAGTTCTACACTGAACACATCTGTTCCTGGGTTTTCTTTGTTGGGACTGCTTCTATTTTTAAAGGGGTTACAGGATTGTTCTGCTGGTTTATATGACTCTGGTTTAACTTTAGTACCTGGTATCTGTCTAGAAAATTGTTCATTTCCTCCGGATTTTCCAGTTTTCTTGAGTATAAGCTTTTGTAGTAGGATCTGATGATTTCTTTAATGTCCTCAGTTTTCATTGTGATGTCTCCCCTTTCATCTCTGATATTGTTAATTAGTATACTCTCTCTGCATACTCTAGTTAGTCTGGCTAAGGGTTTATCAATCTTGTTGTTTTTTTTTTTTTTTTCAAAGAACTAGTCCCTGGTTTTGTGGACTTCTTGTATAGTTCTTATTTCTACTTGTTTGAATTCAGATCTAAGTTTGTTTATTTCCTGACATCTAACCTCTTGGGTGTATCTGCTTCTCTTTGTTCTAGAGATATCAGGTGTGGAAAGCAGGTGTGGCAGCAGTACCAAGATGATTCTTGGGACTCCACCCTAGTCTTTTGACTAGCACCTGACTTCCTCCTGGCCCTGAGATTAGCCACTCCCACCATGAGAGTGGCACAGGCACACTCATGAGATCAGGCCAGATGATGCGGACCTATGAACTGCAGCCACACAACATGGACTGAGGAGGTGGTGTTGAGAGAGAATAAAAGGGACTGTGCTTGGGGGAAAGGGAAAAAGAAAGAGAAAGAGAGACAGAAAGACAGAAAGATTTTCATGGACATGCTGTAAGGTCCCTAATTAAACCACTTTGAGAAGAACACTGTGTTGTTGCTCCTTTTCTGCTGGTCAGAAAAGGTAGAAACAAGTGGTGGCCTGTACAGGAAACTCCCCTTTGGTGTTCAGAACTCATTGCTGTCAGGGTGACTAGTTGGTAAGCTCCCAGATAAGTGGGACAATCAAGGATATCTGTTTGAGACTATAAAGCTTCCCGGTAAAGGGGACAAGGAAGGTTCTTAGTTTGAGACGATAAAGTTTCCAGTACAGGGACAAGATATACCGGGCACTATGGGAAACACAACATCAGTTCAGACAGTTTGCCAAGCTCTGAATGATTTGTTGAAAGCAAAAGGAATCAGGCTAAGATAGGAGACTGTAGAAAAAATTTTTAAAAGCAGTGGACCAGGTAGCTCTCTGGTTCCCAGTGTCTGGACATATCACAATGTCTAGTTGGAAAAAATTAGAAAAGGATTTGTGGTTTTTTGAAGAGCAAGGGGTACTATCTAAAGGAGTTCTGCCGGTATGGAAATTGGTGAAAAACGGTATAGGAGATGAGGAACGGTGTATGTGGAGCTGGAGAAGAGAGTGCTCTTCCCTAACCTAAATTCAGAGGCAGGTGAGGTGTCTAGTGAGGGAGAAATGTCAGAGGACAATCTGGAGAGCATAGCCAACAGTTTAGAGCAAATGAAAGAATGGGTTGAACCATAGACTCTGGGGCCACCAACTCTGCCTCCTTATGCCCCAAATGGAAGTGCATAGTTTGCATCCTGAGGATCAGATGAATATCCTAGGCACTAGAGCTTGGAAATCAGTCCCAAATAGAGGGGAAGTAAGTAGAAATCTGACTAAGATTCTCCAAGGACCCAGAGAGCCATTTGCAGACTTTGTGGCAAGGATGATAGAAGCAGGGGAGTGGGGGCAGATTTTTGGAGATCCTGATATTGCCATGCCTCTACTGAAACAGCTTGTATTTGAACAATGTATTAAAGAGTGTAGGCAAGCAATTACCCTGTATAAGAGCAAAGGGTTAGAAGCCTGGATAAAGTTGTTCAGGGACCTGGGAGGGCTTCTAACTAATGCAGGCATAGCAGCTTCAGTTATGCAGATGTCACAAGAAAGAAATGGTCAAAAGAATTATCCCACTTCAGTGGCACAATTGGCTTTGCTAGGCATTCAACCATGCATACAGTATTTTGGCATCCCACCTAAAAATTTAATAGTTCCCTATAATGTAAAACAGTTGGAAGTTTTATCAGCCTCAATAGATGATTGGGCAATTTTGAGGTTTAGTTTTCAGGGTAACTTTGATAATCGTTTCCCTAGAATCCTGTCCTACAGTTGATTACCACTCATCCTGTAGTTTTCCCTTGCATCACTTCAAAGGATGTTTTGCCAGATGCCCCATTTATCTTAACAGATGGTTCCAAGATAGGACAAGGAGCATATGTGGTGGCAGGGTCCTCTCTGTTTACTATACAATTTCCCCCTACATCACCCCAAGTTATTGACTTTCAAATTGTGATTAAGGTATTTGAGTTCTTTCCAAGTCCTTTTAACTTGATTTCTGATAGCCAGTATGTTGCTAAAATGATGCTCTGCTTGGAAGTAGTGGGTAAAATCAATTCAAAATCTACTATTGGACATCTCATTTTCACCTTGCATGAATTGATTTTTAAAAGAACGTCACCCTTTTTTGTACAGCATATCCATGCCCATACTAACTTACCTGGTCCCCTAGCAGAGGGGAATGATATTGCAGATAAAGCCACCAGGGCTTCCTTGATTTTTTTTCGATATATCACCTATTTCATTGGCTCAAGAATTTCATTCACAATTCCATGTTAATTCCAAGACCCTGTACACATGCTTTAAGATCACGTGCGATGAGACATGGGATAATGTAAAAGAGTGTCAGAAGTGTGCCCCTATGCTACTTCAGATTGGGTTTGGGGTTAACCCACGTGGGTTGCACCCTCTACACCTCTGGCAAATGGATGTCACTCATTTTCCTGAATTTGGAAAATTAAAGTATCTCCATGTTTCTATTGATACAGCCTCTGGGATCACTTTTGCATCTCTACATACAGGGGAAAATGCATGTCATGTAATTACACATTACTTTTAAGTATGGCATGCCTGAGGGCAGCCCAAATAACAGATAATGGGCCTGCCTATACTTCTGCTTCTTTTGTGTCCTTCTGCAAAATGATGGGCGTTTGAGTAACTCACTGATTGCCCTATAATCCTCAAGGACAAGTAATCATTGAGCGTGCTCACCCCACCCTCAAAGAGTCTCTAGTTAAACAAAAGGGGGAAATTGCCTCCACAGGTTCTACCCCTAGGGAGAGACTGGCTATTGCTCTTTTTACCTTAAATCTTTTAAATGACGACAAGCATGGGCAGGTCGCTTTTGAGCGTCACGCCAATCCTGTCCTTTCTCCCAAAGGCCTGGCTATGTGGAAAGATGTCCTGACTTGCAAATGGCAGGGTCCTGATCAGGTGTTGGTTTGGGAAGGAAGGTCTGTTTGTGTGTTTTCTCAGGAACATTGAAAAACACTGTGGGTCCCAGAGAGGTTGACCAGAGTGGTCCAGAATGAGCAGAGCAATGACCCTGTGGATGAGCCTAATGCTGCTGATGTTCCTGGTATTGAAGACCTGCGATGGGGGTTCCTATGAGTGTTCCCTAAGCCTTTACCTTTCATGCACTCAACACAAGTTTTCCCTCGATTCTTTGCATCTAACACCTCCTTGCAGTTGCCTTTCTTACCCTGGGATGAGGATATTGCACCCCTTGGGGATTTCTCAGAATAGTAATTGCATTTCAATTTTATAATCAGTCTGAGGATAGGATTTTGAATTGTAGTAATTATAATTGTTTTAATAGCATGTGTTGGAATGCATCCATGCATCATTTGGCTGTGGAGACTAGAATGTCGAGCTTTGTTCCCTGTCCTGTACAGGCCCCCTCAGCTATGACCTTATTCAGGCCTAAAAGAGATTTTGAATCACCACCGCTGCCTCAAGGGTGGAAGAATTGGCTGGACTAGCTGTATTAGCCCTTTGCTTGGTCCTCATAAGCGTCCTGGCATTCTGGTGCATGTGCCATATACAATTTTGACAGTGCAGAACTCAAGACTTAATACTACATGCTTTTGCAGTGGTGGAGACTGGGCAGTCTCCTCAAGTGTGGCTTGGCAAGCTAGAGAAGTAGTCAGTGACAGGTAAGACTCCCTGGACATGTCACCAACCTAAGACAGAGATCAAACCAATGCTGTTTGTCTTCCAATGACAGGTAAGGGGCAGTGCCTCAGGGGGCAACCTAAGGCAGACATTCTCTTGGCCAAAATTATGAAGAAGGGGGAGATGTGAAGAGTAGGTGTTGTGGCAGTTTTAAGATGATGCTTGGGAATGTAGCCTAGTCTTGTGACTAGCACCTGACTTCATCCTGCCCCCGAGATTAGCCACTCCCACCATGAAAGTTGTGCAGGCACACCCATGACACAAGATCAGGCCAGATGACATGAACCTATGAACTGCAGCCACACAACATGAACTGAGGAGGTGGAGTTGAGAGAGGATAAAGGGACTGCGCTTGGGGGAAAGGGAAAGAGAAAGAGAAACAGAAAGAGAGACAGAAAGAGACAGAAAGATTTTCCTGGGCATGCTGTAAGGCTCCTAAATAAACCACTTTGAGAAGAACGCTGTGTTGTAGCTCCTTTTCTGCTGGTTGGAGACGGTAGTGACAATCAGGTGGTCTGTCAAGTTGTTAGTATATACTCACTACATTTTTTTTTTTTGGAGGCACAAAGAGCTATAAGATTTCCTATTAGTACTGCTTTCACTGCATCCCATAAATTTGCATATTTTGTGCCTTCATTTTTGTTAAATTTTAAAAAGTCTTAAATTTCTTTCTTTATTTTTTCTTTGATCATTTTATCATTGAGTAGTACATTTTTCAGCTTTCAGGTATATGTGGAGTTTCTTTTTGTTTCTGTTGTTATTGAAGACCAACCTTAATCCATGGTTATTTGATAGGATGCATGGAATTTTTTTGATATTCTTGCTTCTGTTGAACCTTGATTTGTTACCGACCATTTGTACAATTTTGGAGAAAGTACCATGAGGTGCTGAGAAAAAGGAAATTTCTTTTGTAATAGGATGAAATGTTGTATATATGTCTGTTAAATCTATTTGGTTCATAACTTATGTTAGTTTCACTGTCTCTGTTCAGTTTCTGCTTCATGATCTGTTCTCCTCTTCCTATTATTATTATTATTATTGTCATTATTATTACTATTAAGATTATCATCATTATCATCATCATCATCATCATCATCATCATCATTATCAACTCGGAGATTTTACTGACTTTCTTTTTTGTCAGCAGTTATACTACAAGACTATTTTAATTGTTTACCACTCTTGATTTAACTCTGGTAGGTACTATATAACAGAAAAATTATAATTCAGTTTAGATGTTCCATTTGGTAGAGTAAAGGCTTTGAAGTATGACATAGGGACTCTTTGGATATTGTTAGTGCCTATTGATCTATTTCCATTTTAGTTTTTGATTTTGATAATCTTTCAAGCCTTTTAATTATTTTGGCTAAAGTCTGTCTACCTTGTTGATTTTTCTCAAAGAACCAGTTCTTGTTTCTTTGTTATTTCAATTCTTCATATTGTTCATTTTGTTTCTAATTTATTGATTTTATCCCAGAGTTTGATAATTCCCTGTAGTCTACTCCTCTTTGGTAGGTTTGCTTCTTTTAGTTCTAGAGCTTTCAGGGGTGCTTTGAAGTTGTTAATATGAGATCTCATGAATTTCTTCATAAATATGCTTAATGCTATGAATTTTTAACACTGATTTCATTGTTTCAAATAAATTTGGGTATGCTTTGATTTCATTTTCATTGAATTCTAAGAAGCCATTTGTTTCTCTCTTTGTTTCTTCTTTGACCCAGTGATTTTCTGTAGATTGTTGTTTAGTCCCAGGGGTTTTGCAGGCTCTCTTTACTTATTATTGAATCCATTGTTTTCGATAAGATACAAAGGGTTCTTTCAATTTTGTTGTGCCTGTTGAGGCTTTCTTTGTGAGTGATTAGTTGGTCAATTATTGAGAATGTTTCATGAGGCCCTGAGAAGATGATATATTATTTTGTGTTTGGGAGAATGTCCTATAGATATGTGATTGGTCCACGTTCATACCCTCTGTTAGTTTAATTATTTCTCTGTTTAGTTTCTATCTCAATGGCCTTTCCATTGGTTAGAATAGGGTGTTGAAGTTTTCCACTATTAGTGTAATCAATTGGCTGTGTGATGGAATCTTTAGTAATCTTTCTTTTACAACTGTGAATGCCCTGAACTTGGGGCATAGATATTCAAAACTAATAGGTCATCTTGGTGGATTTTTTCCTTTGATGTATATGGTATGTCTTCCACCAACTCTTTTAATATATTTGGTTAACAGTCTATTAAGTTCAGTATTAGGATGGATACTCCAGCTTTCCTCTTGGGCTTAGTTGCCTCTGTTGGTTGTGTCCTAAGCGGGAGCCAACTGGCAGTAGATACATGGGAGAAGGGTATACAATGGATGTTCCTAGTTCTTCCAGAAAGGTAGAGGTCAGTGGACACCATACCTCCAAATTTTAGACTTGATAACCACAATAAAATCTTACATTTTTTTCAAAGTCACAAAGGAATAAACTAAAGGTTAAAGGTTTCACACTTTTAATTTTCAGAAGTAGTATCATGAAGGGCCTCTAATATGTCCACATTTTTTAGTTGAACAGATTTGAAGTAGTCTTTCTCTTGAACATATGAAACAACAATCTAGAGGATTTACATTTTTTATTCCTTGAATATACTTAATTTTATTATTATTCTCAACACATAAAAACATAGGAGTTAAAATATGATTTGGTTATCTTTATTTTTAAGTGTCTTGCTTTATTCTTTTTTGTGTTCTCTTGGAGGCTCGTTCCTTTCTGAAGAAGAAATGGAGGAGTGAATTGGGGGTAACCATGGGAGGTGAGTAGAAGAAAGTGAAGCCATGGAGGAAAATCTATGGTTGGGATGTGTTGTATGATAGAAGAATCAATTTTCAATGAAAAAAAGGGAAAAAATGTAATTTTAAAACACTGCAATTTGTATACTGCCAAATACAGTCATGCACACTAATTTTGAACACAAAAATTCTCTGTAGCTTCCTATGCCTCAGCCTAGAGTATGAATACTTAGGTAATCAAATCCACATTAGATGCATTGTGGAAACTGTGAATCCTCATGACTTTGAACAGCTTGGTTGATTTCAGAAAATCAAGCTGTTGTTGCGTTTGTCTACATTGGCCATTTCGTCTCTACATTCCTCATCCTATAGATCTGTAGATGCTCTGAGTGTTCATATTCTGTATCTTTGCCATTCTTCATCTAAACCTTCTCCCAAGTCTTATTTTGAAAATATGTACACAGAAAATAACGGTGATTAAAAGTCATAGTAAATTCTATTTCACATAAAAATTGTCAGTTTCAAAATGGAATCATCATCTACTTAACACCAGAGCATAATGAGTCTGTTTGAACTTTTTATTTTGTGTGCTTGTTTGTTTGTGTTTCTTTATATGGAAATTAGAATTTTGGTCACATAATATATCTTGACTACTGTTTTCCCATCCTTCTTTTGTTTATCCTCATGTTGTCTCCCAAACAGATTCTCCATCTCTCAATAAAGACATACAAGCATCTAAAGAACAATTATGAAATAAAACAAAATAAAATATTATACATTATATAAAATACTAATGTTATACAAAATAACAATTACATAGAATAAAACAACCAATGAGAAGGAAAAGAATTCAAGAAAAGACATGAGAAACAAATACAAATGCTAGAAACCAATCATTCACACACTCCAGCATCTTAGAAAACTGAACTGAAAGCTATAATACAAATGCAAATGACATGTCAGATCGAAAGCAAAAAATATAATAAAATGAAGGTATAGATTAAAGAAAAAGATGAGTTTTCTTACAAATATTAGCTTGATCAGGGCCACTTTGGTGTCATATCACCAAGGAACAAATGAAGAATAACAAGATTAGACATTTAAATAAATTCTACAAAAATGTACACATTGTACTATGAGAGAAGTGAAGTAATCTTAGCTGCTTTAGTCTGAAGATTTTCTTTGGACATAATGACAAGTGGCACTCTGATCATTTAAAATTAATAATAACACTGCTCTATGCATACATACATGCACACACACACACACACGCGCGCACACACATACACACATACACACTCATGACGCCATTTTGCTTTTTGGGTGTATATGATTTTAAGTCTGACCATTTTGTATGTGTATTTAGTAAACTGGAGCCTTAAGCCATTTTGAACATTATTATTTTTCTGTTTAATTAAATAATTGTTATTATGTTCTGATTTTCCTAGATGAAATACACTTGGTAGTAGATGCATTAAACGAATGGTGTGCTTTTCCTGAGGAGTACTAAATATACAAATAGATGATATCAATGAGTTTTATGTCATAATTAAATGGTTTTAAAAAGTCATTCACATGAGCATGGATATTGCAGTGTTTCTCATTTGTATGATTTCAGGTCACAAACTTGTTATTAAATGAACTTTTAGTAAGTAATTCAATAATGTAACTTAACCAATTTTGAGTCCTGAAAGTACAGATAATTGTGCCAAGGTTTCTTATTGGCTACATATGGCTATTACTTTTCTGTTACTTAATTTATAGATATATAAGTTTTTAGTTTAATGGAAAACCATCTTTTCTTGCAATTATAAAGGAGTATTATTGTAAAGAAAATTACTAAGCAGATTTTTTTCCTCCATAAAATATAATTATTGTAATTTTTGCCTTTAAACCAGTGGTGTTATTTTCATATATTTATTTAGCACCTTAGATTATAATGTCAATATGCTTTCAAAAATGAACATTTTAAAAATGGGAATGGTAGCGTGCAATTTTTAGCACAATAAATGCATGAGAAACATAAGGCCTTCCATGTTATTAATTTTGAGTCGAATAATTTTTGCCCTCCTCTATGTAAGCTTTCATTGCTATTTGGGAATAGATTTTTTTTTCATTGTTCAGGAAGACTGCAGTTCTAATAGTAGCATATTAATGAAAGTGCAAAGGAAGTATTATACTGGCTCAATGTGAATTACACTCCATGTTAAAAATATATAAACATTATGATTCTCCCCTCTTATGTTTTCTGAACAAAAAAAATGGCAAAATAGATATGGTCCCAAAGATTTGAAACTCTATAAATTGAATGTGTCTGCCTGTTTCCCCATACTAGAAACCTAAAAATTATTTTAAGTTTTGGATTGAGTGTATTAATTAGTAGAAATTATATATATATATATATATATATATATATATATATATATGTGTGTGTGTGTGTGTGTGTGTGTGTGTGTGTGTGTGTGTGTGTGTGTCTGTGTTTTACACATCTATCATATATATATATATATATAAATATAGCTATACATATGAAACTTCATCATTAGTTTCATTTATATGAACATTTATTTTTTATGGAGATTTCCAGAGTAAAGTATTGGCATCGATCAGTGTCAAAGACAAGTTGAGATAAGTTGTTATTTGTTTGTTTGTTTGTTTGTTTGAGCTGGAGAGATGGCTCAGTGGTTAAGAGCACTGACTGCTCTTTCAGAGCTCCTGAGTTCAATTCCCGGCAACCACATGGTGGCTCATAACATCTGTAATGTGGTCTGATGCCCTCTTCTGGTGTGTCTAAAGACAGCAACTGTGTACTTGTATACATAAATAAATAAAACATTAAAAAAGACAAGGTTTTAAATGTTTGAGAGAATCATTAATTTTGTCTTTCAGTGTAAATAATATATAAGGAGCAGGTGTATTTCGGCATAAATCTGTATTGCTTTTTTTTCCCCATGATTTTGACAGGAACAGAAAATGCTTCAGACACATGGGAATTTAAGTATAGCTTATTCCAGGCATGATGCTCAGCAAGACAGTAAAGTCTTTCTTTTGTCTGAAAATGAATGTTACCAGCACATGGATTGTATTTAATGATCAGTGCATTTAGTAACTTTTTGAAAACCAGTATACTATTACAGTGTTGTTCCTCCAGCAAACTCTATATTCCATATCTTTAGTTTGAATTCTTTCAGGTGTAAACGGGAGGAAATGTTTGCTGACATTTTTCTAGCAGTTAGGACCATTTCTACATACATGATACATTTTACCAAAATAGTTTCAATTTTCTTTTAAAACTCTGTATATAATTTTCACTCTTTAAATATAGAAGCATTTCCTTCAGAAGATTTCCTCATTGCTAGGGTGAAAATGTGCTTTTAAGATACCATCTGTCACTCTGGAAATGAGCCTTTCTTCATGCGACACTATTTGTTTGTTATTTGTATATGTTTTTATCTGATACATATGTAAAATGTGCAGTGATAAGCTGGGAAATTTTTCTCTCCAAAACAAATAGACTTTTTCAACCTGATTACTATTCTCAGAATATTACATCTTGGAGAAAAATTAATCTTATTGAGATATCTTGATGTCTATTATGCACTGTTGGAATAACAGTGAGTAGATGACCAGTATTCAAATACATATGACCAACTTGCTTTGGTAAGTTTTAAAAGAGTAGGCCATGCACATAATTGTGAGACAACACTGTCCTTGGAAATATAACCTAAGAATGACTAATTATTTTAATCGAGGATCCAGGACCTTTGGTTTAAGCAATGTAGAAAAGAAATATTTGGCCTTGCAATGCCTAATTTAGAAGTTCCAATTGTACTTCCATTTGTTTATTTATATGAAGTATGTTTAAGGATTTAACTTCAAATTTAATAGAATTTTATGCTGTGGAAAACAAGGAACAGTTTGTAGTTTTGTAACAATATTTACGTCCCATTTCCATGATTTGAATGTACTTAAAAATGCATAGTCATTTTAATTGAAGAGAGCTTATGGATTAGTGTACTGCAAAATGCACAGAATTTTTCTCTTACTCTATAAATATGTTTGTTGGATATGACCACGCAATGGATGTATTTAGACTTAGGTAGAGCTGCAAATCTCCAGCAAGTGTTGTATGATTGTAATGTTTTATAGTATGTTATGAGATAGAAAAGAGCTCTGCAGGGTCTCAGCTGTGAGATTACCATGCAGCTGGATAACAGACCTCTTGTTGCCTGATCTATTCCTGCTGAGTGAGCTGGCTGATTGCTTCCCGGAAAACATCTTACTGTTGATCACAACTTAGGCTACAGTGCTATTAATTCTTTCGATAATTTGATTTGGTTATGACTGTGTGTCAGGCTTTTGGAAAATCTCTTTAGAATTTGTATAAAGAGAGTTAAATGAAGGATGACAAAAAACATCTTGAGCAATAACTCCACAGGCAATTTTGTTGAGTGATTATCTTCAGGACTCTGAAAAATTATATCATTTTCAGTGAATGAACATTATGTTTTCAAATTGAGTTATTTCAATAACTATAACTGTTATCTTGAACAAATAAGATGACATCTGTATGGGATCTAATTTAAGTACAAGTCAAAACATATAAATTAAATCTTGGTTCATTGCTTCAATATCATTTATGAAGCAAACAAGTATTTGTGTTGGATTTTTTGTTGAAGAAGATGATGTATATTTTACTACTAAAGACAAAAAATATTTTTATTTTTGTTTCATTTGGAAGTGAATGTAATGACAAAGTTTAATTTCATACTCTGTAGAAATTTTTAATATAATGCACTAGTAAATCCAGAAATGAAAGTGTTAATCAAACATTGAAATATTTTTCATTATTTTTCTACATAACTTTATTTAATAATTAGGTAATACTAATAAGCAAGGTAAAGCTTAGCAAAAGTATTATATAACTTTTAGCTTTTCTGTTTTTCATAATTCATCAAAGATTTTATTTACATTAAAATTATTTACATTGAAAATCAAATAATTATAGTATGATAATAGATTGTTTTTCCATTTTAAAATATATTCATATACACTATATTCATGTGTATATATATATGTATATATATGTATATATATGTATATGTATATGTATATGTATATATATATATATATATATATATATATATATGTAATTTCCAAGTGAGTTAAAATTAAGAAATAAATGTGATGACTATCAACAACTAGATAAATATCCATCATATTAAAAATGAGATACAGATTCATTCATTTTTCTTAATTACTCAGATTATTTGAAGAACAATTTAGATGTATGTAAACAAACATTTTACAGTAAGAAACTCTAAAAAATAAGGTGTCTTAAAAGAATTTTACATCAAAATTTCTATGTAAAGATTATGTTTTTATTTTAACTTTTCAATTGCTTTTACTCATAAATTTTTTCTCTTATAAATGGTAATAAAGCCTAAAGCTTTAAGTTTTGTATCCAACTTCAGCTATATTATATTACCTAAACATAAAAACATACTACAGAGTATTAAGAGAATTTCACACTATATAAAGACAGTGAATATACAAATATTTTTAATTAACCAGAATTTGTAAAGAATTATGTAGTCATTTTAATTTTTAATTAATTTTTATTTAAAAATCCATATGAAAGCAGAGACAAAATTAATCTGGCTTAAATTATGCCTGTGGAAGCATTTACACACCTAAATTTTAGTAACTACATTTCAAAGTTTAATATGTTACTTTTTAAGACAATAAGCTTTTTTCTCTTTATAAGGATTAATATTCAATTCCATTATAATAGTTTTGTGATAAAGAAAAATAAATACTATTAATCATATATGTATTTTTTCAGGTAACTAGTAATTATTGAATCTATAGCCTATCTTTTGTGTCTTCATGTGATAAATGATTGAATTTTTGTTACAGTTGGTGAGTTCTAGAAAATGTTAACGAATTTTTTTTCAGAATAGTACTAGTATTCATTATGCAATGCAATGAACTCCTGTCTTTCATTTGAGTAAGGATAATGAAATATATGTAGAGAATCCACTGCGTACCATCACTAGAAATGACCCAAAGAGATGTGGTAAATAATTTCCACTGAGTTGAAACTCAAATCACTATTTCAGCACCTGCCAAGAAGAAGTTCTCTCACTGGGAATTGAGCAACAACGGTGTGAATTTGAAGAAATGTAGTGCTGAGTGTTAGAAGGTCTTTGTTCAAGATGCTGACTCTACTTCAAGAAACAAGCTAAATGTTGTTCTCCACTACATCAATAAATTACTTTCAACTTAGCAGAAAGAAAGACACATTAGATTTTTATGAGTTGTTATAAAAATCCATTTTATATAAGTTCTTAAAATGCCTCTGATAATTTGTGTGGATATGGCATCATGCAACTGGGGAGCTTGCCTTGATAAAGAATGAAATTGAGGCATGCCCACAACACCATAAGTCACATCCTGAGAAGTTGCAGCTGACGGCCCCCTCTCAGAATCCATGCACTGTTGTGTTTTAGTAAATGTACATCCCCAACAGTCACTTACTCTGGGCTAGATTACACATTTACCTTCCTCTTTCCCAATTAGAACAGATTCTCAGAATGCCTCTTAAAATAAGTGAAAAATTCCCAGGCCTCTATCCTAGCCAATAACATATCAGAATTACCTACACACTTCTGAAATTTATACAGCCCTAGTTCACCTTAAAAGACCTTGATCTATCTCTCTGAGGCTGATCCCCAAAGTCCATCTGAAGGCTGTCAGTACTCACACCATCAGATGCAAGCCCCCTTGTGTCTGATCCCAGTGTCCCTAAGGGTCAGTGGCCAACATCCTCAGAAGAGAAGGGAGGGGCACAACATTTCAATAGAGAAACTGAACACCAAAAAATTATATATTTTTTTTAAAAAAATCTGTGTCCCTTAAATTTGTGTAAATTCAAAGGCTTTCTAAAAATATTCTTAATGATGATCAAATAATTGGTGATGTAGCTTTAGTAAATAAAGACTGGGTTCAGACTCTGGTTGAGAGAAGGCAAAATAATGAGAAGGAAAAAGACAAAAGAATGGGAAGAAGGAAAAAGAGAGGTGAATGAGAAATGATGGGAATCTTTTGGACCCTTTTCATGCTGAACCAGGACATTGGCAAGAATTACCATAGCCTGCTTTGTTTGGAAACTCTTAAGAGTGTTCATGACAAATAAATTATATGGAGAGATTTCAAGCATTGCACTGGAAGTATTTAACAAGTCATGTCTTCTGGAAGTGATATCTAGCCATGCAGAATCATTTTATTCTTGCTTTTCTAAAATGTATACTTAAATTATTTTACTCACTTGTGGGTCTGCATAAAATTGCTCACAGATATTTTGCTTAGTTAGCTATTACACTCTAAGCTCATATATTTGTGTCAGTGTATTTATACATTTTCAATTAATAATCAAACATGATAAAACTGACAGACATAACATTGAACAATCTCTTGTTGGTGAGAAATTTTTCTCTAATGGTCAAACATAGGAAAGGAGTTCTTTAAAAATCAATTTCAAGTGACTTATTCTTATATTTTTATATTTATATATACTTATTCTTAATTTTTGTGGACAAAATGTAATGGTACATGAGAGTCAATTAATACTGTTCTCACAGAGATAAACACTAAAACCAGCAGTGTGATATTTTAGGTATGTTTAAGATATTTAAGATATAGAGGAAAAAATAAAAAACACTTACTTTTGAGGTATTTTATAAATAGTTAGGGTTAAACAGAGACCTTCAATATAATACCTTTACTTCAGTACAGTGAAATTCTATTTTTCCCATGCATAAAGATATAATATTTAAATAGTGACACAAGTTTGGGATTATCTTGAAGTCAAAATCAGCAATATCAGTCGAGAACTAACCTTAAATTCTGAATGAAACATCAAGACCATTTCTCAAAGCATTGACCCATGATTAATTATTTTATGCAATCCTAATTTTTTATGTTACTCTTCTGTAGGGTTTTGTGATTACTTATAGGTAAGTTAAATATGGTGAAAATTAGCTGATTTGCCATGACTGTTACAGTATAAAATTATTTCATTAAGTGAATCTGGGCAGCATATTCAAATTTTTTCTGTAGTTTTAAAAAAATCACAGGATACCTATGACATTGTTTAGGAACTAACAACACCAAATACATTTTCTTTGTGAACAAAATCAAGACAAATAATTATACTTGTGAAGATATCCACCACATTAGCCATTCTTAAACCTTATACTTTCTAGAAAAATCATATACAATGAGAAAATAATGTTGCACTAAATGTATGTTCCACAGTACCTCACATATTTTTTTAAGATAAATATGAACTTGTTTGTTCCATGAGAAAAAATAAACAAGAGAAATGTTACAGCTCAGCAGTAATCTACTATTTCACTGTCTCTCTCTGTGTGTCTCTGTCTCTCTCTGTCTCTGTCTCTGTCTCTTTCCCCTCTCATTTTTGTTCTCACTCTTGTTCTAAATCTTTCATGTAGCTATTTACTGATACATTTTCATTTCATTACCAATTCTCTTCTTCTGCAGCATATAAATAAATAAACCTGCCTTACTATTACACAAATTTGTTCTGGCAACTGATTGTGCCAATGTGGCATTCTGACAAAGTCCATCTGATTTGCATTGGCTTAGGTAATACTGTTGACATTCTACACGAAGCCAACAATGAGATACTAACTCAAAATATGCTTAAAAGTCCTCTTTTCAGATCCATGCTTCTTTGACATTTTATGATAAACACCATCTGGTTAGAAAGCAGCTACTGTGACTCCAGGTATCATCTCATTCAAATAAATAAGCAGAGAGAATGGGAAAAGCATGGAGAAAAAATTCAGCCATCAAAAGCAACTACTGGATTGAGGGTAGTCTAATTCAATAGTGTTCACTACTCAAGAATAAGGACCCACGTTAGGATTCCAGGACTCATATAAAAAAACTGGACTTAGATGACACACATTTACAGTGCAAGATTTGAGTAATTTTAGACTTGCCTGCTAGACAATACCATTGTATAGGTGGGCTCAAGTTCAGTAAAACTCTCTTTTAAAAAACGATAATTTGAATAAGAAATTTGATATTGATCACTAATCTCTATATGTAAGCACATACACATGCATGCACACACACATATACACACAATTTCTTCATAATTTTCCACAGATTCTTTATACCTATGCATATAAAGATCTACTATGGATTTTAATTACTTCCCAGTTTGAAAAATATATATTCATCGAATGATAATTATGATCTACCACCCTGCATCTATATAAGATTTCTCATGCACAAAAACATGACAAATACAATTTATTGTTTGCTACAAAAGTGTTATAGAATAAAAGTTAATGTGCCTGTACCTGGAAATTTCAGAAGAAGGAGGGGAAATAAAATGAGATACAAAGATAAAAACTTAAGCAGAACTATCAAAGCTAAGAGCATAAATTTAAATATTTATATCAGAAAAGAGGTAGAAAAGTAAATTATATTTTTATAACTTTTCATAGCACAAATCAGTTTGGTAGTAATACAGTGTTAGAAGTATAGTTTCATTACAAAATGAAAAAAAGAAAGTATATAGAACCCAAAACCACCTTGTAAGCAGACTCCCTGTCTCCCTTGAATAGAGTGTGAATCTAAGCAAAGCAATAGCATGATCAGTTGAATGAACATGATGAGCTGAAACCTTGAAGGAGAACACTTTCTCTTTTTAAAAAGTATGTTGCAGATGTAATACTAAGATATTTTTATTTAATGCTTTAGTTTATGACATAAAAACAGCCTATACTATATATAGGAGTGGTGAATTACCTCCTAATCACACAACAGTTAGCAATAACCAAATATAATATTGATTATATTGATGCTATTTATATGTATAATTAAATAAATGTGTATATATGTTTAAATTAATATAAATTATGCTTTTTATATAACATCATAGCACAGTGAGAATAATGTGATATTATTGTGACCTCTGTGTTTTATTTGTATTTAAGCAAGAATATGCAAATCTAAACAAAATCTCTTATCTATAAGTGATAATAAGGATTTTGGAACAGACAGAATACTTAAAGAATACATTAAACAGAGCTTAAGTCTATTATGCCTATCTATCTATCTATCTCTCTATCTCTCTATCTATCTATCTATCTATCTATTTATCATCTATTCTCTCTCTCTCTCTACCTCTACTATCTTCTTAAGTCCCCCATGACCTAAATAAACTATATTATGTACTATACTATCATGTGGCTGGTCACTCATGGGCAAGGGATTCCCAACATGTATTCCCCAGAGACATCCCTCTTGCCTCCAAGCCTCAGTGCACCTCCATGGGCCATATCCCCCATACTCTCTTCATCCTTTTACTAACATTGGTGCTGAAACCTGGAACATCATCTTTTATCAACATATCCTTGATGTTAAGATGTGTTTCTTGTGCATTCTGGAGGGTTTCCCTACCTCCTACCTTCCAAAGTTGCCGGTTCCTATTCTTTCTGCTGGCTCTCAGGACTTCAGTCCTTTTCTCCCACGCAATACTGGCTCATGTTCACCTATTCCCTTCCCAATATTTTAATTCCCTCCACCCTCCTGTGATTGCATTCTCCTCCCTCCCACGTGGGGTTGAGGCATCCTCACTTGGGCCCTTCAGCTTGTTAACTGTTAACTTTTTTGAGTTCTTTGGGCTGTATCTTAGATACTCTGTACTTTTTTTGGCTAATGGGTGGCCCCAAAGCCTGACACTATTACTAAGGTTATGGAGTGCTTACCAAAAGGACTTATCATGTCTGCCTTCTGAAAGATCCAACAAGCAGCTGAAAGAGTCAGATGTAAATATTTGTACCCAACCAATGGACAAAGGCTGCTGAACCCTGTGGTTGAATTAGATAGAAGCTGGAAGAAGCAGAGGAGGAGGTTGACCCTGTGGGAGGAACAACAGTTTCAATCTGGACCACTGGGATTGCTCAGATCACCAGTTAGGACCACCTGTTAGGCAGAATACTCCAGCTAATATGAGACCCCCAACACATACAGAGGACTGTTGGGTCTGGGTTCAGTCAGAGAAGATGCACCTAACCCTCAAGATACTAGAGACCCAAGAGAGTAGAGAGGTCTGGTGGTGTGGGGAATGAGGGATGGAGAGTAGTGGAGTTGGGGATTGGGGACATATAGTTGATCAGAAAACAGGCTTCAACTGATATAAGAAGATTAAAATACTTCTATACACTATATCAGATCACCATGGACTAAGGCTGGTCTTTAACAACAACAAAGGCAACAAAAATCCCACATACACATGGAAGCTGAACAATACTCTACTCAACAGTAGCATGGTCAAAGAAAAAATAAAGAAAGACATTAAGGATTTTTTTGAAGAATTTAATGAAAATGAAAGCACAACATACCCAAACCAATGGATGCAATAAAAGAAGTACTAAGAGAGAAAATCATAACTCTGAGTGCCCGCAAAAAGAAATGAGAAACATACACTAGCAGCTTGACAACACAGCTGAAAGCTCTGGAACAAAAGGAAACAGATACTCCCAGGATTTAATAAAACACAGAGCAGAAATCAAACAAGTAAAACAAAAAGAACCATACAAAGAATCAACAAACCTGGAGCTGTATTTTTGAGAAAATCAATAAGATAAATAAACACTTAGCCAGACTAAATAGAGTGCACAGAGAGAGTATCCAAATTAACAAAATTAGAAGTGAAAGGGGAGACATAACAATAGAAAATAAGGAAATTTAAGAAATCTTCAGATCTTACTACAAAAGCCTATATTCAACAAAATTGCAAAATCTGGAGGAAATGGGTAAATTTCTAGACAGATACCAAATACCAAAGGTAAATCAGTATCAGATAAACAACCTAAACAATCCCATAACATCTGAAGAAATAGATGCAGTAATCAAAATCCTCCCAAACAACAAACAAACAAAAAGCCCAGGACCAGATGGGTTCAGTGCAGAATTCTCTCAGACATTCACTGACTACCTAATACCAATATTCTCCAAACTATTCCAGAAAATAGAGTCAGATACAACACTACACAACTCATTCTTCAAAGCCGCAATTGCTCTCATTCCTAAACCATACCCTATAAGGAAAGAGAACTTCAGGTCAATCTCCCTCATGAACATTGATGCAAAAATATTCAATACAATTCTTACAAACAGAATCCAAGTACACATCAAAGTGATCATTCATCATGATCAATTAGGCTTTATCTCTTGAATGCAGGAATGGTTCAATATACAGAAATCCATCAACATAACCCACCATATAAACAAACTCAAAGAAAAAAAAACACATCATCTATTTACTAGATGCTGAGAAAACATTTGACAAAATTCAACACTTCTTCATGTCAAAAGTCTTGGACAGAGCCCATAGCCAAACCTAGTAAAAGCAATATAAAGCAAACCAGTAGACAAACTCAGACTAAAGACTGAGAAAGTTGAAGCAATCCCACTAAAATCAGGCACTGGACAAGGCTTCACACTCTCCCCCTACCTATTCACCATAGTAATGGAAATTCTGGCCCAAGTAATTAGACAACAACAACAACAACAACAACAAAAAATCAAAGGGATACAAATTGGAAATAAAGTAATCAAAATACCACTATTTGATAATGATATTATAGTATACTTAAGTGACTCCAAAAAATTATACCAGAGAATTTTTATAGCTGATAAACAATTTCAGTAAAGTGGCTGATTATAAAATTAACTCATACAAATCAGTAGCCTTCCTCTACTCAAAGGACAAACATGCTGAGAAAGAAATTAGGAAAAAATACCCTTCACAATAGTTACAAACAATATGAAATACCTTAGTGTTACCTTAATTGAACAAATGAAGAATCTGTGTGACAAGAACCTCAATTCTCTGGAGAAGAAAATTAAAGAAGATTTCAGAAGATGGAAATATCTCCCATGCTCATGAATTGGAAGGATCAACATTTTAAAAATAGCCATCTTACCAACAGCAATCTATAGATTCAATGCAATCCCCATCAAAGTTCCAACTCAATTCTGCATAGAGTTTGAAAAAGCAATTTGCAAATTCATCTGGAATAATAAAAAACCTATAATGGCAAAATCTCTTCTCAACAACAAGAAAACATTTGTGGGAAACACCATCCCTGTCCTCAAGCTATATTACAAAGCAATTGTGTTAAAACTGAATGTTAGTTTTACAGAGATAGACAGGGAGATCAATGGAACAGAATAGAAAACTCAGAAATGAACTCCCATACATATGCCAACTTTATCTTTGAAAAAGGAGCTGAAAACATTAAATGGGAAAATGACAACCTCTTCAACAATTGTGTTGGTTTAACTGGCACTCAGCATGCAGAAGACTGCAAATAGATCCTTTCTTACTTGTACAGAGCTCAAGTGTAAGTGGATCAACTATCTACACATAAAACAAGGTATACTGGAACTATTAGAAGAGAAAGTGGGGGAAATCTTAGAACACATAGGCACAGGGGAAATTTTTCTGAATAGAACACCAATGGCTTGCGCTCTAAGATCAAGAATCGACAAATGGAACTTCATGAGATTGTAAAGTTTCTGTAAGGCTAAGGACACTGTCAAGAAAACAAAATAACAGCCAAATAACTGGGAAAGGATCTTTACCAATCCCACATTTGATATAGGTCTAATATGCAATATATACAAAGAACTTATAAAGTTAGACGCCAGAGAATTAAAGAATCCTATTAAAATGGGGTACAGAATTAAACAAAGATTTCTAAATTGAGGAATATCGAATGGCTGGGAAGAAACTAAAGAAATGCTGAATATCCTTAGTCATCAGGGAAATGCAAATCAAAAGAACCCTGATATATTACCTTACACTGGTTAGAATGGTTAAGATCAAAAACTCAGATGAAAGCCAATGCTGGCAAAGATGCAAAGAAAGAGGATCACTCCTAAACTGTTGGTGGGGCTGTAAGCTTGTAGATCTGCTATGCAAATCAGTCTGGTAGTTCCTCAAAAAAATTGCACATAGTACTAACTGAATACCCAGTTATTTCACTTCAGTGCATATCCCCCAAAGATCCTCCAGCATGTAATTTTGACACATGCTCCACCATGTTCATAGCAGCCTTATTTATAATAGCAGGAAGGTGGGAAGAACCCAGATGTC